>NW_025316779.1:7405969-8057380 GCF_910594005.1 Cervus elaphus
CTCATCTCGCGGCGAGGGGGAAGTCTCATGGTTTTTCTAGAGTTGCGGCGGGAACCTGGGGTATATTCTCGAGTTACGACGGGGATGGCCCTTCCACCCACGTGTTTTTTCAGCGACGTCAGGACTCCTGCTTAGTTGCGAGGGACAACTCTGGATTCTCCTCGAGGCTTGGCAGGGCAATTGGGACGCCTCTCCAGCTGAGGCGGGAGACCAAGTGTCCCTTTCCAAGTGCCACAGGAATCCTGGGACTCCTATCAAGTTTCACGAGGAGTCAGGCATCGTCTCCTTTGGAGGCACTGATCTCCGCGTACCTCTGGAGTTTTCAAAGGATGTGAGGCTATCGCTCGCGATGAGGTGGGGAACTAAGTCTTTCTCTGTGCTTTCCACAGGGCATTCAGACATCCTTTCGTCCTGGGAGATGCAAGACGAGCCTGCATTGAAGTCACTGCAGGGATATCCGGCCTTATTTCGAGTCAGAGCATCGCGGTGTCCATTCCACTTGAGGCCGCAAACTCAGGGTCCCTCTCACATACCTAGAGCTGAGAGAAGCCTCCTCTTGAGGTGCTTGTGGTAAGGTGGTATTCCTCTGGAGACGAATCCAGGGACTAACCTCTCTTTTCGAGTTGATTTTTGGTCCACAGAGTTCTTTCGTGTTGCTACAGTGACCTCAGGATCCCTCTATCCTTGAAACAGTGTTCTTGGGGTTTCTCTGGAGTGCTATCAAGGAAATCAAGGCTCCTTTCATGTGTGATGTGCAACACGGAATTGCTCTGCACGCAGTACAGGGGAATCGGGCCTCATCTCGCATCGAGGGGGAAGTCTCATGGATTTTCTCGAGTTGCGGCGGGAACCTGGGGTATATTCTCGAGTTACGACGGGGATGGCCCTTCCACCCACGTGTTTGTTCAGCCACGTCAGGACCTCTGCGTAGTTGCGAGGGACAACTCGGGATTCTCCTCGAGGCTTGGCAGGGCAATTGGAACGCCTCTCCAGCTGAGGCGGGAGACCAAGGGTCCCTTTCCACGTGCCACAGGAATCCTGGGTCTCCTATCAAGTTTCACGAGGAGTCAGGCATCGTCTCCTTTGGAGGCACTGATCTCCGCGTACCTCTGGAGTTTTCAAAGGATTTGAGGCCTCCTGTCGCGATGAGGTGGGGAACTAGGTCTTTCTCTGTGGTCTCCAAAGGGGATTCAGACACCCTTTTGTCTTGGGAGATGCAAGACGAGCCTGCATTCCAGTCACTGCAGGGATATCCGGCCTTATTTCGAGTCAGGGCATCGCGGTGTCCATTCCACTTGAGGCCGCAAACTCAGGGTCCCTCTCACATACATAGAGCTGAGAGAAGCCTCCTCTTGAGGTGCTTGTGGTAAGGTGGTATTCCTCTGGAGACGAATCCAGGGACTAACCTCTCTTTTCGAGTTGATTTTTGGTCCACAGAGTTCTTTCGTGTTGCTACAGTGACCTCAGGATCCCTCTATCCTTGAAACAGTGTTCTTGGGGTTTCTCTGGAGTGCCATCAAGGAAATCAAGGCTCCTTTGATGTGTGATGTGCAACACGGAATTGCTCTGCACGCAGTGCAGGGGAATCGGGCCTCATCTCGCGGCGAGGGGGAAATCTCATGGTTTTTCTCGAGTTGCGGCGGGAACCTGGGGTATATTCTCGAGTTACGACGGGGATGGCCCTTCCACCCACGTGTTTCTTCAGCGACGTCAGGACTCCTGCCTAGTTGCGAGGGACAACTCTGGATTCTCCTCGAGGCTTGGCAGGGCAATTGGGACGCCTCTCCAGCTGAGGCGGGAGACCAAGGGTCCCTTTCCACGTGCCACAGGAATCCTGGGACTCCTATCAAGTTTCACGAGGAGTCAGGAATCGTCTCCTTTGGAGGCACTGATCTCCGCGTACCTCTGGAGTTTTCAAAGGATGTGAGGCTATCGGTCGCGATGAGGTGGGGAACTAAGTCTTTCTCTGTGCTTTCCACAGGGGATTCAGACATCCTTTCGTCCTGGGAGATGCAAGACGAGCCTGCATTGAAGTCACTGCAGGGATATCCGGCCTTATTTCGAGTCAGGGCATCGCGGTGTCCATTCCACATGAGGCCGCAAACTCAGGGTCCCTCTCACATACCTAGAGCTGAGAGAAGCCTCCTCTTGAGGTGCTTGTGGTAAGGTGGTATTCCTCTGGAGACGAATCCAGGGACTAACCTCTCTTTTCGAGTTGATTTTTGGTCCACAGAGTTCTTTCCTGTTGCTACATTGACCTCAGGATCCCTCTAGCCTTGAAACAGTGTTCTTGGGGTTTCTCTGGAGTGCCATCAAGGAAATCAAGGCTCCTTTTATGTGTGATGTGCAAGACGGAATTGCTCTGCACGCAGTACGGGGGAATCGGGCCTCATCTCGCATCGAGGGGGAAGTCTCATGGTTTTTCTCGAATTGCGGCGGGAACCTGGGGTATATTTTCGGGTTACGACGGGGATGGCTCTTCCACCCACGTGTTTGTTCAGCCACATCAGGACTCCTGCCTAGTTGCGAGGGACAACTCGGGATTCTCCTCGAGGCTTGGCATGGCAATTGGAACGCCTCTCCAGCTGAGGCGGGAGACCAAGGGTCCCTTTCCACGTGCCACAAGAATCCTGGGACTCCTATCAAGTTTCACGAGGAGTCAGGCATCGTCTCCTTTGGAGGCACTGATCTCCGCGTACCTCTGGAGTTTTCAAAGGATGTGAGGCCTCCGGTCGCGATGAGGTGGGGAACTAGGTGTTTCTCTGTGGTCTCCACAGGGGATTCAGACATCCTTTCTTCTTGGGAGATGCAAGACGAGCCTGCATTCAAGTTACTGCAGGGATATCCGGCCTTATTTCGAGTCAGGGATTCGCGGTGTCCATTCCACTTGAGGCCGCAAACTCAGGGTCCCTCTCACATACCTAGAGCTGAGAGAAGCCTCCTCTTGAGGTGCTTGTGGTAAGGTGGTATTCCTCAGGAGTCGAAGCCAGGGACTAACCTCTCATCTCGTGTTGATTCTTGGTCCACGGAGCTCTTTCGTGTTGCTACAGTGACCTCAGGATCCCTCTAGCCTTGAAACAGTGTTCTTGGGGTTTCTCTGGAGTGCCATCAAGGAAATCAAGGCTCCTTTCATGTGTGATGTGCAACACGGAATTGCTCTGCACGCAGTGCAGGGGAATCGGGCCTCATCTCACGGCGAGGGGGAAGTCTCATGGTTTTTCTCGAGTTGCGGCGGGAACCTGGGGTATATTCTCGAGTTACGACGGGGATGGCCCTTCCACCCTCGTGTTTCTTCAGCGACGTCAGAACTCCTGCCTAGTTGCGAGGGACAACTCGGGATTCTCCTCGAGGCTTTGCAGGGCAATTGGGACGCCTCTCCAGCTGAGACGGGAGACCAAGGTTCCCTTTCCACGTGCCACAGGAATCCTGGGTCTCCTATCAAGTTTCACGAGGAGTCAGGCATCGTCTCCTTTGGAGGCACTGATCTACGCATACCTCTGGAGTTTTCAAAGGATTTGAGGCCTCCTGTCGCGATGAGGTGGGGAACTAGGTCTTTCTCTGTGGTCTCCACAGGGGATTCAGACACCCTTTCGTCTTGGGAGATGCAAGACGAGCCTGCATTCCAGTCACTGCAGGGATATCCGGCCTTATTTCGAGTCAGGGCATCGTGGTGTCCATTCCACTTGAGGCCGCAAACTCAGGGTCCCTCTCACATACCTAGAGCTGAGAGAAGCCTCCTCTTGAGGTGCTTGTGGTAAGGTGGTATTCCTCTGGAGTCGAAGCCAGCGACTAACCTCTCATCTCGAGTTGATTTTTGGCCCACGGAGCTCTTTCGTGTTGCTACAGTGACCTCAGGATCCCTCTAGCCTTGAAACAGTGTTCTTGGGGTTTCTCTGGAGTGCCATCAAGGAAATCAAGGCTCCTTTCATGTGTGATGTGCAACACGGAATTGCTCTGCACGCAGTGCAGGGGAATCGGGCCTCATCTCGCGGCGAGGGGGAAATCTCATGGTTTTTCTCGAGTTGCGGCGGGAACCTGGGGTATATTCTCGAGTTACGACGGGGATGGCCCTTCCACCCACGTGTTTCTTCAGCGACGTCAGGACTCCTGCCTAGTTGCGTGGGACAACTCGGGATTCTACTCGAGGCTTGGCAGGGCAATTGGAACGCCTCTCCAGCTGAGGCGGGAGACCAAGGGTCCCTTTCCACGTGCCACAAGAATCCTGGGACTCGTATCAAGTTTCACGAGGAGTCAGGCATCGTCTCCGTTGAAGGCACTGATCTCCGCGTACCTCTGGAGTTTTCAAAGGATGTGAGGCCTCCGGTCGCGATGAGGTGGGGAACTAGGTGTTTCTCTGTGGTCTCCACAGGGGATTCAGACATCCTTTCTTCTTGGGAGATGCAAGACGAGCCTGCATTCAAGTCACTGCAGGGATATCCGGCCTTATTTCAAGTCAGGGCATCGCGTTGTCCATTCCACTTGAGGCCGCAAACTCAGGATCCCTCTCACATACCTAGAGCTGAGAGAAGCCTCCTCTTGAGGTGCTTGTGGTAAGGTGGTATTCCTCAGGAGTCGAAGCCAGGGACTAACCTCTCATCTCGTGTTGATTCTTGGTCCACGGAGCTCTTTCGTGTTGCTACAGTGACTTCAGGATCCCTCTAGCCTTGAAACAGTGTTCTTGGGGTTTCTCTGGAGTGCCATCAAGGAAATCAAGGCTCCTTTCATGTGTGATGTGCAACACGGAATTGCTCTGCACGCAGTGCAGGGGAATCGAGCCTCATCTTGCGGCGAGGGGGAAGTCTTATGGTTTTTCTCGAGTTGCGGCGGGAACCTGGGGTATATTCTCGAGTTACGACGGGGATGGACCTTCCACACACGTGTGTGTTCAGCCATGTCAGGACTCCTGCCTAGTTGCGAGGGACAACTCGGGATTCTCCTCGAGGCTTTGCAGGGCAATTGGGACGCCTCTCCAGCTGAGGCGGGAGACCAAGGGTCCCTTTCCACGTGCCACAGGAATCCTGGGACTCCTATCATGTTTCACGAGGAGTCAGGCTTCGTCTCCTTTGGAGGCACTGATCTCCGCGTACCTCTGAAGTTTTCAAAGGATGTGAGGCTATCGGTCGCGATGAGGTGGGGAACTAGGTCTTTCTCTGTGGTCTCCACAGGGGATTCAGACATCCTTTCATCTTCGGAGATGCAAGACGAGCCTGCATTCAAGTCACTGCAGGGATATCCAGCCTTATTTCGCGTCAGGGCATCACGGTGTCCATTCCACTTGAGGCCGCAAACTCAGGGTCCCTCTCAGATACCTAGAGCTGAGAGAAGCCTCCTCTTGAGGTGCTTGTGGTAAGGTGGTATTCCTCTGGAGTCGAAGCCAGGGACTAACCTCTCATCTCGAGTTGATTTTTGGCCCACGGAGCTCTTTCTTGTTGCTACAGTGACCTCAGGATCCCTCTAGCCTTGAAACAGTGTTCTTGGGGTTTCTCTGGAGTGCCATCAAGGAAATCAAGGCTCCTTTCATGTGTGATGTGCAACATGGAATTGCTCTGCACGCAGTGCAGGGGAATCGGGCCTCATCTCGCGGCGAGGGGGAAGTCTCATGGTTTTTCTCGAGTTGCGGCGGGAACCTGGGGTATATTCTCTAGTTACGACGGGGATGGCCCTTCCACCCACGTGTTTCTTCAGCGACGTCAGGACTCCTGCCTAGTTGCGAGGGACAACTCTGGATTCTCCTCGAGGCTTGGCAGGGCAATTGGGACGCCTCTCCAGCTGAGGCAGGAGACCAAGTGTCCCTTTCCAAGTGCCACAGGAATCCTGGGACTCCTATCAAGTTGCACGAGGAGTCAGGCATCGTCTCCTTTGGAGGCACTGATCTCCGCGTACTTCTGGAGTTTTCAAAGGATGTGAAGCTATCGGTCGCGATGAGGAGGGGAACAAAGTCTTTATCTGTGCTTTCCACAGGGGATTCAGACATCCTTTCGTCCTGGGAGATGCAAGACGAGCCTGCATTGAAGTCACTGCAGGGATATCCGGCCTTATTTAGAGTCAGGGCATCGCGGTGTCCATTCCACTTGAGGCCGCAAATTCAGGGTCCCTCTCACATACCTAGAGCTGAGAGAAGCCTCCTCTTGAGGTGCTTGTTGTAAGGTGGTATTCCTCTCGAGACGAATCCAGGGACTAACCTCTCCTTTCGAGTTGATTTTTGGTCCACAGAGTTCTTTCGTGTTGCTACAGTGACCTCAGGATCCCTCTATCCTTGAAACAGTGTTCTTGGGGTTTCTCTGGAGTGCCATCAAGGAAATCAAGGCTACTTTCATGTGTGATGTGCAACACGGAATTGCTCTGCACGCAGTGCAGAGGAATCGGGCCTCATCTCGCGGCGAGGGGGAAGTCTCATGGTTTTTCTCGAGTTGCGGCGGGAACCTGGGGTATATTCCCGAGTTACGACGGGGATGGCCCTTCCACACACGTGTGTGTTCAGCCATGTCAGGACTCCTGCCTAGTTGCGAGGGACAACTCGGGATTCTCCTCGAGGCTTGGCAGGCCAATTGGGACGCCTCTCCAGCTGAGGCGGGAGACCAAGGGTCCCTTTCCACGTGCCACAGGAATCCTGGGTCTCCTATCAAGTTTCACGAGGAGTCAGGCATCGTCTCCTTTGGAGGCACTGATCTCCGCATACCTCTGGAGTTTTCAAAGGATTTGAGGCCTCCTGTCGCGATGAGGTGGGGAACTAGGTCTTTCTCTGTGGTCTCCACAGGGGATTCAGACATCCTTTCATCTTGGGAGATGCAAGACGAGCCTGCATTCAAGTCACTGCAGGAATATCCAGCCTTATTTCGCGTCAGGGCATCGCGGTGTCCATTCCACTTGAGGCCGCAAACTCAGGGTCCCTCTCACATACCTAGAGCTGAGAGAAGCCTCCTCTTGAGGTGCTTGTGGTAAGGTGGTATTCCTCTGGAGTCGAAGCCAGGGACTAACCTCTCATCTCGAGTTGATTTGTGGCCCACGGAGCTCTTTCGTGTTGCTACAGTGACCTCAGGATCCCTCTAGCCTTGAAACAGTGTTCTTGGGGTTTCTCTGGAGTGCCATCAAGGAAATCAAGGCTCCTTTCATGTGTGATGTGCAACACGGAATTGCTCTGCACGCAGTGCAGGGGAATCGGGCCTCATCTCGCGGCGAGGGGGAAGTCTCATGGTTTTTCTCGAGTTGCGGCGGGAACCTGGGGTATATTCTCGAGTTACGACGGGGATGGCCCTTCCACACACGTGTTTGTTCAGCCACGTCAGGACTCCTGCTAGTTGCGAGACACAACTGGGGATTCTCCTCGAGGCTTGACAAGGCAATTGGGACGCCTCTCCAGCTGAGGCGGGAGACCAAGGGTCCCTTTCCACGTGCCACAGGAATCCTGGGACTCCTATCAAGTTTCACGAGGAGTCAGGCATCGTCTCCTTTGGAGGCACTGATCTCCGCGTACCTCTGGAGTTTTCAAAGGATGTGAGGCTATCGGTCGCGATGAGGTGGGGAACTAAGTCTTTCTCTGTGCTTTCCACAGGGGATTCAGACATCCTTTCGTCCTGGGAGATGCAAGACGAGCCTGCATTCAAGTCACTGCAGGGATATCCGGCCTTATTTCGAGTCAGGGCATCGCGGTGTCCATTCCACTTGAGGCCGCAAACTCAGGGTCCCTCTCACATACCTAGAGCTGAGAGAAGCCTCCTCTTGAGGTGCTTGTGGTAAGGTGGTATTCCTCTGGAGACGAATCCAGGGACTAACCTCTCTTTTCGAGTTGATTTTTGGTCCACAGAGTTCTTTCCTGTTGCTACAGTGACCTCAGGATCCCTCTAGCCTTGAAACAGTGTTCTTGGGGTTTCTCTGGAGTGCCATCAAGGAAATCAAGGCTCCTTTCATGTGTGATGTGCAAGACGGAATTGCTCTGCACGCAGTACAGGGGAATCGGGCCTCATCTCGCATCGAGGGGGAAGTCTCATGGTTTTTCTCGAGTTGCGGCGGGAACCTGGGGTATATTTTCGGGTTACGACGGGGATGGCTCTTCCACCCACGTGTTTGTTCAGCCACATCAGGACTCCTGCCTAGTTGCGAGGGACAATTCGGGATTCTCCTCGAGGCTTGGCATGGCAATTGGAACGCCTCTCCAGCTGAGACGGGAGACCAAGTGTCCCTTTCCACGTGCCACAAGAATCCTGGGACTCCTATCAAGTTTCACGAGGAGTCAGGCATCATCTCCTTTGGAGGCACTGATCTCCGCGTACCTCTGGAGTTTTCAAAGGATGTGAGGCCTCCGGTCGCGATGAGGTGGGGAACTTGGTGTTTCTCTGTGGTCTCCACAGGGGATTCAGACATCCTTTCTTCTTGGGAGATGCAAGACGAGCCTGCATTCAAGTCACTGCAGGGATATCCGGCCTTATTTCGAGTCAGGGCATCACGGTGTCCTTTCCACTTGAGGCCGCAAACTCAGGATCCCTCTCACATACCTAGAGCTGAGAGAAGCCTCCTCTTGAGGTGCTTGTGGTAAGGTGGTATTCCTCAGGAGTCGAAGCCAGGGACTAACCTCTCATCTCGTGTTGATTCTTGGTCCACGGAGCTCTTTCGTGTTGCTACAGTGACCTCAGGATCCCTCTAGCCTTGAAACAGTGTTCTTGGGGTTTCTCTGGAGTGCCATCAAGGAAATCAAGGCTCCTTTCATGTGTGATGTGCAACACGGAATAGCTGTGCACGCAGTGCAGAGGAATCGGACCTCATCTCGCGGCGAGGGGGAAGTCTCATGGTTTTTCTCGAGTTGGGGCGGGAACCTGGGGTATATTCTCGAGTTACGACGGGGATGGCCCTTCCACACACGTGTGTGTTCAGCCATGTCAGGACTCCTGCCTAGTTGCGAGGGACAACTCGGGATTCTCCTCGAGGCTTGGCAGGGCAATTGGAACGCCTCTCCAGCTGAGGCGGGAGACCAAGGGTCCCTTTCCACGTGCCACAGGAATCCTGGGACTCCTATCAAGTTTCACGAGGAGTCAGGCATCGTCTCCTTTGGAGGCACTGATCTCCGCATACCTCTGGAGTTTTCAAAGGATTTGAGGCCTCCTGTCGCGATGAGGTGGGGAACTAGGTGTTTCTCTGTGGTCTCCACAGGGGATTCAGACACCGTTTCGTCTTGGGAGATGCAAGACGAGCCTGCATTCCAGTCACTGCAGGGATATCCGGCCTCATTTCGAGTCAGGGCATCGTGGTGTCCATTCCACTTGAGGCCGCAAACTCAGGGTCCCTCTCACATACCTAGAGCTGAGAGAAGCCTCCTCTTGAGGTGCTTGTGGTAAGGTGGTATTCCTCAGGAGTGGAAACCAGGGACTAACCTCTCATCTCGAGTTGATTTTTGGCCCACGGAGCTCTTTCGTGTTGCTACAGTGACCTCAGGATCCCTCTAGCCTTGAAACAGTGTTCTTGGGGTTTCTCTGGAGTGCCATCAAGGAAATCAAGGCTCCTTTCATGTGTGATGTGCAACACGGAATTGCTCTGCACACAGTGCAGGGGAATCGGGCCTCATCTCGCGGCGAGGGGGAAGTCTCATGGTTTTTCTCGAGTTGCGGCGGGAACCTGGGGTATATTCTCTAGTTACGACGGGGAAGGCCCTTCCACCCACGTGTTTCTTCAGTGACGTCAGGACTCCTGCCTAGTTGCGAGGGACAACTCTGGATTCTCCTCGAGGCTTGGCAGGGCAATTGGGACGCCTCTCCAGCTGAGGCGGGAGACCAAGTGTCCCTTTCCACGTGCCACAGGAATCCTGGGACTCCTATCAAGTTGCACGAGGAGTCAGGCATCGTCTCCTTTGGAGGCACTGATCTCCGCGTACCTCTGGAGTTTTCAAAGGATGTGAGGCTATCGGTCGCGATGAGGTGGGGAACTAAGTCTTTCTCTGTGCTTTCCACAGGGGATTCAGACATCCTTTCGTCCTGGGAGATGCAAGACGAGCCTGCATTGAAGTCACTGCAGGGATATCCGGCCTTATTTCGAGTCAGGGCATCGCGGTGTCCATTCCACTTGAGGCCGCAAACTCAGGGTCCCTCTCACATACCTAGAGCTGAGAGAAGCCTCCTCTTGAGGTGCTTGTGGTAAGGTGGTATTCCTCTGGAGACGAATCCAGGGACTAACCTCTCTTTTCGAGTTGATTTTTGGTCCACAGAGTTCTTTCGTGTTGCTACAGTGACCTCAGGATCCCTCTAGCCTTGAAACAGTGTTCTTGGGGTTTCTCTGGAGTGCCATCAAGGAAATCAAGGCTCCTTTCATGTGTGATTTGCAAGACGGAATTGCTCTGCACGCAGTACAGGGGAATCGGGCCTCATCTCGCATCGAGGGGGAAGTCTCATGGTTTTTCTCGAGTTGCGACGGGAACCTGGGGTATATTTTCGGGTTACGACGGGGATGGCTCTTCCACCCACGTGTTTGTTCAGCCACATCAGGACTCCTGCCTAGTTGCGAGGAACAACTCGGGATTCTCCTCGAGGCTTGGCATGGCAACTGGAACGCCTCTCCAGCTGAGGCGGGAGACCAAGGGTCCCTTTCCACGTGCCACAAGAATCCTGGGACTCCTATCAAGTTTCACGAGGAGTCAGGCATCGTCTCCTTTGGAGGCACTGATCTCCGCGTACCTCTGGAGTTTTCAAAGGATGTGAGGCCTCCGGTCGCGATGAGGTGGGGAACTAGGTGTTTCTCTGTGGTCTCCACAGGGGATTCAGACATCCTTTCTTCTTGGGAGATGCAAGACGAGCCTGCATTCAAGTCACTGCAGGGATATCCGGCCTTATTTCGAGTCAGGGCATCGCGGTGTCCATTCCACTTGAGGCCGCAAACTCAGGATCCCTCTCACATACCTAGAGCTGAGAGAAGCCTCCTCTTGAGGTGCTTGTGGTAAGGTGGTATTCCTCAGGAGTCGAAGCCAGGGACTAACCTCTCATCTCGTGTTGATTCTTGGTCCACGCAGCTCTTTTGTGTTGCTACAGTGACCTCAGGATCCCTCTAGCCTTGAAACAGTGTTCTTGGGGTTTCTCTGGAGTGCCATCAAGGAAATCAAGGCTCCTTTCATGTGTGATGTGCAACACGGAATTGCTCTGCACGCAGTGCAGGGGAATCGGGCCTCATCTCACGGCGAGGGGGAAGTCTCATGGTTTTTCTCGAGTTGCGGCGGGAACCTGGGGTATATTCTCGAGTTACGACGGGGATGGCCCTTCCACCCACCTGTTTCTTCAGCGACGTCAGGACTCCTGCCTAGTTGCGAGGGACAACTCGGGATTCTCCTCGAGGCTTTGCAGGGCAATTGGGACGCCTCTCCAGCTGAGACGGGAGACCAAGGGTCCCTTTCCACGTGCCACAGGAATCCTGGGTCTCCTATCAAGTTTCACGAGGAGTCAGGCATCGTCTCCGTTGGAGGCACTGATCTACGCATACCTCTGGAGTTTTCAAAGTATTTGAGGCCTCCTGTCGCGATGAGGTGGGGAACTACGTCTTTCTCTGTGGTCTCCACAGGGGATTCAGACACCCTTTCGTCTTGGGAGATGCAAGACGAGCCTGCATTCCAGTCACTGCAGGGATATCCGGCCTTATTTCGAGTCAGGGCATCGTGGTGTCCATTCCACTTGAGGCCTCAAACTCAGGGTCCCTCTCACATACCTAGAGCTGAGAGAAGCCTCCTCTTGAGGTGCTTGTGGTAAGGTGGTATTCCTCTGGAGTCGAAGCAAGGGACTAACCTCTCATCTCGAGTTGCTTTTTGGCCCACGGAGCTCTTTCGTGTTGCTACAGTGACCTCAGGATCCCTCTATCCTTGAAACAGTGTTCTTGGGGTTTCTCTGGAGTGCCATCAAGGAAATCAAGGCTCCTTTCATGTGTGATGTGCAACACGGAATTGCTCTGCACGCAGTGCAGGGGAATCGGGCCTCATCTCGCGGCGAGGGGGAAATCTCATGGTTTTTCTTGAGTTGCGGCGGGAACCTGGGGTATATTCTCGAGTTACAACAGGGATGGCCCTTCTACCCACGTGTTTCTTCAGCGACGTCAGGACTCCTGCCTAGTTGCGAGGGACAACTCGGGATTCTACTCGAGGCTTGGCAGGGCAATTGGAACGCCTCTCCAGCTGAGGCGGGAGACCAAGGGTCCCTTTCCACGTGCCACAAGAATCCTGGGACTCGTATCAAGTTTCACGAGGAGTCAGGCATCGTCTCCTTTGGAGGCACTGATCTCCGCGTACCTCTGGAGTTTTCAAAGGATGTGAGGCCTCCGGTCGCGATGAGGTGGGGAACTAGGTGTTTCTCTGTGGTCTCCACAGGGGATTCAGACATCCTTTCTTCTTGGGAGATGCAAGACGAGCCTGCATTCAAGTCACTGCAGGGATATACGGCCTTATTTCGAGTCAGGGCATCGCGGTGTCCATTCCACTTGAGGCCGCAAACTCAGGATCCCTCTCACATACCTAGAGCTGAGAGAAGCCTCCTCTTGAGGTGCTTGTGGTAAGGTGGTATTCCTCAGGAGTCGAAGCCAGGGACTAACCTCTCATCTCGTGTTGATTCTTGGTCCACGGAGCTCTTTCGTGTTGCTACAGTGACCTCAGGATCCCTCTAGCCTTGAAACAGTGTTCTTGGGGTTTCTCTGGAGTGCCATCAAGGAAATCAAGGCTCCTTTCATGTGTGATGTGCAACACAGAATTGCTCTGCACGCAGTGCAGGGGAATCGAGCCTCATCTCGCGGCGAGGGGGAAGTCTTATGGTTTTTCTCGAGTTGGGGCGGGAACCTGGGGTATATTCTCGAGTTACGACGGGGATGGCCCTTCCACACACGTGTGTGTTCAGCCATGTCAGGACTCCTGCCTAGTTGCGAGGGACAACTCGGGATTCTCCTCGAGGCTTTGCAGGGCAATTGGGACGCCTCTCCAGCTGAGGCGGGAGACCAAGGGTCCCTTTCCACGTGCCACAGGAATCCTGGGACTCCTATCAAGTTTCACGAGGAGTCAGGCATCGTCTCCTTTGGAGGCACTGATCTCCGCGTACCTCTGAAGTTTTCAAAGGATGTGAGGCTATCGGTCGCGATGAGGTGGGGAACTAGGTCTTTCTCTGTGGTCTCCACAGGGGATTCAGACATCCTTTCAACTTCGGAGATGTAAGACGAGCCTGCATTCAAGTCACTGCAGGGATATCCAGCCTTATTTCGCGTCAGGGCATCACGGTGCCCATTCCACTTGAGGCCGCAAACTCAGCGTCCCTCTCAGATACCTAGAGCTGAGAGAAGCCTCCTCTTGAGGTGCTTGTGGTAAGGTGGTATTCCTCTGGAGTCGAAGCCAGGGACTAACCTCTCATCTCGAGTTGATTTTTGGCCCACGGAGCTCTTTCGTGTTGCTACAGTGACCTCAGGATCCCTCTAGCCTTGAAACAGTGTTCTTGGGGTTTCTCTGGAGTGCCATCAAGGAAATCAAGGCTCCTTTCATGTGTGATGTGCAACATGGAATTGCTCTGCACGCAGTGCAGGGGAATCGGGCCTCATCTGGCGGCGAGGGGGAAGTCTCATGGTTTTTCTCGAGTTGCGGCGGGAACCTGGGGTATATTCTCTAGTTACGACGGGGATGGCCCTTCCACCCACGTGTTTCTTCAGCGACGTCAGGACTCCTGCCTAGTTGCGAGGGACAACTCTGGATTCTCCTCGAGGCTTGGCAGGGCAATTGGGACGCCTCTCCAGCTGAGGCGGGAGACCAAGTGTCCCTTTCCAAGTGCCACAGGAATCCTGGGACTCCTATCAAGTTGCACGAGGAGTCAGGCATCGTCTCCTTTGGAGGCACTGATCTCCGCGTACCTCTGGAGTTTTCAAAGGATGTGAGGCTATCGGTCGCGATGAGGAGGGGAACAAAGTCTTTCTCTGTGCTTTCCACAGGGGATTCAGACATCCTTTCGTCCTGGTAGATGCAAGACGAGCCTGCATTGAAGTCACTGCAGGGATATCCGGCCTTATTTCGAGTCAGGGCATCGCGGTGTCCATTCCACTTGAGGCCGCAAATTCAGGGTCCCTCTCACATACCTAGAGCTGAGAGAAGCCTCCTCTTGAGGTGCTTGTGGTAAGGTGGTATTCCTCTGGAGACGAATCCAGGGACTAACCTCTCTTTTCGAGTTGATTTTTGGTCCACAGAATTCTTTCGTGTTGCTACAGTGACCTCAGGATCCCTCTAGCCTTGAAACAGTGTACTTGGGGTTTCTCTGGAGTGCCATCAAGGAAATCAAGGCTCCTTTCATGTGTGATGTGCAAGACGGAATTGCTCTGCACGCAGTACAGGGGAATCGGGCCTCATCTCGCGTCGAGTGGGAAGTCTCATGGTTTTTCTCGAGTTGCGGCGGGAACCTGGGGTATGTTCTCGAGTTACGACGGGGATGGCCCTTCCACCCACGTGTTTGTTCAGCCACGTCAGGACTCCTGCCTAGTTGCGAGACACAACTCGGGATTCTCCTCGAGGCTTGACAAGGCAATTGGGACGCCTCTCCAGCTGAGGCGGGAGACCAAGGGTCCCTTTCCACGTGCCACAGGAATCCTGGGACTCCTATCAATTTTCACGAGGAGTCAGGCATCGTCTCCTTTGGAGACACTGATCTCCGCGTACCTCTGGAGTTTTCAAAGGATGTGAGGCCTCCGGTCGCGATGAGGTGGGGAACTAGGTCTTTCTCTGTGGTCTCCACAGGGGATTCAGACATCCTTTCATCTTGGGAGATGCAAGACGAGCCTGCATTCAAGTCACTGCAGGGATATCCAGCCTTATTTCGCGTCAGGGCATCGCGGTGTCCATTCCACTTGAGGCCGCAAACTCAGGGTCCCTCTCACATACCTAGAGCTGAGAGAAGCCTCCTCTTGAGGTGCTTGTGGTAAGGTGGTATTCCTCTGGAGTCGAAGCCAGGGACTAACCTCTCATCTCGAGTTGATTTTTGGCCCACGGAGCTCTTTCGTGTTGCTACAGTGACCTCAGGATCCCTCTAGCCTTGAAACAGTATTCTTGGGGTTTCTCTGGAGTGCCATCAAGGAAATCAAGGCTCCTTTCATGTGTGATGTGCAACCGGAATTGCTCTGCACGCAGTGCAGGGGAATCGGGCCTCATCTCGCGGCGAGGGGGAAATCTCATGGTTTTTCCCGAGTTGCGGCGGGAACCTGGGGTATATTCTCGAGTTACGCCGGGGATGGCCCTTCCACCCACGTGTTTCTTCAGCGACGTCAGGACTCCTGCCTAGTTGCGAGGGACAACTCGGGATTCTCCTCGAGGCTTGGCAGGGCAATTGGGAAGCCTCTCCAGCTGAGGCGGGAGACCAAGTGTCCCTTTCCAAGTGCCACAGGAATCCTGGGACTCCTATCAAGATTCACGAGGAGTCAGGCGTCGTCTCCTTTGGAGGCAATGATCTCCGCGTACCTCTGGAGTTTTCAAAGGATGTGAGGCCTCCGGTCGCGATGAGGTGGGGAACTATGTCTTTCTCTGTGCTTTCCACAGGGGATTCAGACATCCTTTCGTCCTGGGAGATGCAAGACGAGCCTCCATTGAAGTCACTGCAGGGATATCCGGCCTTATTTCGAGTCAGGGCATCGCGGTGTCCATTCCACTTGAGGCCGCAAACTCAGGGTCCCTCTCACATACCTAGAGCTGAGAGAAGCCTCCTCTTGAGGTGCTTGTGGTAAGGTGGTATTCCTCAGGAGTCGAAGCCAGGGACTAACCTCTCATCTCGTGTTGATTCTTGGTCCACGGAGCTCTTTCGTGTTGCTACAGTGACCTCAGGATCCCTCTAGCCTTGAAACAGTGTTCTTGGGGTTTCTCTGGAGTGCCATCAAGGAAATCAAGGCTCCTTTCATGTGTGATGTGCAACACAGAATTGCTCTGCACGCAGTGCAGGGAAATCGGGCCTCATCTCGCGGCGAGGGGGAAGTCTCATGGTTTTTCTCGAGTTGCGGCGGGAACCTGGGGTATATTCTCGAGTTACGACGGGGATGGCCCTTCCACACACGTGTTTGTTCAGCCACGTCAGGACTCCTGCCTAGTTGCGAGACACAACTCGGGATTCTCCTCGAGGCTTGGCAGGGCAATTGGAACGCCTCTCCAGCTGAGGCGGGAGACCAAGGGTCCCTTTCCACGTGCCACAGGAATCCTGGGAATCCTATCAAGTTTCACGAGGAGTCAGGCATCGTCTCCTTTGGAGGCATTGATCTCCGCGTACCTCTGGAGTTTTCAAAGGATATGAGGCCTGCGGTCGCGATGAGGTGGGGAACTAGGTGTTTCTCTGTCGTCTCCAGAGGGGATTCAGACATCCTTTCTTCTTGGGAGATGCAAGACGAGCCTGCATTCAAGTCACTGCAGGGATATCCGGCCTTATTTCGAGTCAGGGCATCGCGGTGTCCATTCCACTTGAGGCCGCAAACTCAGGATCCCTCTCACATACCTAGAGCTGAGAGAAGCCTCCTCTTGAGGTGCTTGTGGTAAAGTGGTATTCCTCAGGAGTCGAAGCCAGGGACTAACCTCTCATCTCGTGTTGATTCTTGGTCCACGGAGCTCTTTCGTGTTGCTACAGTGACCTCAGGATCCCTCTAGCCTTGAAACAGTGTTCTTGGGGTTTCTCTGGAGTGCCATGAAGGAAATCAAGGCTCCTTTCATGTGTGATGTGCAACACGGAATTGCTCTGCACGCAGTGCAGGGGAATCGGGCCTCATCTCGCGGCGAGGGGGAAGTCTCATGGTTTTTCTAGAGTTGCGGCGGGAACCTGGGGTATATTCTCGAGTTACGACGGGGATGGCCCTTCCACACACGTGTGTGTTCAGCCATGTCAGGACTCCTGCCTAGTTGCTAGGAACAACTCGGGATTCTCCTCGAAGCTTTGCAGGGCAATTGGGACGCCTCTCCAGCTGAGACGGGAGACCAAGGGTCCCTTTCCAAGTGCCACAGGAATCCTCGGACTCCTATCAAGTTTGACGAGGAGTCAGGCATCGTCTCCTTTGGAGGCACTGATCTCCGCATACCTCTGGAGTTTTCAAAGGATGTGAGGCCTCCTTTCGCGATGAGGTCGGGAACTAGGTCTTTCGTTGTGGTCTCCACAGGGGATTCAGACACCCTTTCGTCTTGGGAGATGCAAGACGAGCCTGCATTCCAGTCACTGCAGGGATATCCGGCCTTATTTCGAGTCAGGGCATCGCGGTGTCCATTCCACTTGAGGCCGCAAACTCAGGGTCCCTCTCACATACCTAGAGCTGAGAGAAGCCTCCTCTTGAGGTGCTTGTGGTAAGGTGGTATTCCTCTGGAGTCGAAGCCAGGGACTAACCTCTCATCTCGAGTTGATTTTTGGTCCACGGAGCTCTTTCGTGTTGCTACAGTGACCTCAGGATCCCTCTAGCCTTGAAACAGTGTTCTTGGGGTTTCTCTGGAGTGCCATGAAGGAAATCAAGGCTCCTGTCATGTGTGATGTGCAACAGAGAATTGCTGTGCACGCAGTGCAGGGGAATCGGGCCTCATCTGGCAGCGAGGGGGAAGTCTCATGGTTTTTCTCGAGTTGCGGCGGGAACCTGGGGTATATTCTCGAGTTACGACGGGGATGGCCCTTCCACACACGTGTTTGTTCAGCCACGTCAGGACTCTTGCCTAGTTGCGAGACACAACTCGGGATTCTACTCGAGGCTTGGCAAGGCAATTGGGACGCCTCTCCAGCTGAGGCGGGAGACCAAGGGTCCCTTTCCACGTGCCACAGGAATCCTGGGTCTCCTATCAAGTATCACGAGGAGTCAGGCATCGTCTCATTTGGAGGCACTGATCTCCGCGTGCCTCTGAAGTTTTCAAAGGATGTGAGGCCTCCGGTCGCAATGAGGTGGGGAACTAGGTGTTTCTCTGTGGTCTCCACAGGGGATTCAGACATCCTTTCTTCTTGGGAGATGCAAGACGAGCCTGCATTCAAGTCACTGCAGGGATATACGGCCTTATTTCGAGTCAGGGCATCGCGGTGTCCATTCCACTTGAGGCCGCAAACTCAGGATCCCTCTCACATACCTAGAGCTGAGAGAAGCCTCCTCTTGAGGTGCTTGTGGTAAGGTGGTATTCCTCAGGAGTCGAAGCCAGGGACTAACCTCTCATCTCGTGTTGATTCTTGGTCCACGGAGCTCTTTCGTGTTGCTACAGTGACCTCAGGATCCCTCTAGCCTTGAAACAGTGTTCTTGGGGTTTCTCTGGAGTGCCATCAAGGAAATCAAGGCTCCTTTCATGTGTGATGTGCAACACAGAATTGCTCTGCACGCAGTGCAGGGGAATCGAGCCTCATCTCGCGGCGAGGGGGAAGTCTTATGGTTTTTCTCGAGTTGCGGCGGGAATCTGGGGTATATTCTCGAGTTACGACGGGGATGGCCCTTCCACACACGTGTGTGTTCAGCCATGTCAGGACTCCTGCCTAGTTGCGAGGGACAACTCGGGATTCTCCTCGAGGCTTTGCAGGGCAATTGGGACGCCTCTCCAGCTGAGGCGGGAGACCAAGGGTCCCTTTCCACGTGCCACAGGAATCCTGGGACTCCTATCAAGTTTCACGAGGAGTCAGGCATCGTCTCCTTTGGAGGCACTGATCTCCGCGTACCTCTGAAGTTTTCAAAGGATGTGAGGCTATCGGTCGCAATGAGGTGGGGAACTAGGTCTTTCTCTGTGGTCTCCACAGGGGATTCAGACATCCTTTCAACTTCGGAGATGCAAGACGAGCCTGCATTCAAGTCACTGCAGGGATATCCAGCCTTATTTCGCGTCAGGGCATCACGGTGCCCATTCCACTTGAGGCCGCAAACTCAGCGTCCCTCTCAGATACCTAGAGCTGAGAGAAGCCTCCTCTTGAGGTGCTTGTGGTAAGGTGGTATTCCTCTGGAGTCGAAGCCAGGGACTAACCTCTCATCTCGAGTTGATTTTTGGCCCACGGAGCTCTTTCGTGTTGCTACAGTGACCTCAGGATCCCTCTAGCCTTGAAACAGTGTTCTTGGGGTTTCTCTGGAGTGCCATCAAGGAAATCAAGGCTCCTTTCATGTGTGATGTACAACATGGAATTGCTCTGCACGCAGTGCAGGGGAATCGGGCCTCATCTGGCGGCGAGGGGGAAGTCTCATGGTTTTTCTCGAGTTGCGGCGGGAACCTGGGGTATATTCTCTAGTTACGACGGGGATGGCCCTTCCACCCACGTGTTTCTTCAGCGACGTCAGGACTCCTGCCTAGTTGCGAGGGACAACTCTGGATTCTCCTCGAGGCTTGGCAGGGCAATTGGGACGCCTCTCCAGCTGAGGCGGGAGACCAAGTGTCCCTTTCCAAGTGCCACAGGAATCCTGGGACTCTTATCAAGTTGCACGAGGAGTCAGGCATCGTCTCCTTTGGAGGCACTGATCTCCGCGTACCTCTGGAGTTTTCAAAGGATGTGAGGCTATCGGTCGCGATGAGGAGGGGAACAAAGTCTTTCTCTGTGCTTTCCACAGGGGATTCAGACATCCTTTCGTCCTGGTAGATGCAAGACGAGCCTGCATTGAAGTCACTGCAGGGATATCCGGCCTTATTTCGAGTCAGGGCATCGCGGTGTCCATTCCACTTGAGGCCGCAAACTCAGGGTCCCTCTCACATACCTAGAGCTGAGAGAAGCCTCCTCTTGAGGTGCTTGTGGTAAGGTGGTATTCCTCAGGAGTCGAAGCCAGGGACTAACCTCTCATCTCGTGTTGATTCTTGGTCCACGGAGCTCTTTCGTGTTGCTACAGTGACCTCAGGATCCCTCTAGCCTTGAAACAGTGTTCTTGGGGTTTCTCTGGAGTGCCATCAAGGAAATCAAGGCTCCTTTCATGTGTGATGTGCAACACAGAATTGCTCTGCACGCAGTGCAGGGAAATCGGGCCTCATCTCGCGGCGAGGGGGAAGTCTCATGGTTTTTCTCGAGTTGCGGCGGGAACCTGGGGTATATTCTCGAGTTACGACGGGGATGGCCCTTCCACACACGTGTTTGTTCAGCCACGTCAGGACTCCTGCCTAGTTGCGAGACACAACTCTGGATTCTCCTCGAGGCTTGGCAGGGCAATTGGAACGCCTCTCCAGCTGAGGCGGGAGACCAAGGGTCCCTTTCCACGTGCCACAGGAATCCTGGGACTCCTATCAAGTTTCACGAGGAGTCAGGCATCGTCTCCTTTGGAGGCACTGATCTCCGCGTACCTCTGGAGTTTTCAAAGGATGTGAGGCCTGCGGTCGCGATGAGGTGGGGAACTAGGTGTTTCTCTGTCGTCTCCACAGGGGATTCAGACATCCTTTCTTCTTGGGAGATGCAAGACGAGCCTGCATTCAAGTCACTGCAGGGATATCCGGCCTTATTTCGAGTCAGGGCATCGCGGTGTCCATTCCACTTGAGGCCGCAAACTCAGGATCCCTCTCACATACCTAGAGCTGAGAGAAGCCTCCTCTTGAGGTGCTTGTGGTAAAGTGGTATTCCTCAGGAGTCGAAGCCAGGGACTAACCTCTCATCTCGTGTTGATTCTTGGTCCACGGAGCTCTTTCGTGTTGCTACAGTGACCTCAGGATCCCTCTAGCCTTGAAACAGTGTTCTTGGGGTTTCTCTGGAGTGCCATGAAGGAAATCAAGGCTCCTTTCATGTGTGATGTGCAACACGGAATTGCTCTGCACGCAGTGCAGGGGAATCGGGCCTCATCTCGCGGCGAGGGGGAAGTCTCATGGTTTTTCTAGAGTTGCGGCGGGAACCTGGGGTATATTCTCGAGTTACGACGGGGATGGCCCTTCCACACACGTGTGTGTTCAGCCATGTCAGGACTCCTGCCTAGTTGCTAGGAACAACTCGGGATTCTCCTCGAAGCTTTGCAGGGCAATTGGGACGCCTCTCCAGCTGAGACGGGAGACCAAGGGTCCCTTTCCAAGTGCCACAGGAATCCTCGGACTCCTATCAAGTTTCACGAGGAGTCAGGCATCGTCTCCTTTGGAGGCACTGATCTCCGCATACCTCTGGAGTTTTCAAAGGATGTGAGGCCTCCTTTCGCGATGAGGTCGGGAACTAGGTCTTTCGTTGTGGTCTCCACAGGGGATTCAGACACCCTTTCGTCTTGGGAGATGCAAGACGAGCCTGCATTCCAGTCACTGCAGGGATATCCGGCCTTATTTCGAGTCAGGGCATCGCGGTGTCCATTCCACTTGAGGCCGCAAACTCAGGGTCCCTCTCACATACCTAGAGCTGAGAGAAGCCTCCTCTTGAGGTGCTTGTGGTAAGGTGGTATTCCTCTGGAGTCGAAGCCAGGGACTAACCTCTCATCTCGAGTTGATTTTTGGTCCACGGAGCTCTTTCATATTGCTACAGTGACCTCAGGATCCCTCGAGCCTTGAAACAGTGTTCTTGGGGTTTCTCTGGAGTGCCATGAAGGAAATCAAGGCTCCTTTCATGTGTGATGTGCAACACAGAATTGCTCTGCACGCAGTGCAGGGGAATCGGGCCTCATCTCGCGGCGAGGGGGAAGTCTCATGGTTTTTCTCGAGTTGCGGCGGGAACCTGGGGTATATTCTCGAGTTACGACGGGGATGGCCCTTCCACACACGTGTTTGTTCAGCCACGTCAGGACTCTTGCCTAGTTGCGAGACACAACTCGGGATTCTCCTCGAGGCTTGGCAAGGCAATTGGGACGCCTCTCCAGCTGAGGCGGGAGACCAAGGGTCCCTTTCCACGTGCCACAGGAATCCTGGGACTCCTATCAAGTTTCACGAGGAGTCAGGCATCGTCTCCTTTGGAGGCACTGATCTCCGCGTACCTCTGGAGTTTTCAAAGGATGTGAGGCCTCCGGTCGCGATGAGGTGGGGAACTAGTTCTTTCTCTGTGGTCTCCACAGGGGATTCAGACATCCTTTCATCTTGGGAGATGCAAGACGAGCCTGCATTCAAGTCACTGCAGGGATATCCAGCCTTATTTCGCGTCAGGGCATCGCGGTGTCCATTCCACTTGAGGCCGCAAACTCAGGGTCCCTCTCACATACCTAGAGCTGAGAGAAGCCTCCTCTTGAGGTGCTTGTGGTAAGGTGGTATTCCTCAGGAGTCGAAGCCAGGGACTAACCTCTCATCTCGAGTTGATTTTTGGCCCACGGAGCTCTTTCGTGTTGCTACAGTGACCTCAGGATCCCTCTAGCCTTGAAACAGTGTTCTTGGGGTTTCTCTGGAGTGCCATGAAGGAAATCAAGGCTCCTTTCATGTGTGATGTGCAAGACGGAATTGCTCTGCACGCAGTACAGGGGAATCGGGCCTCATCTCGCATCGAGGGGGAAGTCTCATGGTTTTTCTCGAGTTGCGGCGGGAACCTGGGGTATATTCTCGAGTTACGACAGGGATGGCCCTTCCACCCACGTGTTTGTTCAGCCACGTCAGGACTCCTGCCTAGTTGCGAGGGACAACTCGGGATTCTCCTCGAGGCTTGGCAGGGCATTTGGAACGCCTCTCCAGCTGAGGCGGGAGACCAAGTGTCCCTTTCCACGTGCCACAAGAATCCTGGGACTCCTATCAAGTTTCACGAGGAGTCAGGCATCGTCTCCTTTGCAGGCACTGATCTCCGCGTACCTGTGGAGTTTTCAAAGGATGTGAGGCCTCCGGTCGCGATGAGGTGGGGAACTAGGTGTTTCTCTGTGGTCTCCACAGGGGATTCAGACATCCTTTTGTCTTGGGAGATGCAAGACGAGCCTGCATTCAAGTCACTGCAGGGATATCCGGCCTTATTTCGAGTCAGGGCATCGCGGTGTCCATTCCACTTGAGGCCGCAAACTCAGGGTGCCTATCACATACCTAGAGCTGAGAGACGCCTCCTCTTGAGGTGCTTTTGGTTAGGTGGTATTCCTCAGGAGTCGAAGCCAGGGACTAACCTCTCATCTCGTGTTGATTCTTGGTCCACGGAGCTCTTTCGTGTTGCTACAGTGACCTCAGGATCCCTCTAGCCTTGAAACAGTGTTCTTGGGGTTTCTCTGGAGTGCCATCAAGGAAATCAAGGCTCCTTTCCTGTGTGATGTGCAAGACGGAATTGCTCTGCACGCAGTGCAGGGGAATCGGGCCTCATCTCGCAGCGAGGGGGAAGTCTCATGGTTTTTCTCGAGTTGCGGCGGGAACCTGGGGTATATTCTCGAGTTACGACGGGGATGGCCCTTCCACCCACGTGTTTCTTCAGCGACGTCAGGACTCCTGCCTAGTTGCGAGGGACAACTCTGGATTCTCCTCGAGGGTTGGCAGGGCAATTGGGACGCCTCTCCAGCTGAGGCGGGAGACCAAGTGTCCCTTTCCAAGTGCCACAGGAATCCTGGGACTCCTGTCAAGTTTCACGAGGAGTCAGGCATCGTCTCCTTTGGAGGCACTGATCTCCGCGTACCTCTGGAGTTTTCAAAGGATGTGAGGCTATCGCTCGCGATGAGGTGGGGAACTAAGTCTTTCTCTGTGCTTTCCACAGGGCATTCAGACATCCTTTCGTCCTGGGAGATGCAAGACGAGCCTGCATTGAAGTCACTGCAGGGATATCCGGCCTTATTTCGAGTCAGGGCATCGCGGTGTCCATTCCACTTGAGGCCGCAAACTCAGGGTCCCTCTCACATACCTAGAGCTGAGAGAAGCCTCCTCTTGAGGTGCTTGTGGTAAGGTGGTATTCCTCTGGAGACGAATCCAGGGACTAACCTCTCTTTTCGAGTTGATTTTTGGTCCACAGAGTTCTTTCGTATTGCTACAGTGACTTCAGGATCCCTCTATCCTTGAAACAGTGTTCTTGGGGTTTCTCTGGCGTGCCATCAAGGAAATCAAGGCTCCTTTCATGTGTGATGTGCAAGACGGAATTGCTCTGCACGCAGTACAGGGGAATCGGGCCTCATCTCGCATCGAGTGGGAAGTCTCATGGTTTTTCTCGAGTTGCGGCGGGAACCTGGGGTATATTCTCGAGTTACGATGGGGATGGCCCTTCCACCCACGTGTTTGTTCAGCCACGTCAGGACTCCTGCCTAGTTGCGAGGAACAACTCGGGATTCTCCTCGAGGCTTGGCAGGGCAATTGGAACGCCTCTCCAGCTGAGGAGGGAGACCAAGGGTCCCTTTCCACGTGCCACAAGAATCCTGGGACTCCTATCAAGTTTCACGAGGAGTCAGGCATCGTCTCCTTTGGAGGCACTGATCTCCGCGTACCTCTGGAGTTTTCAAAGGATGTGAGGCCTCCGGTCGCGATGAGGTGGGGAACTAGGTGTTTCTCTGTGGTCTCCACAGGGGATTCAGACATCCTTTTGTCTTGGGAGATGCAAGACGAGCCTGCATTCAAGTCACTGCAGGGATATCCGGCCTTATTTCGAGTCAGGGCATCGCGGTGTCCATTCCACTTGAGGCCGCAAACTCAGGGTGCCTATCACATACCTAGAGCTGAGAGACGCCTCCTCTTGAGGTGCTTTTGGTTAGGTGGTATTCCTCAGGAGTCGAAGCCAGGGACTAACCTCTCATCTCGTGTTGATTCTTGGTCCACGGAGCTCTTTCGTGTTGCTACAGTGACCTCAGGATCCCTCTAGCCTTGAAACAGTGTTCTTGGGGTTTCTCTGGAGTGCCATCAAGGAAATCAAGGCTCCTTTCCTGTGTGATGTGCAAGACGGAATTGCTCTGCACGCAGTGCAGGGGAATCGGGCCTCATCTCGCAGCGAGGGGGAAGTCTCATGGTTTTTCTCGAGTTGCGGCGGGAACCTGGGGTATATTCTCGAGTTACGACGGGGATGGCCCTTCCACCCACGTGTTTCTTCAGCGACGTCAGGACTCCTGCCTAGTTGCGAGGGACAACTCTGGATTCTCCTCGAGGGTTGGCAGGGCAATTGGGACGCCTCTCCAGCTGAGGCGGGAGACCAAGTGTCCCTTTCCAAGTGCCACAGGAATCCTGGGACTCCTGTCAAGTTTCACGAGGAGTCAGGCATCGTCTCCTTTGGAGGCACTGATCTCCGCGTACCTCTGGAGTTTTCAAAGGATGTGAGGCTATCGCTCGCGATGAGGTGGGGAACTAAGTCTTTCTCTGTGCTTTCCACAGGGCATTCAGACATCCTTTCGTCCTGGGAGATGCAAGACGAGCCTGCATTGAAGTCACTGCAGGGATATCCGGCCTTATTTCGAGTCAGGGCATCGCGGTGTCCATTCCACTTGAGGCCGCAAACTCAGGGTCCCTCTCACATACCTAGAGCTGAGAGAAGCCTCCTCTTGAGGTGCTTGTGGTAAGGTGGTATTCCTCTGGAGACGAATCCAGGGACTAACCTCTCTTTTCGAGTTGATTTTTGGTCCACAGAGTTCTTTCGTATTGCTACAGTGACTTCAGGATCCCTCTATCCTTGAAACAGTGTTCTTGGGGTTTCTCTGGCGTGCCATCAAGGAAATCAAGGCTCCTTTCATGTGTGATGTGCAAGACGGAATTGCTCTGCACGCAGTACAGGGGAATCGGGCCTCATCTCGCATCGAGTGGGAAGTCTCATGGTTTTTCTCGAGTTGCGGCGGGAACCTGGGGTATATTCTCGAGTTACGATGGGGATGGCCCTTCCACCCACGTGTTTGTTCAGCCACGTCAGGACTCCTGCCTAGTTGCGAGGAACAACTCGGGATTCTCCTCGAGGCTTGGCAGGGCAATTGGAACGCCTCTCCAGCTGAGGAGGGAGACCAAGGGTCCCTTTCCACGTGCCACAAGAATCCTGGGACTCCTATCAAGTTTCACGAGGAGTCAGGCATCGTCTCCTTTGGAGGCACTGATCTCCGCGTACCTCTGGAGTTTTCAAAGGATGTGAGGCCTCCGGTCGCGATGAGGTGGGGAACTAGGTGTTTCTCTGTCGTCTCCACAGGGGATTCAGACATCCTTTCTTCTTGGGAGATGCAAGACGAGCCTGCATTCAAGTCACTGCAGGGATATCCGGCCTTATTTCGAGTCAGGGTATCGCGGTGTCCATTCCACTTGAGGCCGCAAACTCAGGATCCCTCTCACATACCTAGAGCTGAGAGAAGCCTCCTCTTGAGGTGCTTGTGGTAAGGTGGTATTCCTCAGGAGTCGAAGCCAGGGAGTAACCTCTCATCTCGTGTTGATTCCTGGTCCACGGAGCTCTTTCGTGTTGCTACAGTGACCTCAGGATCCCTCTAGCCTTGAAACAGTTTTCTTGGGGTTTCTCTGGAGTGCCATGAAGGAAATCAAGGCTCCTTTCATGTGTGATGTGCAACACAGAATTGCTCTGCACGCAGTGCAGGGGAATCGGGCCTCATCTCGCGGCGAGGGGGAAGTCTCATGGTTTTTCTCGAGTTGCGGCGGGAACCTGGGGTATATTCTCGAGTTACGACGGGGATGGCCCTTCCACCCACGTGTTTCTTCAGCGACGTCAGGATTCCTGCCTAGTTGCGAGGGACAACTCGGGATTCTCCTCGAGGCTTTGCAGGGCAATTGGGACGCCTCTCCAGCTGAGACGGGAGACCAAGTGTCCCTTTCCACGTGCCACAGGAATCCTGGGTCTCCTATCAAGTTTCACGAGGAGTCAGGCATCGTCTCCTTTGGAGGCACTGATCTCCGCATACCTCTGGAGTTTTCAAAGGATTTGAGGCCTCCTGTCGCGATGAGGTGGGGAACTAGGTCTTTCTCTGCGGTCTCCACAGGGGCTTCAGACACCCTTTCGTCTTGGGAGATGCAAGACGAGCCTGCATTCCAGTCACTGCAGGGATATCCGGCCTTATTTCGAGTCAGGGCATCGCGGTGTCCATTCCACTTGAGGCCGCAAACTCAGGGTCCCTCTCACATACCTAGAGCTGAGAGAAGCCTCCTCTTGAGGTGCTTGTGGTAAGGTGGTATTCCTCTGGAGTCGAAGCCCGGGACTAACCTCACATCTCGAGTTGATTTTTGGTCCACGGAGCTCTTTCGTGTTGCTACAGTGACTTAAGGATCCCTCTAGCCTTGAAACAGTGTTCTTGGGGTTTCTCTGGAATGCCATGAAGGAAATCAAGGCTCCTTTCATGTGTGATGTGCAACACAGAATTGCTCTGCACGCAGTGCAGGGGAATCGGGCCTCATCTCGCGGCGAGGGGGAAGTCTCATGGTTTTTCTCGAGTTGCGGCGGGAACCTGGGGTATATTCTCGAGTTACGACGGGGATGGCCCTTCCACACACGTGTTTGTTCAGCCACGTCAGGACTCTTGCCTAGTTGCGAGACACAACTCGGGATTCTCCTCGAGGCTTGGCAAGGCAATTGGGACGCCTCTCCAGCTGAGGCGGGAGACCAAGGGTCCCTTTCCACGTGCCACAGGAATCCTGGGACTCCTATCAAGTTTCACGAGGAGTCAGGCATCGTCTCCTTTGGAGGCACTGATCTCCGCGTACCTCTGGAGTTTTCAAAGGATGTGAGGCCTCCGGTCGCGATGAGGTGGGGAACTAGTTCTTTCTCTGTGGTCTCCACAGGGGATTCAGACATCCTTTCATCTTGGGAGATGCAAGACGAGCCTGCATTGAAGTCACTGCAGGGATATCCAGCCTTATTTCGCGTCAGGGCATCGCGGTGTCCATTCCACTTGAGGCCGCAAACTCAGGGTCCCTCTCACATACCTAGAGCTGAGAGAAGCCTCCTCTTGAGGTGCTTGTGGTAAGGTGGTATTCCTCAGGAGTCGAAGCCAGGGACTAACCTCTCATCTCGAGTTGATTTTTGGCCCACGGAGCTCTTTCGTGTTGCTACAGTGACCTCAGGATCCCTCTAGCCTTGAAACAGTGTTCTTGGGGTTTCTCTGGAGTGCCATGAAGGAAATCAAGGCTCCTTTCATGTGTGATGTGCAAGACGGAATTGCTCTGCACGCAGTACAGGGGAATCGGGCCTCATCTCGCATCGAGGGGGAAGTCTCATGGTTTTTCTCGAGTTGCGGCGGGAACCTGGGGTATATTCTCGAGTTACGACGGGGATGGCCCTTCCACCCACGTGTTTGTTCAGCCACGTCAGGACTCCTGCCTAGTTGCGAGGGACAACTCGGGATTCTCCTCGAGGCTTGGCAGGGCATTTGGAACGCCTCTCCAGCTGAGGCGGGAGACCAAGTGTCCCTTTCCACGTGCCACAAGAATCCTGGGACTCCTATCAAGTTTCACGAGGAGTCAGGCATCGTCTCCTTTGCAGGCACTGATCTCCGCGTACCTGTGGAGTTTTCAAAGGATGTGAGGCCTCCGGTCGCGATGAGGTGGGGAACTAGGTGTTTCTCTGTGGTCTCCACAGGGGATTCAGACATCCTTTTGTCTTGGGAGATGCAAGACGAGCCTGCATTCAAGTCACTGCAGGGATATCCGGCCTTATTTCGAGTCAGGGCATCGCGGTGTCCATTCCACTTGAGGCCGCAAACTCAGGGTGCCTATCACATACCTAGAGCTGAGAGACGCCTCCTCTTGAGGTGCTTTTGGTTAGGTGGTATTCCTCAGGAGTCGAAGTCAGGGACTAACCTCTCATCTCGTGTTGATTCTTGGTCCACGGAGCTCTTTCGTGTTGCTACAGTGACCTCAGGATCCCTCTAGCCTTGAAACAGTGTTCTTGGGGTTTCTCTGGAGTGCCATCAAGGAAATCAAGGCTCCTTTCCTGTGTGATGTGCAACACGGAATTGCTCTGCACGCAGTGCAGGGGAATCGGGCCTCATCTCGCAGCGAGGGGGAAGTCTCATGGTTTTTCTCGAGTTGCGGCGGGAACCTGGGGTATATTCTCGAGTTACGACGGGGATGGCCCTTCCACCCACGTGTTTCTTCAGCGACGTCAGGACTCCTGCCTAGTTGCGAGGGACAACTCTGGATTCTCCTCGAGGGTTGGCAGGGCAATTGGGACGCCTCTCCAGCTGAGGCGGGAGACCAAGTGTCCCTTTCCAAGTGCCACAGGAATCCTGGGACTCCTGTCAAGTTTCACGAGGAGTCAGGCATCGTCTCCTTTGGAGGCACTGATCTCCGCGTACCTCTGGAGTTTTCAAAGGATGTGAGGCTATCGCTCGCGATGAGGTGGGGAACTAAGTCTTTCTCTGTGCTTTCCACAGGGCATTCAGACATCCTTTCGTCCTGGGAGATGCAAGACGAGCCTGCATTGAAGTCACTGCAGGGATATCCGGCCTTATTTCGAGTCAGGGCATCGCGGTGTCCATTCCACTTGAGGCCGCAAACTCAGGGTCCCTCTCACATACCTAGAGCTGAGAGAAGCCTCCTCTTGAGGTGCTTGTGGTAAGGTGGTATTCCTCTGGAGACGAATCCAGGGACTAACCTCTCTTTTCGAGTTGATTTTTGGTCCACAGAGTTCTTTCGTATTGCTACAGTGACTTCAGGATCCCTCTATCCTTGAAACAGTGTTCTTGGGGTTTCTCTGGCGTGCCATCAAGGAAATCAAGGCTCCTTTCATGTGTGATGTGCAAGACGGAATTGCTCTGCACGCAGTACAGGGGAATCGGGCCTCATCTCGCATCGAGTGGGAAGTCTCATGGTTTTTCTCGAGTTGCGGCGGGAACCTGGGGTATATTCTCGAGTTACGATGGGGATGGCCCTTCCACCCACGTGTTTGTTCAGCCACGTCAGGACTCCTGCCTAGTTGCGAGGAACAACTCGGGATTCTCCTCGAGGCTTGGCAGGGCAATTGGAACGCCTCTCCAGCTGAGGAGGGAGACCAAGGGTCCCTTTCCACGTGCCACAAGAATCCTGGGACTCCTATCAAGTTTCACGAGGAGTCAGGCATCGTCTCCTTTGGAGGCACTGATCTCCGCGTACCTCTGGAGTTTTCAAAGGATGTGAGGCCTCCGGTCGCGATGAGGTGGGGAACTAGGTGTTTCTCTGTCGTCTCCACAGGGGATTCAGACATCCTTTCTTCTTGGGAGATGCAAGACGAGCCTGCATTCAAGTCACTGCAGGGATATCCGGCCTTATTTCGAGTCAGGGTATCGCGGTGTCCATTCCACTTGAGGCCGCAAACTCAGGATCCCTCTCACATACCTAGAGCTGAGAGAAGCCTCCTCTTGAGGTGCTTGTGGTAAGGTGGTATTCCTCAGGAGTCGAAGCCAGGGAGTAACCTCTCATCTCGTGTTGATTCCTGGTCCACGGAGCTCTTTCGTGTTGCTACAGTGACCTCAGGATCCCTCTAGCCTTGAAACAGTTTTCTTGGGGTTTCTCTGGAGTGCCATGAAGGAAATCAAGGCTCCTTTCATGTGTGATGTGCAACACAGAATTGCTCTGCACGCAGTGCAGGGGAATCGGGCCTCATCTCGCGGCGAGGGGGAAGTCTCATGGTTTTTCTCGAGTTGCGGCGGGAACCTGGGGTATATTCTCGAGTTACGACGGGGATGGCCCTTCCACCCACGTGTTTCTTCAGCGACGTCAGGATTCCTGCCTAGTTGCGAGGGACAACTCGGGATTCTCCTCGAGGCTTTGCAGGGCAATTGGGACGCCTCTCCAGCTGAGACGGGAGACCAAGGGTCCCTTTCCACGTGCCACAGGAATCCTGGGTCTCCTATCAAGTTTCACGAGGAGTCAGGCATCGTCTCCTTTGGAGGCACTGATCTCCGCATACCTCTGGAGTTTTCAAAGGATTTGAGGCCTCCTGTCGCGATGAGGTGGGGAACTAGGTCTTTCTCTGCGGTCTCCACAGGGGCTTCAGACACCCTTTCGTCTTGGGAGATGCAAGACGAGCCTGCATTCCAGTCACTGCAGGGATATCCGGCCTTATTTCGAGTCAGGGCATCGCGGTGTCCATTCCACTTGAGGCCGCAAACTCAGGGTCCCTCTCACATACCTAGAGCTGAGAGAAGCCTCCTCTTGAGGTGCTTGTGGTAAGGTGGTATTCCTCTGGAGTCGAAGCCCGGGACTAACCTCACATCTCGAGTTGATTTTTGGTCCACGGAGCTCTTTCGTGTTGCTACAGTGACTTAAGGATCCCTCTAGCCTTGAAACAGTGTTCTTGGGGTTTCTCTGGAATGCCATGAAGGAAATCAAGGCTCCTTTCATGTGTGATGTGCAACACAGAATTGCTCTGCACGCAGTGCAGGGGAATCGGGCCTCATCTCGCGGCGAGGGGGAAGTCTCATGGTTTTTCTCGAGTTGCGGCGGGAACCTGGGGTATATTCTCGAATTACGACGGGGATGGCCCTTCCACACACGAGTTTGTTCAGCAACGTCAGGACTCTTGCCTAGGTGCGAGACACAACTCGGGATTCTCCTCGAGGCTTGGCAGGGCAATTGGGACGCCTCTCCAGCTGAGGCGGGAGACCAAGTGTCCCTTTCCACGTGCCACAGGAATCCTGGGACTCCTATCAAGTTTCACGAGGAGTCAGGCATCGTCTCCTTTGGAGGCACTGATCTCCGCGTACCTCTGGAGTTTTCAAAGGATGTGAGGCCTCCGGTCGCGATGAGGTGGGGAACTAGGTCTTTCTCTGTGGTCTCCACAGGGGATTCAGACATCCTTTCATCTTGGGAGATGCAAGACGAGCCTGCATTCAAGTCACTGCAGGGATATCCAGCCTTATTTCGCGTCAGGGCATCGCGGTGTCCATTCCACTTGAGGCCGCAAACTCAGGGTCCCTCTCACATACCTAGAGCTGAGAGAAGCCTCCTCTTGAGGTGCTTGTGGTAAGGTGGTATTCCTCTGGAGTCGAAGCCAGGGACTAACCTCTCATCTCGAGTTGATTTTTGGCCCACGGAGCTCTTTCGTGTTGCTACAGTGACCTCAGGATCCCTCTAGCCTTGAAACAGTGTTCTTGGGGTTTCTCTGGAGTGCCATGAAGGAAATCAAGGCTCCTTTCATGTGTGATGTGCAACACGGAATTGCTCTGCATGCAGTGCAGGGGAATCCGGCCTCATCTCGCGGCGAGGGGGAAGTCTCATGGTTTTTCTCGAGTTGCGGCGGGAACCTGGGTTATATTCTCGAGTTACGACGGGGATGGCCCTTCCACCCACGTGTTTGTTCAGCCACGTCAGGACCTCTGCCTAGTTCCGAGGGACAACTCGGGATTCTCCTCGAGGCTTGGCAGGGCAATTGGAACGCCTCTCCAGCTGAGGCGGGAGACCAAGGGTCCCTTTCCACGTGCCACAGGAATCCTGGGACTCCTATCAAGTTTCACGAGGAGTCAGGCATCGTCTCCTTTGGAGGCACTGATCTCCGCGTACCTCTGGAGTTTTCAAAGGATGTGAGGCCTCCGGTCGCGATGAGGTGGGGAACTAGGTGTTTCTCTGTGGTCTCCACAGGGGATTCAGACATCCTTTCTTCTTGGGAGATGCAAGACGAGCCTGCATTCAAGTCACTGCAGGGATATCCGGCCTTATTTCGAGTCAGGGCATCGCGGTGTCCATTCCACTTCAGGCCGCAAATTCAGGATCCCTCTCACATACCTAGAGCTGAGAGAAGCCTCCTCTTGAGGTGCTTGTGGTAAGGTGGTATTCCTCAGGAGTCGAAGCCAGGGACTAACCTCTCATCTCGTGTTGATTCTTGGTCCACGGAGCTCTTTCGTGTTTCTACAGTGACCTCAGGATCCCTCTAGCCTTGAAACAGTGTTCTTGGGGTTTCTCTGGAGTGCCATCAAGGAAATCAAGGCTCCTTTCATGTGTGATGTGCAACACGGAATTGCTCTGCACGCAGTGCAGGGGAATCGGGCCTCATCTCGCCGCGAGGGGGAAGTCTCATGGTTTTTCTCGAGTTGCGGCGGGAACCTGGGGTATATTCTCGAGTTACGACGGGGATGGCCCTTCCACCCACGTGTTTCTTCAGCGACGTCAGGACTCCTGCCTAGTTGCGAGGGACAACTCGGGATTCTCCTCGAGTCTTTGCAGGGCAATTGGGACGCCTCTCCAGCTGAGACGGGAGACCAAGGGTCCCTTTCCACGTGCCACAGGAATCCTGGGTCTCCTATCAAGTTTCACGAGGAGTCAGGCATCGTCTCCTTTGGAGGCACTGATCTCCGCATACCTCTGGAGTTTTCAAAGGATTTGAGGCCTCCTGTCGCGATGAGGTGGGGAACTAGGTCTTTCTCTGTGGTTTCCACAGGGGATTCAGACACCCTTTTGTCTTGGGAGATGCAAGACGAGCCTGCATTCCAGTCACTGCAGGGATATCCGGCCTTATTTCGAGTCAGAGCATCGCGGTGTCCATTCCACTTGAGGCCGCAAACTCAGGGTCCCTCTCACATACCTAGAGCTGAGAGAAGCCTCCTCTTGAGGTGCTTCTGGTAAGGTGGTATTCCTCTGGAGTCGAAGCCAGGGACTTACCTCTCATCTCGAGTTGATTTTTGGTCCACAGAGTTCTTTCGTGTTGCTACAGTGACCTCAGGATCCGTCTAGCCTTGAAACAGTGTTCTTGGGGTTTCTCTGGAGTGCCATGAAGGAAATCAAGGCTCCTTTCATGTGTGATGTGCAACACAGAATTGCTCTGCACGCAGTGCAGGGGAATCGGGCCTCATCTCGCGGCGAGGGGGAAGTCTCATGGTTTTTCTCGAGTTGCGGCGGGAACCTGGGGTATATTCTCGAGTTACGACGGGGATGGCCCTTCCACCCACGTGTTTGTTCAGCCACGTCAGGACTCCTGCCTAGTTGCGAGACACAACTCGGGATTCTCCTCGAGGCTTGGCAAGGCAATTGGGACGCCTCTCCAGCTGAGGCGGGAGACCAAGGTTCCCTTTCCACGTGCCACAAGAATCCTGGGACTCCTATCAAGTTTCACGAGGAGTCAGGCATCGTCTCCTTTGGAGGCACTGATCTCCGCGTACCTCTGGAGTTTTCAAAGGATGTGAGGCCTCCGGTCGCGATGAGGTGGGGAACTAGGTGTTTCTCTGTGGTCTCCACAGGGGATTCAGACATCCTTTCATCTTGGGAGATGCAAGACGAGCCTGCATTCAAGTCACTGCAGGGATATCCAGCCTTATTTCGCGTCAGGGCATCGCGGTGTCCATTCCACTTGAGGCCGCAAACTCAGGGTCCCTCTCACATACCTAGAGCTGAGAGAAGCCTCCTCTTGAGGTGCTTGTGGTAAGGTGGTATTCCTCTGGAGTCGAAGCCAGGGACTAACCTCTCATCTCGAGTTGATTTTTGGCCCACGGAGCTCTTTCGTGTTGCTACAGTGACCTCAGGATCCCTCTAGCCTTGAAACAGTGTTCTTGGGGTTTCTCTGGAGTGCCATCAAGGAAATCAAGGCTCCTTTCATGTGTGATGTGCAACACGGAATTGCTCTGCACGCAGTGCAGGGGAATCGGGCCTCATCTCGCGGCGAGGGGGAAGTCTCATGGTTTTTTCGAGTTGCGGAGGGAACCTGGGGTATATTCTCGAGTTACGACGGGGATGGCCCTTCCACCCACGTGTTTGTTCAGCCACGTCAGGACCTCTGCCTAGTTGCGAGGGACAACTCGGGATTCTCCTCGAGGCTTGGCAGGGCAATTGGAACGCCTCTCCAGCTGAGGCGGTAGACCAAGGGTCCCTTTCCACGTGCCACAAGAATCCTGGGACTCCTATCAAGTTTCACGAGGAGTCAGGCATCGTCTCCTTTGGAGGCACTGATCTCCGCGTACCTCTGGAGTTTTCAAAGGATGTGAGGCCTCCGGTCGCGATGAGGTGGGGAACTAGGTGTTTCTCTGTGGTCTCCACAGGGGATTCAGACATCCTTTCTTCTTGGGAGATGCAAGGCGAGCCTGCATTCAAGTCACTGCAGGGATATCAGGCCTTATTTCTAGTCAGGGTGAAAGGTTGTTGCTGAACGATAAGACGCGGGATTCTTGGCCTCCGGAGGAGACGAATTCAATCCGGGGCCAGAGACGAGGCTGGATCGCTCAGAGCTTTTGTGTAATAAAGTTTTATTAAAGTATAAAGGAGATAGGGAAAGCTTCTGACATAGGCATCAGAAGGGGGCAAAAGAGTACCCCCCTCCTAGTCTTTAGCTGTATGTTATATAGTCACTCACAGTCTGTTAATGAAATGAAAGGAATGTCATAAAATTTAGAATGGCATCAGATAATTTATCCCAGGCCATAAAACGATTGACTTGAATCTTTTAGAAGGGCAGAATACCAACAAATAGTTCCGATTACATAGATTAGGAGAACAATACCTGAGGAAGTAAGTTAGGCCGTTTGGCGGAACCAACTTGAAGATTGAGTCTGGGGTTCATTAACATAGCTTAAGACAACATTTCCATACGAAAAAGGAATGTATTGGTTAACTCAAAGTTTGAGAGTAGTTAGCTTTAGGTGAGACCAGGTGTCATGGCAACACAGAATGTTAAGAGAAACCTCCTTTTAAATTTGTATAGAGAATGAAAAACAGATCGCTGGTTTGTTTCTTCTTGCCATTTAAGAGAGATAAAAATGTCTGGCACTTACAGCCTCTTTCCTCCATTTGGAGACCCCTGGCCTTCCTGCCTGTTACCCTCTCATTCCCCCCTTTTCTTTTAGGAGAATTATGTTGCCTAGGGAAAAGGGGCGTCGTTTCCATTCCATAACTGCTTCCGAGCTGACAAGGGGCGTTGTCTCTAAATTGGTGAGGCAACATATTCTCCTAATCCTCATAATGAGGATGTCTGATCCAGGGGCCCCAAATAGTAGTCGGAAGAAGCTGCAGTGATAGCAGGAGTTTGAGCAACCATTTGTAACTTAAAAGCTTTCATGCGACTAGAAACAAATCCAGTTACACAGTTACAGATGCAGGGAGCAAACAGCAAAAACAAAACAATCAGAATTAAAAGTCACGTTATGTCCATAGTTAAGGTACAAAGTATTGCACCAGTCCATTCTAGGGTTGTTAGATGTCATCAGACGAAGAAGAGGCATCACATGTGATTGTTGTCGAAGGTATTTGCAGACTTGGAGAAAGTCTTTTCCTTGAAGTGGAGATGTCCACCACGGGAAGCCTTCCACTGATGAAGAGGGGAGTGCTCCGCAGACCCAGCAGTTAGACCGATTGTGGAATGCAGCATAGGAGTGAGCCCAGGACAGGAAGGCATTGTCTTGAGGATCAAAGGGCAGACTCAGGATTTCTGGAGTCAGCAGAAGTAGGCTCACATAGATTATCAGGCCCATCTGAAACATACAAAGTCAGAGCATAGAAAGTAAAAACATAAAATGACATCACTTAGTTCTGGTCAGGGTGCCACCTCTTGACTCGAGTGTGATGTACCCATGAATCAATTCCTGGGACTTTGACAGCTGTGGGAGAAGAAAGAATAACCTGGTAAGGGCCTTCCCAGAGGGGCTCGAGGGATGAGCCCCCAGATCCCAATGTTTTTATGAGGACCTCGGTTCCTGGCTCAAATAGAGGCTTGCTGGATTCAGAGGCTGGGTCAGGAGTCGTCTCCCGGAGTTCTTTTAATGCCTGTTGAAAAGCTGAGAGTTGAGTTACATAATTAGTTAACTCTAAGGCCTCAGGATCTATAACAATGTCTGTGCGTAAGAAAGGCCTTCCATAAATACATTTAAAGGGGGACAGTCCCTCCTTTTTTGGGGCAGTTCGAGCCCTCATTAAAGCTATGGGTAGGACTTTAATCCAGTTGTCCTGCGTTTCTTGAGTTAATTTTCGCAGATGTCTTTTGATAATGTCATTAGCTTTTTCAACCTTTCCTGAGGATTGGGGTCTCCAGGAACAGTGTAAGTGATACTCTATTTCTAGAGCTTTAGACACCCCCTGAGTTACAGCAGCTTTAAAGGCGGAGCCATTGTCACTCTGAAGGCTCCGTGGCAGCCCAAACCTGGGGATAATTTCATGGATTAAAATCTTTATAACCTCTTTAGCTTGTTCACTACGACAGGGGAACGCCTCAATCCATCCAGTAAAAGTATCCACCCAAACTTGTAAGCAAGAATATCCATTAGCTTTTGGCATATGAGTAAAATCAATTTCCCAGTCTTCTCCAGGATACTTTCCCTTTCGTTGTAATCCAGATTTTGCTAGCTTTTCAGTCTTTGGGTTATTTTTCTGACATACCTCACACCGTTTGATAATGTTCTTTAAAGTTTTCATTATATTTTTACCTTCAAACAAACGAGAAGCCATCTGGTAAGTACTTTCTACACCCAAATGAAAACTCTGGTGTAAACCCTTAAGAATTTTCCACTGAGCATTTTCAGGAATTATTAATCGTCCATCCTCGGACTGTAACCATCCTTTATCAGTAATCTTTGCTCCTCTTTTCTCATATCTTTCTAATTCTTCCTCAGTATATTGTGGTTTTTCCTGTTCCACAGGACCTGTCCAGATCAAAGGCGTCTGTAGGGAGGGGGTTTCGTAAAGTGCCGCTTTTTTGGCTTGAGAATCAGCCAGCAGGTTACCGGCAGCTACTTTACTCCCATCCCTGTTGTGCCCTTTGCAATGCATAACCGCTACTTCTTTAGGACAATAGATAGCAGTTAAAAGTCTCTCAATCTCTCTGAAATGCTTAATAGGTTCTCCTGTTGCTGTTTTAAACTGTCTTTCTTTCCATATTGCAGCATGAGCATGTAAAATCAAATAAGCATACTTAGAATCAGTGTAGATATTCACTCGTTGCCCTTTGCTTAACTCTAGAGCTCGGGTCAGAGCCACAAGCTCCGCTAACTGAGCACTGGTTCCCTGGGGGAGAGATTTTGCTTCTAAAACCTGTTCAGCAGTCACCACAGCGTAACCTGCTTTGCGCTTTCCATCCCGAACAAAAGAACTGCCGTCTGTAAATATTTCCATGTCAGGATTGTCTAATGGGGTATCCATTAGATCCTCCCGAGCTGCATAGTTTAAAGTTAGGAATTGGGAACAATCGTGATCAGGTGTTTCATCTTCCTTCTCAGGAAGGAAAGTGGCAGGATTTAAATTTCCACAAACTTTAAGCTTAGTTACTGGTCCTTCTAACAACAGTGACTGATATTTAAGAAGTCTACTGTCTGTCATCCAAATATTAACCTTAGAATTTAAGATTCCACTCACATCATGAGAAGTCAGTACGGTAAGGTTTCGCCCATTAATTATTTTTAAAGCTTCAGGTGCTAATAAAGCCGTTGCCCCAATTACTCTTAGGCAGTGGGGCCACCCACGTGCAATTACATCTAATTCTTTGCTTAGATAAGCAATAGGTTGCTGGTGAGGCCCCCGGGGTTGTGTCAAAACTCCCAAGGCCATACCTTTTCTTTCAGTGACAAACAGGTTAAATTCTGACCCTGTGGGCAAACTCAAAGCCGGAGCTTGCAGGAGAGCAGTCTGAAGAACCTTAAAAGCCTTTTGAGTATCTGGAGACCAAACCAGTTTGTTGGTTTGGGCTTGCTGAGTTTCAGCTATAAGTTTATATAAAGGCCGGGCAAGTTCCCCATAGCTCGGAATCCAAATACGACAGTAGCCTGTGATTCCCAAAAATCCTCTCAATTGTCTTAAAGTCATAGGTAGGGGATGGTTTAGTATAGGTTTAATTCTCTCAGGGCCTATGGCCCTAGTCCCTTCTGAGATGATTAGGCCCAGATATCTAACAGATTGTTGACAAAGCTGAGCCTTTTTTCTTGATGCCTTGTAACCGCAGCCTGCCAGAAAGTTTAAGAAATCTTCTGAGGCTCGTGAACAAGCTTCCTCTGTCTCAGCACAGAGCAAAATATCATCTACATATTGTAACACTACCGCTTCAGAGCTATTAAAGTTTTGTAGATCTCGTGACAAACTCTGTCCAAATAAGTGAGGACTGTCACGAAATCCCTGCGGCAAAACTGTCCAGGTTAACTGGGAAGCTGGCTGTGTAGGGTCTTCAAAGGCAAATAGAAATTGACTTTCCTCTGCCAAAGGCACTGAATAGAAGGCATCTTTCAAATCAATTACTGAAAAATATTTGGCTCGTTCAGGAATTTCAGACAATAGAGTATAAGGATTAGGCACCACGGGGTGTAAAGGAACCACAGCCTCATTTATTATTCGTAAATCTTGAACTAATCTCCATTTATCATTTGATTTTTTTACACCCAAAATAGGAGTGTTGCATGGACTGTTACAGGGAACTAATAGTCCCTGTTCCTTTAAATTTTCAATGATGGGTTTTAACCCTTCCTTAACCTCAGGTTTCAGTGGATACTGCTTCTTATGTGGGAATAAGTGTGGGTCTTTGAGCTTGACAACCACAGGAATAGCATTTTGTGCTCGACCCACAGATTTTCCATCAGCCCATACTCTAGGATTCACATTTTGTTCAACTAAAGGGAGAGAAAGGGAAGGCTCCATATTCATGAAAACAGAGGCATGGACCTTGCTCAGTATATCCCTCCCCAAAAGGGGTGAGGGTGATTCTGGCACGATAAGAAACTCGTGTGAAAATAGCACAGAATCCCAGTTGCATGATAGAGAATAACTGAAGTAATACCTTTTGGCTCGTCCAGACAGTCCCATTATGGAAGCGGATCGGGAAGAAAGTGGGCCAGGGGCTTCAGTAAGCACGGAGTAAGTTGCCCCAGTATCTAAAAGGAAATTGACGGATTGGCCTCCCACTGTTATTAATACCCGGGGTTCCTCAGGTGTAATTAGGACGGGAGCTTGTGTGGGGACCCCCGGGCACCTTCAGTCCTGATTGTCTTGAGAGTCAGACCCCTGAGACCTACGCCTCTGGGGGCAGTCTCTCCTCCAGTGTGGTCCCTTGCAGACCGGACATGGAGCCGGGGGCGGCTTAGATGCCTGAGGGCAATCCCGCTTGAGATGCCCCTCCTTTCCACAGCAATAGCAAGCCCATCCCTTTTCACCTGGGTCCCTCTGGGCATTTTTCTCAGGCTGCTTAAGAACGGTTTTCATAGCCATTGCGAGGGCTTCCGCCTTTTCCTTCGTCTTTCTCTGCCTTTCTTTCTTTTCCTCATATTCCCTACCATAATAGACTGTCTGAGCCAGTTGTAACAGATTATCTAAAGACTGATTTGGTCCATACGCCCGTTTTGATAACTTACGGCGAATATCTGGAGCCGACTGAGTGAGAAATTTATCTTTTAAGATCACTTTCCCTTCTTCACTTTCGGGATCAATCTCAGTGAATCTGCGAAGGGCTTCTCTCAGTCTATCTAGGAATTTACCAGGAGCTTCCTTCTCCTCTTGTTCTATGTCTGCCAGTTTGCCATAGTTTAAAGGCTTAGAACGCGCCTGTCTGAGTCCTTCAAGAATACATCTGACAAAATGACTCTGATCCCATCTTCCTTTAGCAGTGTTATAGTCCCAGTCTGGTTCTGTAGCTGGGACCGCCTGACTCCCAGTGGGGAGGGCAGTTATCTCGTCCTCCCTCTTTCCCACTGATTCATTACCAAGCCACTCATCACCATAAGCAACCGCTTTCCCCAAAACTCGAGCCTTTGAGTCGGGAGTCAGCGTTTGTCCCAAGATATACATCACATCCTTCCAAGTGAGGTCATAATGCAGAGTAACACCTTTAAAAGCTCTAATATATTTTTCTGGGTCCTCTAAATAGTCTCCCAGGTCCTCTTTAATTCTTTGTATCTCTTGATAAGAAAAAGGCTTATTAACTCTCATAGACTGATAATTTCTCCCGGTGGGTACTTCGTGAAGAGGCAACAGCATGAGTGGCTGTCCCTCAGTCTCTCTGGCTGCTCTGGACATATCCCAGGGGTAGATTGGAGAAACCTGCTTTTCTTTATCTCTTTGCCTCCTGTCTTCCATCTCATCTCTTACTTCGATGGTCTGAGTTTCTACTGAAACCAGAGTAGTCTGAAGTCGTACTGAGACAGGAGTTGTTTGGACCTCTACGTGAGCAATTCGAATCTCAATTTGGGTTCCCACTGAGACCGAGGCAGTTTGAGTCTCAGTTTGTGTTTCTACTGAGACCAAAGCAGTTTGAGTCTCAGTTTGTGTTTCCACTGAGACCGAGGCAGTTTGAGTCTCAGTTTGTGTTTCCACTGAGACCAAAGCAGTTTGAGCCTCAGCTTGGAGACCCGGATACGGGGGCAAAGTAGGAGGACAGGGGGGAGCGGAAGGTTTCACACCCAAATCTACACCCTTAGGACATAAGTCTGGCATATTTCGCAGAGAGAAAAAGGGCAACACATACGCTACTTCTACCCATTTCCCTTGCTTTTTACAGAACCGGTCTAATTGTAAAACAGTGTTATACTTAAGAGACCCTCCAACTGGCCACCGTTCGCCGTCCTCCAGTGGGTACCGCGGCCATGCAGTATCACATAGGAAGACCAGGTGTGTCTTCTTTAAGCCCTGGGGATCAAATCTATCCCAGTTTTTCAGGATACAGTTCAAAGGAGTGAGGCTGGAATTGTTAGCTCCCATCTGTAAGAGAGAAAAAAAGCGACCAGCGCCATTTTTTCTACCGGAGGCGTCCCTCCCTGCTCTAGATGGGGGTGTAGACAGACGTTACACCAAAAGCTTTTCCTTCCTGGTCGGACTTAGTCTGTCTCTTACCGACGCAGGCGTCACATTCGTCCCTCCCGGTTCTACCACCGAGACGGGGTGGGGATGCACCAGGGGTAGACCTGATGGCATCCCTGACTGACGTCCAGCTCTTCACCTCGCTTGCCTCTGATGCCACCCGGGGCGCAATCAGAGTAACCTTCCGGAATGCTTCCCAAGCTAAGACCTCTGGGGGACACATTCATCACCTGAGTGCCTGTGCACGACCCTGAGTACATTTCTGACTGCAATAAGACCGATACAAACATGAAACTGAGATGTTCCTTCCAAGCGTCACCACACCAGTATAAGAGCCTCCTCTGGTCCACTAAGAGCCAGTGTTACCAAAGGAAAAAACCATTGCAGTTCCAATCCAAGTAACCTTTAACCTCAGAGATGCTCTGGGAGTTAGAGCTCCATCTAGCTTCCGAACTTTCCATGCCTAGCGAGGCTAGGAGCTTCCAGACTACCAATCCAAGTTTGAGACCTATACCACAGTATAGCAGCAACACAGGTCACAAGTCCCTTGAAAGTCTATGATCCGATAGATAAGGTTAGTACTTCTAATTCCCAAGGAGCTATGAAATGGTCAAAGAGACCGAAAAGTTTGACCGAGAAAGGAGAGTTCGGTCCACACGCTTTGCCCGTTTCTGGTTAGTTCCCGAAGGAGACATTGGTTGCCTCTTGGCATTGGCAGGTCGGTATAAACCCCCGACAGGTTTTTGCCATAGCCTTATGAGGTCACCGCGGGACCACAGAGCAGGGCTCCTCACTTGCTTCGCGCAGGGCGTTTCATTTATTCACACAAGCACACCATAGAGTTAGTAAAGTACAGCGGAAAACGTGTTCGCTAGGAGAACAAAGAACTAGAGCTCCAAGCATCCTTACCTTGTCCTGAAGGATCCCGGACGAGCCCCCAAGATGAAAGGTTGTTGCTGAACGATAAGACGCGGGATTCTTGGCCTCCGGAGGAGACGAATTCAATCCGGGGCCAGAGACGAGGCTGGATCGCTCAGAGCTTTTGTGTAATAAAGTTTTATTAAAGTATAAAGGAGATAGGGAAAGCTTCTGACATAGGCATCAGAAGGGGGCAAAAGAGTACCCCCCTCCTAGTCTTTAGCTGTATGTTATATAGTCACTCACAGTCTGTTAATGAAATGAAAGGAATGTCATAAAATTTAGAATGGCATCAGATAATTTATCCCAGGCCATAAAACGATTGACTTGAATCTTTTAGAAGGGCAGAATACCAACAAATAGTTCCGATTACATAGATTAGGAGAACAATACCTGAGGAAGTAAGTTAGGCCGTTTGGCGGAACCAACTTGAAGATTGAGTCTGGGGTTCATTAACATAGCTTAAGACAACATTTCCATACGAAAAAGGAATGTATTGGTTAACTCAAAGTTTGAGAGTAGTTAGCTTTAGGTGAGACCAGGTGTCATGGCAACACAGAATGTTAAGAGAAACCTCCTTTTAAATTTGTATAGAGAATGAAAAACAGATCGCTGGATTGTTTCTTCTTGCCATTTAAGAGAGATAAAAATGTCTGGCACTTACAGCCTCTTTCCTCCATTTGGAGACCCCTGGCCTTCCTGCCTGTTACCCTCTCAAGGGCATCGCGGTGTCCATTCCACTTGAGGCCGCAAACTCAGGATCCCTCTCACATACCTAGAGCTGAGAGAAGCCTCCTCTTGAGGTGCTTGTGCTAAGGTGGTATTCCTCAGGAGTCGAAGCCAGGGACTAACCTCTCATCTCGTGTTGATTCTTGGTCCACGGAGCTCTTTCGTGTTGCTACAGTGACCTCAGGATCCCTCTAGCCTTGAAACAGTGTTCTTGGGGTTTCTCTGGAGTGCCATCAAGGAAATCAAGGCTCCTTTCATGTGTGATGTGCAACACGGAATTGCTCTGCACGCAGTGCAGGGGAAACGGGCCACATCTCGCGGCGAGGGGGAAGTCTCATGGTTTTTCTCGAGTTGCGGCGGGAACCTGGGGTATATTCTCGAGTTACGACGGGGATGGCCCTTCCACCCACGTGTTTGTTCAGCCACGTCAGGACCTCTGCCTAGTTGTGAGGGACAACTCGGGATTCTCCTCGAGGCTTGGCAGGGCAATTGGAACGCCTCTCCAGCTGAGGCGGGAGACCAAGGGTCCCTTTCCACGTGCCACAGCAATCCTGGGTCTCCTATCAAGTTTCACGAGGAGTCAGGCATCGTCTCCTTTGGAGGCACTGATCTCCGCATACCTCTGGAGTTTTCAAAGGATTTGAGGCCTCCTGTCGCGATGAGGTGGGGAACTAGGTCTTTCTCTGTGGTCTCCACAGGGGATTCAGACACCCTTTCGTCTTGGGAGATGCAAGACGAGCCTGCATTCCAGTCACTGCAGGGATATCCGGCCTTATTTCGAGTCAGAGCATCGCGGTGTCCATTCCACTCGAGGCCGCAAACTCAGGGTCCCTCTCACATACCTAGAGCTGAGAGAAGCCTCCTCTTGAGGTGCTTCTGGTAAGGTGGTATTCCTCTGCAGTCGAAGCCAGGGACTTACCTCTCATCTCGAGTTGATTTTTGGTCCACAGAGTTCTTTCGTGTTGCTACAGTGACCTCAGGATCCCTCTAGCCTTGAAACAGTGTTCTTGGGGTTTCTCTGGAGTGCCATGAAGGAAATCAAGGCTCCTTTCATGTGTGATGTGCAACACGGAATTGCTCTGCACGCAGTGCAGAGGAATCGGGCCTCATCTCGCGGCGAGGGGGAAGTCTCATGGTTTTTCTCGAGTTGCGGCGGGAACCTGGGGTATATTCTCGAGTTACGACGGGGATGGCCCTTCCACCCACGTGTTTGTTCAGCCACGTCAGGACCTCTGCCTAGTTGCGAGGGACAACTCGGGATTCTCCTCGAGGCTTGGCAGGGCAATTGGAACGCCTCTCCAGCTGAGGCGGGAGACCAAGGGTCCCTTTCCACGTGCCACAGGAATCCTGGGTCTCCTATCAAGTTTCACGAGGAGTCAGGCATCGTCTCCTTTGGAGGCACTGATCTCCGCATACCTCTGGAGTTTTCAAAGGATTTGAGGCCTCCGGTCGCGATGAGGTGGGGAACTAGGTCTTTCTCTGTGGTCTCCACAGGGGATTCAGACACCCTTTTGTCTTGGGAGATGCAAGACGAGCCTGCATTCCAGTCACTGCAGGGATATCCGGCCTTATTTCGAGTCAGGGCATCGCGGTGTCCATTCCACTTGAGGCCGCAAACTCAGGGTCCCTCTCACATACCTAGAGCTGAGAGAAGCCTCCTCTTGAGGTGCTTGTGGTAAGGTGGTATTCCTCTGGAGTCGAAGCCAGGGACTAACCTCTCATCTCGAGTTGATTTTTGGTCCACGGAGCTCTTTCGTGTTGCTACAGTGACCTCAGGATCCCTCTAGCCTTAAAACAGTGTTCTTGGGGTTTCTCTGGAGTGCCATCAAGGAAATCAAGGCTTCTTTCATGTGTGAGGGGCAACACGGAATTGCTCTGCACGCAGTGCAGGGGAATCGGGCCTCATCTCGCGGCGAGGGGGAAGTCTCATGGTTTTTCTCGAGTTGCGGCGGGAACCTGGGGTATATTCTCGAGTTACGACGGGGATGGCCCTTGCACACACGTGTGTGTTCAGCCATGTCAGGACTCCTGCCTAGTTGCGAGGGACAACTCGGGATTCTCCTCGAGGCTTTGCAGGGCAATTGGGACGCCTCTCCAGCTGAGACGGGAGACCAAGGGTCCCTTTCCACGTGCCACAGGAATCCTGGGTCTCCTATCAAGTTTCACGAGGAGTCAGGCATCGTCTCCTTTGGAGGCACTGATCTCCGCATACCTCTGGAGTTTTCAACGGATTTGAGGCCTCCTGTCGCGATGAGGTGGGGAACTAGGTCTTTCTCTGTGGTCTCCACAGGGGATTCAGACACCCTTTCGTCTTGGGAGATGCAAGACGAGCCTGCATTCAAGTCACTGCAGGGATATCCGTCCTTATTTCGAGTCAGGGCATCGCGGTGTCCATTCCACTTGAGGCCGCAAACTCAGGGTCCCTCTCACATACCTAGAGCTGAGAGAAGCCTCCTCTTGAGGTGCTTGTGGTAAGGTGGTATTCCTCTGGAGTCGAAGCCAGGGACTAACCTCTCATCTCGAGTTGATTTTTGGTCCACGGAGCTCTTTCTTGTTGCTACAGTGACCTCAGGATCCCTCTAGCCTTGAAACAGTGTTCTTGGGGTTTCTCTGGAGTGCCATGAAGGAAATCAAGGCTCCTTTCATGTGTGATGTGCAACACGGAATTGCTCTGCACGCAGTGCAGGGGAATCGGGCCTCATCTCGCGGCGAGGGGGAAGTCTCATGGTTTTTCTCGAGTTGCGGCGGGAACCTAGGGTATATTCTCGAGTTACGACGGGCATGGCCCTTCCACCCACGTGTTTGTTCAGCCACGTCAGGACTCCTGCCTAGTTGCGAGGGACAACTCTGGATTCTCCTCGAGGCTTGGCAGGGCAATTGGGACGCCTCTCCAGCTGAGGCGGGAGACCAAGTGTCCCTTTCCAAGTGCCACAGGAATCCTGGGACTCCTATCAAGTTTCACGAGGAGTCAGGCATCGTCTCCATTGGAGGCACTGATCTCCGCGTACCTCTGGAGTTTTCAAAGGATGTGAGGCTATCGGTCGCGATTAGGTGGGGAACTAAGTCTTTCTCTGTGCTTTCCACAGGGGATTCAGACATCCTTTCGTCCTGGGAGATGCAAGACGAGCCTGCATTGAAGTCACTGCAGGGATATCCGGCCTTATTTCGAGTCAGGGCATCGCGGTGTCCATTCCACTTGAGGCCGCAAACTCAGGGTCCCTCTCACATACCTAGAGCTGAGAGAAGCCTCCTCTTGAGGTGCTTGTGGTAAGGTGGTATTCCTCTGGAGACGAATACAGGGACTCACCTCTCTTTTCGAGTTAATTTTTGGTCCACAGAGTTCTTTCGTGTTGCTACAGTGACCTCAGGATCCCTCTATCCTTGAAACAGTGTTCTTGGGGTTTCTCTGGAGTGCCATCAAGGAAATCAAGGCTCCTTTCATGTGTGATGTGCAAGACGGAATTGCTCTGCACGCAGTAGAGGGGAATCGGGCCTCATCTCGCGGCGATGGGGAAGTCTCATGGTTTTTCTCGAGTTGCGGCGGGAACCTGGGGTATATTCTCGAGTTACGACGGGGATGGCCCTTCCACACACGTGTTTGTTCAGCCATGTCAGGACTTCTGCCTAGTTGCGAGGGACAACTCGGGATTCTCCTCGAGGCTTGGCAGGGCAATTGGAACGCCTCTCCAGCTGAGACGGGAGACCAAGGGTCCCTTTCCACGTGCCACAGGAATCCTGGGTCTCCTATCAAGTTTCACGAGGAGTCAGGCATCGTCTCCTTTGGAGGCACTGATCTCCGCATACCTCTGGAGTTTTCAAAGGATTTGAGGCCTCCTGTCGCGATTAGGTGGGGAACTAGGTCTTTCTCTGTGGTCTCCACAGGGGATTCAGACACCCTTTCGTCTTGGGAGATGCAAGACGAGCCTGTATTCCAGTCACTGCAGGGATATCCGGCCTTATTTCGAGTCAGGGCATCGCGGTGTCCATTCCACTTGAGGCCGCAAACTCAGGGTCCCTCTCACATACCTAGAGCTGAGAGAAGCCTCCTCTTGAGGTGCTTGTGGTAAGGTGGTATTCCTCTGGAGTCGAAGCCAGGAACTAACCTCTCATCTCGAGTTGATTTTTGGCCCACGGAGCTCTTTCGTGTTGCTACAGTGACCTCAGGATCCCTCTAGCCTTGAAACAGTGTTCTTGGGGTTTCTCTGGAGTGCCATCAAGGAAATCAAGGCTCCTTTCATAGGTGATGTGCAACACGGAATTGCTCTGCACGCAGTGCAGGGGAATCGGGCCTCATCTCGCGGCGAGGGGGAAGTCTCATGGTTTTTCTCGAGTTGCGGCGGGAACCTGGGGTATATTCTCGAGTTACGACGGGGATGGCCCTTCCACCCACGTGTTTCTTCAGTGACGTCAGGACTCCTGCCTAGTTGCGAGGGACAACTCTGGATTCTCCTCGAGGCTTGGCAGGGCAATTTGGACGCCTCTCCAGCTGAGGCGGGAGACAAAGGGTCCCTTTCCAAGTGCCACAGGAATCCTGGGACTCCTATCAAGTTTCACGAGGAGTCAGGCATCGTCTCCTTTGGAGGCACTGATCTCCGCGTACCTCTGGAGTTTTCAAAGGATGTGAGGCTATCGGTCGCGATGAGGTGGGGAACTAAATCTTTCTCTGTGCTTTCCACAGGGGATTCAGACATCCTTTCGTCCTGGGAGATGCAAGACGAGCCTGCATTCCAGTCACTGCAGCGATATCCGGCCTTATTTCGAGTCAGGGCATCGCGGTGTCCATTCCACTTGAGGCCGCAAGCTCAGGATCCCTCTCACATACCTAGAGTTGAGAGAAGCCTCCTCTTGATGTGCTTGTGGTAAGGTGGTATTCCTCTGGAGTCGAAGCCAGGGACTAACCTCTCATCTCGAGTTGATTTTTGGTCCACGGAGCTCTTTCGTGTTGCTACAGTGACCTCAGGATCCCTCTAGCCTTGAAACAGTGTTCTTGGGGTTTCTCTGGAGTGCCATCAAGGAAATCAAGGCTCCTTTCATGTGTGATGTGCAAGACGGAATTGCTCTGCACGCAGTACAGGGGAATCGGGCCTCATCTCGCATCGAGGGGGAAGTCTCATGGTTTTTCTAGAGTTGCGGCGGGAACCTGGGGTATATTCTCGAGTTACGACGGGGATGGCCCTTCCACCCACGTGTTTCTTCAGCCTCGTCAGGACTCCTGCCTAGTTGCGACGGACAACTCGGGATTCTCCTCGAGGCTTGGCAGGGCAATTGGAACGCCTCTCCAGCTGAGGCGGGAGACCAAGGGTCCCTTTCCAAGTGCCATAAGAATCCTGGGACTCCTATCAAGTTTCACGAGGAGTCAGGCATCGTCTCCTTTGGAGGCACTGATCTCCGCGTACCTCTGGAGTTTTCAAAGGATGTGAGGCCTCCGGTCGCGATGAGGTGGGGAACTAGGTGTTTCTCTGTGGTCTCCACAGGGGATTCAGACATCCTTTCTTCTTGGGAGATGCAAGACGAGCCTGCATTCAAGTCACTGCAGGGATATCCGGCCTTATTTCGCGTCAGGGCATCGCGGTGTGCATTCCTCTTGAGGCCGCAAACTCAGGATCCCTCTCACATACCTACAGCTGAGAGAAGCCTCCTCTTGAGGTGCTTGTGGTAAGGTGGTATTCCTCTGGAGTCGAAGCCAGGGACTAACCTCTCATCTCGTGTTGATTCTTGGTCCACGGAGCTCTTTCGTGTTGCTACAGTGACCTCAGGATCCCTCTATCCTTGAAACAGTGTTCTTGGGGTTTCTCTGGAGTGCCATGAAGGAAATCAAGGCTCCTTTCATGTGTGATGTGCAACACAGAATTGGTCTGCTCGCAGTGCAGGGGAATCGGGCCTCATCTCGCGCGAGGGGAAATCTCATGGTTTTTCTCGAGTTGCGGCGGGAACCTGGGGTATATTCTCGAGTTACGACGGGGATGGCCTTTCCACACACGTGTTTGTTCAGCCACGTCAGGACTCTTGCCTAGTTGCGAGACACAACTCGGGATTCTCCTCGAGGCTTGGCAAGGCAATTGGGACGCCTCTCCAGCTGAGGCGTGTGACCAAGGGTCCCTATCCACGTGCCACAGGAATCCTGGGACTCCTATCAAGTTTCACGAGGAGTCAGGCATCGTCTCCTTTGGAGGCACTGATCTCCGCGTACATCTGGAGTTTTCAAAGGATGTGAGGCCTCCGGTCGCGATGAGGTGGGGAACTAGGTCTTTCTCTGTGGTCTCCACAGGGGATTCAGACATCCTTTCATCTTGGGAGATGCAAGACGAGCCTGCATTCAAGTCACTGCAGGGATATCCGGCCTTATTTCGAGTCAGGGCATCGCGGTGTCCATTCCACTTGAGGCCGCAAACTCAGGGTCCCTCTCACATACCTAGAGCTGAGAGAAGCCTCCTCTTGAGGTGCTTGTGGTAAGGTGGTATTCCTCTGGAGTCGAAGCCAGGGACTAACCTCTCATCTCGAGTTGATTTTTAGTCCACGGAGCTCTTTCGTGTTGCTACAGTGACCTCAGGATCCCTCTAGCCTTGAAACAGTGTTCTTGGGGTTTCTCTGGAGTGCCATGAAGGAAATCAAGGCTCCTTTCATGTGTGATGTGCAACACAGAATTGCTCTGCACGCAGTGCAGGGGAATCGGGCCTCATCTCGCGGCGAGGGGGAAGTCTCATGGTTTTTCTCGAGTTGCGGCGGGAACCTGGGGTATATTCTCGAGTTACGACGGGGATGGCCCTTCCACACACGTGTTTGTTCAGCGACGTCAGGACTCCTGCCTAGTTGCGAGGGACAACTCTGGATTCTCCTCGAGGCTTTGCAGGGCAATTGGGACGCCTCTCCAGCTGAGGCGGGAGACCAAGGGTCCCTTTCCACGTGCCACAGGAATCCTGGGACTCCTATCAAGTTTCACGAGGAGTCAGGCATCGTCTCCTTTGGAGGCACTGATCTCCGCGTAACTCTGGAGTTTTCAAAGGATGTGAGGCTATCGGTCGCGATGAGGTGGGGAACTAAGTCTTTCTCTGTGCTTTCCACAGGGGATTCAGACATCCTTTCGTCCTGGGAGATGCAAGACGAGCCTGCATTGAAGTCACTGCAGGGATATCCGGCCTTATTTCGAGTCAGGGCATCGCGGTGTCCATTCCACTTGAGGCCGCAAACTCAGCGTCCCTCTCACATACCTAGCGCTGAGAGAAGCCTCCTCTTGAGGTGCTTGTGGTAAGGTGATATTCCTCTGGAGACGAATCCAGGTACTAACCTCTCTTTTCGAGTTGATTTGTGGTCCACAGAGTTCTTTCGTGTTGCTACAGTGACCTCAGGATCCCTCTATCCTTGAAACAGTGTTCTTGGGGTTTCTCTGGAGTGCCATCAAGGAAATCAAGGCTCCTTTCATGTGTGATGTGCAAGACGGAATTGCTCTGCACGCAGTACAGGGGAATCGGGCCTCATCTCGCATCGAGGGGGAAGTCTCATGGTTTTTCTCGAGTTGCGGCGGGAACCTGGGGTATATTCTCGAGTTACGACGGGGATGGCCCTTCCACCCACGTGTTTGTTCAGCCACGTCAGGACTCCTGCCTAGTTGCGAGGGACAACTTGGGATTCTCCTCGAGGCTTGGCAGGGCAATTGGAATGCCTCTCCAGCTGAGGCGGGAGACCAAGGGTCCCTTTCCACGTGCCACAAGAATCCAGGGACTCCTATCAAGTTTCACGAGGAGTCAGGCATCGTCTCCTTTGGAGGCACTGATCTCCGCGTACCTCTGGAGTTTTCAAAGCATGTGAGGCCTCCGGTCGCGATGAGGTGGGGAACAAGGTGTTTCTCTGTGGTCTCCACAGGGGATTCAGACATCCTTTCTTCTTGGGAGATGCAAGACGAGCCTGCATTCAAGTCACTGCAGGCATATCCGGCCTTATTTCGAGTCAGGGCATCGCGGTGTCCATTCCATTTGAGGCCGCAAACTCAGGGTCCCTCTCACATACCTAGAGCTGAGAGAAGCCTCCTCTTGAGGTGCTTGTGGTAAGGTGGTATTCCTCAGGAGTCGAAGCCAGGGACTAACCTCTCATCTCGTGTTGATTCTTGGTCCACGGAGCTCTTTCGTGTTGCTACAGTGACCTCAGGATCCCTCTAGCCTTGAAACAGTGTTCTTGGGGTTTCTCTGGAGTGCCATGAAGGATATCAAGGCTCCTTTCATGTGTGATGTGCAGCACAGAATTGCTCTGCACGCAATGCAGGGGAATCGGGCCTCATCTCGCGGCGAGGGGGAAGTCTCATGGTTTTTCTCGAGTTGCGGCGGGAACCTGGGGTATATTCTCGAGTTACGACGGGGATGGCCCTTCCACCCACGTGTTTGTTCAGCCACGTCAGGACTCTTGCCTAGTTGCGAGACACAACTCGGGATTCTCCTCGAGGCTTGGCAAGGCAATTGGGACGCCTCTCCAGCTGAGGCGGGAGACCAAGTGTCCCTTTCCACGTGCCACAGGAATCCTGGGACTCCTATCAAGTTTCACGAGGAGTCAGGCATCGTCTCCTTTGGAGGCACTGATCTCCGCGTACCTCTGGAGTTTTCAAAGGATGTGAGGCTATCGGTCGCGATGAGGTGGGGAACTAAGTCTTTCTCTGTGCTTTCCACAGGGGATTCAGACATCCTTTCGTCCTGGGAGATGCAAGACGAGCCTGTATTGAAGTCACTGCAGGGATAACCGGCCTTATTTCGAGTCAGGGCATCGCGGTGTCCATTCCACTTGAGGCCGCAAACTCAGGGTCCCTCTCACATACCTAGAGCTGAGAGAAGCCTCCTCTTGAGGTGCTTGTGGTAAGGTGGTATTCCTCAGGAGTCGAAGCCAGGGACTAACCTCTCATCTCGTGTTGATTCTTGGTCCACGGAGCTCTTTCGTGTTGCTACAGTGACTTCAGGATCCCTCTAGCCTTGAAACAGTGTTCTTGGGGTTTCTCTGGAGTGCCATCAAGGAAATCAAGGCTCCTTTCATGTGTGATGTGCAACACGGAATTGCTCTGCACGCAGTGCAGGGGAATCGGGCCTCATCTCGCGGCGAGGGGGAAGTCTCATGGTTTTTCTCGAGTTGCGGCGGGAACCTGGGGTATATTCTCGAGTTACGACGGGGATGGCCCTTCCACACACGTGTGTGTTCAGCCATGTCAGGACTCCTGCCTAGTTGCGAGGGACAACTCGGGATTCTCCTCGAGGCTTTGCAGGGCAATTGGGACGCCTCTCCAGCTGAGACGGGAGACCAAGTGTCCCTTTCCACGTGCCACAGGAATCCTGGGACTCCTATCAAGTTTCACGAGGAGTCAGGCATCGTCTCCTTTGGAGGCTCTGATCTCCGCGTACCTCTGGAGTTTTCAAAGGATGTGAGGCCCCCGTCGCGATGAGGTGGGGAACTAGGTGTTTCTCTGTGGTCTCCACAGGGGATTCAGACATCCTTTCTTCTTGGGAGATGCAAGACGAGCCTGCATTCAAGTCACTGCAGGGATATCCGGCCTTATTTCGAGTCAGGGCATCGCGGTGTCCATTCCACTTGAGGCCGCAAACTCAGGGTCCCTCTCACATACCTAGAGCTGAGAGAAGCCTCCTCTTGAGGTGCTTGTGGTAAGGTGGTATTCCTCTGGAGTCGAAGCCAGGGACTAACCTCTCATCTCGAGTTGATTTTTGGCCCACGGAGCTCTTTCGTGTTGCTACAGTGACCTCAGGATCCCTCTAGCCTTGAAACAGTGTTCTTGGGGTTTCTCTGGAGTGCCATCAAGGAAATCAAGGCTCCTTTCATGTGTGATGTGCAACACGGAATTGCTCTGCACGCAGTGCAGGGGAATCGGGCCTCATCTCGCGGCGAGGGGGAAGTCTCATGGTTTTTCTCGAGTTGCGGCGGGAACCTGGGGTATATTCTCGAGTTACGACGGGGATGGCCCTTCCACCCACGTGTTTCTTCAGCGACGTCAGGACTCCTGCCTAGTTGCGAGGGACAACTCGGGATTCTCCTCGAGGCTTTGCAGGGCAATTGGGATGCCTCTCCAGCTGAGACGGGAGACCAAGGGTCCCTTTCCACGTGCCACAGGAATCCTGGGTCTCCTATCAAGTTTCACGAGGAGTCAGGCATCGTTTCCTTTGGAGGCACTGATCTCCGCATACCTCTGGAGTTTTCAAAGGATTTGAGGCCTCCTGTCGCAATGAGGTGGGGAACTAGGTCTTTCTCTGTGGTCTCCACAGGGGATTCAGACACCCTTTCGTCTTGGGAGATGCAAGACGAGCCTGCATTCCAGTCACTGCAGGGATATCCAGCCTTATTTCGAGTCAGGTCATCGCGGTGTCCATTCCACTTGAGGCCGCAAACTCAGGGTCCCTCTCACATACCTAGAGCTGAGAGAAGCCTCCTCTTGAGGTGCTTATGGTAAGGTGGTATTCCTCTGTAGTCGAAGCCAGGGACTAACCTCTCATCTCGAGTTGATTTTTGGTCCACGGAGCTCTTTCGTGTTGCTACAGGGACCTCAGGATCCCTCTAGCCTTGAAACAGTGTTCTTGGGGTTTCTCTGGAGTGCCATGAAGGAAATCAAGGCTCCTTTCATATGTGATGTGCAAGACGGAATTGCTCTGCACGCAGTACAGTGGAATCGGGCCTCATCTCGCATCGAGGGGGAAGTCTCATGGTTTTTCTCGAGTTGCGGCGGGAACCTGGGGTATATTCTCGAGTTACGACGGGGATGGCCCTTCCACCCACGTGTTTGTTCAGCCACGTCAGGACTCCTGCCTAGTTGCGAGGGACAACTCGGGATTCTCCTCGAGGCTTGGCACGGCAATTGGAACGCCTCTCCAGCTGAGGCGGGAGACCAAGGGTCCCTTTCCACGTGCCACAAGAATCCTGGGACTCCTATCAAGTTTCACGAGGAGTCAGGCATCGTCTCCTTTGGAGGCACTGATCTCCGCGTACCTCTGGAGTTTTCAAAGGATGTGAGGCCTCCGGTCGCGATGAGGTGGGGAACTAGGTGTTTCTCTGTGGTCTCCACAGGGGATTCAGACATCCTTTCTTCTTGGGAGATGCAAGACGAGCCTGCATTCCAGTCACTGCAGGGATATCCGTCCTTATTTCGAGTCAGGGCATCGCGGTGTCCATTCCACTTGAGGCCGCAAACTCAGGGTCCCTCTCACATACCTAGAGCTGAGAGAAGCCTCCTCTTGAGGTGCTTGTGGTAAGGTGGTATTCCTCTGGAGTCGAAGCCAGGGACTAACCTCTCATCTCGAGTTGATTTTTGGCCCACGGAGCTCTTTCGTGTTGCTACAGTGACCTCAGGATCCCTCTAGCCTTGAAACAGTGTTCTTGGGGTTTCTCTGGAGTGCCATCAAGGAAATCAAGGCTCCTTTCATGTGTGATGTGCAACACGGAATTGCTCTGCACGCAATGCAGGGGAATCGGGCCTCATCTCGCGGCGAGGGGGAAGTCTCATGGTTTTTCTCGAGTTGCGGCGGGAACCTGGGGTATATTCTCGAGATACGACCGGGATGGCCCTTCCACCCACGTGTTTCTTCAGCGACGTCAGGACTCCTGCCTAGTTGCGAGGGACAACTCTGGATTCTCCTCGAGGCTTGGCAGGGCAATTGGGACGCCTCTCCAGCTGAGGCGGGAGACCAAGTGTCCCTTTCCAAGTGCCACAGGAATCCTGGGACTCCTATCAAGTTTCACGAGGAGTCAGGCATCGTCTCCTTTGGAGGCACTGATCTCCGCGTACCTCTGGAGTTTTCAAAGGATGTGAGGCTATCGGTCGCGATGAGGTGGGGAACTAAGTCTTTCTCTGTGCTATCCACAGGGGATTCAGACATCCTTTCGTCCTGGGAAATGCAAGACGAGCCTGCATTGAAGTCACTGCAGGGATATCCAGCCTTATTTCGAGTCAGGGCATCGCGGTGTCCATTCCACTTGAGGCCGCAAACTCAGGGTCCCTCTCACATACCTAGAGCTGAGAGAAGCCTCCTCTTGAGGTGCTTGTGGTAAGGTGGTATACCTCTGGAGACGAATCCAGGGACTAACCTCTCTTTTCGACTTGATTTTTGGTCCACAGAGTTCTTTCGTGTTGCTACAGTGACCTCAGGATACCTCTCTCCTTGAAACATGTTCTTGGGGTTTCTCTGGAGTGCCATGAAGGAAATCAAGGCTCCTTTCATGTGTGATGTGCAAGACGGAATTGCTCTGCACGCAGTACAGGGGAATCGGGCCTCATCTCGCATCGAGGGGGAAGTCTCATGGTTTTTCTCGAGTTGCGGCGGGAACCTGGGGTATATTCTCGAGTTACGACGGGGATGGCCCTTCCACCCACGTGTTTGTTCAGCCACGTCAGGACTCCTGCCTAGTTGCGAGGGACAACTCGGGATTCTCCTCGAGGCTTGGCACGGCAATTTGAACGCCTCTCCAGCTGAGGCGGGAGACCAAGGGTCCCTTTCCACGTGCGACAAGAATCCTGGGACTCCTATCAAGTTTCACGAGGAGTCAGGTATCATCTCCTTTGGAGGCACTGATCTCCGCGTACCTCTGGAGTTTTCAAAGGATGTGAGACCCCGTCGCGATGAGGTGGGGAACTAGGTGTTTCTCTGTGGTCTCCACAGGGGATTCAGACATCCTTTCTTCTTGGGAGATGCAAGACGAGCCTGCATTCAAGTCACTGCAGGGATATCCGGCCTTATTTCGAGTCAGGGCATCGCGGTGTCCATTCCACTTGAGGCCGCAAACTCAGGGTCCCTCTCACATACCTAGAGCTGAGAGAAGCCTCCTCTTGAGGTGCTTGTGGTAAGGTGGTATTCCTCTGGAGTCGAAGCCAGGGACTAACCTCTCATCTCGAGTTGATTTTTGGCCCACGGAGCTCTTTCGTGTTGCTACAGTGACCTCAGGATCCCTCTAGCCTTGAAACAGTGTTCTTGGGGTTTCTCTGGAGTGCCATCAAGGAAATCAAGGCTCCTTTCATGTGTGATGTGCAACACGGAATTGCTCTGCACGCAGTGCAGGGGAATCGGGCCTCATCTCGCGGCGAGGGGGAAGTCTCATGGTTTTTCTCGAGTTGCGGCGGGAACCTGGGGTATATTCTCGAGTTACGACGGGGATGGCCCTTCCACCCACGTGTTTCTTCAGCGACGTCAGGACTCCTGCCTAGTTGCGAGGGACAACTCGGGATTCTCCTCGAGGCTTTGCAGGGCAATTGGGACGCCTCTCCAGCTGAGACGGGAGACCAAGGGTCCCTTTCCACGTGCCACAGGAATCCTGGGTCTCCTATCAAGTTTCACGAGGAGTCAGGCATCGTCTCCTTTGGAGGCGCTGATCTCCGCGTACCTCTGGAGTTTTCAAAGGATGTGAGGCATCGGGTCGCGATGAGGTGGGGAACTAGGTGTTTCTCTGTGGTCTCCACAGGGGATTCAGACATCCTTTCGTCTTGGGAGATGCAAGACGAGCCTGCATTCCAGTCACTGCAGGGATATCCGTCCTTGTTTCGAGTCAGGGCATCGCGGTGTCCATTCCACTTGAGGCCGCAAACTCAGGGTCCCTCTCACATACCTAGAGCTGAGAGAAGCCTCCTCTTGAGGTGCTTGTGGTAAGGTGGTATTCCTCTGGAGACGAATCCAGGGACTAACCTCTCTTTTCGACTTGATTTTTGGTCCACAGAGTTCTTTCGTGTTGCTACAGTGACCTCAGGATCCCTCTATCCTTGAAACAGTGTTCTTGGGGTTTCTCTGGAGTGCCATGAAGGAAATCCAGGCTCCTTTCATATGTGATGTGCAAGACGGAATTGCTCTGCACGCAGTACAGTGGAATCGGGCCTCATCTCGCATCGAGGGGGAAGTCTCATGGTTTTTCTCGAGTTGCGGCGGGAACCTGGGGTATATTCTCGAGTTACGACGGGGATGGCCCTTCCACCCACGTGTTTGTTCAGCCACGTCAGGACTCCTGCCTAGTTGCGAGGGACAACTCGGGATTCTCCTCGAGGCTTGGCACGGCAATTGGAACGCCTCTCCAGCTGAGGCGGGAGACCAAGTGTCCCTTTCCACGTGCCACAAGAATCCTGGGACTCCTATCAAGTTTCACGAGGAGTCAGGCATCGTCTCCTTTGGAGGCACTGATCTCCGCGTACCTCTGGAGTTTTCAAAGGATGTGAGGCCTCCGGTCGCGATGAGGTGGGGAACTAGGTGTTTCTCTGTGGTCTCCACAGGGGATTCAGACATCCTTTCTTCTTGGGAGATGCAAGACGAGCCTGCATTCAAGTCACTGCAGGGATATCCGGCCTTATTTCGAGTCAGGGCATCGCGGTGTCCATTCCACTTGAGGCCGCAAACTCAGGGTCCCTCTCACATACCTAGAGCTGAGAGAAGCCTCCTCTTGAGGTGCTTGTGGTAAGGTGGTATTCCTCTGGAGTCGAAGCCAGGGACTAACCTCTCATCTCGAGTTGATTTTTGGCCCACGGAGCTCTTTCGTGTTGCTACAGTGACCTCAGGATCCCTCTAGCCTTGAAACAGTGTTCTTGGGGTTTCTCTGGAGTGCCATCAAGGAAATCAAGGCTCCTTTCATGTGTGATGTGCAACACGGAATTGCTCTGCACGCAGTGCAGGGGAATCGGGCCTCATCTCGCGGCGAGGGGGAAGTCTCATGGTTTTTCTCGAGTTGCGGCGGGAACCTGGGGTATATTCTCGAGTTACGACGGGGATGGCCCTTCCACCCACGTGTTTCTTCAGCGACGTCAGGACTCCTGCCTAGTTGCGAGGGACAACTCGGGATTCTCCTCGAGGCTTTGCAGGGCAATTGGGACGCCTCTCCAGCTGAGACGGGAGACCAAGGGTCCCTTTCCACGTGCCACAGGAATCCTGGGTCTCCTATCAAGTTTCACGAGGAGTCAGGCATCGTCTCCTTTGGAGGCGCTGATCTCCGCGTACCTCTGGAGTTTTCAAAGGATGTGAGGCATCGGGTCGCGATGAGGTGGGGAACTAGGTGTTTCTCTGTGGTCTCCACAGGGGATTCAGACATCCTTTCGTCTTGGGAGATGCAAGACGAGCCTGCATTCCAGTCACTGCAGGGATATCCGTCCTTGTTTCGAGTCAGGGCATCGCGGTGTCCATTCCACTTGAGGCCGCAAACTCAGGGTCCCTCTCACATACCTAGAGCTGAGAGAAGCCTCCTCTTGAGGTGCTTGTGGTAAGGTGGTATTCCTCTGGAGACGAATCCAGGGACTAACCTCTCTTTTCGACTTGATTTTTGGTCCACAGAGTTCTTTCGTGTTGCTACAGTGACCTCAGGATCCCTCTATCCTTGAAACAGTGTTCTTGGGGTTTCTCTGGAGTGCCATGAAGGAAATCAAGGCTCCTTTCATATGTGATGTGCAAGACGGAATTGCTCTGCATGCAGTACAGTGGAATCGGGCCTCATCTCGCATCGAGGGGGAAGTCTCATGGTTTTTCTCGAGTTGCGGCGGGAACCTGGGGTATATTCTCGAGTTACGACGGGGATGGCCCTTCCACCCACGTGTTTGTTCAGCCACGTCAGGACTCCTGCCTAGTTGCGAGGGACAACTCGGGATTCTCCTCGAGGCTTGGCACGGCAATTGGAACGCCTCTCCAGCTGAGGCGGGAGACCAAGGGTCCCTTTCCACGTGCCACAAGAATCCTGGGACTCCTATCAAGTTTCACGAGGAGTCAGGTATCATCTCCTTTGGAGGCACTGATCTCCGCGTACCTCTGGAGTTTTCAAAGGATGTGAGGCCCCCGTCGCGATGAGGTGGGGAACTAGGTGTTTCTCTGTGGTCTCCACAGGGGATTCAGACATCCTTTCTTCTTGGGAGATGCAAGACGAGCCTGCATTCAAGTCACTGCAGGGATATCCGGCCTTATTTCGAGTCAGGGCATCGCGGTGTCCATTCCACTTGAGGCCGCAAACTCAGGGTCCCTCTCACATACCTAGAGCTGAGAGAAGCCTCCTCTTGAGGTGCTTGTGGTAAGGTGGTATTCCTCTGGAGTCGAAGCCAGGGACTAACCTCTCATCTCGAGTTGATTTTTGGCCCACGGAGCTCTTTCGTGTTGCTACAGTGACCTCAGGATCCCTCTAGCCTTGAAACAGTGTTCTTGGGGTTTCTCTGGAGTGCCATCAAGGAAATCAAGGCTCCTTTCATGTGTGATGTGCAACACGGAATTGCTCTGCACGCAGTGCAGGGGAATCGGGCCTCATCTCGCGGCGAGGGGGAAGTCTCATGGTTTTTCTCGAGTTGCGGCGGGAACCTGGGGTATATTCTCGAGTTACGACGGGGATGGCCCTTCCACCCACGTGTTTCTTCAGCGACGTCAGGACTCCTGCCTAGTTGCGAGGGACAACTCGGGATTCTCCTCGAGGCTTTGCAGGGCAATTGGGACGCCTCTCCAGCTGAGACGGGAGACCAAGGGTCCCTTTCCACGTGCCACAGGAATCCTGGGTCTCCTATCAAGTTTCACGAGGAGTCAGGCATCGTCTCCTTTGGAGGCGCTGATCTCCGCGTACCTCTGGAGTTTTCAAAGGATGTGAGGCATCGGGTCGCGATGAGGTGGGGAACTAGGTGTTTCTCTGTGGTCTCCACAGGGGATTCAGACATCCTTTCGTCTTGGGAGATGCAAGACGAGCCTGCATTCCAGTCACTGCAGGGATATCCGTCCTTATTTCGAGTCAGGGCATCGCGGTGTCCATTCCACTTGAGGCCGCAAACTCAGGGTCCCTCTCACATACCTAGAGCTGAGAGAAGCCTCCTCTTGAGGTGCTTGTGGTAAGGTGGTATTCCTCTGGAGACGAATCCAGGGACTAACCTCTCTTTTCGACTTGATTTTTGGTCCACAGAGTTCTTTCGTGTTGCTACAGTGACCTCAGGATCCCTCTATCCTTGAAACAGTGTTCTTGGGGTTTCTCTGGAGTGCCATGAAGGAAATCAAGGCTCCTTTCATATGTGATGTGCAAGACGGAATTGCTCTGCACGCAGTACAGTGGAATCGGGCCTCATCTCGCATCGAGGGGGAAGTCTCATGGTTTTTCTCGAGTTGCCGCGGGAACCTGGGGTATATTCTCGAGTTACGACGGGGATGGCCCTTCCACCCACGTGTTTGTTCAGCCACGTCAGGACTCCTGCCTAGTTGCGAGGGACAACTCGGGATTCTCCTCGAGGCTTGGCACGGCAATTGGAACGCCTCTCCAGCTGAGGCGGGAGACCAAGTGTCCCTTTCCACGTGCCACAAGAATCCTGGGACTCCTATCAAGTTTCACGAGGAGTCAGGCATCGTCTCCTTTGGAGGCACTGATCTCCGCGTACCTCTGGAGTTTTCCAAGGATGTGAGGCCTCCGGTCGCGATGAGGTGGGGAACTAGGTGTTTCTCTGTGGTCTCCACAGGGGATTCAGACATCCTTTCTTCTTGGGAGATGCAAGACGAGCCTGCATTCAAGTCACTGCAGGGATATCCGGCCTTATTTCGAGTCAGGGCATCGCGGTGTCCATTCCACTTGAGGCCGCAAACTCAGGGTCCCTCTCACATACCTAGAGCTGAGAGAAGCCTCCTCTTGAGGTGCTTGTGGTAAGGTGGTATTCCTCTGGAGTCGAAGCCAGGGACTAACCTCTCATCTCGAGTTGATTTTTGGCCCACGGAGCTCTTTCGTGTTGCTACAGTGACCTCAGGATCCCTCTAGCCTTGAAACAGTGTTCTTGGGGTTTCTCTGGAGTGCCATCAAGGAAATCAAGGCTCCTTTCATGTGTGATGTGCAACACGGAATTGCTCTGCACGCAGTGCAGGGGAATCGGGCCTCATCTCGCGGCGAGGGGGAAGTCTCATGGTTTTTCTCGAGTTGCGGCGGGAACCTGGGGTATATTCTCGAGTTACGACGGGGATGGCCCTTCCACCCACGTGTTTCTTCAGCGACGTCAGGACTCCTGCCTAGTTGCGAGGGACAACTCGGGATTCTCCTCGAGGCTTTGCAGGGCAATTGGGACGCCTCTCCAGCTGAGACGGGAGACCAAGGGTCCCTTTCCACGTGCCACAGGAATCCTGGGTCTCCTATCAAGTTTCACGAGGAGTCAGGCATCGTCTCCTTTGGAGGCGCTGATCTCCGCGTACCTCTGGAGTTTTCAAAGGATGTGAGGCATCGGGTCGCGATGAGGTGGGGAACTAGGTGTTTCTCTGTGGTCTCCACAGGGGATTCAGACATCCTTTCGTCTTGGGAGATGCAAGACGAGCCTGCATTCCAGTCACTGCAGGGATATCCGTCCTTGTTTCGAGTCAGGGCATCGCGGTGTCCATTCCACTTGAGGCCGCAAACTCAGGGTCCCTCTCACATACCTAGAGCTGAGAGAAGCCTCCTCTTGAGGTGCTTGTGGTAAGGTGGTATTCCTCTGGAGACGAATCCAGGGACTAACCTCTCTTTTCGACTTGATTTTTGGTCCACAGAGTTCTTTCGTGTTGCTACAGTGACCTCAGGATCCCTCTATCCTTGAAACAGTGTTCTTGGGGTTTCTCTGGAGTGCCATGAAGGAAATCAAGGCTCCTTTCATATGTGATGTGCAAGACGGAATTGCTCTGCATGCAGTACAGTGGAATCGGGCCTCATCTCGCATCGAGGGGGAAGTCTCATGGTTTTTCTCGAGTTGCGGCGGGAACCTGGGGTATATTCTCGAGTTACGACGGGGATGGCCCTTCCACCCACGTGTTTGTTCAGCCACGTCAGGACTCCTGCCTAGTTGCGAGGGACAACTCGGGATTCTCCTCGAGGCTTGGCACGGCAATTGGAACGCCTCTCCAGCTGAGGCGGGAGACCAAGGGTCCCTTTCCACGTGCCACAAGAATCCTGGGACTCCTATCAAGTTTCACGAGGAGTCCGGCATCGTCTCCTTTGGAGGCACTGATCTCCGCGTACCTCTGGAGTTTTCAAAGGATGTGAGGCCTCCGGTCGCGATGAGGTGGGGAACTAGGTGTTTCTCTGTGGTCTCCACAGGGGATTCAGACATCCTTTCTTCTTGGGAGATGCAAGACGAGCCTGCATTCCAGTCACTGCAGGGATATCCGTCCTTATTTCGAGTCAGGGCATCGCGGTGTCCATTCCACTTGAGGCCGCAAACTCAGGGTCCCTCTCACATACCTAGAGCTGAGAGAAGCCTCCTCTTGAGGTGCTTGTGGAAAGGTGGTATTCCTCTGGAGTCGAAGCCAGGGACTAACCTCTCATCTCGAGTTGATTTTTGGCCCACGGAGCTCTTTCGTGTTGCTACAGTGACCTCAGGATCCCTCTAGCCTTGAAACAGTGTTCTTGGGGTTTCTCTGGAGTGCCATCAAGGAAATCAAGGCTCCTTTCATGTGTGATGTGCAACACGGAATTGCTCTGCACGCAGTGCAGGGGAATCGGGCCTCATCTCGCGGCGAGGGGGAAGTCTCATGGTTTTTCTCGAGTTGCGGCGGGAACCTGGGGTATATTCTCGAGTTACGACGGGGATGGCCCTTCCACCCACGTGTTTCTTCAGCGACGTCAGGACTCCTGCCTAGTTGCGAGGGACAACTCTGGATTCTCCTCGAGGCTTGGCAGGGCAATTGGGACGCCTCTCCAGCTGAGGCGGGAGACCAAGTGTCCCTTTCCAAGTGCCACAGGAATCCTGGGACTCCTATCAAGTTTCACGAGGAGTCAGGCATCGTCTCCTTTGGAGGCACTGATCTCCGCGTACCTCTGGAGTTTTCAAAGGATGTGAGGCTATCGGTCGCGATGAGGTGGGGAACTAAGTCTTTCTCTGTGCTATCCACAGGGGATTCAGACATCCTTTCGTCCTGGGAAATGCAAGACGAGCCTGCATTGAAGTCACTGCAGGGATATCCAGCCTTATTTCGAGTCAGGGCATCGCGGTGTCCATTCCACTTGAGGCCGCAAACTCAGGGTCCCTCTCACATACCTAGAGCTGAGAGAAGCCTCCTCTTGAGGTGCTTGTGGTAAGGTGGTATTCCTCTGGAGACGAATCCAGGGACTAACCTCTCTTTTCGACTTGATTTTTGGTCCACAGAGTTCTTTCGTGTTGCTACAGTGACCTCAGGATCCCTCTATCCTTGAAACAGTGTTCTTGGGGTTTCTCTGGAGTGCCATGAAGGAAATCAAGGCTCCTTTCATGTGTGATGTGCAAGACGGAATTGCTCTGCACGCAGTACAGGGGAATCGGGCCTCATCTCGCATCGAGGGGGAAGTCTCATGGTTTTTCTCGAGTTGCGGCGGGAACCTGGGGTATATTCTCGAGTTACGACGGGGATGGCCCTTCCACCCACGTGTTTGTTCAGCCACGTCAGGACTCCTGCCTAGTTGCGAGGGACAACTCGGGATTCTCCTCGAGGCTTGGCACGGCAATTGGAACGCCTCTCCAGCTGAGGCGGGAGACCAAGGGTCCCTTTCCACGTGCCACAAGAATCCTGGGACTCCTATCAAGTTTCACGAGGAGTCAGGTATCGTCTCCTTTGGAGGCACTGATCTCCGCGTACCTCTGGAGTTTTCAAAGGATGTGAGGCCCCCGTCGCGATGAGGTGGGGAACTAGGTGTTTCTCTGTGGTCTCCACAGGGGATTCAGGCATCCTTTCTTCTTGGGAGATGCAAGACGAGCCTGCATTCCAGTCACTGCAGGGATATCCGGCCTTATTTCGAGTCAGGGCATCGCGGTGTCCATTCCACTTGAGGCCGCAAACTCAGGGTCCCTCTCACATACCTAGAGCTGAGAGAAGCCTCCTCTTGAGGTGCTTGTGGTAAGGTGGTATTCCTCTGGAGTCGAAGCCAGGGACTAACCTCTCATCTCGAGTTGATTTTTGGCCCACGGAGCTCTTTCGTGTTGCTACAGTGACCTCAGGATCCCTCTAGCCTTGAAACAGTGTTCTTCGGGTTTCTCTGGAGTGCCATCAAGGAAATCAAGGCTCCTTTCATGTGTGATGTGCAACACGGAATTGCTCTGCACGCAGTGCAGGGGAATCGATCCTCATCTCGCGGCGAGGGGGAAGTCTCATGGTTTTTCTCGAGTTGCGGCGGGAACCTGGGGTATATTCTCGAGTTACGACGGGGATGGCCCTTCCACCCACGTGTTTGTTCAGCCACGTCAGGACTCCTGCCTAGTTGCGAGGGACAACTCGGGATTCTCCTCGAGGCTTTGCAGGGCAATTGGGACGCCTCTCCAGCTGAGGCGGGAGACCAAGGGTCCCTTTCCACGTGCCACAAGAATCCTGGGTCTCCTATCAAGTTTCACGAGGAGTCAGGCATCGTCTCCTTTGGAGGCACTGATCTCCGCGTACCTCTGGAGTTTTCAAAGGATGTGAGGCCTCCGGTCGCGATGAGGTGGGGAACTAGGTGTTTCTCTGTGGTCTCCACAGGGGATTCAGACATCCTTTCTTCTTGGGAGATGCAAGACGAGCCTGCATTCCAGTCACTGCAGGGATATCCGGCCTTATTTCGAGTCAGGGCATCGCGGTGTCCATTCCACTTGAGGCCGCAAACTCAGGGTCCCTCTCACATACCTAGAGCTGAGAGAAGCCTCCTCTTGAGGTGCTTGTGGTAAGGTGGTATTCCTCTGGAGTCGAAGCCAGGGACTAACCTCTCATCTCGAGTTGATTTTTGGCCCACGGAGCTCTTTCGTGTTGCTACAGTGACCTCAGGATCCCTCTAGCCTTGAAACAGTGTTCTTGGGGTTTCTCTGGAGTGCCATCAAGGAAATCAAGGCTCCTTTCATGTGTGATGTGCAACACGGAATTGCTCTGCACGCAGTGCAGGGGAATCGGGCCTCATCTCGCGGCGAGGGGGAAGTCTCATGGTTTTTCTCGAGTTGCGGCGGGAACCTGGGGTATATTCTCGAGTTACGACGGGGATGGCCCTTCCACCCACGTGTTTCTTCAGCGACGTCAGGACTCCTGCCTAGTTGCGAGGGACAACTCTGGATTCTCCTCGAGGCTTGGCAGGGCAATTGGGACGCCTCTCCAGCTGAGGCGGGAGACTAAGTGTCCCTTTCCAAGTGCCACAGGAATCCTGGGACTCCTATCAAGTTTCACGAGGAGTCAGGCATCGTCTCCTTTGGAGGCACTGATCTCCGCGTACCTCTGGAGTTTTCAAAGGATGTGAGGCTATCGGTCGCGATGAGGTGGGGAACTAAGTCTTTCTCTGTGCTATCCACAGGGGATTCAGACATCCTTTCGTCCTGGGAAATGCAAGACGAGCCTGCATTGAAGTCACTGCAGGGATATCCAGCATTATTTCGAGTCAGGGCATCGCGGTGTCCATTCCACTTGAGGCCGCAAACTCAGGGTCCCTCTCACATACCTAGAGCTGAGAGAAGCCTCCTCTTGAGGTGCTTGTGGTAAGGTGGTATACCTCTGGAGACGAATCCAGGGACTAACCTCTCTTTTCGACTTGATTTTTGGTCCACAGAGTTCTTTCGTGTTGCTACAGTGACCTCAGGATCCCTCTATCCTTGAAACAGTGTTCTTGGGGTTTCTCTGGAGTGCCATGAAGGAAATCAAGGCTCCTTTCATGTGTGATGTGCAAGACGGAATTGCTCTGCACGCAGTACAGGGGAATCGGGCCTCATCTCGCATCGAGGGGGAAGTCTCATGGTTTTTCTCGAGTTGCGGCGGGAACCTGGGGTATATTCTCGAGTTACGACGGGGATGGCCCTTCCACCCACGTGTTTGTTCAGCCACGTCAGGACTCCTGCCTAGTTGCGAGGGACAACTCGGGATTCTCCTCGAGGCTTGGCACGGCAATTGGAACGCCTCTCCAGCTGAGGCGGGAGACCAAGGGTCCCTTTCCACGTGCGACAAGAATCCGGGGACTCCTATCAAGTTTCACGAGGAGTCAGGTATCGTCTCCTTTGGAGGCACTGATCTCCGCGTACCTCTGGAGTTTTCAAAGGATGTGAGGCCCCCGTCGCGATGAGGTGGGGAACTAGGTGTTTCTCTGTGGTCTCCACAGGGGATTCAGACATCCTTTCTTCTTGGGAGATGCAAGACGAGCCTGCATTCCAGTCACTGCAGGGATATCCGGCCTTATTTCGAGTCAGGGCATCGCGGTGTCCATTCCACTTGAGGCCGCAAACTCAGGGTCCCTCTCACATACCTAGAGCTGAGAGAAGCCTCCTCTTGAGGTGCTTGTGGTAAGGTGGTATTCCTCTGGAGTCGAAGCCAGGGACTAACCTCTCATCTCGAGTTGATTTTTGGCCCACGGAGCTCTTTCGTGTTGCTACAGTGACCTCAGGATCCCTCTAGCCTTGAAACAGTGTTCTTGGGGTTTCTCTGGAGTGCCATTAAGGAAATCAAGGCTCCTTTCATGTGTGATGTGCAACACGGAATTGCTCTGCACGCAGTGCAGGGGAATCGATCCTCATCTCGCGGCGAGGGGGAAGTCTCATGGTTTTTCTCGAGTTGCGGCGGGAACCTGGGGTATATTCTCGAGTTACGACGGGGATGGCCCTTCCACCCACGTGTTTGTTCAGCCACGTCAGGACTCCTGCCTAGTTGCGAGGGACAACTCGGGATTCTCCTCGAGGCTTTGCAGGGCAATTGGGACGCCTCCCCAGCTGAGGCGGGAGACCAAGAGTCCCTTTCCACGTGCCACAAGAATCCTGGGTCTCCTATCAAGTTTCACGAGGAGTCAGGCATCGTCTCCTTTGGAGGCACTGATCTCCGCGTTCCTCTGGAGTTTTCAAAGGATGTGAGGCCTCCGGTCGCGATGAGGTGGGGAACTAGGTGTTTCTCTGTGGTCTCCACAGGGGATTCAGACATCCTTTCTTCTTGGGAGATGCAAGACGAGCCTGCATTCCAGTCACTGCAGGGATATCCGGCCTTATTTCGAGTCAGGGCATCGCGGTGTCCATTCCACTTGAGGCCGCAAACTCAGGGTCCCTCTCACATACCTAGAGCTGAGAGAAGCCTCCTCTTGAGGTGCTTGTGGTAAGGTGGTATTCCTCTGGAGTCGAAGCCAGGGACTAACCTCTCATCTCGAGTTGATTTTTGGCCCACGGAGCTCTTTCGTGTTGCTACAGTGACCTCAGGATCCCTCTAGCCTTGAAACAGTGTTCTTGGGGTTTCTCTGGAGTGCCATCAAGGAAATCAAGGCTCCTTTCATGTGTGATGTGCAACACGGAATTGCTCTGCACGCAGTGCAGGGGAATCGGGCCTCATCTCGCGGCGTGGGGGAAGTCTCATGGTTTTTCTCGAGTTGCGGCGGGAACCTGGGGTATATTCTCGAGTTACGACGGGGATGGCCCTTCCACCCACGTGTTTCTTCAGCGACGTCAGGACTCCTGCCTAGTTGCGAGGGACAACTCTGGATTCTCCTCGAGGCTTGGCAGGGCAATTGGGACGCCTCTCCAGCTGAGGCGGGAGACCAAGTGTCCCTTTCCAAGTGCCACAGGAATCCTGGGACTCCTATCAAGTTTCACGAGGAGTCAGGCATCGTCTCCTTTGGCGGCACTGATCTCCGCGTACCTCTGGAGTTTTCAAAGGATGTGAGGCTATCGGTCGCGATGAGGTGGGGAACTAAGTCTTTCTCTGTGCTATCCACAGGGGATTCAGACATCCTTTCGTCCTGGGAAATGCAAGACGAGCCTGCATTGAAGTCACTGCAGGGATATCCAGCCTTATTTCGAGTCAGGGCATCGCGGTGTCCATTCCACTTGAGGCCGCAAACTCAGGGTCCCTCTCACATACCTAGAGCTGAGAGAAGCCTCCTCTTGAGGTGCTTGTGGTAAGGTGGTATACCTCTGGAGACGAATCCAGGGACTAACCTCTCTTTTCGACTTGATTTTTGGTCCACAGAGTTCTTTCGTGTTGCTACAGTGACCTCAGGATCCCTCTATCCTTGAAACAGTGTTCTTGGGGTTTCTCTGGAGTGCCATGAAGGAAATCAAGGCTCCTTTCATGTGTGATGTGCAAGACGGAATTGCTCTGCACGCAGTACAGGGGAATCGGGCCTCATCTCGCATCGAGGGGGAAGTCTCATGGTTTTTCTCGAGTTGCGGCGGGAACCTGGGGTATATTCTCGAGTTACGACGGGGATGGCCCTTCCACCCACGTGTTTGTTCAGCCACGTCAGGACTCCTGCCTAGTTGCGAGGGACAACTCGGGATTCTCCTCGAGGCTTGGCACGGCAATTGGAACGCCTCTCCAGCTGAGGCGGGAGACCAAGGGTCCCTTTCCACGTGCCACAAGAATCCTGGGACTCCTATCAAGTTTCACGAGGAGTCAGGTATCGTCTCCTTTGGAGGCACTGATCTCCGCGTACCTCTGGAGTTTTCAAAGGATGTGAGGCCCCTGTCGCGATGAGGTGGGGAACTAGGTGTTTCTCTGTGGTCTCCACAGGGGATTCAGACATCCTTTCTTCTTGGGAGATGCAAGACGAGCCTGCATTCAAGTCCCTGCAGGGATATCCGGCCTTATTTCGAGTCAGGGCATCGCGGTGTCCATTCCACTTGAGGCCGCAAACTCAGGGTCCCTCTCACATACCTAGAGCTGAGAGAAGCCTCCTCTTGAGGTGCTTGTGGTAAGGTGGTATTCCTCTGGAGTCGAAGCCAGGGACTAACCTCTCATCTCGAGTTGATTTTTGGCCCACGGAGCTCTTTCGTGTTGCTACAGTGACCTCAGGATCCCTCTAGCCTTGAAACAGTGTTCTTGGGGTTTCTCTGGAGTGCCATCAAGGAAATCAAGGCTCCTTTCATGTGTGATGTGCAACACGGAATTGCTCTGCACGCAGTGCAGGGGAATCGGGCCTCATCTCGCGGCGAGGGGGAAGTCTCATGGTTTTTCTCGAGTTGCGGCGGGAACCTGGGGTATATTCTCGAGTTACGACGGGGATGGCCCTTCCACCCACGTGTTTCTTCAGCGACGTCAGGACTCCTGCCTAGTTGCGAGGGACAACTCGGGATTCTCCTCGAGGCTTTGCAGGGCAATTGGGACGCCTCTCCAGCTGAGACGGGAGACCAAGGGTCCCTTTCCACGTGCCACAGGAATCCTGGGTCTCCTATCAAGTTTCACGAGGAGTCAGGCATCGTCTCCTATGGAGGCGCTGATCTCCGCGTACCTCTGGAGTTTTCAAAGAATGTGAGGCCTCCGGTCGCGATGAGGTGGGGAACTAGGTCTTTCTCAGTGGTCTCCACAGGGGATTCAGACATCCTTTCGTCTTGGGAGATGCAAGACGAGCCTGCATTGAAGTCACTGCAGGGATATCCAGCCTTATTTCGAGTCAGGGCATCGCGGTGTCCATTCCACTTGAGGCCGCAAACTCAGGGTCCCTCTCACATACCTAGAGCTGAGAGAAGCCTCCTCTTGAGGTGCTTGTGGTAAGGTGGTATACCTCTGGAGACGAATCCAGGGACTAACCTCTCTTTTCGACTTGATTTTTGGTCCACAGAGTTCTTTCGTGTTGCTACAGTGACCTCAGGATCCCTCTATCCTTGAAACAGTGTTCTTGGGGTTTCTCTGGAGTGCCATGAAGGAAATCAAGGCTCCTTTCATGTGTGATGTGCAAGACGGAATTGCTCTGCACGCAGTACAGGGGAATCGGGCCTCATCTCGCATCGAGGGGGAAGTCTCATGGTTTTTCTCGAGTTGCGGCGGGAACCTGGGGTATATTCTCGAGTTACGACGGGGATGGCCCTTCCACCCACGTGTTTGTTCAGCCACGTCAGGACTCCTGCCTAGTTGCGAGGGACAACTCGGGATTCTCCTCGAGGCTTGGCACGGCAATTGGAACGCCTCTCCAGCTGAGGCGGGAGACCAAGGGTCCCTTTCCACGTGCCACAAGAATCCTGGGACTCCTATCAAGTTTCACGAGGAGTCAGGTATCGTCTCCTTTGGAGGCACTGATCTCCGCGTACCTCTGGAGTTTTCAAAGGATGTGAGGCCCCCGTCGCGATGAGGTGGGGAACTAGGTGTTTCTCTGTGGTCTCCACAGGGGATTCAGACATCCTTTCTTCTTGGGAGATGCAAGACGAGCCTGCATTCCAGTCACTGCAGGGATATCCGGCCTTATTTCGAGTCAGGGCATCGCGGTGTCCATTCCACTTGAGGCCGCAAACTCAGGGTCCCTCTCACATACCTAGAGCTGAGAGAAGCCTCCTCTTGAGGTGCTTGTGGTAAGGTGGTATTCCTCTGGAGTCGAAGCCAGGGACTAACCTCTCATCTCGAGTTGATTTTTGGCCCACGGAGCTCTTTCGTGTTGCTACAGTGACCTCAGGATCCCTCTAGCCTTGAAACAGTGTTCTTGGGGTTTCTCTGGAGTGCCATCAAGGAAATCAAGGCTCCTTTCATGTGTGATGTGCAACACGGAATTGCTCTGCACGCAGTGCAGGGGAATCGATCCTCATCTCGCGGCGAGGGGGAAGTCTCATGGTTTTTCTCGAGTTGCGGCGGGAACCTGGGGTATATTCTCGAGTTACGACGGGGATGGCCCTTCCACCCACGTGTTTGTTCAGCCACGTCAGGACTCCTGCCTAGTTGCGAGGGACAACTCGGGATTCTCCTCGAGGCTTTGCAGGGCAATTGGGACGCCTCCCCAGCTGAGGCGGGAGACCAAGAGTCCCTTTCCACGTGCCACAAGAATCCTGGGTCTCCTATCAAGTTTCACGAGGAGTCAGGCATCGTCTCCTTTGGAGGCACTGATCTCCGCGTACCTCTGGAGTTTTCAAAGGATGTGAGGCCTCCGGTCGCGATGAGGTGGGGAACTAGGTGTTTCTCTGTGGTCTCCACAGGGGATTCAGACATCCTTTCTTCTTGGGAGATGCAAGACGAGCCTGCATTCCAGTCACTGCAGGGATATCCGGCCTTATTTCGAGTCAGGGCATCGCGGTGTCCATTCCACTTGAGGCCGCAAACTCAGGGTCCCTCTCACATACCTAGAGCTGAGAGAAGCCTCCTCTTGAGGTGCTTGTGGTAAGGTGGTATTCCTCTGGAGTCGAAGCCAGGGACTAACCTCTCATCTCGAGTTGATTTTTGGCCCATGGAGCTCTTTCGTGTTGCTACAGTGACCTCAGGATCCCTCTAGCCTTGAAACAGTGTTCTTGGGGTTTCTCTGGAGTGCCATCAAGGAAATCAAGGCTCCTTTCATGTGTGATGTGCAAGACGGAATTGCTCTGCACGCAGTGCAGGGGAATCGGGCCTCATCTCGCGGCGTGGGGGAAGTCTCATGGTTTTTCTCGAGTTGCGGCGGGAACCTGGGGTATATTCTCGAGTTACGACGGGGATGGCCCTTCCACCCACGTGTTTCTTCAGCGACGTCAGGACTCCTGCCTAGTTGCGAGGGACAACTCTGGATTCTCCTCGAGGCTTGGCAGGGCAATTGGGACGCCTCTCCAGCTGAGGCGGGAGACCAAGTGTCCCTTTCCAAGTGCCACAGGAATCCTGGGACTCCTATCAAGTTTCACGAGGAGTCAGGCATCGTCTCCTTTGGAGGCACTGATCTCCGCGTACCTCTGGAGTTTTCAAAGGATGTGAGGCTATCGGTCGCGATGAGGTGGGGAACTAAGTCTTTCTCTGTGCTATCCACAGGGGATTCAGACATCCTTTCGTCCTGGGAAATGCAAGACGAGCCTGCATTGAAGTCACTGCAGGGATATCCAGCCTTATTTCGAGTCAGGGCATCGCGGTGTCCATTCCACTTGAGGCCGCAAACTCAGGGTCCCTCTCACATACCTAGAGCTGAGAGAAGCCTCCTCTTGAGGTGCTTGTGGTAAGGTGGTATACCTCTGGAGACGAATCCAGGGACTAACCTCTCTTTTCGACTTGATTTTTGGTCCACAGAGTTCTTTCGTGTTGCTACAGTGACCTCAGGATCCCTCTATCCTTGAAACAGTGTTCTTGGGGTTTCTCTGGAGTGCCATCAAGGAAATCAAGGCTCCTTTCATGTGTGATGTGCAAGACGGAATTGCTCTGCACGCAGTACAGGGGAATCGGGCCTCATCTCGCATCGAGGGGGAAGTCTCATGGTTTTTCTCGAGTTGCGGCGGGAACCTGGGGTATATTCTCGAGTTACGACGGGGATGGCCCTTCCACCCACGTGTTTGTTCAGCCACGTCAGGACTCCTGCCTAGTTGCGAGGGACAACTCGGGATTCTCCTCGAGGCTTGGCACGGCAATTGGAACGCCTCTCCAGCTGAGGCGGGAGACCAAGGGTCCCTTTCCACGTGCCACAAGAATCCTGGGACTCCTATCAAGTTTCACGAGGAGTCAGGTATCGTCTCCTTTGGAGGCACTGATCTCCGCGTACCTCTGGAGTTTTCAAAGGATGTGAGGCCCCTGTCGCGATGAGGTGGGGAACTAGGTGTTTCTCTGTGGTCTCCACAGGGGATTCAGACATCCTTTCTTCTTGGGAGATGCAAGACGAGCCTGCATTCAAGTCCCTGCAGGGATATCCGGCCTTATTTCGAGTCAGGGCATCGCGGTGTCCATTCCACTTGAGGCCGCAAACTCAGGGTCCCTCTCACATACCTAGAGCTGAGAGAAGTCTCCTCTTGAGGTGCTTGTGGTAAGGTGGTATTCCTCTGGAGTCGAAGCCAGGGACTAACCTCTCATCTCGAGTTGATTTTTGGCCCACGGAGCTCTTTCGTGTTGCTACAGTGACCTCAGGATCCCTCTAGCCTTGAAACAGTGTTCTTGGGGTTTCTCTGGAGTGCCATCAAGGAAATCAAGGCTCCTTTCATGTGTGATGTGCAACACGGAATTGCTCTGCACGCAGTGCAGGGGAATCGGGCGTCATCTCGCGGCGAGGGGGAAGTCTCATGGTTTTTCTCGAGTTGCGGCGGGAACCTGGGGTATATTCTCGAGTTACGACGGGGATGGCCCTTCCACCCACGTGTTTCTTCAGCGACGTCAGGACTCCTGCCTAGTTGCGAGGGACAACTCGGGATTCTCCTCGAGGCTTTGCAGGGCAATTGGGACGCCTCTCCAGCTGAGACGGGAGACCAAGGGTCCCTTTCCACGTGCCACAGGAATCCTGGGTCTCCTATCAAGTTTCACGAGGAGTCAGGCATCGTCTCCTATGGAGGCGCTGATCTCCGCGTACCTCTGGAGTTTTCAAAGGATGTGAGGCCTCCGGTCGCGATGAGGTGGGGAACTAGGTCTTTCTCAGTGGTCTCCACAGGGGATTCAGACATCCTTTCGTCTTGGGAGATGCAAGACGAGCCTGCATTCCAGTCACTGCAGGGATATCCGTCCTTATTTCGAGTCAGGGCATCGCGGTGTCCATTCCACTTGAGGCCGCAAACTCAGGGTCCCTCTCACATACCTAGAGCTGAGAGAAGCCTCCTCTTGAGGTGCTTGTGGTAAGGTGGTAATCCTCTGGAGACGAATCCAGGGACTAACCTCTCTTTTCGAGTTGATTTTTGGTCCACAGTGTTCTTTCGTGTTGCTACAGTGACCTCAGGATCCCTCTATCCTTGAAACAGTGTTCTTGGGGTTTCTCTGGAGTGCCATGAAGGAAATCAAGGCTCCTTTCATATGTGATGTGCAAGACGGAATTGCTGTGCACGCAGTACAGTGGAATCGGGCCTCATCTCGCATCGAGGGGGAAGTCTCATGGTTTTTCTCGAGTTGCGGCGGGAACCTGGGGTATATTCTCGAGTTACGACGGGGATGGCCCTTCCACCCACGTGTTTGTTCAGCCACGTCAGGACTCCTGCCTAGTTGCGAGGGACAACTCGGGATTCTCCTCGAGGCTTGGCACGGCAATTGGAACGCCTCTCCAGCTGAGGCGGGATACCAAGGGTCCCTTTCCACGTGCCACAAGAATCCTGGGACTCCTATCAAGTTTCACGAGGAGTCAGGCATCGTCTCCTTTGGAGGCACTGATCTCCGCGTACCTCTGGAGTTTTCAAAGGATGTGAGGCCTCCGGTCGCGATGAGGTGGGGAACTAGGTGTTTCTCTGTGGTCTCCACAGGGGATTCAGACATCCTTTCGTCTTGGGAGATGCAAGACGAGCCTGCATTCCAGTCACTGCAGGGATATCCGTCCTTATTTCGAGTCAGGGCATCGCGGTGTCCATTCCACTTGAGGCCGCAAACTCAGGGTCCCTCTCACATACCTAGAGCTGAGAGAAGCCTCCTCTTGAGGTGCTTGTGGTAAGGTGGTATTCCTCTGGAGTCGAAGCCAGGGACTAACCTCTCATCTCGAGTTGATTTTTGGCCCACGGAGCTCTTTCGTGTTGCTACAGTGACCTCAGGATCCCTCTAGCCTTGAAACAGTGTTCTTGGGGTTTCTCTGGAGTGCCATCAAGGAAATCAAGGCTCCTTTCATGTGTGATGTGCAACACGAAATTGCTCTGCACGCAGTGCAGGGGAATCGGGCCTCATCTCGCGGCGAGGGGGAAGTCTCATTGTTTTTCTCGAGTTGCGGCGGGAACCTGGGGTATATTCTCGAGTTACGACGGGGATGGCCCTTCCACCCACGTGTTTCTTCAGCGACGTCAGGACTCCTGCCTAGTTGCGAGGGACAACTCTGGATTCTCCTCGAGGCTTGGCAGGGCAATTGGGACGCCTCTCCAGCTGAGGCGGGAGACCAAGTGTCCCTTTCCAAGTGCCACAGGAATCCTGGGACTCCTATCAATTTTCACGAGGAGTCAGGCATCGTCTCCTTTGGAGGCACTGATCTCCGCGTACCTCTGGAGTTTTCAAAGGATGTGAGGCTATCGGTCGCGATGAGGTGGGGAACTAAGTCTTTCTCTGTGCTATCCACAGGGGATTCAGACATCCTTTCGTCCTGGGAAATGCAAGACGAGCCTGCATTGAAGTCACTGCAGGGATATCCAGCCTTATTTCGAGTCAGGGCATCGCGGTGTCCATTCCACTTGAGGCCGCAAACTCAGGGTCCCTCTCACATACCTAGAGCTGAGAGAAGCCTCCTCTTGAGGTGCTTGTGGTAAGGTGGTATACCTCTGGAGACGAATCCAGGGACTAACCTCTCTTTTCGACTTGATTTTTGGTCCACAGAGTTCTTTCGTGTTGCTACAGTGACCTCAGGATCCCTCTATCCTTGAAACAGTGTTCTTGGGGTTTCTCTGGAGTGCCATCAAGGAAATCAAGGCTCCTTTCATGTGTGATGTGCAAGACGGAATTGCTCTGCACGCAGTACAGGGGAATCGGGCCTCATCTCGCATCGAGGGGGAAGTCTCATGGTTTTTCTCGAGTTGCGGCGGGAACCTGGGGTATATTCTCGAGTTACGACGGGGATGGCCCTTCCACCCACGTGTTTGTTCAGCCACGTCAGGACTCCTGCCTAGTTGCGAGGGACAACTCGGGATTCTCCTCGAGGCTTGGCAGGGCAATTGGAACGCCTCTCCAGCTGAGGCGGGAGACCAAGGGTCCCTTTCCACGTGCCACAAGAATCCTGGGACTCCTATCAAGTTTCACGAGGAGTCAGGCATCGTCTCCTTTGGAGGCACTGATCTCCGCGTACCTCTGGAGTTTTCAAAGGATGTGAGGCCCCCGTCGCGATGAGGTGGGGAACTAGGTGTTTCTCTGTGGTCTCCACAGGGGATTCAGACATCCTTTCTTCTTGGGAGATGCAAGACGAGCCTGCATTCAAGTCACTGCAGGGATATCCGGCCTTATTTCAAGTCAGGGCATCGCGGTGTCCTTTCCACTTGAGGCCGCAAACTCAGGGTCCCTCTCACATACCTAGAGCTGAGAGAAGCCTCCTCTTGAGGTGCTTGTCGTAAGGTGGTATTCCTCTGGAGTCGAAGCCAGGGACTAACCTCTCATCTCGAGTTGATTTTTGGCCCACGGAGCTCTTTCGTGTTGCTACAGTGACCTCAGGATCCCTCTAGCCTTGAAACAGTGTTCTTGGGGTTTCTCTGGAGTGCCATCAAGGAAATCAAGGATCCTTTCATGTGTGATGTGCAACACGGAATTGCTCTGCACGCAGTGCAGGGGAATCGGGCCTCATCTCGCGGCGAGGGGGAAGTCTCATGGTTTTTATCGAGTTGCGGCGGGAACCTGGGGTATATTCTCGAGTTACGACGGGGATGGCCCTTCCACCCACGTGTTTCTTCAGCGACGTCAGGACTCCTGCCTAGTTGCGAGGGACAACTCGGGATTCTCCTCGAGGCTTTGCAGGGCAATTGGGACGCCTCTCCAGCTGAGACGGGAGACCAAGGGTCCCTTTCCACGTGCCACAGGAATCCTGGGTCTCCTATCAAGTTTCACGAGGAGTCAGGCATCGTCTCCTTTGGAGGCGCTGATCTCCGCGTACCTCTGGAGTTTTCAAAGGATGTGAGGCATCGGGTCGCGATGAGGTGGGGAACTAGGTCTTTCTCTGTGGTCTCCACAGGGGATTCAGACATCCTTTCTTCTTGGGAGATGCAAGACGAGCCTGCATTCCAGTCACTGCAGGGATATCCGGCCTTATTTCGAGTCAGGGCATCGCGGTGTCCATTCCACTTGAGGCCGCAAAATCAGGGTCCCTCTCACATACCTAGAGCTGAGAGAAGCCTCCTCTTGAGGTGCTTGTCGTAAGGTGGTATTCCTCTGGAGTCGAAGCCAGGGACTAACCTCTCATCTCGAGTTGATATTTGGCCCACGGAGCTCTTTCGTGTTGCTACAGTGACCTCAGGATCCCTCTAGCCTTGAAACAGTGTTCTTGGGGTTTCTCTGGAGTGCCATCAAGGAAATCAAGGCTCCTTTCATGTGTGATGTGCAACACGGAATTGCTCTGCACGCAGTGCAGGGGAATCGGGCCTCATCTCGCGGCGAGGGGGAAGTCTCATGGTTTTTCTCGAGTTGCGGCGGGAACCTGGGGTATATTCTCGAGTTACGACGGGGATGGCCCTTCCACCCACGTGTTTCTTCAGCGACGTCAGGACTCCTGCCTAGTTGCGAGGGACAACTCTGGATTCTCCTCGAGGCTTGGCAGGGCAATTGGGACGCCTCTCCAGCTGAGGCGGGAGACCAAGTGTCCCTTTCCAAGTGCCACAGGAATCCTGGGACTCCTATCAAGTTTCACGAGGAGTCAGGCATCGTCTCCTTTGGAGGCACTGATCTCCGCGTACCTCTGGAGTTTTCAAAGGATGTGAGGCTATCGGTCGCGATGAGGTGGGGAACTAAGTCTTTCTCTGTGCTTTCCACAGGGGATTCAGACATCCTTTCGTCCTGGGAGATGCAAGACGAGCCTGCATTGAAGTCACTGCAGGGATATCCGGCCTTATTTCGAGTCAGGGCATCGCGGTGTCCATTCCACTTGAGGCCGCAAACTCAGGGTCCCTCTCACATACCTAGAGCTGAGAGAAGCCTCCTCTTGAGGTGCTTGTGGTAAGGTGGTATACCTCTGGAGACGAATCCAGGGACTAACCTCTCTTTTCGACTTGATTTTTGGTCCACAGAGTTCTTTCGTGTTGCTACAGTGACCTCAGGATCCCTCTATCCTTGAAACAGTGTTCTTGGGGTTTCTCTGGAGTGCCATCAAGGAAATCAAGGCTCCTTTCATGTGTGATGTGCAAGACGGAATTGCTCTGCACGCAGTACAGGGGAATCGGGCCTCATCTCGCATCGAGGGGGAAGTCTCATGGTTTTTCTCGAGTTGCGGCGGGAACCTGGGGTATATTCTCGAGTTACGACGGGGATGGCCCTTCCACCCACGTGTTTGTTCAGCCACGTCAGGACTCCTGCCTAGTTGCGAGGGACAACTCGGGATTCTCCTCGAGGCTTGGCAGGGCAATTGGAACGCCTCTCCAGCTGAGGCGGGAGACCAAGGGTCCCTTTCCACGTGCCACAAGAATCCTGGGACTCCTATCAAGTTTCACGAGGAGTCAGGCATCGTCTCCTTTGGAGGCACTGATCTCCGCGTACCTCTGGAGTTTTCAAAGGATGTGAGGCCCCCATCGCGATGAGGTGGGGAACTAGGTGTTTCTCTGTGGTCTCCACAGGGGATTCAGACATCCTTTCTTCTTGGGAGATGCAAGACGAGCCTGCATTCAAGTCACTGCAGGGATATCCGGCCTTATTTCGAGTCAGGGCATCGCGGTGTCCTTTCCACTTGAGGCCGCAAACTCAGGGTCCCTCTCACATACCTAGAGCTGAGAGAAGCCTCCTCTTGAGGTGCTTGTCGTAAGGTGGTATTCCTCTGGATTCGAAGCCAGGGACTAACCTCTCATCTCGAGTTGATTTTTGGCCCACGGAGCTCTTTCGTGTTGCTACAGTGACCTCAGGATCCCTCTAGCCTTGAAACAGTGTTCTTGGGGTTTCTCTGGAGTGCCATCAAGGAAATCAAGGCTCCTTTCATGTGTGATGTGCAACACGGAATTGCTCTGCACACAGTGCAGGGGAATCGGGCCTCATCTCGCGGCGAGGGGGAAGTCTCATGGTTTTTCTCGAGTTGTGGCGGGAACCTGGGGTATATTCTCGAGTTACGACGGGGATGGCCCTTCCACCCACGTGTTTCTTCAGCGACGTCAGGACTCCTGCCTAGTTGCGAGGGACAACTCGGGATTCTCCTCGAGGCTTTGCAGGGCAATTGGGACGCCTCTCCAGCTGAGACGGGAGACCAAGGGTCCCTTTCCACGTGCCACAGGAATCCTGGGTCTCCTATCAAGTTTCACGAGGAGTCAGGCATCGTCTCCTTTGGAGGCGCTGATCTCCGCGTACCTCTGGAGTTTTCAAAGGATGTGAGGCATCGGGTCGCGATGAGGTGGGGAACTAGGTGTTTCTCTGTGGTCTCCACAGGGGATTCAGACATCCTTTCGTCTTGGGAGATGCAAGACGAGCCTGCATTCCAGTCACTGCAGGGATATCCGTCCTTATTTCGAGTCAGGGCATCGCGGTGTCCATTCCACTTAAGGCCGCAAACTCAGGGTCCCTCTCACATACCTAGAGCTGAGAGAAGCCTCCTCTTGAGGTGCTTGTGGTAAGGTGGTATTCCTCTGGAGACGAATCCAGGGACTAACCTCTCTTTTCGAGTTGATTTTTGGTCCACAGAGTTCTTTCGTGTTGCTACAGTGACCTCAGGATACCTCTATCCTTGAAACAGTGTTCTTGGGGTTTCTCTGGAGTGCCATGAAGGAAATCAAGGCTCCTTTCATATGTGATGTGCAAGACGGAATTGCTCTGCACGCAGTACAGTGGAATCGGGCCTCATCTCGCATCGAGGGGGAAGTCTCATGGTTTTTCTCGAGTTGCGGCGGGAACCTGGGGTATATTCTCGAGTTAGGACGGGGATGGCCCTTCCACCCACGTGTTTGTTCAGCCACGTCAGGACTCCTGCCTAGTTGCGAGGGACAACTCGGGATTCTCCTCGAGGCTTGGCACGGCAATTGGAATGCCTCTCCAGCTGAGGCGGGTGACCAAGGGTCCCTTTCCACGTGCCACAAGAATCCTGGGACTCCTATCAAGTTTCACGAGGAGTCAGGCATCGTCTCCTTTGGAGGCACTGATCTCCGCGTACCTCTGGAGTTTTCAAAGGATGTGAGGCCTGCGGTCGCGATGAGGTGGGGAACTAGGTGTTTCTCTGTGGTCTCCACAGGGGATTCAGACATCCTTTCTTCTTGGGAGATGCAAGACGAGCCTGCATTCAAGTCACTGCAGGGATATCCGGCCTTATTTCGAGTCAGGGCATCGCGGTGTCCATTCCACTTGAGGCCGCAAACTCAGGGTCCCTCTCACATACCTAGAGCTGAGAGAAGCCTCCTCTTGAGGTGCTTGTGGTAAGGTGGTATTCCTCTGGAGTCGAAGCCAGGGACTAACCTCTCATCTCGAGTTGATTTTTGGCCCACGGAGCTCTTTCGTGTTGCTACAGTGACCTCAGGATCCCTCTAGCCTTGAAACAGTGTTCTTGGGGTTTCTCTGGAGTGCCATCAAGGAAATCAAGGCTCCTTTCATGTGTGATGTGCAACACGGAATTGCTCTGCACGCAGTGCAGGGGAATCGGGCCTCATCTCGCGGCGAGGGGGAAGTCTCATGGTTTTTCTCGAGTTGCGGCGGGAACCTGGGGTATATTCTCGAGTTACGACGGGGATGGCCCTTCCACCCACGTGTTTCTTCAGTGACGTCAGGACTCCTGCCTAGTTGCGAGGGACAACTCGGGATTCTCCTCGAGGCTTTGCAGGGCAATTGGGACGCCTCTCCAGCTGAGACGGGAGACCAAGGGTCCCTTTCCACGTGCCACAGGAATCCTGGGTCTCCTATCAAGTTTCACGAGGAGTCAGGCATCGTCTCCTTTGGAGGCGCTGATCTCCGCGTACCTCTGGAGTTTTCAAAGGATGTGAGGCATCGGGTCGCGATGAGGTGGGGAACTAGGTGTTTCTCTGTGGTCTCCACAGGGGATTCAGACATCCTTTCGTCTTGGGAGATGCAAGACGAGCCTGCATTCCAGTCACTGCAGGGATATCCGTCCTTATTTCGAGTCAGGGCATCGCGGTGTCCATTCCACTTGAGGCCGCAAACTCAGGGTCCCTCTCACATACCTAGAGCTGAGAGAAGCCTCCTCTTGAGGTGCTTGTGGTAAGGTGGTATTCCTCTGGAGACGAATCCAGGGACTAACCTCTCTTTTCGACTTGATTTTTGGTCCACAGAGTTCTTTCGTGTTGCTACAGTGACCTCAGGATCCCTCTATCCTTGAAACAGTGTTCTTGGGGTTTCTCTGGAGTGCCATCAAGGAAATCAAGGCTCCTTTCATGTGTGATGTGCAAGACGGAATTGCTCTGCACGCAGTACAGGGGAATCGGGCCTCATCTCGCATCGAGGGGGAAGTCTCATGGTTTTTCTCGAGTTGCGGCGGGAACCTGGGGTATATTCTCGAGTTACGACGGGGATGGCCCTTCCACCCACGTGTTTGTTCAGCCACGTCAGGACTCCTGCCTAGTTGCGAGGGACAACTCGGGATTCTCCTCGAGGCTTGGCACGGCAATTGGAACGCCTCTCCAGCTGAGGCGGGAGACCAAGGGTCCCTTTTCACGTGCCACAAGAATCCTGGGACTCCTATCAAGTTTCACGAGGAGTCAGGCATCGTCTCCTTTGGAGGCACTGATCTCCGCGTACCTCTGGAGTTTTCAAAGGATGTGAGGCCCCCGTCGCGATGAGGTGGGGAACTAGGTGTTTCTCTGTGGTCTCCACAGGGGATTCAGACATCCTTTCTTCTTGGGAGATGCAAGACAAGCCTGCATTCCAGTCACTGCAGGGATATCCGTCCTTATTTCGAGTCAGGGCATCGCGGTGTCCATTCCACTTGAGGCCGCAAACTCAGGGTCCCTCTCACATACCTAGAGCTGAGAGAAGCCTCCTCTTGAGGTGCTTGTCGTAAGGTGGTATTCCTCTGGAGTCGAAGCCAGGGACTAACCTCTCATCTCTAGTTGATTTTTGGCCCACGGAGCTCTTTCGTGTTGCTACAGTGACCTCAGGATCCCTCTAGCCTTGAAACAGTGTTCTTGGGGTTTCTCTGGAGTGCCATCAAGGAAATCAAGGCTCCTTTCATGTGTGATGTGCAGCACGGAATTGCTCTGCACGCAGTGCAGGGGAATCGGGCCTCATCTCGCGGCGAGGGGGAAGTCTCATGGTTTTTCTCGAGTTGTGGCGGGAACCTGGGGTATATTCTCGAGTTACGACGGGGATGGCCCTTCCACCCACGTGTTTCTTCAGCGACGTCAGGACTCCTGCCTAGTTGCGAGGGACAACTCGGGATTCTCCTCGAGGCTTTGCAGGGCAATTGGGACGCCTCTCCAGCTGAGACGGGAGACCAAGGGTCCCTTTCCACGTGCCACAGGAATCCTGGGTCTCCTATCAAGTTTCACGAGGAGTCAGGCATCGTCTCCTTTGGAGGCGCTGATCTCCGCGTACCTCTGGAGTTTTCAAAGGATGTGAGGCATCGGGTCGCGATGAGGTGGGGAACTAGGTGTTTCTCTGTGGTCTCCACAGGGGATTCAGACATCCTTTCGTCTTGGGAGATGCAAGACGAGCCTGCATTCCAGTCACTGCAGGGATATCCGTCCTTATTTCGAGTCAGGGCATCGCGGTGTCCATTCCACTTGAGGCCGCAAACTCAGGGTCCCTCTCACATACCTAGAGCTGAGAGAAGCCTCCTCTTGAGGTGCTTGTGGTAAGGTGGTATTCCTCTGGAGACGAATCCAGGGACTAACCTCTCTTTTCGAGTTGATTTTTGGTCCACAGAGTTCTTTCGTGTTGCTACAGTGACCTCAGGATACCTCTATCCTTGAAACAGTGTTCTTGGGGTTTCTCTGGAGTGCCATCAAGGAAATCAAGGCTCCTTTCATATGTGATGTGCAAGACGGAATTGCTCTGCAGGCAGTACAGTGGAATCGGGCCTCATCTCGCATCGAGGGGGAAGTCTCATGGTTTTTCTCGAGTTGCGGCGGGAACCAGGGGTATATTCTCGAGTTACGACGGGGATGGCCCTTCCACCCACGTGTTTGTTCAGCCACGTCAGGACTCCTGCCTAGTTGCGAGGGACAACTCGGGATTCTCCTCGAGGCTTGGCACGGCAATTGGAATGCCTCTCCAGCTGAGGCGGGAGACCAAGGGTCCCTTTCCACGTGCCACAAGAATCCTGGGACTCCTATCATGTTTCACGAGGAGTCAGGCATCGTCTCCTTTGGAGGCACTGATCTCCGCGTACCTCTGGAGTTTTCAAAGGATGTGAGGCCTGCGGTCGCGATGAGGTGGGGAACTAGGTGTTTCTCTGTGGTCTCCACAGGGGATTCAGACATCCTTTCTTCTTGGGAGATGCAAGACGAGCCTGCATTCAAGTCACTGCAGGGATATCCGGCCTTATTTCGAGTCAGGGCATCGCGGTGTCCATTCCACTTGAGGCCGCAAACTCAGGGTCCCTCTCACATACCTAGAGCTGAGAGAAGCCTCCTCTTGAGGTGCTTGTGGTAAGGTGGTATTCCTCTGGAGTCGAAGCCAGGGACTAACCTCTCATCTCGAGTTGATTTTTGGCCCACGGAGCTCTTTCGTGTTGCTACAGTGACCTCAGGATCCCTCTAGCCTTGAAACAGTGTTCTTGGGGTTTCTCTGGAGTGCCATCAAGGAAATCAAGGCTCCTTTCATGTGTGATGTGCAACACGGAATTGCTCTGCACGCAGTGCAGGGGAATCGGGCCTCATCTCGCGGCGAGGGGGAAGTCTCATGGTTTTTCTCGAGTTGCGGCGGGAACCTGGGGTATATTCTCGAGTTACGACGGGGATGGCCCTTCCACCCACGTGTTTCTTCAGCGACGTCAGGACTCCTGCCTAGTTGCGAGGGACAACTCGGGATTGTCCTCGAGGCTTTGCAGGGCAATTGGGACGCCTCTCCAGCTGAGACGGGAGACCAAGGGTCCCTTTCCACGTGCCACAGGAATCCTGGGTCTCCTATCAAGTTTCACGAGGAGTCAGGCATCGTCTCCTTTGGAGGCGCTGATCTCCGCGTACCTCTGGAGTTTTCAAAGGATGTGAGGCATCGGGTCGCGATGAGGTGGGGAACTAGGTGTTTCTCTGTGGTCTCCACAGGGGATTCAGACATCCTTTCGTCTTGGGAGATGCAAGACGAGCCTGCATTCCAGTCACTGCAGGGATATCCGTCCTTATTTCGAGTCAGGGCATCGCGGTGTCCATTCCACTTGAGGCCGCAAACTCAGGGTCCCTCTCACATACCTAGAGCTGAGAGAAGCCTCCTCTTGAGGTGCTTGTGGTAAGGTGGTATTCCTCTGGAGACGAATCCAGGGACTAACCTCTCTTTTCGACTTGATTTTTGGTCCACAGAGTTCTTTCGTGTTGCTACAGTGACCTCAGGATCCCTCTATCCTTGAAACAGTGTTCTTGGGGTTTCTCTGGAGTGCCATGAAGGAAATCAAGGCTCCTTTCATATGTGATGTGCAAGACGGAATTGCTCTGCACGCAGTACAGTGGAATCGGGCCTCATCTCGCATCGAGGGGGAAGTCTCATGGTTTTTCTCGAGTTGCGGCGGGAACCAGGGGTATATTCTCGAGTTACGACGGGGATGGCCCTTCCACCCACGTGTTTGTTCAGCCACGTCAGGACTCCTGCCTAGTTCCGAGGGACAACTCGGGATTCTCCTCGAGGCTTGGCACGGCAATTGGAACGCCTCTCCAGCTGAGGCGGGAGACCAAGGGTCCCTTTCCACGTGCCACAAGAATCCTGGGACTCCTATCAAGTTTCACGAGGAGTCAGGCATCGTCTCCTTTGGAGGCACTGATCTCCGCGTACCTCTGGAGTTTTCAAAGGATGTGAGGCCTCCGGTCGCGATGAGGTGGGGAACTAGGTGTTTCTCTGTGGTCTCCACAGGGGATTCAGACATCCTTTCTTCTTGGGAGATGCAAGACGAGCCTGCATTCAAGTCACTGCAGGGATATCCGGCCTTATTTCGAGTCAGGGCATCGCGGTGTCCATTCCACTTGAGGCCGCAAACTCAGGGTCCCTCTCACATACATAGAGCTGAGAGAAGCCTCCTCTTGAGGTGCTTGTGGTAAGGTGGTATTCCTCTGGAGTCGAAGCCAGGGACTAACCTCTCATCTCGAGTTGATTTTTGGCCCATGGAGCTCTTTCGTGTTGCTACAGTGACCTCAGGATCCCTCTAGCCTTGAAACAGTGTTCTTGGGGTTTCTCTGGAGTGCCATCAAGGAAATCAAGGCTCCTTTCATGTGTGATGTGCAACACGGAATTGCTCTGCACGCAGTGCAGGGGAATCGGGCCTCATCTCGCGGCGAGGGGGAAGTCTCATGGTTTTTCTCGAGTTGCGGCGGGAACCTGGGGTATATTCTCGAGTTACGACGGGGATGGCCCTTCCACCCACGTGTTTCTTCAGCGACGTCAGGACTCCTGCCTAGTTGCGAGGGACAACTCGGGATTCTCCTCGAGGCTTTGCAGGGCAATTGGGACACCTCTCCAGCTGAGACGGGAGACCAAGGGTCCCTTTCCACGTGCCACAGGAATCCTGGGACTCCTATCAAGTTTCACGAGGTGTCAGGCATTGTCTCCTTTGGAGGCGCTGATCTCCGCGTACCTCTGGAGTTTTCAAAGGATGTGAGGCATCGGGTCGCGATGAGGTGGGGAACTAGGTGTTTCTCTGTGGTCTCCACAGGGGATTCAGACATCCTTTCGTCTTGGGAGATGCAAGACGAGCCTGCATTCCAGTCACGGCAGGGATATCCGTCCTTATTTCGAGTCAGGGCATCGCGGTGTCCATTCCACTTGAGGCCGCAAACTCAGGGTCCCTCTCACATACCTAGAGCTGAGAGAAGCCTCCTCTTGAGGTGCTTGTGGTAAGGTGGTATTCCTCTGGAGTCGAAGCCAGGGACTAACCTCTCATCTCGAGTTGATTTTTGGCCCACGGAGCTCTTTCGTGTTGCTACAGTGACCTCAGGATCCCTCTAGCCTTGAAACAGTGTTCTTGGGGTTTCTCTGGAGTGCCATCAAGGAAATCAAGGCTCCTTTCATGTGTGATGTGCAAGACGGAATTGCTCTGCACGCAGTACAGGGGAATCGGGCCTCATCTCGCATCGAGGGGGAAGTCTCATGGTTTTTCTCGAGTTGCGGCGGGAACCTGGGGTATATTCTCGAGTTACGATGGGGATGGCCCTTCCACCCACGTGTTTGTTCAGCCACGTCAGGACTCCTGCCTAGTTGCGAGGGACAACTCGGGATTCTCCTCGAGGCTTGGCACGGCAATTGGAACGCCTCTCCAGCTGAGGCGGGAGACCAAGGGTCCCTTTTCACGTGCCACAAGAATCCTGGGACTCCTATCAAGTTTCACGAGGAGTCAGGCATCGTCTCCTTTGGAGGCACTGATCTCCGCGTACCTCTGGAGTTTTCAAAGGATGTGAGGCCCCCGTCGCGATGAGGTGGGGAACTAGGTGTTTCTCTGTGGTCTCCACAGGGGATTCAGACATCCTTTCTTCTTGGGAGATGCAAGACAAGCCTGCATTCCAGTCACTGCAGGGATATCCGTCCTTATTTCGAGTCAGGGCATCGCGGTGTCCATTCCACTTGAGGCCGCAAACTCAGGGTCCCTCTCACATACCTAGAGCTGAGAGAAGCCTCCTCTTGAGGTGCTTGTGGTAAGGTGGTATTCCTCAGGAGTCGAAGCCAGGGACTAACCTCTCATCTCGAGTTGATTTTTGGCCCACGGAGCTCTTTCGTGTTGCTACAGTGACCTCAGGATCCCTCTAGCCTTGAAACAGTGTTCTTGGGGTTTCTCTGGAGTGCCATCAAGGAAATCAAGGCTCCTTTCATGTGTGATGTGCAACACGGAATTGCTCTGCACGCAGTGCAGGGGAATCGGGCCTCATCTCGCGGCGAGGGGGAAGTCTCATGGTTTTTCTCGAGTTGTGGCGGGAACCTGGGGTATATTCTCGAGTTACGACGGGGATGGCCCTTCCACCCACGTGTTTCTTCAGCGACGTCAGGACTCCTGCCTAGTTGCGAGGGACAACTCGGGATTCTCCTCGAGGCTTTGCAGGGCAATTGGGACGCCTCTCCAGCTGAGACGGGAGACCAAGGGTCCCTTTCCACGTGCCACAGGAATCCTGGGTCTCCTATCAAGTTTCACGAGGAGTCAGGCATCGTCTCCTTTGGAGGCGCTGATCTCCGCGTACCTCTGGAGTTTTCAAAGGATGTGAGGCATCGGGTCGCGATGAGGTGGGGAACTAGGTGTTTCTCTGTGGTCTCCACAGGGGATTCAGACATCCTTTCGTCTTGGGAGATGCAAGACGAGCCTGCATTCCAGTCACTGCAGGGATATCCGTCCTTATTTCGAGTCAGGGCATCGCGGTGTCCATTCCACTTGAGGCCGCAAACTCAGGGTCCCTCTCACTTACCTAGAGCTGAGAGAAGCCTCCTCTTGAGGTGCTTGTGGTAAGGTGGTATTCCTCTGGAGACGAATCCAGGGACTAACCTCTCTTTTCGACTTGATTTTTGGTCCACAGAGTTCTTTCGTGTTGCTACAGTGACCTCAGGATCCCTCTATCCTTGAAACAGTGTTCTTGGGGTTTCTCTGGAGTGCCATGAAGGAAATCAAGGCTCCTTTCATATGTGATGTGCAAGACGGAATTGCTCTGCACGCAGTACAGTGGAATCGGGCCTCATCTCGCATCGAGGGGGAAGTCTCATGGTTTTTCTCGAGTTGCGGCGGGAACCTGGGGTATATTCTCGAGTTACGACGGGGATGGCCCTTCCACCCACGTGTTTGTTCAGCCACGTCAGGACTCCTGCCTAGTTGCGAGGGACAACTCGGGATTCTCCTCGAGGCTTGGCACGGCAATTGGAATGCCTCTCCAGCTGAGGCGGGAGACCAAGGGTCCCTTTCCACGTGCCACAAGAATCCTGGGACTCCTATCAAGTTTCACGAGGAGTCAGGCATCGTCTCCTTTGGAGGCACTGATCTCCGCGTACCTCTGGAGTTTTCAAAGGATGTGAGGCCTCCGGTCGCGATGAGGTGGGGAACTAGGTGTTTCTCTGTGGTCTCCACAGGGGATTCAGACATCCTTTCTTCTTGGGAGATGCAAGACGAGCCTGCATTCAAGTCACTGCAGGGATATCCGGCCTTATTTCGAGTCAGGGTATCGCGGTGTCCTTTCCACTTGAGGCCGCAAACTCAGGGTCCCTCTCACATACCTAGAGCTGAGAGAAGCCTCCTCTTGAGGTGCTTGTGGTAAGGTGGTATTCCTCTGGAGTCGAAGCCAGGGACTAACCTCTCATCTCGAGTTGATTTTTGGCCCACGGAGCTCTTTCGTGTTGCTACAGTGACCTCAGGATCCCTCTAGCCTTGAAACAGTGTTCTTGGGGTTTCTCTGGAGTGCCATCAAGGAAATCAAGGCTCCTTTCATGTGTGATGTGCAACACGGAATTGCTCTGCACGCAGTGCAGGGGAATCGGGCCTCATCTCGCGGCGAGGGGGAAGTCTCATGGTTTTTCTCGAGTTGCGGCGGGAACCTGGGGTATATTCTCGAGTTACGATGGGGATGGCCCTTCCACCCACGTGTTTCTTCAGCGACGTCAGGACTCCTGCCTAGTTGCGAGGGACAACTCGGGATTCTCCTCGAGGCTTTGCAGGGCAATTGGGACGCCTCTCCAGCTGAGACGGGAGACCAAGGGTCCCTTTCCACGTGCCACAGGAATCCTGGGTCTCCTATCAAGTTTCACGAGGAGTCAGGCATCGTCTCCTTTGGAGGCGCTGATCTCCGCGTACCTCTGGAGTTTTCAAAGGATGTGAGGCATCGGGTCGCGATGAGGTGGGGAACTAGGTGTTTCTCTGTGGTCTCCACAGGGGATTCAGACATCCTTTCGTCTTGGGAGATGCAAGACGAGCCTGCATTCCAGTCACTGCAGGGATATCCGTCCTTATTTCGAGTCAGGGCATCGCGGTGTCCATTCCACTTGAGGCCGCAAACTCAGGGTCCCTCTCACATACCTAGAGCTGAGAGAAGCCTCCTCTTGAGGTGCTTGTGGTAAGGTGGTATTCCTCTGGAGACGAATCCAGGGACTAACCTCTCTTTTCGAGTTGATTTTTGGTCCACAGAGTTCTTTCGTGTTGCTATAGTGACCTCAGGATCCCTCTATCCTTGAAACAGTGTTCTTGGGGTTTCTCTGGAGTGCCATGAAGGAAATCAAGGCTCCTTTCATATGTGATGTGCAAGACGGAATTGCTCTGCACGCAGTACAGTGGAATCGGGCCTCATCTCGCATCGAGGGGGAAGTCTCATGGTTTTTCTCGAGTTGCGGCGGGAACCTGGGGTATATTCTCGAGTTACGACGGGGATGGCCCTTCCACCCACGTGTTTGTTCAGCCACGTCAGGACTCCTGCCTAGTTCCGAGGGACAACTCGGGATTCTCCTCGAGGCTTGGCACGGCAATTGGAACGCCTCTCCAGCTGAGGCGGGAGACCAAGGGTCCCTTTCCACGTGCCACAAGAATCCTGGGACTCCTATCAAGTTTCACGAGGAGTCAGGCATCGTCTCCTTTGGAGGCACTGATCTCCGCGTACCTCTGGAGTTTTCAAAGGATGTGAGGCCTCCGGTCGCGATGAGGTGGGGAACTAGGTGTTTCTCTGTGGTCTCCACAGGGGATTCAGACATCCTTTCTTCTTGGGAGATGCAAGACGAGCCTGCATTCAAGTCACTGCAGGGATATCCGGCCTTATTTCGAGTCAGGGCATCGCGGTGTCCATTCCACTTGAGGCCGCAAACTCAGGGTCCCTCTCACATACCTAGAGCTGAGAGAAGCCTCCTCTTGAGGTGCTTGTGGTAAGGTGGTATTCCTCTGGAGTCGAAGCCAGGGACTAACCTCTCATCTCGAGTTGATTTTTGGCCCATGGAGCTCTTTCGTGTTGCTACAGTGACCTCAGGATCCCTCTAGCCTTGAAACAGTGTTCTTGGGGTTTCTCTGGAGTGCCATCAAGGAAATCAAGGCTCCTTTCATGTGTGATGTGCAACACGGAATTGCTCTGCACGCAGTGCAGGGGAATCGGGCCTCATCTCGCGGCGAGGGGGAAGTCTCATGGTTTTTCTCGAGTTGCGGCGGGAACCTGGGGTATATTCTCGAGTTACGACGGGGATGGCCCTTCCACCCACGTGTTTCTTCAGCGACGTCAGGACTCCTGCCTAGTTGCGAGGGACAACTCGGGATTCTCCTCGAGGCTTGGCAGGGCAATTGGGACGCCTCTCCAGCTGAGACGGGAGACCAAGGGTCCCTTTCCACGTGCCACAGGAATCCTGGGACTCCTATCAAGTTTCACGAGGAGTCAGGCATCGTCTCCTTTGGAGGCGCTGATCTCCGCGTACCTCTGGAGTTTTCAAAAGATGTGAGGCATCGGGTCGCGATGAGGTGGGGAACTAGGTGTTTCTCTGTGGTCTCCACAGGGGATTCAGACATCCTTTCGTCTTGGGAGATGCAAGACGAGCCTGCATTCCAGTCACGGCAGGGATATCCGTCCTTATTTCGAGTCAGGGCATCGCGGTGTCCATTCCACTTGAGGCCGCAAACTCAGGGTCCCTCTCACATACCTAGAGCTGAGAGAAGCCTCCTCTTGAGGTGCTTGTGGTAAGGTGGTATTCCTCTGGAGTCGAAGCCAGGGACTAACCTCTCATCTCGAGTTGATTTTTGGCCCACGGAGCTCTTTCGTGTTGCTACAGTGACCTCAGGATCCCTCTAGCCTTGAAACAGTGTTCTTGGGGTTTCTCTGGAGTGCCATCAAGGAAATCAAGGCTCCTTTCATGTGTGATGTGCAAGACGGAATTGCTCTGCACGCAGTACAGGGGAATCGGGCCTCATCTCGCATCGAGGGGGAAGTCTCATGGTTTTTCTCGAGTTGCGGCGGGAACCTGGGGTATATTCTCGAGTTACGACGGGGATGGCCCTTCCACCCACGCGTTTGTTCAGCCACGTCAGGACTCCTGCCTAGTTGCGAGGGACAACTCGGGATTCTCCTCGAGGCTTGGCACGGCAATTGGAACGCCTCTCCAGCTGAGGCGGGAGACCAAGGGTCCCTTTTCACGTGCCACAAGAATCCTGGGACTCCTATCAAGTTTCACGAGGAGTCAGGCATCGTCTCCTTTGGAGGCACTGATCTCCGCGTACCTCTGGAGTTTTCAAAGGATGTGAGGCCCCCGTCGCGATGAGGTGGGGAACTAGGTGTTTCTCTGTGGTCTCCACAGGGGATTCAGACATCCTTTCTTCTTGGGAGATGCAAGACAAGCCTGCATTCAAGTCACTGCAGGGATATCCGGCCTTATTTCGAGTCAGGGCATCGCGGTGTCCTTTCCACTTGAGGCCGCAAACTCAGGGTCCCTCTCACATACCTAGAGCTGAGAGAAGCCTCCTCTTGAGGTGCTTGTCGTAAGGTGGTATTCCTCTGGAGTCGAAGCCAGGGACTAACCTCTCATCTCGAGTTGATTTTTGGCCCACGGAGCTCTTTCGTGTTGCTACAGTGACCTCAGGATCCCTCTAGCCTTGAAACAGTGTTCTTGGGGTTTCTCTGGAGTGCCATCAAGGAAATCAAGGCTCCTTTCATGTGTGATGTGCAACACGGAATTGCTCTGCACGCAGTGCAGGGGAATCGGGCCTCATCTCGCGGCGAGGGGGAAGTCTCATGGTTTTTCTCGAGTTGTGGCGGGAACCTGGGGTATATTCTCGAGTTACGACGGGGATGGCCCTTCCACCCACGTGTTTCTTCAGCGACGTCAGGACTCCTGCCTAGTTGCGAGGGACAACTCGGGATTCTCCTCGAGGCTTTGCAGGGCAATTGGGACGCCTCTCCAGCTGAGACGGGAGACCAAGGGTCCCTTTCCACGTGCCACAGGAATCCTGGGTCTCCTATCAAGTTTCACGAGGAGTCAGGCATCGTCTCCTTTGGAGGCGCTGATCTCCGCGTACCTCTGGAGTTTTCAAAGGATGTGAGGCATCGGGTCGCGATGAGGTGGGGAACTAGGTGTTTCTCTGTGGTCTCCACAGGGGATTCAGACATCCTTTCGTCTTGGGAGATGCAAGACGAGCCTGCATTCCAGTCACTGCAGGGATATCCGTCCTTATTTCGAGTCAGGGCATCGCGGTGTCCATTCCACTTGAGGCCGCAAACTCAGGGTCCCTCTCACATACCTAGAGCTGAGAGAAGCCTCCTCTTGAGGTGCTTGTGGTAAGGTGGTATTCCTCTGGAGACGAATCCAGGGACTAACCTCTCTTTTCGACTTGATTTTTGGTCCACAGAGTTCTTTCGTGTTGCTACAGTGACCTCAGGATCCCTCTATCCTTGAAACAGTGTTCTTGGGGTTTCTCTGGAGTGCCATGAAGGAAATCAAGGCTCCTTTCATATGTGATGTGCAAGACGGAATTGCTCTGCACGCAGTACAGTGGAATCGGGCCTCATCTCGCATCGAGGGGGAAGTCTCATGGTTTTTCTCGAGTTGCGGCGGGAACCTGGGGTATATTCTCGAGTTAGGACGGGGATGGCCCTTCCACCCACGTGTTTGTTCAGCCACGTCAGGACTCCTGCCTAGTTGCGAGGGACAACTCGGGATTCTCCTCGAGGCTTGGCACGGCAATTGGAATGCCTCTCCAGCTGAGGCGGGAGACCAAGGGTCCCTTTCCACGTGCCACAAGAATCCTGGGACTCCTATCAAGTTTCACGAGGAGTCAGGCATCGTCTCCTTTGGAGGCACTGATCTCCGCGTACCTCTGGAGTTTTCAAAGGATGTGAGGCCTCCGGTCGCGATGAGGTGGGGAACTAGGTGTTTCTCTGTGGTCTCCACAGGGGATTCAGACATCCTTTCTTCTTGGGAGATGCAAGACGAGCCTGCATTCAAGTCACTGCAGGGATATCCGGCCTTATTTCGAGTCAGGGCATCGCGGTGTCCATTCCACTTGAGGCCGCAAACTCAGGGTCCCTCTCACATACCTAGAGCTGAGAGAAGCCTCCTCTTGAGGTGCTTGTGGTAAGGTGGTATTCCTCTGGAGTCGAAGCCAGGGACTAACCTCTCATCTCGAGTTGATTTTTGGCCCACGGAGCTCTTTCGTGTTGCTACAGTGACCTCAGGATCCCTCTAGCCTTGAAACAGTGTTCTTGGGGTTTCTCTGGAGTGCCATCAAGGAAATCAAGGCTCCTTTCATGTGTGATGTGCAACACGGAATTGCTCTGCACGCAGTGCAGGGGAATCGGGCCTCATCTCGCGGCGAGGGGGAAGTCTCATGGTTTTTCTCGAGTTGCGGCGGGAACCTGGGGTATATTCTCGAGTTACGACGGGGATGGCCCTTCCACCCACGTGTTTCTTCAGCGACGTCAGGACTCCTGCCTAGTTGCGAGGGACAACTCGGGATTCTCCTCGAGGCTTTGCAGGGCAATTGGGACGCCTCTCCAGCTGAGACGGGAGACCAAGGGTCCCTTTCCACGTGCCACAGGAATCCTGGGTCTCCTATCAAGTTTCACGAGGAGTCAGGCATCGTCTCCTTTGGAGGCGCTGATCTCCGCGTACCTCTGGAGTTTTCAAAGGATGTGAGGCATCGGGTCGCGATGAGGTGGGGAACTAGGTGTTTCTCTGTGGTCTCCACAGGGGATTCAGACATCCTTTCGTCTTGGGAGATGCAAGACGAGCCTGCATTCCAGTCACGGCAGGGATATCCGTCCTTATTTCGAGTCAGGGCATCGCGGTGTCCATTCCACTTGAGGCCGCAAACTCAGGGTCCCTCTCACATACCTAGAGCTGAGAGAAGCCTCCTCTTGAGGTGCTTGTGGTAAGGTGGTATTCCTCTGGAGTCGAAGCCAGGGACTAACCTCTCATCTCGAGTTGATTTTTGGCCCACGGAGCTCTTTCGTGTTGCTACAGTGACCTCAGGATCCCTCTAGCCTTGAAACAGTGTTCTTGGGGTTTCTCTGGAGTGCCATCAAGGAAATCAAGGCTCCTTTCATGTGTGATGTGCAAGACGGAATTGCTCTGCACGCAGTACAGGGGAATCGGGCCTCATCTCGCATCGAGGGGGAAGTCTCATGGTTTTTCTCGAGTTGCGGCGGGAACCTGGGGTATATTCTCGAGTTACGACGGGGATGGCCCTTCCACCCACGTGTTTGTTCAGCCACGTCAGGACTCCTGCCTAGTTGCGAGGGACAACTCGGGATTCTCCTCGAGGCTTGGCACGGCAATTGGAACGCCTCTCCAGCTGAGGCGGGAGACCAAGGGTCCCTTTTCACGTGCCACAAGAATCCTGGGACTCCTATCAAGTTTCACGAGGAGTCAGGCATCGTCTCCTTTGGAGGCACTGATCTCCGCGTACCTCTGGAGTTTTCAAAGGATGTGAGGCCCCCGTCGCGATGAGGTGGGGAACTAGGTGTTTCTCTGTGGTCTCCACAGGGGATTCAGACATCCTTTCTTCTTGGGAGATGCAAGACAAGCCTGCATTCCAGTCACTGCAGGGATATCCGTCCTTATTTCGAGTCAGGGCATCGCGGTGTCCATTCCACTTGAGGCCGCAAACTCAGGGTCCCTCTCACATACCTAGAGCTGAGAGAAGCCTCCTCTTGAGGTGCTTGTCGTAAGGTGGTATTCCTCTGGAGTCGAAGCCAGGGACTAACCTCTCATCTCGAGTTGATTTTTGGCCCACGGAGCTCTTTCGTGTTGCTACAGTGACCTCAGGATCCCTCTAGCCTTGAAACAGTGTTCTTGGGGTTTCTCTGGAGTGCCATCAAGGAAATCAAGGCTCCTTTCATGTGTGATGTGCAACACGGAATTGCTCTGCACGCAGTGCAGGGGAATCGGGCCTCATCTCGCGGCGAGGGGGAAGTCTCATGGTTTTTCTCGAGTTGTGGCGGGAACCTGGGGTATATTCTCGAGTTACGACGGGGATGGCCCTTCCACCCACGTGTTTCTTCAGCGACGTCAGGACTCCTGCCTAGTTGCGAGGGACAACTCGGGATTCTCCTCCAGGCTTTGCAGGGCAATTGGGACGCCTCTCCAGCTGAGACGGGAGACCAAGGGTCCCTTTCCACGTGCCACAGGAATCCTGGGTCTCCTATCAAGTTTCACGAGGAGTCAGGCATCGTCTCCTTTGGAGGCGCTGATCTCCGCGTACCTCTGGAGTTTTCAAAGGATGTGAGGCATCGGGTCGCGATGAGGTGGGGAACTAGGTGTTTCTCTGTGGTCTCCACAGGGGATTCAGACATCCTTTCGTCTTGGGAGATGCAAGACGAGCCTGCATTCCAGTCACTGCAGGGATATCCGTCCTTATTTCGAGTCAGGGCATCGCGGTGTCCATTCCACTTGAGGCCGCAAACTCAGGGTCCCTCTCACATACCTAGAGCTGAGAGAAGCCTCCTCTTGAGGTGCTTGTGGTAAGGTGGTATTCCTCTGGAGACGAATCCAGGGACTAACCTCTCTTTTCGACTTGATTTTTGGTCCACAGAGTTCTTTCGTGTTGCTACAGTGACCTCAGGATCCCTCTATCCTTGAAACAGTGTTCTTGGGGTTTCTCTGGAGTGCCATGAAGGAAATCAAGGCTCCTTTCATATGTGATGTGCAAGACGGAATTGCTCTGCACGCAGTACAGTGGAATCGGGCCTCATCTCGCATCGAGGGGGAAGTCTCATGGTTTTTCTCGAGTTGCGGCGGGAACCTGGGGTATATTCTCGAGTTACGACGGGGATGGCCCTTCCACCCACGTGTTTGTTCAGCCACGTCAGGACTCCTGCCTAGTTGCGAGGGACAACTCGGGATTCTCCTCGAGGCTTGGCACGGCAATTGGAATGCCTCTCCAGCTGAGGCGGGAGACCAAGGGTCCCTTTCCACGTGCCACAAGAATCCTGGGACTCCTATCAAGTTTCACGAGGAGTCAGGCATCGTCTCCTTTGGAGGCACTGATCTCCGCGTACCTCTGGAGTTTTCAAAGGATGTGAGGCCTCCGGTCGCGATGAGGTGGGGAACTAGGTGTTTCTCTGTGGTCTCCACAGGGGATTCAGACATCCTTTCTTCTTGGGAGATGCAAGACGAGCCTGCATTCAAGTCACTGCAGGGATATCCGGCCTTATTTCGAGTCAGGGTATCGCGGTGTCCTTTCCACTTGAGGCCGCAAACTCAGGGTCCCTCTCACATACCTAGAGCTGAGAGAAGCCTCCTCTTGAGGTGCTTGTGGTAAGGTGGTATTCCTCTGGAGTCGAAGCCAGGGACTAACCTCTCATCTCGAGTTGATTTTTGGCCCACGGAGCTCTTTCGTGTTGCTACAGTGACCTCAGGATCCCTCTAGCCTTGAAACAGTGTTCTTGGGGTTTCTCTGGAGTGCCATCAAGGAAATCAAGGCTCCTTTCATGTGTGATGTGCAACACGGAATTGCTCTGCACGCAGTGCAGGGGAATCGGGCCTCATCTCGCGGCGAGGGGGAAGTCTCATGGTTTTTCTCGAGTTGCGGCGGGAACCTGGGGTATATTCTCGAGTTACGACGGGGATGGCCCTTCCACCCACGTGTTTCTTCAGCGACGTCAGGACTCCTGCCTAGTTGCGAGGGACAACTCGGGATTCTCCTTGAGGCTTTGCAGGGCAATTGGGACGCCTCTCCAGCTGAGACGGGAGACCAAGGGTCCCTTTCCACGTGCCACAGGAATCCTGGGTCTCCTATCAAGTTTCACGAGGAGTCAGGCATCGTCTCCTTTGGAGGCGCTGATCTCCGCGTACCTCTGGAGTTTTCAAAGGATGTGAGGCATCGGGTCGCGATGAGGTGGGGAACTAGGTGTTTCTCTGTGGTCTCCACAGGGGATTCAGACATCCTTTCGTCTTGGGAGATGCAAGACGAGCCTGCATTCCAGTCACTGCAGGGATATCCGTCCTTATTTCGAGTCAGGGCATCGCGGTGTCCATTCCACTTGAGGCCGCAAACTCAGGGTCCCTCTCACATACCTAGAGCTGAGAGAAGCCTCCTCTTGAGTTGCTTGTGGTAAGGTGGTATTCCTCTGGAGACGAATCCAGGGACTAACCTCTCTTTTCGACTTGATTTTTGGTCCACAGAGTTCTTTCGTGTTGCTATAGTGACCTCAGGATTCCTCTATCCTTGAAACAGTGTTCTTGGGGTTTCTCTGGAGTGCCATGAAGGAAATCAAGGCTCCTTTCATATGTGATGTGCAAGACGGAATTGCTCTGCACGCAGTACAGTGGAATCGGGCCTCATCTCGCATCGAGGGGGAAGTCTCATGGTTTTTCTCGAGTTGCGGCGGGAACCTGGGGTATATTCTCGAGTTACGACGGGGATGGCCCTTCCACCCACGTGTTTGTTCAGCCACGTCAGGACTCCTGCCTAGTTGCGAGGGACAACTCGGGATTCTCCTCGAGGCTTGGCACGGCAATTGGAACGCCTCTCCAGCTGAGGCGGGAGACCAAGGGTCCCTTTTCACGTGCCACAAGAATCCTGGGACTCCTATCAAGTTTCACGAGGAGTCAGGCATCGTCTCCTTTGGAGGCACTGATCTCCGCGTACCTCTGGAGTTTTCAAAGGATGTGAGGCCTCCGGTCGCGATGAGGTGGGGAACTAGGTGTTTCTCTGTGGTCTCCACAGGGGATTCAGACATCCTTTCTTCTTGGGAGATGCAAGACGAGCCTGCATTCAAGTCACTGCAGGGATATCCGGCCTTATTTCGAGTCAGGGCATCGCGGTGTCCATTCCACTTGAGGCCGCAAACTCAGGGTCCCTCTCACATACCTAGAGCTGAGAGAAGCCTCCTCTTGAGGTGCTTGTGGTAAGGTGGTATTCCTCTGGAGTCGAAGCCAGGGACTAACCTCTCATCTCGAGTTGATTTTTGGCCCATGGAGCTCTTTCGTGTTGCTACAGTGACCTCAGGATCCCTCTAGCCTTGAAACAGTGTTCTTGGGGTTTCTCTGGAGTGCCATCAAGGAAATCAAGGCTCCTTTCATGTGTGATGTGCAACACGGAATTGCTCTGCACGCAGTGCAGGGGAATCGGGCCTCATCTCGCGGCGAGGGGGAAGTCTCATGGTTTTTCTCGAGTTGCGGCGGGAACCTGGGGTATATTCTCGAGTTACGACGGGGATGGCCCTTCCACCCACGTGTTTCTTCAGCGACGTCAGGACTCCTGCCTAGTTGCGAGGGACAACTCGGGATTCTCCTCGAGGCTTGGCAGGGCAATTGGGACGCCTCTCCAGCTGAGACGGGAGACCAAGGGTCCCTTTCCACGTGCCACAGGAATCCTGGGACTACTATCAAGTTTCACGAGGAGTCAGGCATCGTCTCCTTTGGAGGCGCTGATCTCCGCGTACCTCTGGAGTTTTCAAAGGATGTGAGGCATCGGGTCGCGATGAGGTGGGGAACTAGGTGTTTCTCTGTGGTCTCCACAGGGGATTCAGACATCCTTTCGTCTTGGGAGATGCAAGACGAGCCTGCATTCCAGTCACGGCAGGGATATCCGTCCTTATTTCGAGTCAGGGCATCGCGGTGTCCATTCCACTTGAGGCCGCAAACTCAGGGTCCCTCTCACATACCTAGAGCTGAGAGAAGCCTCCTCTTGAGGTGCTTGTGGTAAGGTGGTATTCCTCTGGAGTCGAAGCCAGGGACTAACCTCTCATCTCGAGTTGATTTTTGGCCCACGGAGCTCTTTCGTGTTGCTACAGTGACCTCAGGATCCCTCTAGCCTTGAAACAGTGTTCTTGGGGTTTCTCTGGAGTGCCATCAAGGAAATCAAGGCTCCTTTCATGTGTGATGTGCAAGACGGAATTGCTCTTCACGCAGTACAGGGGAATCGGGCCTCATCTCGCATCGAGGGGGAAGTCTCATGGTTTTTCTCGAGTTGCGGCGGGAACCTGGGGTATATTCTCGAGTTACGACGGGGATGGCCCTTCCACCCACGCGTTTGTTCAGCCACGTCAGGACTCCTGCCTAGTTGCGAGGGACAACTCGGGATTCTCCTCGAGGCTTGGCACGGCAATTGGAACGCCTCTCCAGCTGAGGCGGGAGACCAAGGGTCCCTTTTCACGTGCCACAAGAATCCTGGGACTCCTATCAAGTTTCACGAGGAGTCAGGCATCGTCTCCTTTGGAGGCACTGATCTCCGCGTACCTCTGGAGTTTCCAAAGGATGTGAGGCCCCCGTCGCGATGAGGTGGGGAACTAGGTGTTTCTCTGTGGTCTCCACAGGGGATTCAGACATCCTTTCTTCTTGGGAGATGCAAGACAAGCCTGCATTCAAGTCACTGCAGGGATATCCGGCCTTATTTCGAGTCAGGGCATCGCGGTGTCCTTTCCACTTGAGGCCGCAAACTCAGGGTCCCTCTCACATACCTAGAGCTGAGAGAAGCCTCCTCTTGAGGTGCTTGTCGTAAGGTGGTATTCCTCTGGAGTCGAAGCCAGGGACTAACCTCTCATCTCGAGTTGATTTTTGGCCCACGGAGCTCTTTCGTGTTGCTACAGTGACCTCAGGATCCCTCTAGCCTTGAAACAGTGTTCTTGGGGTTTCTCTGGAGTGCCATCAAGGAAATCAAGGCTCCTTTCATGTGTGATGTGCAACACGGAATTGCTCTGCACGCAGTGCAGGGGAATCGGGCCTCATCTCGCGGCGAGGGGGAAGTCTCATGGTTTTTCTCGAGTTGTGGCGGGAACCTGGGGTATATTCTCGAGTTACGACGGGGATGGCCCTTCCACCCACGTGTTTCTTCAGCGACGTCAGGACTCCTGCCTAGTTGCGAGGATCAACTCGGGATTCTCCTCGAGGCTTTGCAGGGCAATTGGGACGCCTCTCCAGCTGAGACGGGAGACCAAGGGTCCCTTTCCACGTGCCACAGGAATCCTGGGTCTCCTATCAAGTTTCACGAGGAGTCAGGCATCGTCTCCTTTGGAGGCGCTGATCTCCGCGTACCTCTGGAGTTTTCAAAGGATGTGAGGCATCGGGTCGCGATGAGGTGGGGAACTAGGTGTTTCTCTGTGGTCTCCACAGGGGATTCAGACATCCTTTCGTCTTGGGAGATGCAAGACGAGCCTGCATTCCAGTCACTGCAGGGATATCCGTCCTTATTTCGAGTCAGGGCATCGCGGTGTCCATTCCACTTGAGGCCGCAAACTCAGGGTCCCTCTCACATACCTAGAGCTGAGAGAAGCCTCCTCTTGAGGTGCTTGTGGTAAGGTGGTATTCCTCTGGAGACGAATCCAGGGACTAACCTCTCTTTTCGACTTGATTTTTGGTCCACAGAGTTCTTTCGTGTTGCTACAGTGACCTCAGGATCCCTCTATCCTTGAAACAGTGTTCTTGGGGTTTCTCTGGAGTGCCATGAAGGAAATCAAGGCTCCTTTCATATGTGATGTGCAAGACGGAATTGCTCTGCACGCAGTACAGTGGAATCGGGCCTCATCTCGCATCGAGGGGGAAGTCTCATGGTTTTTCTCGAGTTGCGGCGGGAACCTGGGGTATATTCTCGAGTTACGACGGGGATGGCCCTTCCACCCACGTGTTTGTTCAGCCACGTCAGGACTCCTGCCTAGTTGCGAGGGACAACTCGGGATTCTCCTCGAGGCTTGGCACGGCAATTGGAATGCCTCTCCAGCTGAGGCGGGAGACCAAGGGTCCCTTTCCACGTGCCACAAGAATCCTGGGACTCCTATCAAGTTTCACGAGGAGTCAGGCATCGTCTCCTTTGGAGGCACTGATCTCCGCGTACCTCTGGAGTTTTCAAAGGATGTGAGGCCTCCGGTCGCGATGAGGTGGGGAACTAGGTGTTTCTCTGTGGTCTCCACAGGGGATTCAGACATCCTTTCTTCTTGGGAGATGCAAGACGAGCCTGCATTCAAGTCACTGCAGGGATATCCGGCCTTATTTCGAGTCAGGGCATCGCGGTGTCCATTCCACTTGAGGCCGCAAACTCAGGGTCCCTCTCACATACCTAGAGCTGAGAGAAGCCTCCTCTTGAGGTGCTTGTGGTAAGGTGGTATTCCTCTGGAGTCGAAGCCAGGGACTAACCTCTCATCTCGAGTTGATTTTTGGCCCACGGAGCTCTTTCGTGTTGCTACAGTGACCTCAGGATCCCTCTAGCCTTGAAACAGTGTTCTTGGGGTTTCTCTGGAGTGCCATCAAGGAAATCAAGGCTCCTTTCATGTGTGATGTGCAACACGGAATTGCTCTGCACGCAGTGCAGGGGAATCGGGCCTCATCTCGCGGCGAGGGGGAAGTCTCATGGTTTTTCTCGAGTTGCGGCGGGAACCTGGGGTATATTCTCGAGTTACGACGGGGATGGCCCTTCCACCCACGTGTTTCTTCAGCGACGTCAGGACTCCTGCCTAGTTGCGAGGGACAACTCGGGATTCTCCTCGAGGCTTTGCAGGGCAATTGGGACGCCTCTCCAGCTGAGACGGGAGACCAAGGGTCCCTTTCCACGTGCCACAGGAATCCTGGGTCTCCTATCAAGTTTCACGAGGAGTCAGGCATCGTCTCCTTTGGAGGCGCTGATCTCCGCGTACCTCTGGAGTTTTCAAAGGATGTGAGGCATCGGGTCGCGATGAGGTGGGGAACTAGGTGTTTCTCTGTGGTCTCCACAGGGGATTCAGACATCCTTTCGTCTTGGGAGATGCAAGACGAGCCTGCATTCCAGTCACTGCAGGGATATCCGTCCTTATTTCGAGTCAGGGCATCGCGGTGTCCATTCCACTTGAGGCCGCAAACTCAGGGTCCCTCTCACATACCTAGAGCTGAGAGAAGCCTCCTCTTGAGGTGCTTGTGGTAAGGTGGTATTCCTCTGGAGACGAATCCAGGGACTAACCTCTCTTTTCGACTTGATTTTTGGTCCACAGAGTTCTTTCGTGTTGCTACAGTGACCTCAGGATCCCTCTATCCTTGAAACAGTGTTCTTGGGGTTTCTCTGGAGTGCCATGAAGGAAATCAAGGCTCCTTTCATATGTGATGTGCAAGACGGAATTGCTCTGCACGCAGTACAGTGGAATCGGGCCTCATCTCGCATCGAGGGGGAAGTCTCATGGTTTTTCTCGAGTTGCGGCGGGAACCTGGGGTATATTCTCGAGTTAAGACGGGGATGGCCCTTCCACCCACGTGTTTGTTCAGCCACGTCAGGACTCCTGCCTAGTTGCGAGGGACAACTCGGGATTCTCCTCGAGGCTTGGCAGGGCAATTGGAACGCCTCTCCAGCTGAGGCGGGAGACCAAGGGTCCCTTTCCACGTGCCACAAGAATCCTGGGACTCCTATCAAGTTTCACGAGGAGTCAGGCATCGTCTCCTTTGGAGGCACTGATCTCCGCGTACCTCTGGAGTTTTCAAAGGATGTGAGGCCCCCGTCGCGATGAGGTGGGGAACTAGGTGTTTCTCTGTGGTCTCCACAGGGGATTCAGACATCCTTTCTTCTTGGGAGATGCAAGACGAGCCTGCATTCAAGTCACTGCAGGGATATCCGGCCTTATTTCGAGTCAGGGCATCGCGGTGTCCTTTCCACTTGAGGCCGCAAACTCAGGGTCCCTCTCACATACCTAGTGCTGAGAGAAGCCTCCTCTTGAGGTGCTTGTCGTAAGGTGGTATTCCTCTGGAGTCGAAGCCAGGGACTAACCTCTCATCTCGAGTTGATTTTTGGCCCACGGAGCTCTTTCGTGTTGCTACAGTGACCTCAGGATCCCTCTAGCCTTGAAACAGTGTTCTTGGGGTTTCTCTGGAGTGCCATCAAGGAAATCAAGGCTCCTTTCATGTGTGATGTGCAACACGGAATTGCTCTGCACGCAGTGCAGGGGAATCGGGCCTCATCTCGCGGCGAGGGGGAAGTCTCATGGTTTTTCTCGAGTTGTGGCGGGAACCTGGGGTATATTCTCGAGTTACGACGGGGATGGCCCTTCCACCCACGTGTTTCTTCAGCGACGTCAGGACTCCTGCCTAGTTGCGAGGGACAACTCGGGATTCTCCTCGAGGCTTTGCAGGGCAATTGGGTCGCCTCTCCAGCTGAGACGGGAGACCAAGGGTCCCTTTCCACGTGCCACAGGAATCCTGGGTCTCCTATCAAGTTTCACGAGGAGTCAGGCATCGTCTCCTTTGGAGGCGCTGATCTCCGCGTACCTCTGGAGTTTTCAAAGGATGTGAGGCATCGGGTCGCGATGAGGTGGGGAACTAGGTGTTTCTCTGTGGTCTCCACAGGGGATTCAGACATCCTTTCGTCTTGGGAGATGCAAGACGAGCCTGCATTCCAGTCACTGCAGGGATATCCGTCCTTATTTCGAGTCAGGGCATCGCGGTGTCCATTCCACTTGAGGCCGCAAACTCAGGGTCCCTCTCACATACCTAGAGCTGAGAGAAGCCTCCTCTTGAGGTGCTTGTGGTAAGGTGGTATTCCTCTGGAGACGAATCCAGGGACTAACCTCTCTTTTCGACTTGATTTTTGGTCCAGAGAGTTCTTTCGTGTTGCTACAGTGACCTCAGGATCCCTTTATCCTTGAAACAGTGTTCTTCGGGTTTCTCTGGAGTGCCATGAAGGAAATCAAGGCTCCTTTCATATGTGATGTGCAAGACGGAATTGCTCTGCACGCAGTACAGTGGAATCGGGCCTCATCTCGCATCGAGGGGGAAGTCTCATGGTTTTTCTCGAGTTGCGGCGGGAACCTGGGGTATATTCTCGAGTTACGACGGGGATGGCCCTTCCACCCACGTGTTTGTTCAGCCACGTCAGGACTCCTGCCTAGTTGCGAGGGACAACTCGGGATTCTCCTCGAGGCTTGGCACGGCAATTGGAATGCCTCTCCAGCTGAGGCGGGAGACCAAGGGTCCCTTTCCACGTGCCACAAGAATCCTGGGACTCCTATCAAGTTTCACGAGGAGTCAGGCATCGTCTCCTTTGGAGGCACTGATCTCCGCGTACCTCTGGAGTTTTCAAAGGATGTGAGGCCTCCGGTCGCGATGAGGTGGGGAACTAGGTGTTTCTCTGTGGTCTCCACAGGGGATTCAGACATCCTTTCTTCTTGGGAGATGCAAGACGAGCCTGCATTCAAGTCACTGCAGGGATATCCGGCCTTATTTCGAGTCAGGGCATCGCGGTGTCCATTCCACTTGAGGCCGCAAACTCAGGGTCCCTCTCACATACCTAGAGCTGAGAGAAGCCTCCTCTTGAGGTGCTTGTGGTAAGGTGGTATTCCTCTGGAGTCGAAGCCAGGGACTAACCTCTCATCTCGAGTTGATTTTTGGCCCACGGAGCTCTTTCGTGTTGCTACAGTGACCTCAGGATCCCTCTAGCCTTGAAACAGTGTTCTTGGGGTTTCTCTGGAGTGCCATCAAGGAAATCAAGGCTCCTTTCATGTGTGATGTGCAACTCAGAATTGCTCTGCACGCAGTGCAGGGGAATCGGGCCTCATCTCGCGGCGAGGGGAAAGTCTCATGGTTTTTCTCGAGTTATGGCGGGAACCTGGGGTATATTCTCGAGTTACGACGGGGATGGCCCTTCCACCCACGTGTTTCTTCAGCGACGTCAGGACTCCTGCCTAGTTGCGAGGGACAACTCTGGATTCTCCTCGAGGCTTGGCAGGGCAATTGGGACGCCTCTCCAGCTGAGGCGGGAGACCAAGTGTCCCTTTCCAAGTGCCACAGGAATCCTGGGACTCCTATCAAGTTTCACGAGGAGTCAGGCATCGTCTCCTTTGGAGGCACTGATCTCCGCGTACCTCTGGAGTTTTCAAAGGATGTGAGGCTATCGGTCGCGATGAGGTGGGGAACTAAGTCTTTCTCTGTGCTATCCACAGGGGATTCAGACATCCTTTCGTCCTGGGAAATGCAAGACGAGCCTGCATTGAAGTCACTGCAGGGTTATCCAGCCTTATTTCGAGTCAGGGCATCGCGGTGTCCATTCCACTTGAGGCCGCAAACTCAGGGTCCCTCTCACATACCTAGAGCTGAGAGAAGCCTCCTCTTGAGGTGCTTGTGGTAAGGTTGTATACCTCTGGAGACGAATCCAGGGACTAACCTCTCTTTTCGACTTGATTTTTGGCCCACGGAGCTCTTTCGTGTTGCTACAGTGACCTCAGGATCCCTCTAGCCTTGAAACAGTGTTCTTGGGGTTTCTCTGGAGTGCCATCAGGGAAATCAAGGCTCCTTTCATGTGTGATGTGCAACACGGAATTGCTCTGCACGCAGTGCAGGGGAATCGGGCCTCATCTCGCGGCGAGGGGGAAGTCTCATGGTTTTTCTCGAGTTGCGGCGGGAACCTGGGGTATATTCTTGAGTTACGACGGGGATGGCCCTTCCACACACATGTTTGTTCAGCCACGTCAGGACTCTTGCCTAGTTGCGAGACACAACTCGGGATTCTCCTCGAGGCTTGGCAAGGCAATTGGGACGCCTCTCCAGCTGAGGCGGGAGACCAAGGGTCTCTTTCCACGTGCCACAGGAATCCTGGGACTCCTATCAAGTTTCACGAGGAGTCAGGCATCGTCTCCTTTGGAGGCACTGATCTCCGCGTACCTCTGGAGTTTTCAAAGGATGTGAGGCCTCCGGTCGCGATGAGGTGGGGAACTAGGTCTTTCTCTGTGGTCTCCACAGGGGATTCAGACATCCTTTCATCTTGGGAGATGCAAGACGAGCCTGCATTCAAGTCACTGCAGGGATATCCAGCCTTATTTCGCGTCAGGGCATCGCGGTGTCCATTCCACTTGAGGCCGTAAACTCAGGGTCCCGCTCACATACCTAGAGCTGAGTGAAGCCTCCTCTTGAGGTGCTTGTGGTAAGGTGGTATTCCTCTGGAGTCGAAGCCAGGGACTAACCTCTCATCTCGAGTTGATTTTTGGCCCACGGAGCTCTTTTGTGTTGCTACAGTGACCTCAGGATCCCTCTAGCCTTGAAACAGTGTTCTTGGGGTTTCTCTGGAGTGCCATCAAGGAAATCAAGGCTCCTTTCATGTGTGATGTGCAACACGGAATTGCTCTGCACGCAGTGCAGGGGAATCGGGCCTCATCTCGCGGCGAGGGGGTAGTCTCATGGTTTTTCTCGAGTTGCGGCGGGAACCTGGGGTATATTCTCGAGTTACGACCGGGATGGCCCTTCCACCCACGTGTTTCTTCAGCGACGTCAGGACTCCTGCCTAGTTGCGAGGGACAACTCTGGATTCTCCTCGAGGCTTGGCAGGGCAATTGGGACGCCTCTCCAGCTCAGGCGGGAGACCAAGTGTCCCTTTCCACGTGCCACAGGAATCCTGGGACTCTTATCAAGTTTCACGAGGAGTAAGGCATCGTCTCCTTTGGAGGCACTGATCTCCGCATACCTCTGGAGTTTTCAAAGGATGTGAGGCTATCGGTCGCGATGAGGTGGGGAACTAAGTCTTTCTCTGTGCTTTCCACAGGGGATTCAGACATCCTTTCGTCCTGGGAGATGCAAGACGAGCCTGCATTGTAGTCACTGCAGGGATATCCGGCCTAATTTCGAGTCAGGGCATCGCGGTGTCCATTCCACTTGAGGCCGCAAACTCAGGTTCCCTCTCACATACCTAGAGCTGAGAGAAGCCTCCTCTTGAGGTGCTTGTGGTAAGGTGGTATTCCTCTGGAGACGAATCCAGGGACTAACCTCTCTTTTCGAGTTGATTTTTGGTCCACAGAGTTCTTTCGTGTTGCTACAGTGACCTCAGGATCCCTCTATCCTTGAAACAGTGTTCTTGGGGTTTCTCTGGAGTGCCATCAAGGAAATCAAGGCTCCTTTCATGTGTGATGTGCAAGACGGAATTGCTCTGCACGCAGTACAGGGGAATCGGGCCTCATCTCGCATCGAGGGGGAAGTCTCATGGTTTTTCTCGAGTTGCGGCGGGAACCTGGGGTATATTCTCGAGTTACGACGGGGATGGCCCTTCCACCCACGTGTTGGTTCAGCCACGTCAGGACTCCTGCCGAGTTGCGAAGGACAACTCTGGATTCTCCTCGAGGCTTGGCAGGGCAATTGGAACGCCTCTCCAGCTGAGGCGGGAGACCAAGGGTCCCTTTCCACGTGCCACAAGAATCCTGGGACACCTATCAAGTTTCACGAGGAGTCAGGCATCGTCTCCTTTGGAGGCACTGATCTCCGCGTACCTCTGGAGTTTTCAAAGGATGTGAGGCCTCCGGTCGCGATGAGGTGGGGAACTAGGTCTTTCTCTGTGGTCTCCACAGGGGATTCAGACATCCTTTCATCTTGGGAGATGCAAGACGAGCCTGCATTCAAGTCACTGCCGGGATATCCAGCCTTATTTCGCGTCAGGGCATCGCGGTGTCCATTCCACTTGAGGCCGTAAACTCAGGGTCCCTCTCACATACCTAGAGCTGAGTGAAGCCTCCTCTTGAGGTGCTTGTGGTAAGGTGGTATTCCTCTGGAGTCGAAGCCAGGGACTAACCTCTCATCTCGAGTTGATTTTTGGCCCACGGAGCTCTTTCGTGTTGCTACAGTGACCTCAGGATCCCTCTAGCCTTGAAACAGTGTTCTTGGGGTTTCTCTGGAGTGCCATCAAGGAAATCAAGGCTCCTTTCATGTGTGATGTGCAACACGGAATTGCTCTGCACACAGTGCAGGGGAATCGGGCCTCATCTCGCATCGAGGGGGAAGTCTCATGGTTTTTCTCGAGTTGCGGCGGGAACCTGGGGTATATTCTCGAGTTACGACGGGGATGGCCCTTCCACCCACGTGTTTGTTCAGCCACGTCAGGACTCCTGCCTAGTTGCGAGGGACAACTCGGGATTCTCCTCGAGGCTTGGCAGGGCAATTGGAACGCCTCTCCAGCTGAGGCGGGAGACCAAGGGTCCCTTTCCACGTGCCACAAGAATCCTGGGACTCCTATCAAGTTTCACGAGGAGTCAGGCATCGTCTCCTTTGGAGGCACTGATCTCCGCGTACCTCTGGAGTTTTCAAAGGATGTGAGGCCCCCGTCGCGATGAGGTGGGGAACTAGGTGTTTCTCTGTGGTCTCCACAGGGGATTCAGACATCCTTTCTTCTTGGGAGATGCAAGACGAGCCTGCATTCAAGTCACTGCAGGGATATCCGGCCTTATTTCGAGTCAGGGCATCGCGGTGTCCTTTCCACTTGAGGCCGCAAACTCAGGGTCCCTCTCACATACCTAGTGCTGAGAGAAGCCTCCTCTTGAGGTGCTTGTCGTAAGGTGGTATTCCTCTGGAGTCGAAGCCAGGGACTAACCTCTCATCTCGAGTTGATTTTTGGCCCACGGAGCTCTTTCGTGTTGCTACAGTGACCTCAGGATCCCTCTAGCCTTGAAACAGTGTTCTTGGGGTTTCTCTGGAGTGCCATCAAGGAAATCAAGGCTCCTTTCATGTGTGATGTGCAACACGGAATTGCTCTGCACGCAGTGCAGGGGAATCGGGCCTCATCTCGCGGCGAGGGGGAAGTCTCATGGTTTTTCTCGAGTTGTGGCGGGAACCTGGGGTATATTCTCGAGTTACGACGGGGATGGCCCTTCCACCCACGTGTTTCTTCAGCGACGTCAGGACTCCTGCCTAGTTGCGAGGGACAACTCGGGATTCTCCTCGAGGCTTTGCAGGGCAATTGGGTCGCCTCTCCAGCTGAGACGGGAGACCAAGGGTCCCTTTCCACGTGCCACAGGAATCCTGGGTCTCCTATCAAGTTTCACGAGGAGTCAGGCATCGTCTCCTTTGGAGGCGCTGATCTCCGCGTACCTCTGGAGTTTTCAAAGGATGTGAGGCATCGGGTCGCGATGAGGTGGGGAACTAGGTGTTTCTCTGTGGTCTCCACAGGGGATTCAGACATCCTTTCGTCTTGGGAGATGCAAGACGAGCCTGCATTCCAGTCACTGCAGGGATATCCGTCCTTATTTCGAGTCAGGGCATCGCGGTGTCCATTCCACTTGAGGCCGCAAACTCAGGGTCCCTCTCACATACCTAGAGCTGAGAGAAGCCTCCTCTTGAGGTGCTTGTGGTAAGGTGGTATTCCTCTGGAGACGAATCCAGGGACTAACCTCTCTTTTCGACTTGATTTTTGGTCCAGAGAGTTCTTTCGTGTTGCTACAGTGACCTCAGGATCCCTTTATCCTTGAAACAGTGTTCTTCGGGTTTCTCTGGAGTGCCATGAAGGAAATCAAGGCTCCTTTCATATGTGATGTGCAAGACGGAATTGCTCTGCACGCAGTACAGTGGAATCGGGCCTCATCTCGCATCGAGGGGGAAGTCTCATGGTTTTTCTCGAGTTGCGGCGGGAACCTGGGGTATATTCTCGAGTTACGACGGGGATGGCCCTTCCACCCACGTGTTTGTTCAGCCACGTCAGGACTCCTGCCTAGTTGCGAGGGACAACTCGGGATTCTCCTCGAGGCTTGGCACGGCAATTGGAATGCCTCTCCAGCTGAGGCGGGAGACCAAGGGTCCCTTTCCACGTGCCACAAGAATCCTGGGACTCCTATCAAGTTTCACGAGGAGTCAGGCATCGTCTCCTTTGGAGGCACTGATCTCCGCGTACCTCTGGAGTTTTCAAAGGATGTGAGGCCTCCGGTCGCGATGAGGTGGGGAACTAGGTGTTTCTCTGTGGTCTCCACAGGGGATTCAGACATCCTTTCTTCTTGGGAGATGCAAGACGAGCCTGCATTCAAGTCACTGCAGGGATATCCGGCCTTATTTCGAGTCAGGGCATCGCGGTGTCCATTCCACTTGAGGCCGCAAACTCAGGGTCCCTCTCACATACCTAGAGCTGAGAGAAGCCTCCTCTTGAGGTGCTTGTGGTAAGGTGGTATTCCTCTGGAGTCGAAGCCAGGGACTAACCTCTCATCTCGAGTTGATTTTTGGCCCACGGAGCTCTTTCGTGTTGCTACAGTGACCTCAGGATCCCTCTAGCCTTGAAACAGTGTTCTTGGGGTTTCTCTGGAGTGCCATCAAGGAAATCAAGGCTCCTTTCATGTGTGATGTGCAACTCAGAATTGCTCTGCACGCAGTGCAGGGGAATCGGGCCTCATCTCGCGGCGAGGGGAAAGTCTCATGGTTTTTCTCGAGTTATGGCGGGAACCTGGGGTATATTCTCGAGTTACGACGGGGATGGCCCTTCCACCCACGTGTTTCTTCAGCGACGTCAGGACTCCTGCCTAGTTGCGAGGGACAACTCTGGATTCTCCTCGAGGCTTGGCAGGGCAATTGGGACGCCTCTCCAGCTGAGGCGGGAGACCAAGTGTCCCTTTCCAAGTGCCACAGGAATCCTGGGACTCCTATCAAGTTTCACGAGGAGTCAGGCATCGTCTCCTTTGGAGGCACTGATCTCCGCGTACCTCTGGAGTTTTCAAAGGATGTGAGGCTATCGGTCGCGATGAGGTGGGGAACTAAGTCTTTCTCTGTGCTATCCACAGGGGATTCAGACATCCTTTCGTCCTGGGAAATGCAAGACGAGCCTGCATTGAAGTCACTGCAGGGTTATCCAGCCTTATTTCGAGTCAGGGCATCGCGGTGTCCATTCCACTTGAGGCCGCAAACTCAGGGTCCCTCTCACATACCTAGAGCTGAGAGAAGCCTCCTCTTGAGGTGCTTGTGGTAAGGTTGTATACCTCTGGAGACGAATCCAGGGACTAACCTCTCTTTTCGACTTGATTTTTGGCCCACGGAGCTCTTTCGTGTTGCTACAGTGACCTCAGGATCCCTCTAGCCTTGAAACAGTGTTCTTGGGGTTTCTCTGGAGTGCCATCAGGGAAATCAAGGCTCCTTTCATGTGTGATGTGCAACACGGAATTGCTCTGCACGCAGTGCAGGGGAATCGGGCCTCATCTCGCGGCGAGGGGGAAGTCTCATGGTTTTTCTCGAGTTGCGGCGGGAACCTGGGGTATATTCTTGAGTTACGACGGGGATGGCCCTTCCACACACATGTTTGTTCAGCCACGTCAGGACTCTTGCCTAGTTGCGAGACACAACTCGGGATTCTCCTCGAGGCTTGGCAAGGCAATTGGGACGCCTCTCCAGCTGAGGCGGGAGACCAAGGGTCTCTTTCCACGTGCCACAGGAATCCTGGGACTCCTATCAAGTTTCACGAGGAGTCAGGCATCGTCTCCTTTGGAGGCACTGATCTCCGCGTACCTCTGGAGTTTTCAAAGGATGTGAGGCCTCCGGTCGCGATGAGGTGGGGAACTAGGTCTTTCTCTGTGGTCTCCACAGGGGATTCAGACATCCTTTCATCTTGGGAGATGCAAGACGAGCCTGCATTCAAGTCACTGCAGGGATATCCAGCCTTATTTCGCGTCAGGGCATCGCGGTGTCCATTCCACTTGAGGCCGTAAACTCAGGGTCCCGCTCACATACCTAGAGCTGAGTGAAGCCTCCTCTTGAGGTGCTTGTGGTAAGGTGGTATTCCTCTGGAGTCGAAGCCAGGGACTAACCTCTCATCTCGAGTTGATTTTTGGCCCACGGAGCTCTTTTGTGTTGCTACAGTGACCTCAGGATCCCTCTAGCCTTGAAACAGTGTTCTTGGGGTTTCTCTGGAGTGCCATCAAGGAAATCAAGGCTCCTTTCATGTGTGATGTGCAACACGGAATTGCTCTGCACGCAGTGCAGGGGAATCGGGCCTCATCTCGCGGCGAGGGGGTAGTCTCATGGTTTTTCTCGAGTTGCGGCGGGAACCTGGGGTATATTCTCGAGTTACGACCGGGATGGCCCTTCCACCCACGTGTTTCTTCAGCGACGTCAGGACTCCTGCCTAGTTGCGAGGGACAACTCTGGATTCTCCTCGAGGCTTGGCAGGGCAATTGGGACGCCTCTCCAGCTCAGGCGGGAGACCAAGTGTCCCTTTCCACGTGCCACAGGAATCCTGGGACTCTTATCAAGTTTCACGAGGAGTAAGGCATCGTCTCCTTTGGAGGCACTGATCTCCGCATACCTCTGGAGTTTTCAAAGGATGTGAGGCTATCGGTCGCGATGAGGTGGGGAACTAAGTCTTTCTCTGTGCTTTCCACAGGGGATTCAGACATCCTTTCGTCCTGGGAGATGCAAGACGAGCCTGCATTGAAGTCACTGCAGGGATATCCGGCCTTATTTCGAGTCAGGGCATCGCGGTGTCCATTCCACTTGAGGCCGCAAACTCAGGTTCCCTCTCACATACCTAGAGCTGAGAGAAGCCTCCTCTTGAGGTGCTTGTGGTAAGGTGGTATTCCTCTGGAGACGAATCCAGGGACTAACCTCTCTTTTCGAGTTGATTTTTGGTCCACAGAGTTCTTTCGTGTTGCTACAGTGACCTCAGGATCCCTCTATCCTTGAAACAGTGTTCTTGGGGTTTCTCTGGAGTGCCATCAAGGAAATCAAGGCTCCTTTCATGTGTGATGTGCAAGACGGAATTGCTCTGCACGCAGTACAGGGGAATCGGGCCTCATCTCGCATCGAGGGGGAAGTCTCATGGTTTTTCTCGAGTTGCGGCGGGAACCTGGGGTATATTCTCGAGTTACGACGGGGATGGCCCTTCCACCCACGTGTTGGTTCAGCCACGTCAGGACTCCTGCCGAGTTGCGAAGGACAACTCTGGATTCTCCTCGAGGCTTGGCAGGGCAATTGGAACGCCTCTCCAGCTGAGGCGGGAGACCAAGGGTCCCTTTCCACGTGCCACAAGAATCCTGGGACACCTATCAAGTTTCACGAGGAGTCAGGCATCGTCTCCTTTGGAGGCACTGATCTCCGCGTACCTCTGGAGTTTTCAAAGGATGTGAGGCCTCCGGTCGCGATGAGGTGGGGAACTAGGTCTTTCTCTGTGGTCTCCACAGGGGATTCAGACATCCTTTCATCTTGGGAGATGCAAGACGAGCCTGCATTCAAGTCACTGCCGGGATATCCAGCCTTATTTCGCGTCAGGGCATCGCGGTGTCCATTCCACTTGAGGCCGTAAACTCAGGGTCCCTCTCACATACCTAGAGCTGAGTGAAGCCTCCTCTTGAGGTGCTTGTGGTAAGGTGGTATTCCTCTGGAGGCGAAGCCAGGGACTAACCTCTCATCTCGAGTTGATTTTTGGCCCACGGAGCTCTTTCGTGTTGCTACAGTGACCTCAGGATCCCTCTAGCCTTGAAACAGTGTTCTTGGGGTTTCTCTGGAGTGCCATCAAGGAAATCAAGGCTCCTTTCATGTGTGATGTGCAACACGGAATTGCTCTGCACGCAGTGCAGGGGAATCGGGCCTCATCTCGCGGCGAGGGGGTAGTCTCATTGTTTTTCTCGAGTTGCGGCGGGAACCTGGGGTATATTCTCGAGTTACGACCGGGATGGCCCTTCCACCCACGTGTTTCTTCAGCGACGTCAGGACTCCTGCCTAGTTGCGAGGGACAACTTTGGATTCTCCTCGAGGCCTGGCAGGGCAATTGGGACGCCTCTCCAGCTGAGGCGGGAGACCAAGTGTCCCTTTCCAAGTGCCACAGGAATCCTGGGACTCTTATCAAGTTTCACGAGGAGTCAGGCATCGTCTCCTTTGGAGGCACTGATCTCCGCGTACCTCTGGAGTTTTCAAAGGATGTGAGGCTATCGGTCGCGATGAGGTGGGGAACTAAGTCTTTCTCTGTGCTTTCCACAGGGGATTCAGACATCCTTTCGTCCTGGGAGATGCAAGACGAGCCTGCATTGAAGTCACTGCAGGGATATCCGGCCTTATTTCGAGTCAGGGCATCGCGGTGTCCATTCCACTTGAGGCCGCAAACTCAGGGTCCCTCTCACATACCTAGAGCTGAGAGAAGCCTCCTCTTGAGGTGCTTGTGGTAAGGTGGTATTCCTCTGGAGACGAATCCAGGGACTAACCTCTCTTTTCGAGTTGATTTTTGGTCCACAGAGTTCTTTCGTGTTGCTACAGTGACCTCAGGATCCCTCTATCCTTGAAACAGTGTTCTTGGGGTTTCTCTGGAGTGCCATCAAGGAAATCAAGGCTCCTTTCATGTGTGATGTGCAAGACGGAATTGCTCTGCACGCAGTACAGGGGAATCGGGCCTCATCTCGCATCGAGGGGGAAGTCTCATGGTTTTTCTCGAGTTGCGGCGGGAACCTGGGGTATATTCTCGAGTTACGACTGGGATGGCCCTTCCACCCACGTGTTTGTTCAGCCACGTCAGGACTCCTGCCGAGTTGCGAAGGACAACTCTGGATTCTCCTCGAGGCTTGGCAGGGCAATTGGAACGCCTCTCCAGCTGAGGCGGGAGACCAAGGGTCCCTTTCCACGTGCCACAAGAATCCTGGGACACCTATCAAGTTTCACGAGGAGTCAGGCATCGTCTCCTTTGGAGGCACTGATCTCCGCGTACCTCTGGAGTTTTCAAAGGATGTGAGGCCTCCGGTTGCGATGAGGTTGGGAATTAGGTGTTTCTCTGTGGTCTCCACAGGGGATTCAGACATCCTTTCTTCTTGGGAGATGCAAGACGAGCCTGCATTCCAGTCACTGCAGGGATATCCGGCCTTATTTCGAGTCAGGGCATCGCGGTGTCCATTCCACTTGAGGCCGCAAACTCAGGGTCCCTCTCACATACCTAGAGCTGAGAGAAGCCTCCTCTTGAGGTGCTTGTGGTAAGGTGGTATTCCTCTGGAGTCGAAGCCAGGGACTAACCTCTCATCTCGAGTTGATTTTTGGCCCACGGAGCTCTTTCGTGTTGCTACAGTGACCTCAGGATCCCTCTAGCCTTGAAACAGTGTTCTTGGGGTTTCTCTGGAGTGCCATCAAGGAAATCAAGGCTCCTTTCATGTGTGATGTGCAACACGGAATTGCTCTGCACGCAGTGCAGGGGAATCGGGCCTCATCTCGCGGCGAGGGGGAAGTCTCATGGTTTTTCTCGAGTTGCGGCGGGAACCTGGGGTATATTCTCGAGTTACGACGGGGATGGCCCTTCCACCCACGTGTTTCTTCAGCGACGTCAGGACTCCTGCCTAGTTGCGAGGGACAACTCGGGATTCTCCTCGAGGCTTGGCAGGGCAATTGGGACGCCTCTCCAGCTGAGACGGGAGACCAAGGGTCCCTTTCCACATGCCACAGGAATCCTGGGTCTCCTTTCAAGTTTCACGAGGAGTCAGGCATCGTCTCCTTTGGAGGCACTGATCTCCGCGTACCTCTGGAGTTTTCAAAGGATGTGAGGCATCCGGTCGCGATGAGGTGGGGAACTAGGTCTTTCTCTGTGGTCTCCACAGGGGATTCAGACATCCTTTCGTCTTGGGAGATGCAAGACGAGCCTGCATTCCAGGCACTGCAGGGATATCCGGCCTTATTTCGAGTCAGGGCATCGCGGTGTCCATTCCACTTGAGGCCGCAAACTCAGGGTCCCTCTCACATACCTAGAGCTGAGAGAAGCCTCCTCTTGTGGTGCTTGTGGTAAGGTGGTATTCCTCTGGAGACGAATTCAGGGACTAACCTCTCTTTTCGAGTTGATTTTTGGTCCACAGAGTTCTTTCGTGTTGCTACAGTGACCTCAGGATCCCTCTATCCTTGAAACAGTGTTCTTGGGGTTTCTCTGGAGTGCCATCAAGGAAATCAAGGCTCCTTTCATGTGTGATGTGCAACACGGAATTGCTCTGCACGCAGTACAGGGGAATCGGGCCTCATCTCGCATCGAGGGGGAAGTCTCATGGTTTTTCTCGAGTTGCGGCGGGAACCTGGGGTATATTCTCGAGTTATGACGGGGATGGCCCTTCCACCCACGTGTGTGTTCAGCCACGTCAGGACTCTTGCCTAGTTGCGAGACACAACTCGGGATTCTCCTCGAGGCTTGGCAAGGCAATTGAGACGCCTCTCCAGCTGAGGCGGGAGACCAAGGGTCCCTTTCCACGTGCCACAGGAATCCTGGGACTCCTATCAAGTTTCACGAGGAGTCAGGCATCGTCTCCTTTGGAGGCACTGATCTCCACGTACCTCTGGAGTTTTCAAAGGATGTGAGGCCTCCGGTCGCGATGAGGTGGGGAACTAGGTGTTTCTCTGTGGTCTCCACAGGGGATTCAGACATCCTTTCTTCTTGGGAGATGCAAGACAAGCCTGCATTGAAGTCACTGCAAGGATATCCGGCCTTATTTCGAGTCAGGGCATCGCGATGTCCATTCCACTTGAGGCCGCAAACTCAGGATCCCTCTCACATACCTAGAGCTGAGAGAAGCCTCCTCTTGAGGTGCTTGTGGTAAGGTGGTATTCCTCAGGAGTCGAAGCCAGGGACTAACCTCTCATCTCGTGTTGATTCTTGGTCCACGGAACTCTTTCGTGTTGCTACAGTGACCTCAGGTTCCCTCTAGCCTTGAAACAGTTTTCTTGAGGTTTCTCTGGAGTGCCATCAAGGAAATCAAGGCTCCTTTCATGTGTGATGTGCAACACGGAATTGCTCTGCACGCAGTGCAGGGGAATCGGGCCTCATCTCGCGGCGAGGGGGAAGTCTCATGGTTTTTCTCGAGTTGTGGCGGGAAACTGGGGTATATTCTCGAGTTACGTCGGGGATGGCCCTTCCACACACGTGTGTGTTCAGCCATGTCAGTACTTCTGCCTAGTTGCGAGGGACAACTCGGGATTCTCCTCGAGGCTTTGCAGGGCAATTGGGACGCCTCTCCAGCTGAGACGGGAGACCAAGGGTCCCTTTCCACGTGCCACAGGAATCCTGGGTCTCCTATCAAGTTTCACGAGGAGTCAGGCATCGTCTCCTTTGGAGGCACTGATCTCCGCATACCTCTGGAGTTTTCAAAGGATTTGAGGCCTCCTGTCGCGATGAGGTGGGGAACTAGGTCTTTCTCTGTGGTCTCCACAGGGGATTCAGACACCCTTTCATCTTGGGAGATGCAAGACGAGCCTGCATTCAAGTCACTGCAGGGATATCCAGCCTTATTTCGTGTCAGGGCATCGCGGTGTCCATTCCACTTGAGGCCGCAAACTCAGGGTCCCTCTCACATACCTAGAGCTGAGAGAAGCCTCCTCTTGAGGTGCTTGTGGTAAGGTGGTATTCCTCTGGAGTCGAAGCCAGGGAATAACCTCTCATCTCGAGTTGATTTTTGGCCCACGGAGCTCTTTCGTGTTGCTACAGTGACCTCAGAATCCCTCTAGCCTTGAAACAGTGTTCTTGGGGTTTCTCTGGAGTGCCATCAAGGAAATCAAGGCTCCTTTCATGTGTGATGTGCAACACGGAATTGCTCTGCACGCAGTGCAGGGGAATCGGGCCTCATCTCGCGGCGAGGGGGAAGACTCATGGATTTTCTCGAGTTGCGGCGGGAACCTGGGGTATATTCTCGAGTTACGACGGGGATGGCCCTTCCACCCACGTGTTTGTTCAGCCACGTAAGGACCTCTGCCTAGTTGCGAGGGACAACTCGGGATTCTCCTCGAGGCTTGGCAGGGCAATTGGAACGCCTCTCCAACTGAGGCGGGAGACCAAGGGTCCCTTTCCAAGTGCCACAGGAATCCTGGGACTCCTATCAAGTTTCACGAGGAGTCAGGCATCGTCTCCTTTGGAGGCACTGATCTCCGCATACCTCTGGAGTTTTCAAAGGATTTGAGGCCTCCTGTCGCGATGAGGTGGGGAACTAGGTCTTTCTCTGTGGTCTCCCCAGTGGATTCAGACACCCTTTTGTCTTGGGAGATGCAAGACGAGCCTGCATTCCAGTCACTGCAGGGATATCCGGCCTTATTTCGAGTCAGGGCATCGCGGTGTCCATTCCACTTGAGGCCGCAAACTCAGGGTCCCTCTCACATACCTAGAGCTGAGAGAAGCCTCCTCTTGAGGTGCTTGTGGTAAGGTGGTATTCCTCTGGAGTCGAAGCCAGGGACTAACCTCTCATCTCGAGTTGATTTTGGGTCCACGGAGCTCTTTCGTGTTGCTACAGTGACCTCAGGATCCCTCTAGCCTTGAAACAGTGTTCTTGGGGTTTCTCTGGAGTGCCATCAAGGAAATCAAGGCTCCTTTCATGTGTGATGTGCAACACAGAATTGCTCTGCACGCAGTGCAGGGGAATCGGGCCTCATCTCGCGGCGAGGGGGAAGTCTCATGGTTTTTCTCGAGTTGCGGCGGGAACCTGGGGTATATTCTCGAGTTACGCCGGGGATGGCCCTTCCACCCACGTGTTTCTTCAGCGACGTCAGGACTCCTGCCTAGTTGCGAGGGACAACTCGGGATTCTCCTCGAGGCTTGGCAGGGCAATTGGGACGCCTCTCCAGCTGAGACGGGAGACCAAGGGTCCCTTTCCACATGCCACAGGAATCCTGGGTCTCCTTTCAAGTTTCACGAGGAGTCAGGCATCGTCTCCTTTGGAGGCACTGATCTCCGCGTACCTCTGGAGTTTTCAAAGGATGTGAGGCATCCGGTCGCGATGAGGTGGGGAACTAGGTCTTTCTCTGTGGTCTCCACAGGGGATTCAGACATCCTTTCGTCTTGGGAGATGCAAGACGAGCCTGCATTCCAGGCACTGCAGGGATATCCGGCCTTATTTCGAGTCAGGGCATCGCGGTGTCCATTCCACTTGAGGCCGCAAACTCAGGGTCCCTCTCACATACCTAGAGCTGAGAGAAGCCTCCTCTTGAGGTGCTTGTGGTAAGGTGGTATTCCTCTGGAGACGAATCCAGGGACTAACCTCTCTTTTCGAGTTGATTTTTGGTCCACAGAGTTCTTTCGTGTTGCTACAGTGACCTCAGGATCCCTCTATCCTTGAAACAGTGTTCTTGGGGTTTCTCTGGAGTGCCATCAAGGAAATCAAGGCTCCTTTCATGTGTGATGTGCAACACGGAATTGCTCTGCACGCAGTACAGGGGAATCGGGCCTCATCTCGCATCGAGGGGGAAGTCTCATGGTTTTTCTCGAGTTGCGGCGGGAACCTGGGGTATATTCTCGAGTTACGACGGGGATGGCCCTTCCACCCACGTGTGTGTTCAGCCACGTCAGGACTCTTGCCTAGTTGCGAGACACAACTCGGGATTCTCCTCGAGGCTTGGCAAGGCAATTGAGACGCCTCTCCATCTGAGGCGGGAGACCAAGGGTCCCTTTCCACGTGCCACAGGAATCCTGGGACTCCTATCAAGTTTCACGAGGAGTCAGGCATCGTCTCCTTTGGAGGCACTGATCTCCACGTACCTCTGGAGTTTTCAAAGGATGTGAGGCCTCCGGTCGCGATGAGGTGGGGAACTAGGTGTTTCTCTGTGGTCTCCACAGGGGATTCAGACATCCTTTCTTCTTGGGAGATGCAAGACAAGCCTGCATTGAAGTCACTGCAAGGATATCCGGCCTTATTTCGAGTCAGGGCATCGCGATGTCCATTCCACTTGAGGCCGCAAACTCAGGATCCCTCTCACATACCTAGAGCTGAGAGAAGCCTCCTCTTGAGGTGCTTGTGGTAAGGTGGTATTCCTCAGGAGTCGAAGCCAGGGACTAACATCTCATCTCGTGTTGATTCTTGGTCCACGGAGCTCTTTCGTGTTGCTACAGTGACCTCAGGTTCCCTCTAGCCTTGAAACAGTGTTCTTGGGGTTTCTCTGGAGTGCCATCAAGGAAATCAAGGCTCCTTTCATGTGTGATGTGCAACACGGAATTGCTCTGCACGCAGTGCAGGGGAATCGGGCCTCATCTCGCGGCGAGGGGGAAGTCTCATGGTTTTTCTCGAGTTGTGGCGGGAACCTGGGGTATATTCTCGAGTTACGACGGGGATGGCCCTTCCACACACGTGTGTGTTCAGCCATGTCAGTACTTCTGCCTAGTTGCGAGGGACAACTCGGTATTCTCCTCGAGTCTTTGCAGGGCAATTGGGACGCCTCTCCAGCTGAGACGGGAGACCAAGGGTCCCTTTCCACGTGCCACAGGAATCCTGGGTCTCCTATCAAGTTTCACGAGGAGTCAGGCATCGTCGCCTTTGGAGGCACTGATCTCCGCATACCTCTGGAGTTTTCAAAGGATTTGAGGCCTCCTGTCGCGATGAGGTGGGGAACTAGGTCTTTCTCTGTGGTCTCCACAGGGGATTCAGACACCCTTTCATCTTGGGAGATGCAAGACGAGCCTGCATTCAAGTCACTGCAGGGATATCCAGCCTTATTTCGTGTCAGGGCATCGCGGTGTCCATTCCACTTGAGGCCGCAAACTCAGGGTCCCTCTCACATACCTAGAGCTGAGAGAAGCCTCCTCTTGAGGTGCTTGTGGTAAGGTGGTATTCCTCTGGAGTCGAAGCCAGGGACTAACCTCTCATCTCGAGTTGATTTTTGGCCCACGGAGCTCTTTCGTGTTGCTACAGTGACCTCAGGATCCCTCTAGCCTTGAAACAGTGTTCTTGGGGTTTCTCTGGAGTGCCATCAAGGAAATCAAGGCTCCTTTCATGTGTGATGTGCAACACGGAATTGCTCTGCACGCAGTGCAGGGGAATCGGGCCTCATCTCGCGGCGAGGGGGAAGTCTCATGGATTTTCTCGAGTTGCGGCGGGAACCTGGGGTATATTCTCGAGTTACGACGGGGATGGCCCTTCCACCCACGTGTTTGTTCAGCCACGTAAGGACCTCTGCCTAGTTGCGAGGGACAACTCGGGATTCTCCTCGAGGCTTGGCAGGGCAATTGGAACGCCTCTCCAACTGAGGCGGGAGACCAAGGGTCCCTTTCCAAGTGCCACAGGAATCCTGGGACTCCTATCAAGTTTCACGAGGAGTCAGGCATCGTCTCCTTTGGAGGCACTGATCTCCGCATACCTCTGGAGTTTTCAAAGGATTTGAGGCCTCCTGTCGCGATGATGTGGGAAACTAGGTCTTTCTCTGTGGTCTCCACAGTGGATTCAGACACCCTTTTGTCTTGGGAGATGCAAGACGAGCCTGCATTCCAGTCACTGCAGGGATATCCGGCCTTATTTCGAGTCAGGGCATCGCGGTGTCCATTCCACTTGAGGCCGCAAACTCAGGGTCCCTCTCACATACCTAGAGCTGAGAGAAGCCTCCTCTTGAGGTGCTTGTGGTAAGGTGGTATTCCTCTGGAGTCGAAGCCAGGGACTAACCTCTCATCTCGAGTTGATTTTGGGTCCACGGAGCTCTTTCGTGTTGCTACAGTGACCTCAGGATCCCTCTAGCCTTGAAACAGTGTTCTTGGGGTTTCTCTGGAGTGCCATCAAGGAAATCAAGGCTCCTTTCATGTGTGATGTGCAACACAGAATTGCTCTGCACGCAGTGCAGGGGAATCGGGCCTCATCTCGCGGCGAGGGGCAAGTCTCATGGTTTTTCTCGAGTTGCGGCGGGAACCTCGGGTATATTCTCGAGTTACGTCGGGGATGGCCCTTCCACACACGTGTTTGTTCAGCCACGTCAGGACTCCTGCAAAGTTGCGAGACACAACTCGGGATTCTCCTCGAGGCTTGGCAAGGCAATTGGGACGCCTCTCCAGCTGAGGCGGGAGACCAAGGGTCCCTTTCCAAGTGCCACAGGAATCCTGGGACTCCTATCAAGTTTCACGAGGAGTCAGGCATCGTCTCCTTTGGAGGCACTGATCTCCGCGTACCTCTGGAGTTTTCAAAGGATGTGAGGCCTCCGGTCGCGATGAGGTGGGGAACTAGGTGTTTCTCTGTGGTCTCCACAGGGGATTCAGACATCCTTTCATCTTGGGAGATGCAAGACGAGCCTGCATTCAAGTCACTGCAGGGATATGCAGCCTTATTTCGCGTCAGGGCATCGCGGTGTCCATTCCACTTGAGGCCGCAAACTCAGGGTCCCTCTCACATACCTAGAGCTGAGAGAAGCCTCCTCTTGAGGTGCTTGTGGTAAGGTGGTATTCCTCTGGAGTCGAAGCCAGGGACTAACCTCTCATCTCGAGTTGATTTTTGGCCCACGGAGCTCTTTCGTGTTGCTACAGTGACCTCAGGATCCCTCTAGCCTTGAAACAGTGTTCTTGGGGTTTCTCTGGAGTGCCATCAAGGAAATCAAGGCTCCTTTCATGTGTGATGTGCAACACGGAATTGCTCTGCACGCAGTGCAGGGGAATCGGGCCTCATCTCGCGGCGAGGGGGAAGTCTCATGGTTTTTCTCGAGTTGCGGCGGGAACCTGGGGTATATTCTCGAGTTACGACGGGGATGGCCCTTCCACCCACGTGTTTGTTCAGCCACGTCAGGACTCCTGCCTAGTTGCGAGGGACAACTCGGGATTCTCCTCGAGGCTTGGCAGGGCAATTGGAACGCCTCTCCAGCTGATGCGGGAGACCAAGGGTCCCTTTCCACGTGCCACAAGAATCCTGGGACTCCTATCAAGTTTCACGAGGAGTCAGGCATCGTCTCCTTTGGAGGCACTGATCTCCACGTACCTCTGGAGTTTTCAAAGGATGTGAGGCCTCCGGTCGCGATGAGGTGGGGAACTAGGTGTTTCTCTGTGGTCTCCACAGGGGATTCAGACATCCTTTCTTCTTGGGAGATGCAAGACGAGCCTGCATTGAAGTTACTGCACGGATATCCGGCCTTATTTCTAGTCAGGGCATCGCGGTGTCCATTCCACTTGAGGCCGCAAACTCAGGATCCCTCTCACATACCTAGAGCTGAGAGAAGCCTCCTCTTGAGGTGCTTGTGATAAGGTGGTATTCCTCAGGAGTCGAAGCCAGGGACTAACCTCTCATCTCGTGTTGATTCTTGGTCCACGGAGCTCTTTCGTGTTTAAACAGTGACCTCAGGATCCCTCTAGCCTTGAAACAGTGTTCTTGGGGTTTCTCTGGAGTGCCATCAAGGAAATCAAGGCTCCTTTCATGTGTGATGTGCAACACGGAATTGCTCTGCACGCAGTGCAGGGGAAACGGGCCACATCTCGCGGCGAGGGGGAAGTCTCATGGTTTTTCTCGAGTTGCGGCGGGAACCTGGGGTATATTCTCGAGTTACGACGGGGATGGCCCTTCCACACACGTGTTTGTTCAGCCATGTCAGGACTCCTGCCTAGTTGCGAGGGACAACTCGGGATTCTCCTCGAGGCTTGGCAGGGCAATTGGGACGCCTCTCCAGCTGAGGCGGGAGACCAAGGTTCCCTATCCACGTGCCACAGGAATCCTGGGTCTCCTATCAAGTTTCACGAGGAGTCAGGCATCGTCTCCTTTGGAGGCACTGATCTCCGCATACCTCTGGAGTTTTCAAAGGATTTGAGGCTTCCTGTCGCGATGAGGTGGGGAACTAGGTCTTTCTCTGTGGTCTCCACAGGGGATTCAGACACCCTTTCGTCTTGGGAGATGCAAGACGAGGCTGCATTCCAGTCACTGCAGGGATATCCGGCCTTATTTCGAGTCAGGGCATCACGGTGTCCATTCCACTTGAGGCCGCAAACTCAGGGTCCCTCTCACATACCTAGAGCTGAGAGAAGCCTCCTCTTGAGGTGCTTGTGGTAAGGTGGTATTCCTCTGGAGTCGAAGCCAGGGACTTACCTCTCATCTCGAGTTGATTTTTGGTCCACAGAGTTCTTTCGTGTTGCTACAGTGACCTCAGGATCCCTCTAGCCTTGAAACAGTGTTCTTGGGGTTTCTCTGGAGTGCCATGAAGGAAATCAAGGCTCCTTTCATGTGTGATGTGCAACACAGAATTGCTCTGCACGCAGTGCAGGGGAATCGGGCCTCATCTCGCGGCGAGGGGGAAGTCTCATTGTTTTTCTCGAGTTGCGGCGGAAGCCTGGGGTATATTCTCGAGTTACGACGGGGATGGCCCTTCCACCCACGTGTTTCTTCAGCAACGTCAGGACTCCTGCCTAGTTGCGACGGACAACTCTGGATTCTCCTCGAGGCTTGGCAGGGCAATTGGGACGCCTCTCCAGCTGAGGCGGGAGACCAAGTGTCCCTTTCCAAGTGCCACAGGAATCCTGGGACTCCTATCAAGTTTCACGAGGAGTCAGGCATCGTCTCCTTTGGAGGCACTGATCTCCGCGTGCCTCTGGAGTTTTCAAAGGATGTGAGGCTATCGGTCGCGATGAGGTGGGGAACTAAGTCTTTCTCTGTGCTTTCCACAGGGGATTCAGACATCCTTTTTTCCTGGGAGATGCAAGACGAGACTGCATTGAAGTCACTGCAGGGATATCCGGCCTTATTTCGAGTCAGGGCATCGCGGTGTCCATTCCACTTGAGGCCGCAAACTCAGGGTCCCTCTAACATACCTAGAGCTGAGAGAAGCCTCCTCTTGAGGTGCTTGTGGTAAGGTGGTATTCCTCTGGAGACGAATCCAGGGACTAACCTCTCTTTTCGAGTTGATTTTTGGTCCACAGAGTTCTTTCGTGTTGCTACAGTGACCTCAGGATCCCTCTATCCTTGAAACAGTGTTCTTGGGGTTTCTCTGGAGTGCCATCAAGGAAATCAAGGCTCCTTTCATGTGTGATGTGCAAGACGGAATTGCTCTGCACGCAGTACAGGGGAATCGGGCCTCATCTCGCATCGAGGGGGAAGTCTCATGGTTTTTCTCGAGTTGCGGCGGGAACCTGGGGTATATTCTCGAGTTACGACGGGGATGGCCCTTCCACCCACGTGTTTGTTCAGCCACGTCAGGACTCCTGCCTAGTTGCGAGGGACAACTCGGGATTCTCCTCGAGGCTTGGCAGGGCAATTGGAACGCCTCTCCAGCTGAGGCGGGAGACCAAGGGTCCCTTTCCACGTGCCACAAGAATCCTAGGACTCCTATCAAGTTTCATGAGGAGTCAGGCATCGTCACCTTTGGCGGCACTGATCTCCGCGTACCTCTGGAGTTTTCAAAGGATGTGAGGCCTCCGGTCGCGATGAGGTGGGAAACTAGGTGTTTCTCTGTGGTCTCCACAGGGGATTCAGACATCCTTTCATCTTGGGAGATGCAAGACGAGCCTGCATTCAAGTCACTGCAGGGATATCCGGCCTTATTTCGAGTCAGGGCATCGCGGTGTCCATTCCACTTGAGGCCGCAAACTCAGGGTCCCTCTCACATACCTAGAGCTGAGAGAAGCCTCCTCTTGAGGTGCTTGTGGTAAGGTGGTATTCCTCTGGAATCGAAGCCAGGGACTAACATCTCATCTCGAGTTGATTTTTGGCCCACGGAGCTCTTTCGTGTTGCTACAGTGACCTCAGGATCCCTCTAGCCTTGAAACAGTGTTCTTGGGGTTTCTCTGGAGTGCCATCAAGGAAATCAAGGCTCCTTTCATGTGTGATGTGCAACACGGAATTGCTCTGCACGCAGTGCAGGGGAATCGGGCCTCATCTCGCGGCGAGGGGGAAGTCTCATGGTTTTTCTCGAGTTGCGGCGGGAACCTGGGGTATATTCTCGAGTTACGACGGGGATGGCCCTTCCACCCACGTGTTTCTTCAGCGACGTCAGGACTCCTGCCTAGTTGCGAGGGACAACTCGAGATTCTCCTCGAGGCTTGGCAGGGCAATTGGAACGCCTCTCCAGCTGATGCGGGAGACCAAGGGTCCCTTTCCACGTGCCACAAGAATCCTGGGACTCCTATCAAGTTTCACGAGGAGTCAGGCATCGTCTCCTTTGGAGGCACTGATCTCCGCGTACCTCTGGAGTTTTCAAAGGATGTGAGGCCTCCGGTCGCGATGAGGTGGGGAACTAGGTGTTTCTCTGTGGTCTCCACAGGGGATTCAGACATCCTTTCTTCTTGGGAGATGCAAGACGAGCCTGCATTCAAGTCACTGCAGGGATATCCGGCCTTATTTCGAGTCAGGGCATCGCGGTGTCCATTCCACTTGAGGCCGCACACTCAGGATCCCTCTCACATACCTAGAGCTGAGAGAAGCCTCCTCTTGAGGTGCTTGTGGTAAAGTGGTATTCCTCAGGAGTCGAAGCCAGGGACTAACCTCTCATCTCGTGTTGATTCTTGGTCCACGGAGCTCTTTCGTGTTGCTACAGTGACCTCAGGATCCCTCTAGCCTTGAAACAGTGTTCTTGGGGTTTCTCTGGAGTGCCATGAAGGAAATCAAGGCTCCTTTCCTGTGTGATGTGCAACACGGAATTGCTCTGCACGCAGTGCAGGGGAATCGGGCCTCATCTCGCGGCGAGGGGGAAGTCTCATGGTTTTTCTCGAGTTGCGGCGGGAACCTGGGGTATATTCTCGAGTTACGACGGGGATGGCCCTTCCACACACGTGTGTGTTCAGCCATGTCGGGACTCCTGCCTAGTTGCGAGGGACAACTCGGGATTCTCCTCGAAGCTTTGCAGGGCAATTGGGACGCCTCTCCAGCTGAGACGGGAGACCAAGGGTCCCTTTACACGTGCCACAGGAATCCTCGGACTCCTATCAAGTTTCACGAGGAGTCAGGCATCGTCTCCTTTGGAGGCACTGATCTCCGCGTACCTCTGGAGTTTTCAAAGGATGTGAGGCCTGCGGTCGCGATGAGGTGGGGAACTAGGTGTTTCTCTGTGGTCTCCACAGGGGATTCAGACATCCTTTCTTCTTGGGAGATGCAAGACGAGCCTGCATTCAAGTCACTGCAGGGATATCCGGCCTTATTTCGAGTCAGGGCATCGCGGTGTCCATTCCACTTGAGGCCGCAAACTCAGGATCCCTCTCACATACCTAGAGCTGAGAGAAGCCTCCTCTTGAGGTGCTTGTGGTAAAGTGGTATTCCTCAGGAGTAGAAGCCAGGGACTAACCTCTCATCTCGTGTTGATTCTTGGTCCACGGAGCTCTTTCGTGTTGCTACAGTGACCTCAGGATCCCTCTAGCCTTGAAACAGTGTTCTTGGGGTTTCTCTGGAGTGCCATCAAGGAAATCAAGGCTCCTTTCATGTGTGATGTGCAACACGGAATTGCTCTGCACGCAGTGAAGGGGAATCGGGCCTCATCTCGCGGCGAGGGGGAAGTCTCATGGTTTTTCTAGAGTTGCGGCGGGAACCTGGGGTATATTCTCGAGTTACGACGGGGATGGCCCTTCCACACACGTGTGTGTTCAGCCATGTCAGGACTCCTGCCTAGTTGCGAGGGACAACTCGGGATTCTCCTCGAAGCTTTGCAGGGCAATTGGGACGCCTCTCCAGCTGAGACGGGAGACCAAGGGTCCCTTTCCACGTGCCACAGGAATCCTCGGACTCCTATCAAGTTTCACGAGGAGTCAGGCATCGTCTCCTTTGGAGGCACTGATCTCCGCATACCTCTGGAGTTTTCAAAGGATGTGAGGCCTCCTGTCGCGATGAGGTGGGGAACTAGGTCTTTCTCTGTGGTCTCCACAGGGGATTCAGACACCCTTTCGTCTTGGGAGATGCAAGACGAGCCTGCATTTCAGTCACTGCAGGGATATCCGGCCTTATTTCGAGTCAGGGCATCGCGGTGTCCATTCCACTTGAGGCCGCAAACTCAGGGTCCCTCTCACATACCTAGAGCTGAGAGAAGCCTCCTCTTGAGGTGCTTGTGGTAAGGTGGTATTCCTCTGGAGTCGAAGCCAGGGACTAACCTCTCATCTCGAGTTGATTTTTGGTCCACGGAGCTCTTTCGTGTTGCTACAGTGACCTCAGGATCCCTCTAGCCTTGAAACAGTGTTCTTGGGGTTTCTCTGGAGTGCCATGAAGGAAATCAAGGCTCCTGTCATGTGTGATGTGCAACACAGAATTGCTGTGCACGCAGTTCAGTGGAATCGGGCCTCATCTCGCGGCGAGGGGGAAGTCTCATGTTTTTTCTCGAGTTGCGGCGGGAACCTGGGGTATATTCTCGAGTTACGACGGGGATGGCCCTTCCACCCACGTGTTTGTTCAGCCACGTCAGGACTCTTGCCTAGTTGCGAGACACAACTCGGGATTCTCCTCGAGGCTTGGCAAGGCAATTGGGACGCCTCTCCAGCTGAGGCGGGAGACCAAGGGTCCCTTTCCACGTGCCACAGGAATCCTGGGACTCCTATCAAGTTTCACCAGGAGTCAGGCATCGTCTCCTTTGGAGGCACTGATCTCCGCGTACCTCTGGAGTTTTCAAAGGATGTGAGGCCTCCGGTCGCGATGAGGTGGGGAACTAGGTCTTTCTCTGTGGTCTCCACAGGGGATTCAGACATCCTTTCATCTTGGGAGATGCAAGACGAGCCTGCATTCAAGTCACTACAGGGATATCCAGCCTTATTTCGAGTCAGGGCATCGCGGTGTCCATTCCACTTGAGGCCGCAAACTCAGGGTCCCTCTCACATACCTAGAGCTGAGAGAAGCCTCCTCTTGAGGTGCTTGTGGTAAGGTGGTATTCCTCTGGAGTCGAAGCCAGGGACTAACATCTCATCTCGAGTTGATTTTTGGCCCACGGAGCTCTTTCGTGTTGCTACAGTGACCTCAGGATCCCTCTAGCCTTGAAACAGTGTTCTTGGGGTTTCTCTGGAGTGCCATCAAGGAAATCAAGGCTCCTTTCATGTGTGATGTGCAACACGGAATTGCTCTGCACGCAGTGCAGGGGAATCGGGCCTCATCTCGCATCGAGGGGGAAGTCTCATGGTTTTTCTCGAGTTGCGGCGGGAACCTGGGGTATATTCTCGAGTTACGACGGGGATGGCCCTTCCACCCACGTGTTTGTTCAGCCACGTCAGGACTCCTGCCTAGTTGCAAGGGACAACTCGGGATTCTCCTCGAGGCTTGGCAGGGCAATTGGAACGCCTCTCCAGCTGAGGCGGGAGACGAAGGGTCCCTTTCCACGTGCCACAAGAATTCTGGGACTCCTATCAAGTTTCACGAGGAGTCAGGCATCGTCTCCTTTGGAGGCACTGATCTCCGCGTACCTCTGGAGTTTTCAAAGGATGTGAGGCCTGCGGTCGCGATGAGGTGGGGAACTAGGTGTTTCTCTGTGGTCTCCACAGGGGATTCAGACATCCTTTCTTCTTGGGAGATGCAAGACGAGCCTGCATTCAAGTCACTGCAGGGATATCCGGCCTTATTTCGAGTCAGGGCATCGCGGTGTCCATTCCACTTGAGGCCGCAAACTCAGGATCCCTCTCACATACCTAGAGCTGAGAGAAGCCTCCTCTTGAGGTGCTTGTGGTAAGGTGGTATTCCTCAGGAGTCGAAGCCAGGGACTAACCTCTCATCTCGTGTTGATTCTTGGTCCACGGAGCTCTTTCGTGTTGCTACAGTGACCTCAGGATCCCTCTAGCCTTGAAACAGTGTTCTTGGGGTTTCTCTGGAGTGCCATCAAGGAAATCAAGGCTCCTTTCATGTGTGATGTGCAACACGGAATTGCTCTGCTCGCAGTGCAGGGGAATCGGGCCTCATCTCGCGGCGAGGGGGAAGTCTCATGGTTTTTCTCGAGTTGCGGCGGGAACCTGGGGTATATTCTCGAGTTACGACGGGGATGGCCCTTCCACCCACGTGTTTCTTCAGCGACGTCAGGACTCCTGCCTAGTTGCGAGGGACAACTCTGGATTCTCCTCGAGGCTTTGCAGGGCAATTGGGATGCCTCTCCAGCTGAGACGGGAGACCAAGTGTCCCTTTCCACGTGCCACAGGAATCCTGGCTCTCCTATCAAGTTTCACGAGGAGTCAGGCATCGTCTCCTTTGGAGACACTGATCTCCGCATACCTCTGGAGTTTTCAAAGGATTTGAGGCCTCCTGTCGCGATGGGGTGGGGAACTAGGTCTTTCTCTGTGGTCTCCACAGGGGATTCAGACACCCTTTCGTCTTGGGAGATGCAAGACGAGCCTGCATTCAAGTCACTGCAGGGATATCCAGCCTTATTTCGCGTCAGGGCATCGCGGTGTCCATTCCACTTGAGGCCGCAAACTCAGGGTCCCTCTCACATACCTAGAGCTGAGAGAAGCCTCCTCTTGAGGTGCTTGTGGTAAGGTGGTATTCCTCTGGAGTCGAAGCCAGGGACTAACATCTCATCTCGAGTTGATTTTTGGCCCACGGAGCTCTTTCGTGTTGCTACAGTGACCTCAGGATCCCTCTATCCTTGAAACAGTGTTCTTGGGGTTTCTCTGGAGTGCCATGAAGGAAATCAAGGCTCCTGTCATGTGTGATGTGCAACACAGAATTGCTGTGCACGCAGTGCAGTGGAATCGGGCCTCATCTCGCGGCGAGGGGGAAGTCTCATGTTTTTTCTCGAGTTGCGGCGGGAACCTGGGGTATATTCTCGAGTTACGACGGGGATGGCCCTTCCACACACGTGTTTGTTCAGCCACGTCAGGAGTCTTGCCTAGTTGCGAGACACAACTCGGGATTCTCCTCGAGGCTTGGCAAGGCAATTGGGACGCCTCTCCAGCTGAGGCGGAGACCAAGGGTCCCTTTCCACGTGCCACAGGAATCCTGGGACTCCTATCAAGTTTCACGAGGAGTCAGGCATCGTCTCCTTTGGAGGCACTGATCTCCGCGTACCTCTGGAGTTTTCAAAGGATGTGAGGCCTCCGGTCGCGATGAGGTGGGGAACTAGGTCTTTCTCTGTGGTCTCCACAGGGGATTCAGACATCCTTTCATCTTGGGAGATGCAAGACGAGCCTGCATTCAAGTCACTGCAGGGATATCCAGCCTTATTTCGCGTCAGGGCATCGCGGTGTCCATTCCACTTGAGGCCGCAAACTCAGGGTCCCTCTCACATACCTAGAGCTGAGAGAAGCCTCCTCTTGAGGTGCTTGTGGTAAGGTGGTATTGCTCTGGAGTCGAAGCCAGGGACTAACCTCTCATCTCGAGTTGATTTTTGGCCCACGGAGCTCTTTCGTGTTGCTACAGTGACCTCAGGATCCCTCTAGCCTTGAAACAGTGTTCTTGGGGTTTCTCTGGAGTGCCATCAAGGAAATCAAGGCTCCTTTCATGTGTGATGTGCAAGACGGCATTGCTCTGCACGCAGTACAGGGGAGTCGGGCCTCATCTCGCATCGAGGGGGAAGTCTCATGGTTTTTCTCGAGTTGCGGCGGGAACCTGGGGTATATTCTCGAGTTACGACGGGGATGGCCCTTCCACCCACGTGTTTGTTAAGCCACGTCAGGACTCCTGCCTAGTTGCGAGGGACAACTCGGAATTCTCCTCGAGGCTTGGCAGGGCAATTGGGACGCCTCTCCAGCTGAGGCGGGAGACCAAGGGTCCCTTTCCACGTGCCACAAGAATCCTGGGACTCCTATCAAGTTTCACGAGGAGTCAGGCATCGTCTCCTTTGGAGGCACTGATCTCCTCGTACCTCTGGAGTTTTCAAAGGATGTGAGGCCTCCGGTCGCGATGAGGTGGGGAACTAGGTGTTTCTCTGTGGTCTCCACAGGGGATTCAGACATCCTTTCTTCTTGGGAGATGCAAGACGAGACTGCATTCAAGTCACTGCAGGGATATCCGGCCTTATTTCGAGTCAGGGCATCGCGGTGTCCATTCCACTTGAGGCCGCAAACTCAGGGTCCCTCTCACATACCTAGAGCTGAGAGAAGCCTCCTCTTGAGGTGCTTGTGGTAAGGTGGTATTCCTCAGGAGTCGAAGCCAGGGACTAACCTCTCATCTCCTGTTGATTCTTGGTCCACGGAGCTCTTTCGTGTTGCTACAGTGACCTCAGGATCCCTCTAGCCTTGAAACAGTGTTCTTGGGGTTTCTCTGGAGTGCCATCAAGGAAATCAAGGCTCCTTTCATGTGTGATGTGCAACACGGAATTGCTCTGCACGCAGTGCAGGGGAAACGGGCCACATCTCGCGGCGAGGGGGAAGTCTCATGGTTTTTCTCGAGTTGCGGCGGGAATCTGGGGTATATTCTCGAGTTACGACGGGGATGGCCCTTCCACACACGTGTTTGTTCAGCCATGTCAGGACTCCTGCCTAGTTGCGAGGGACAACTCGGGATTCTCCTCGAGGCTTTGCAGGGCAATTGGGACGCCTCTCCAGCTGAGGCGGGAGACCAAGTGTCCCTTTCCACGTACCACAAGAATCCTGGGTCTCCTATCAAGTTTCACGAGGAGTCAGGCATCGTCTCCTTTGGAGGCACTGATCTCCGCATACCTCTGGAGTTTTCAAAGGATTTGAGGCCTCCTGTCGCGATGAGGTGGGGAACTAGGTCTTTCTCTGTGGTCTCCACAGGGGATTCAGACACCCTTTCGTCTTGGGAGATGCAAGACGAGCCTGCATTCCAGTCACTGCAGGGATATCCGGCCTTATTTCGAGTCAGGGCATCGCGGTGTCCATTCCACTTGAGGCCGCAAACTCAGGGTCCCTCTCACATACCTAGAGCTGAGAGAAGCCTCCTCTTGAGGTGCTTCTGGTAAGGTGGTATTCCTCTGGAGTCGAAGCCAGGGACTAACCTCTCATCTCGAGTTGATTTTTGGTCCACAGAGTTCTTTCGTGTTGCTACAGTGACCTCAGGATCCCTCCAGCCTTGAAACAGTGTTCTTGGGGTTTCTCTGGAGTGCCATCAAGGAAATCAAGGCTCCTTTCATGTGTGATGTGCAACACAGAATTGCTCTGCACGCAGTGCAGGGGAATCGGGCCTCATCTCGCGGCGAGGGGGAAGTCTCATGGTTTTTCTCGAGTTGCGGCGGGAACCTGGGGTATATTCTCGAGTTACAACGGGGATGGCCCTTCCACACACGTGTTTGTTCAGCCACGTCAGGACTCCTGCCTAGTTGCGAGGGACAGCTCGGGATTCTCTTCGAGGCTTGGCAAGGCAATTGGAACGCCTCTCCAGCTGAGGCGGGAGACCATGGGTCCCTTTCCACGTGCCACAGGAATCCTGGGACTCCTATCAAGTTTCACGAGGAGTCAGGCATCGTCTCCTTTGGAGGCACTGATCTCCGCGTACCTCTGGAGTTTTCAAAGGATGTGAGGCCTCCGGTCGCGATGAGGTGGGGAACTAGGTCTTTCTCTGAGGTCTCCACAGGGGATTCAGACATCCTTTCATCTTGGGAGATGCAAGACGAGCCTGCATTCAAGTCACTGCAGGTATATCCGGCCTTATTTCGCGTCAGGGCATCGCGGTGTCCATCCCACTTGAGGCCGCAAACTCAGGGTCCCTCTCACATACCTAGAGCTGAGAGAAGCCTCCTCTTGAGGTGCTTGTGGTAAGGTGGTATTCCTCTGGAGTCGAAACCAGGAACTAACCTCTCATCTCGAGTTGATTTTTGGCCCACGGAGCTCTTTCGTGTTGCTACAGTGACCTCAGGATCCCTCTAGCCTTGAAACAGTGTTCTTGGGGTTTCTCTGGAGTGCCATCAAGGAAATCAAGGCTCCTTTCATGTGTGATGTGCAACACGGAATTGCTCTGCACGCAGTACAGGGGAATCGGGCCTCATCTCGCATCGAGGGGGAAGTCTCATGGTTTTTCTCCAGTTGCGGCGGGAACCTGGGGTATATTCTCGAGTTACGACGGGGATGGCCCTTCCACCCACGTGTTTCTTCAGCGACGTCAGGACTCCTGCCTAGTTGCGAGGGAAAACTCGGGATTCTCCTCGAGGCTTTGCAGGGCAATTGGGACGCCTCTCCAGCTGAGACGGGAGACCAAGGGTCCCTTTCCACGTGCCACAGGAATCCTGGGTCTCCTATCAAGTTTCACGAGGAGTCAGGCATCGTCTCCTTTGGAGGCACTGATCTCCGCATACATCTGGAGTTTTCAAAGGATTTGAGGCCTCATGTCGCGATGAGGTGGGGAACTAGGTCTTTCTCTGTGGTCTCCACAGGGGATTCAGACACCCTTTCGTCTTGGGAGATGCAAGACGAGCCTGCATTCCAGTCACTGCAGGGATATCCGGCCTTATTTCGAGTCAGGGCATCGTGGTGTCCATTCCACTTGAGGCCGCAAACTCAGGGTCCCTCTCACATACCTAGAGCTGAGAGAAGCCTCCTCTAGAGGTGCTTGTGGTAAGGTGGTATTCCTCTGGAGTCGAAGCCAGGGACTAACCTCTCATCTCGAGTTGATTTTTGGTCCAAGGAGCTCTTTCGTGTTGCTACAGTGACCTCAGGATCGCTCTAGCCTTGAAACAGTGTTCTTGGGGTTTCTCTGGAGTGCCATGAAGGAAATCAAGGCTCCTTTCATGTGTGATGTGCAACACAGAATTGCTCTGCACACAGTGCAGGGGAATCGGGCCTCATCTCGCGGCGAGGGGGAAGTCTCATGGTTTTTCTCGAGTTGCGGCGGGAACCTGGGCTATATTCTCGAGTTACGACGGGGATGGCCCTTCCACCCACGTGTTTGTTCAGCCACGTCAGGACTCCTGCCTCGTTGCGAGGGACAACTCGGGATTCTCCTCGAGGCTTGGCAGGGTAATTGGAACGCCTCTCCAGCTGAGGCGGGAGACCAAGGGTCCCTTTCCACGTGCCACAAGAATCCTGGGACTCCTATCAAGTTTCACGAGGAGTCAGGCATCGTCTCCTTTGGAGGCACTGATCTCCGCGTACCTCTGGAGTTTTCAAAGGATGTGAGGCCTCCGGTCGCGATGAGGTGGGGAACTAGGTGTTTCTCAGTGGTCTCCACAGGGGATTCAGACATCCTTTCTTCTTGGGAGATGCAAGACGAGCCTGCATTCAAGTCACTGCAGGGATATCCGGCCTTATTTCGCGTCAGGGCATCGCGGTGTCCATTCCACTTGAGGCCGCAAACTCAGGGTCCCTCTCACATACCTAGAGCTGAGAGAAGCCTCCTCTTGAGGTGCTTGTGGTAAGGTGGTATTCCTCTGGAGTCGAAGCCAGGGACTAACCTCTCATCTCGAGTTGATTTTTGGTCCACGGAGCTCTTTCGTGTTGCTACAGTGACCTCAGGATCCCTCTAGCCTTGAAACAGTGTTCTTGGGGTTTCTCTGGAGTGCCATCAAGGAAATCAAGGCTCCTTTCATGTGTGATGTGCAACTCGGAATTGCTCTGCACGCAGTGCAGGGGAATCGGGCCTCATCTCGCGGCGAGGTGGAAGTCTCATGGTTTTTCTCGAGTTGCGGCGGGATCCTGGGGTATATTCTCGAGTTACGACGGGGATGGCCCTTCCACCCACGTGTTTCTTCAGCGACGTCAGGACTCCTGCCTAGTTGCGACACACAACTCTGGATTCTCCTCGAGGCTTGGCAGGGCAATTGGGACGCCTCTCCAGCTGAGGCGGGAGACCAAGTGTCCCTTTCCAAGTGCCACAGGAATCCTGGGACTCCTATCAAGTTTCACGAGGAGTCAGGCATCGTCTCCTTTGGAGGCACTGATCTCCGCGTACCTCTGGAGTTTTCAATGGATGTGAGGCTATCGGTCGTGATGAGGTGGGAACTAAGTCTTTCTCTGTGCTTTCCACAGGGGATTCCGACATCCTTTCGTCGTGGGAGATGCAAGACGAGCCTGCATTGAAGTCACTGCAGGGATATCCAGCCTTATTTCGAGTCAGGGCATCGCGGTGTCCATTCCACTTGAGGCCGCAAACTCAGGGTCCCTCTCACATACCTAGAGCTGAGAGAAGCCTCCTCTTGAGGTGCTTGTGGTAAGGTGGTATTCCTCTGGAGACGAATCCAGGGACTAACCTCTCTTTTCGAGTTGATTTTTGGTCCACAGAGTTCTTTCGTGTTGCTACAGTGACCTCAGGATCCCTCTAGCCTTGAAACAGTGTTCTTGGGGTTTCTCTGGAGTGCCATCAAGGAAATCAAGGCTCCTTTCATGTGTGATGTGCAACACGGAATTGCTCTGCACGCAGTACAGGGGCATCGGGCCTCATCTCGCATCGAAGGGGAAGTCTCATGGTTTTTCTCGAGTTGCGGCGGGAACCTGGGGTATATTCTCGAGTTACGACGGGGATGGCCCTTCCACCCACGTGTTTCTTCAGCGACGTCAGGACTCCTGCCTAGTTGCGAGGGAGAACTCGGGATTCTCCTCGAGGCTTTGCAGGGCAATTGGGACGCCTCTCCAGCTGAGACGGGAGACCAAGGGTCCCTTTCCAAGTGCCACAGGAATCCTGGGTCTCCTATCAAGTTTCACGAGGAGTCAGGCATCGTCTCCTTTGGAGGCACTGATCTCCGCATACCTCTGGAGTTTTCAAAGGATTTGAGGCCTCATGTCGCGATGAGGTGGGGAACTAGGTCTTTCTCTGTGGTCTCCACAGGGGATTCAGACACCCTTTCGTCTTGGGAGATGCAAGACGAGCCTGCATTCCAGTCACTGCAGGGATATCCGGCCTTATTTCGAGTCAGGGCATCGTGGTGTCAATTCCACTTGAGGCCGCAAACTCAGGGTCCCTCTCACATACCTAGAGCTGAGAGAAGCCTCCTCTTGAGGTGCTTGTTGTAAGGTGGTATTCCTCTGGAGTCGAAGCCAGGAACTAACCTCTCATCTCGAGTTGATTTTTGGTCCACGGAGCTCTTTCGTGTTGCTACAGTGACCTCAGGATCCCTCTAGCCTTGAAACAGTGTTCTTGGGGTTTCTCTGGAGTGCCATGAAGGAAATCAAGGCTCCTTTCATGTGTGATGTACAACACAGAATTGCTCTGCACGCAGTGCAGGGGAATCGGGCCTCATCTCGCGGCGATGGGGAAGTCTCATGGTTTTTCTCGAGTTGCGGCGGGAACCTGGGCTATATTCTCGAGTTACGACGGGGATGGCCCTTCCACACACGTGTTTGTTCAGCCACGTCAGGACTCTTGCCTAGTTGCGAGACACAACTCGGGATTCTCCTCGAGGCTTGGCAAGGCAATTGGGACGCCTCTCCAGCTTAGGCGGGAGACCAAGGGTCCCTTTCCACGTGCCACAGGAATCCTGGGACTCCTATCAAGTTTCACGAGGAGTCAGGCATCGTCTCCTTTGGAGGCACTGATCTCCGCGTACCTCTGGAGTTTTCAAAGGATGTGAGGCCTCCGGTCGCGATGAGGTGGGGAACTAGGTCTTTCTCTGTGGTCTCCACAGGGGATTCAGACATCCTTTCACCTTGGGAGTTGCAAGTCGAGCCTGCATTCAAGTCACTGCAGGGATATCCAGCCTTATTTCGCGTCAGGGCATCGCGGTGTCCATTCCACTTGAGGCCGCAAACTCAGGGTCCCTCTCACATACCTAGAGCTGAGAGAAGCCTCCTCTTGAGGTGCTTGTGGTAAGGTGGTATTCCTCTGGAGTCGAAGCCAGGGACTAACCTCTCATCTCGAGTTGATTTTTGGCCCACGGAGATCTTTCGTGTTGCTACAGTGACCTCAGGATCCCTCTAGCCTTGAAACAGTGTTCTTGGGGTTTCTCTGGAGTGCCATCAAGGAAATCAAGGCTTCTTTCATGTGTGATGTGCAACTCGGAATTGCTCTGCACGCAGTGCAGGGGAATCGGGCCTCATCTCGCGGCGAGGGGGAAGTCTCATGGTTTTTCTCGAGTTGCGGCGGGAACCTGGGGTATATTCTCGAGTTACGACGGGGATGGCCCTTCCACCCACGTATTTCTTCAGCGACGTCAGGACTCCTGCCTAGTTGCGAGGGACAACTCGGGATTCTCCTCGAGGTTTTGTAGGGCAATTGGGACGCCTCTCCAGCTGAGACGGGAGACCAAGGGTCCCTTTCCACGTGCCACAAGAATCCTGGGACTCCTATCAAGTTTCACGAGGAGTCAGGCATCGTCTCCTTTGGAGGCACTGATCTCTGCGTACCTCTGGAGTTTTCAAAGGATGTGAGGCCTCCGGTCGTGATGAGGTGTGGAACGAGGTCTTTCTCTGTGGTCTCCACAGGGGATTCAGACATCCTTTCTTCTTGGGAGATGCAAGACGAGCCTGCATTCAAGTCACTGCAGGGATATCCGGCCTTATTTCGCGTCAGGGCATCGCGGTGTCCATTCCACTTGAGGCCGCAAACTCAGGGTCCCTCTCACATACCTAGAGCTGAGAGAAGCCTCCTCTTGAGGTGCTTGTGGTAAGGTGGTATTCCTCTGGAGTCGAAGCCAGGGACTAACCTCTCATCTCGAGTTGATTTTTGGCCCACGGAGCTCTTTCGTGTTGCTACAGTGACCTCAGGATCCCTCTAGCCTTGAAACAGTGTTCTTGGGGTTTCTCTGGAGTGCCATCAAGGAAATCAAGGCTCCTTTCATGTGTGATGTGCAACACGGAATTGCTCTGCACGCAGTGCAGGGGAATCGGGCCTCATCTCGCGACGAGGGGGAAGTCTCATGGTTTTTCTCGAGTTGCGGCGGGAACCTGGGGTATATTCTCGAGTTACGACGGGGATGGCCCTTCCACCCACTTGTTTCTTCAGCGACGTCAGGACTCCTGCCTAGTTGCGAGACACAACTCTGGATTCTCCTCGAGGCTTGGCAGGGAAATTGGGACGCCTCTCCAGCTGAGGCGGGAGACCAAGTGTCCCTTTCCAAGTGCCACAGGAATCCTGGGACTCCTATCAAGTTTCACGAGGAGTCAGGCATCGTCTCCTTTGGAGGCACTGATCTCCGCGTACCTCTGGAGTTTTCAATGGATGTGAGGCTATCGGTCGTGATGAGGTGGGAACTAAGTCTTTCTCCGTGCTTTCCACAGGGGATTCAGACATCCTTTCGTCCTGGGAGATGCAAGACGAGCCTGCATTGAAGTCACTGCAGGGATATCCGGCCTTATTTCGAGTCAGGGCATCGCGGTGTCCATTCCACTTGAGGCCGCAAACTCAGGGTCCCTCTCACATACCTAGAGCTGAGAGAAGCCTCCTCTTGAGGTGCTTGTGGTAAGGTGGTATTCCTCTGGAGACGAATTCAGGGACTAACCTCTCTTTTCGAGTTGATTTTTGGTCCACAGAGTTCTTTCGTGTTGCTACAGTGACCTCAGGATCCCTCTAGCCTTGAAACAGTGTTCTTGGGGATTCTCTGGAGTGCCATCAAGGAAATCAAGGCTCCTTTCATGTGTGATGTGCAAGACGGAATTGCTCTGCACGCAGTACAGGGGAATCGGGCCTCATCTCGCATCGAGGGGGAAGTCTCATGGTTTTTCTCGAGTTGCGGCGGGAACCTGGGGTATATTCTCGAGTTACGACGGGGATGGCCCTTCCACCCACGTGTTTGTTCAGCCACGTCAGGACTCCTGCCTAGTTGCGAGGGACAACTCGGGATTCTCCTCGAGGCTTGGCAGGGCAATTGGAAAGCCTCTCCAGCTGAGGCGGGAGACCAAGGGTCCCTTTCCACGTGCCACAAGAATCCTGGGACTCCTATCAAGTTTCACGAGGAGTCAGGCATCGTCTCCTTTGGAGGCACTGATCTCCGCGTACCTCTGGAGTTTTCAAAGGATGTGAGGCCTCCGGTCGCGATGAGGTGGGGAACTAGGTGTTTCTCTGTGGTCTCCACAGGGGATTCAGACATCCTTTCTTCTTGGGAGATGCAAGACGAGCCTGCATTCAAGTCACTGCAGGGATATCCGGCCATATTTCGAGTCAGGGCATCGCAGTGTCCATTCCACTTGAGGCCGCAAACTCAGGATCCCTCTCACATACCTAGAGCTGAGAGAAGCCTCCTCTTGAGGTGCTTGTGGTAAGGTGGTATTCCTCAGGAGTCGAAGCCAGGGACTAACCTCTCATCTCGTGTTCATTCTTGGTCCACGGAGCTCTTTCGTGTTGCTACAGTGACCTCAGGATCCCTCTAGCCTTGAAACAGTGTTCTTGGGGTTTCTCTGGAGTGCCATCAAGGAAATCAAGGCTCCTTTCATGTGTGATGTGCAACACGGAATTGCTCTGCACGCAGTGCAGGGGAATCGGGCCTCATCTCGCATCGAGGGGGAAGTCTCATGGTTTTTCTCGAGTTGCGGCGGGAACCTGGGGTATATTCTCGAGTTACGACGGGGATGGCCCTTCCACCCACGTGTTTCTTCAGCGACGTCAGGACTCCTGCCTAGTTGCGAGGGACAACTCTGGATTCTCCTCGAGGCTTGGCAGGGCAATTGGGACGCCTCTCCAGCTGAGGCGGGAGACCAAGGGTCCCTTTCCAAGTGCCACAGGAATCCTGGGACTCCTATCAAGTTTCACGAGGAGTCAGGCATCGTCTCCTTTGGAGGCACTGATCTCCGCGTACCTCTGGAGTTTTCAAAGGATGTGAGGCTATCGGTCGCGATGAGGTGGGGAACTAAGTCTTTCTCTGTGCTTTCCACAGGGGATTCAGACATCCGTTCGTCGTGGGAGATGCAAGACGAGCCTGCATTCAAGTCACTGCAGGGATATCCAGCCTTATTTCGAGTCAGGGCATCGCGGTGTCCATTCCACTTGAGGCTGCAAACTCAGGGTCCCTCTCACATACCTAGAGCTGAGAGAAGCCTCCTCTTGAGGTGCTTGTGGTAAGGTGGTATTCCTCTGGAGACGAATCCAGGGACTAACCTCTCTTTTCGAGTTGATTTTTGGTCCACAGAGTTCTTTCGTGTTGCTACAGTGACCTCAGGATCCCTCTAGCCTTGGAACAGTGTTCTTGGGGTTTCTCTGGAGTGCCATCAAGGAAATCAAGGCTCCTTTCATGTGTGATGTGCAAGACGGAATTGCTCTGCACGCAGTACAGGGGAATCGGGCCTCATCTCGCATCGAGGGGGAAGTCTCATGGTTTTTCTCGAGTTGCAGCGGGTATCTGGGGTATATTCTCGAGTTACGACGGGGATGGCCCTTCCACACACGTGTTTGTTCAGCCTCGTCAGGACTCCTGCCTAGTTGCGAGGGACAACTCGGGATTCTCCTCGAGGCTTGGCAGGGCAATTGGAACGCCTCTCCAGCTGAGGCGGGAGACCAAGGGTCCCTTTCCACGTGCCACAAGAATCCTGGGACTCCTATCAAGTTTCACGAGAAGTCAGGCATCGTCTCCTTTGGAGGCACTGATCTCCGCGTACCTCTGGAGTTTTCAAAGGATGTGAGGCCTCCGGTCACGATGAGGTGGGGAACTAGGTGTTTCTCTGTGGTCTACACAGGGGATTCAGACATCCTTTCTTCTTGGGAGATGCAAGACGAGCCTGCATTCAAGTCACTGCAGGGATATCCGGCCTTATTTCGAGTCAGGGCATCGCGGTGTCCATTCCACTTGAGGCCGCAAACTCAGGATCCCTCTCACATACCTAGAGCTGAGAGAAGCCTCCTCTTGAGGTGCTTGTGGTAAGGTGGTATTCCTCAGGAGTCGAAGCCAGGGACTAACCTCTCATCTCGTGTTGATTCTTGGTCCACGGAGCTCTTTCGTGTTGCTACAGTGACCTCAGGATCCCTCTAGCTTTGAAACAGTGTTCTTGGGGTTTCTCTGGAGTGCCATCAAGGAAATCAAGGCTCCTTTCATGTGTGATGTGCAACACGGAATTGCTCTGCACGCAGTGCAGGGGAAACGGGTCACATCTCGCGGCGAGGGGGAAGTCTCATGGTTTTTCTCGAGTTGCGGCGGGAACCTGGGGTATATTCTCGAGTTACGACGGGGATGGCCCTTCCACACACGTGTTTGTTCAGCCATGTCAGGACTCCTGCCTAGTTGCGAGGGACAACTCGGGATTCTCCTCGAGGCTTTGCAGGGCAATTGGGACGCCTCTCCAGCTGAGGCGGGAGACCAAGGGTCCCTTTCCACGTGCCACAGGAATCCTGGGTCTCCTATCAAGTTTCACGAGGAGTCAGGCATCGTCTCCTTTGGAGGCACTGATCTCCGCATACCTCTGGAGTTTTCAAAGGATTTGAGGCCTCCTGTCGCGATGAGGTGGGGAACTAGGTCTTTCTCTGTGGTCTCCACAGGGGATTCAGACACCCTTTCGTCTTGGGAGATGCAAGACGAGGCTGCATTCCAGTCACTGCAGGGATATCCGGCCTTATTTCGAGTCAGGGCATCGCGGTGTCCATTCCACTTGAGGCCGCAAACTCAGGGTCCCTCTCACATACCTAGAGCTGAGAGAAGCCTCCTCTTGAGGTGCTTGTGGTAAGGTGGTATTCCTCTGGAGTCGAAGCCAGGGACTAACCTCTCATCTCGAGTTGATTTTTGGCCCACGGAGCTCTTTTGTGTTGCTACAGTGACCTCAGGATCCCTCTAGCCTTGAAACAGTGTTCTTAGGGTTTCTCTGGAGTGCCATCAAGGAAATCAAGGCTCCTTTCATGTGTGATGTGCAACACGGAATTGCTCTGCACGCAGTGCAGGGGAATCGGGCCTCATCTCACGGCGAGGGGGAAGTCTCATGGTTTTTCTCGAGTTGCGGCGGGAACCTGGGGTATATTCTCGAGTTACGACGGGGATGGCCCTTCCACCCACGTGTTTCTTCAGCGACGTCAGGACTCCTGCCTAGTTGCGAGGGACAACTCTGGATTCTCCTCGAGGCTTGGCAGGGCAATTGGGACGCCTCTCCAGCTGAGGCGGGAGACCAAGTGTCCCTTTCCAAGTGCCACAGGAATCCTGGGACTCCTATCAAGTTTCACGAGAAGTCAGGCATCGGCTCCTTTGGAGGCACTGATCTCCGCGTACCTCTGGAGTTTTCAAAGGATGTGAGGCTATCGGTCGCGATGAGGTGGGAAACTAAGTCTTTCTCTGTGCTTTCCACAGGGGATTCAGACATCCTTTCGTCTTGGGAGATGCAAGACGAGCCTGCATTGAAGTCACTGCAGGGATATCCGGCCTTATTTCGAGTCAGGGCATCGCGGTGTCCATTCCACTTGAGGCCGCAAACTCAGGGTACCTCTCACATACCTAGAGCTGAGAGAAGCCTCCTCTTGAGGTGCTTGTGGTAAGGTGGTATTCCTCTGGAGACGAATCCAGGGACTAACCTCTCTTTTCGAGTTGATTTTTGGTCCATAGAGTTCTTTCGTGTTGCTACAGTGACCTCAGGATCCCTCTAGCCTTGAAACATTGTTCTTGGGGTTTCTCTGGAGTGCCATCAAGGAAATCAAGGCTCCTTTCATGTGTGATGTGCAACACGGAATTGCTCTGCACGCAGTGCAGGGGAATCGGGCCTCTTCTCCCGGCGAGGGGGCAGTCTCATGGTTTTTCTCGAGTTGCGGCGGGAACCTGGGGTATATTCTCGAGTTACGACGGGGATGGCCCTTCCACCCACGTGTTTCTTCAGCGACGTCAGGACTCCTGCCTAGTTGCGAGGAACAACTCTGGATTCTCCTCGAGGCTTGGCAGGGCAATTGGGACGCCTCTCCAGCAGAGGCGGGAGACCAAGTGTCCCTTTCCAAGTGCCACAGGAATCCTGGGACTCCTATCAAGTTTCACGATGAGTCAGGCATCGTCTCCTTTGGAGGCACTGATCTCCGCGTACCTCTGGAGTTTTCAAAGGATGTGCGGCTATCGGTCGCGATGAGGTGGGGAACTAAGTCTTTCTCTGTGCTTTCCACAGGGGATTCAGACATCCTTTCGTCCTGGGAGATGCAAGACAAGCCTGCATTGAAGTCACTGCAGGGATATCCGGCCTTATTTCGAGTCAGGGTATCGCGGTGTCCATTCCACTTGAGGCCGCAAACTCAGGGTCCCTCTCACATACCTAGAGCTGAGAGAAGCCTCCTCTTGAGGTGCTTGTGGTAAGGTGGTATTCCTCTGGAGACGAATCCAGGGACTAACCTCTCTTTTCGAGTTGATTTTTGGTCCACAGAGTTCTTTCGTGTTGATACAGTGACCTCAGGATCCCTCTATCCTTGAAACAGTGTTCTTGGGGTTTCTCTGGAGTGCCATCAAGGAAATCAAGGCTCCTTTCATGTGTGATGTGCAAGACGGAATTGCTCTGCACGCAGTACAGGGGAATCGGGCCTCATCTCGCATCGAGGGGGAAGTCTCATGGTTTTTCTCCAGTTGCGGCGGGAACCTGGGGAATATTCTCGAGTTACGACGGGGATGGCCCTTCCACCCACGTGTTTGTTCAGCCACGTCAGGACTCCTGCCTAGTTGCGAGGGACAACTCGGGATTCTCCTCGAGGCTTGGCAGGGCAATTGGAACGCCTCTCCAGCTGAGGCGGGAGACCAAGGGTCCCTTTCCACGTGCCACAAGAATCCTGGGACTCCTATCAAGTTTCACGAGGAGTCAGGCATCGTCTCCTTTGGAGGCACTGATCTCCGCGTACCTCTGGAGTTTTCAAAGGATGTGAGGCCTCCGGTCGCGATGAGGTGGGGAACTAGGTGTTTCTCTGTGTTCTCCACAGGGGATTCAGACATCCTTTCTTCTTGGGAGATGCAAGACGAGCCTGCATTCAAGTCACTGCAGGGAAATCCGGCCTTATTTCGTGTCAGGGCATCGCGGTGTCCATTCCACTTGAGGCCGCAAACTCAGGGTCCCTCTCACATACCTAGAGCTGAGAGAAGCCTCCTCTTGAGGTGCTTGTGGTAAGGTGGTATTCCTCAGGATTCGAAGCCAGGGACTAACCTCTCATCTCGAGTTGATTTTTGGCCCACGGAGCTCTTTCGTGTTGCTAAAGTGACCTCAGGATCCCTCTAGCCTTGAAACAGTGTTCTTGGGGTTTCTCTGGAGTGCCATCAAGGAAATCAAGGCTCCTTTCATGTGTGATGTGCAACACGGAAATGCTCTGCACGCAGTGCAGGTGAATCGGGCCTCATCTCGCGTCGAGGGGGAAGTCTCATGGTTTTTCTCGAGTTGCGGCGGGAACCTGGGGTATATTCTCGAGTTACGACGGGGATGGCCCTTCCACACACGTGTTTGTTCAGCCATGTCAGGACTCCTGCCTAGTTGCGAGGGACAACTCGGGATTCTCCTCGAGGCTTTGCAGGGCAATTGGGACGCCTCTCCAGCTGAGGCGGGAGACCAAGGGTCCCTTTCCACGTGCCACAGGAATCCTGGGTCTCCTATCAAGTTTCACGAGGAGTCAGGCATCGTCTCCTTTGGAGGCACTGATCTCCGCATACCTCTGGAGTTTTCAAAGGATTTGAGGCCTCCTGTCGCGATGAGGTGGGGAACTAGGTCTTTCTCTGTGGTCTCCACAGGGGATTCAGACACCCTTTCGTCTTGGGAGATGCAAGACGAGGCTGCATTCCAGTCACTGCAGGGATATCCGGCCTTATTTCGAGTCAGGGCATCGCGGTGTCCATTCCACTTGAGGCCGCAAACTCAGGGTCCCTCTCACATACCTAGAGCTGAGAGAAGCCTCCTCTTGAGGTGCTTGTGGTAAGGTGGTATTCCTCTGGAGTCGAAGCCAGGGACTAACCTCTCATCTCGAGTTGATTTTTGGCCCACGGAGCTCTTTCGTGTTGCTACAGTGACCTCAGGATCCCTCTAGCCTTGAAACAGTGTTCTTAGGGTTTCTCTGGAGTGCCATCAAGGAAATCAAGGCTCCTTTCATGTGTGATGTGCAAGACGGAATTGCTCTGCACGCAGTGCAGGGGAATCGGGCCTCATCTCGCGGCGAGGGGGAAGTCTCATGGTTTTTCTCGAGTTGCGGCGGGAACCTGGGGTATATTCTCGAGTTACGACGGGGATGGCCCTTCCACCCACGTGTTTCTTCAGCGACGTCAGGACTCCTGCCTAGTTGCGAGGGACAACTCTGGATTCTCCTCGAGGCTTGGCAGGGCAATTGGGACGCCTCTCCAGCTCAGGCGGGAGACCAAGTGTCGCTTTCCAAGTGCCACAGGAATCCTGGGACTCCTATCAAGTTTCACGAGAAGTCAGGCATCGGCTCCTTTGGAGGCACTGATCTCCGCGTACCTCTGGAGTTTTCAAAGGATGTGAGGCTATCGGTCGCGATGAGGTGGGAAACTAAGTCTTTCTCTGTGCTTTCCACAGGGGATTCAGACATCCTTTCGTCTTGGGAGATGCAAGACGAGCCTGCATTGAAGACACTGCAGGGATATCCGGCCTTATTTCGAGTCAGGGCATCGCGGTGTCCATTCCACTTGAGGCCGCAAACTCAGGGTACCTCTCACATACCTAGAGCTGAGAGAAGCCTCCTCTTGAGGTGCTTGTGGTAAGGTGGTATTCCTCTGGAGACGAATCCAGGGACTAACCTCTCTTTTCGAGTTGATTTTTGGTCCACAGAGTTCTTTCGTGTTGCTACAGTGACCTCAGGATCCCTCTAGCCTTGAAACATTGTTCTTGGGGTTTCTCTGGAGTGCCATCAAGGAAATCAAGGCTCCTTTCATGTGTGATGTGCAACACGGAATTGCTCTGCACGCAGTGCAGGGGAATCGGGCCTCATCTCCCGGCGAGGGGGAAGTCTCATGGTTTTTCTCGAGTTGCGGCGGGAACCTGGGGTATATTCTCGAGTTACGACGGGGATGGCCCTTCCACCCACGTGTTTCTTCAGCGACGTCAGGACTCCTGCCTAGTTGCGAGGAACAACTCTGGATTCTCCTCGAGGCTTGGCAGGGCAATTGGGACGCCTCTCCAGCTGAGGCGGGAGACCAAGTGTCCCTTTCCAAGTGCCACAGGAATCCTGGGACTCCTATCAAGTTTCACGATGAGTCAGGCATCGTCTCCTTTGGAGGCACTGATCTCCGCGTACCTCTGGAGTTTTCAAAGGATGTGCGGCTATCGGTCGCGATGAGGTGGGGAACTAAGTCTTTCTCTGTGCTTTCCACAGGGGATTCAGACATCCTTTCTTCCTGGGAGATGCAAGACGAGCCTGCATTGAAGTCACTGCAGGGATATCCGGCCTTATTTCGAGTCAGGGTATCGCGGTGTCCATTCCACTTGAGGCCGCAAACTCAGGGTCCCTCTCACATACCTAGAGCTGAGAGAAGCCTCCTCTTGAGGTGCTTGTGGTAAGGTGGTGTTCCTCTGGAGACGAATCCAGGGACTAACCTCTCTTTTCGAGTTGATTTTTGGTCCACAGAGTTCTTTCGTGTTGATACAGTGACCTCAGGATCCCTCTATCCTTGAAACAGTGTTCTTGGGGTTTCTCTGGAGTGCCATCAAGGAAATCAAGGCTCCTTTCATGTGTGATGTGCAAGACGGAATTGCTCTGCACGCAGTACAGGGGAATCGGGCCTCATCTCGCATCGAGGGGGAAGTCTCATGGTTTTTCTCGAGTTGCGGCGGGAACCTGGGGAATATTCTCGAGTTACGACGGGGATGGCCCTTCCACCCACGTGTTTGTTCAGCCACGTCAGGACTCCTGCCTAGTTGCGAGGGACAACTCGGGATTCTCCTCGAGGCTTGGCAGGGCAATTGGAACGCCTCTCCAGCTGAGGCGGGAGACCAAGTGTCCCTTTCCACGTGCCACAAGAATCCTGGGACTCCTATCAAGTTTCACGAGGAGTCAGGCATCGTCTCCTTTGGAGGCACTGATCTCCGCGTACCTCTGGAGTTTTCAAAGGATGTGAGGCCTCCGGTCGCGATGAGGTGGGGAACTAGGTGTTTCTCTGTGTTCTCCACAGGGGATTCAGACATCCTTTCTTCTTGGGAGATGCAAGACGAGCCTGCATTCAAGTCACTGCAGGGAAATCCGGCCTTATTTCGAGTCAGGGCATCGCGGTGTCCATTCCACTTGAGGCCGCAAACTCAGGGTCCCTCTCACATACCTAGAGCTGAGAGAAGCCTCCTCTTGAGGTGCTTGTGGTAAGGTGGTATTCCTCAGGATTCGAAGCCAGGGACTAACCTCTCATCTCGAGTTGATTTTTGGCCCACGGAGCTCTTTCGTATTGCTAAAGTGACCTCAGGATCCCTCTAGCCTTGAAACAGTGTTCTTGGGGTTTCTCTGGAGTGCCATCAAGGAAATCAAGGCTCCTTTCATGTGTGATGTGCAACACGGAAATGCTCTGCACGCAGTGCAGGTGAATCGGGCCTCATCTCGCGGCGAGGGGGAAGTCTCATGGTTTTTCTCGAGTTGCGGCGGGAACCTGGGGTATATTCTCGAGTTACGACGGGGATGGCCCTTCCACCCACGTGTTTCTTCAGCGACGTCAGGACTCCTGCCTAGTTGCGAGGGACAACTCGGGATTCTCCTCGAGGCTTGGCAGGGCAATTGGGACGCCTCTCCAGCTGAGACGGGAGACCAAGGGTCCCTTTCCACGTGCCAAAGGAATCCTGGGTCTCCTATCAAGTTTCACGATGAGTCAGGCATCGTCTCCTTTGGAGGCACTGATCTCCGCGTACCTCTGGAGTTTTCAAAGGATGTGAGGCCTCCGGTCGTGATGAGGTGTGGAACTAGGTCTTTCTCTGTGGTCTCCACAGGGGATTCAGACATCCTTTCATCTTGGGAGATGCAAGCCGAGCCTGCATTCAAGTCACTGCAGGGATATCCAGCTTTATTTCGCGTCAGGGCATCGCGGTGTCCATTCCACTTGAGGCCGCAAACTCAGGGTCCCTCTCACATACCTAGAGCTGAGAGAAGCCTCCTCTTGAGGTGCTTGTGGTAAGGTGGTATTCCTCTGGAGTCGAAGCCAGGGACTAACCTCTCATCTCGAGTTGATTTTTGGCCCACGGAGCTCTTTCGTGTTGCTACAGTGACCTCAGGATCCCTCTAGCCTTGAAACAGTGTTCTTGGGGTTTCTCTGGAGTGCAATCAAGGAAATCAAGGCTCCTTTCATGTGTGATGTGCAACACGGAATTGCTCTGCACGCAGTGCAGGGGAATCGGGCCTCATCTCGCGGCGAGGGGGAAGTCTCATGGTTTTTCTCGAGTTGCGGCGGGAACCTGGGGTATATTCTCGAGTTACGACGGGGATGGCCCTTCCACCCACGTGTTTCTTCAGTGACGTCAGGACTCCTGCCTAGTTGCGAGGGACAACTCGGGATTCTCCTCGAGGCTTGGCAGGGCAATTGGGACGCCTCTCCAGCTGAGACGGGAGACCAAGGGTCCCTTTCCACGTGCCAAAGGAATCCTGGGTCTCCTATCAAGTTTCACGATGAGTCAGGCATCGTCTCCTTTGGAGGCACTGATCTCCGCGTACCTCTGGAGTTTTCAAAGGATGTGAGGCCTCCGGTCGTGATGAGGTGTGGAACTAGGTCTTTCTCTGTGGTCTCCACAGGGGATTCAGACATCCTTTCATCTTGGGAGATGCAAGCCGAGCCTGCATTCAAGTCACTGCAGGGATATCCAGCCTTATTTCGCGTCAGGGCATCGCGGTGTCCATTCCACTTGAGGCCGCAAACTCAGGGTCCCTCTCACATACCTAGAGCTGAGAGAAGCCTCCTCTTGACGTGCTTGTGGTAAGGTGGTATTCCTCTGGAGTCGAAGCCAGGGACTAACCTTTCATCTCGAGTTGATTTTTGGCCCACGGAGCTCTTTCGTGTTGCTACAGTGACCTCAGGATCCCTCTAGCCTTGAAACAGTGTTCTTGGGGTTTCTCTGGAGTGCCATCAAGGAAATCAAGGCTCCTTTCATGTGTGATGTGCAACACGGAATTGCTCTGCACGCAGTGCAGGGGAATCGGGCCTCATCTCGCGGCGAGGGGGAAGTCTCATGGTTTTTCTCGAGTTGCGGCGGGAACCTGGGGTATATTCTCGAGTTACGACGGGGATGGCCCTTCCACCCACGTGTTTCTTCAGCGACGTCAGGACTCCTGCCTAGTTGCGAGGGACAACTCTGGATTCTCCTCGAGGCTTGGCAGGGCAATTGGGACGCCTCTCCAGCTGAGGCGGGAGACCAAGTGTCCCTTTCCAAGTGCCACAGGAATCCTGGGACTCCTATCAAGTTTCACGAGAAGTCAGGCATCGGCTCCTTTGGAGCCACTGATCTCCGCGTACCTCTGGAGTTTTCAAAGGATGTGAGGCTATCGGTCGCGATGAGGTGGGGAACTAAGTCTTTCTCTGTGCTTTCCACAGGGGATTCAGACATCCTTTCGTCTTGGGATATGCAAGACGAGACTGCATTGAAGTCACTGCAGGGATATCCGGCCTTATTTCGAGTCAGGGCATCGCGGTGTCCATTCCACTTGAGGCCGCAAACTCAGGGTCCCTCTCACATACCTAGAGCTGAGAGAAGCCTCCTCTTGAGGTGCTTGTGGTAAGGTGGTATTCCTCTGGAGACGAATTCAGGGACTAACCTCTCTTTTCGAGTTGATTTTTGGTCCACAGAGTTCTTTCGTGTTGCTACAGTGACCTCAGGATCCCTCTATCCTTGAAACAGTGTTCTTGGGGTTTCTCTGGAGTGCCATCAAGGAAATCAAGGCTCCTTTCATGTGTGATGTGCAAGACGGAATTGCTCTGCACGCAGTACAGGGGAATCGGGCCTCATCTCGCAGCGAGGGGGAAGTCTCATGGTTTTTCTCGAGTTGCGGCGGGAACCTGGGGTATATTCTCGAGTTACGACGGGGATGGCCCTTCCACCCACGTGTTCGTTTAGCCACGTCAGGACTCCTGCCTAGTTGCGAGGGACAACTCGGGATTCTCCTCGAGGCTTGGCAGGGCAATTGGAACGCCTCTCCAGCTGAGGCGGGAGACCAAGGGTCCCTTTCCACGTGCCACAAGAATCCTGGGACTCCTATCAAGTTTCACGAGGAGTCAGGCATCGTCTCCTTTGGAGCCACTGATCTCCGTGTACCTCTGGAGTTTTCAAAGGATGTGAGGCCTCCGGTCGCGATGAGGTGGGGAACTAGGTATTTCTCTGTGGTCTCCACAGGGGATTCAGACATCCTTTCTTCTTGGGAGATGCAAGACGAACCTGCATTCAAGTCACTGCAGGGATATCCGGCTTTATTTCGAGTCAGGGCATCCCGGTGTCCATTCCACTTGAGGCCGCAAACTCAGGGTCCCTCTCACATACCTAGAGCTGAGAGAAGCCTCCTCTTGAGGTGCTTGTGGTAAGGTGGTATTCCTCAGGAGTCGAAGCCAGGGACTAACCTCTCATCTCGTGTTGATTCTTGGTCCACGGAGCTCTTTCGTGTTGCTACAGTGACCTCAGGATCCCTCTAGCCTTGAAACAGTGTTCTTGGGGTTTCTCTGGAGTGCCATCAAGGAAATCAAGGCTCCTTTCATGTGTGATGTGCAAGACGGAATTGCTCTGCACGCAGTGCAGGGGAATCGGGCCTCATTTTGCGGCGAAGGGGAAGTCTCATGGTTTTTCTCGAGTTGCGGCGGGAACTTGGGGTATATTCTCGAGTTACAACGGGGATGGCCCTTCCACACACGTGTGTGTTCAGCCATGTCAGGACTCCTGCCTAGTTGCGAGGGACAACTCTGGATTCTCCTCGAGGCTTTGCAGGGCAATTGGGACGCCTCTCCAACTGAGACGGGAGACCAAGGGTCCCTTTCCACGTGCCACAGGAATCCTGGGTCTTCTATCAAGTTTCACGAGGAGTCAGGCATCGTCTCCTTTGGAGGCACTGATCTCCGCATACCTCTGGAGTTTTCAAAGGATTTGAGGCCTCCTGTCGCGATGAGGTGGGGAACTAGGTCTTTCTCTGTGGTCTCCACAGGGGATTCAGACACCCTTTCGTCTTGGGAGATGCAAGACGAGCCTGCATTCCAGTCACTGCAGGGATATCCGGCCTTATTTCGAGTCAGGGAATCGCGGTGTCCATTCCACTTGAGGCCGCAAACTCAGGGTCCCTCTCACATACCTAGAGCTGAGAGAAGCCTCCGCTTGAGGTGCTTGTGGTAAGGTGGTATTCCTCTGGAGTCGAAGCCAGGGACTAACCTCTCATCTCGAGTTGATTTTTGATCCACGGAGCTCTTTCCTGTTGCTACAGTGACCTCAGGATCCCTCTAGCCTTGAAACAGTGTTCTTGGGGTTTCTCTGGAGTGCCATGAAGGAAATCAAGGCTCCTTTCATGTGTGATGTGCAACACAGAATTGCTCTGCACGCAGTGCAGGGGAATCGGGCCTCATCTCGCGGCGAGGGGGAAGTCTCATGGTTTTTCTCGAGTTGCGGCGGGAACCTGGGGTATATTCTCGAGTTACGACGGGGATGGCCCTTCCACACACGTGTTTGTTCAGCCACGTCAGGACTCTTGCCTAGTTGCGAGACACAACTTGGGATTCTCCTCGAGGCTTGGCAAGGCAATTGGGACGCCTCTCCAGCTGAGGCGGGAGACCAAGGGTCCCTTTCCACGTGCCACAGGAATCCTGGGACTCCTATCAAGTTTCACGAGGAGTCAGGCATCGTCTCCTTTGGAGCCACTGATCTCCGCGTACCTCTGGAGTTTTCAAAGGATGTGAGGCCTCCGGTCGCGATGAGGTGGGGAACTAAGTCTTTCTCTGTGGTCTCCACAGGGGATTCAGACATCCTTTCATCTTGGGAGATGCAAGACGAGCCTGCATTCAAGTCTCTGCATGGATATCCAGCCTTATTTCGCGTCAGGGCATCGCGGTGTCCATTCCACTTGAGGCCGCAAACTCAGGGTCCCTCTCACATACCTAGAGCTGAGAGAAGCCTCCTCTTGAGGTGCTTGTGGTAAGGTGGTATTCCTCTGGAGTCGAAGCCAGGGACTAACCTCTCATCTCGAGTTGATTTTTGGCCCACGGAGCTCTTTCGTGTTGCTACAGTGACCTCAGGATCCCTCTAGCCTTGAAACAGTGTTCTTGGGGTTTTTCTGGAGTGCAATCAAGGAAATCAAGGCTCCTTTCATGTGTGATGTGCAACACGGAATTGCTCTGCACGCAGTGCAGGGGAATCGGGCCTCATCTCGCGGCGAGGGGGAAGTCTCATGGTTTTTCTCGAGTTGCGTTGGGAACCTGGGGTATATTCTCGAGTTTCGATGGGGATGGCCCTTCCACCCACGTGTTTGTTCAGCGACGTCAGGACTCCTGCCTAGTTGCGAGGGACAACTCGGGATTCTCCTCGAGGCTTGGCAGGGCAATTGGAACGCCTCTCCAGCTGAGACGGGAGACCAAGGGTCCCTTTCCACGGGCCACAAGAATCCTGGCACTCCTATCAAGTTTCACGAGGAGTCAGGCTTCGTCTCCTTTGGAGGCACTGATCTCCGCGTACCTCTGGAGTTTTCAAAGGATATGAGGCCTCCTGTCGCGATGAGGTGGGAACTAGGTCTTTCTCTGTGGTCTCCACAGGGGATTCAGACACCCTTTCGTCTTGGGAGATGCAAGACGAGCCTGCATTCCAGTCACTGCAGGGATATCCGGCCTTATTTCGAGTCAGGGCATCGCGGTGTCCATTCCACTTGAGGCCGCAAACTCAGGGTCCCTCTCACATACCTAGAGCTGAGAGAAGCCTCCGCTTGAGGTGCTTGTGGTAAGGTGGTATTCCTCTGGAGACGAATCCAGGGACTAACCTCTCTTTTCGAGTTGATTTTTGGTCCACAGAGTTCTTTCGTGTTGCTACAGTGACCTCAGGATCCCTCTATCCTTGAAACAGTGTTCTTGGGGTTTCTCTGGAGTGCCATGAAGGAAATCAAGGCTCCTTTCATGTGTGATGTGCAAGACGGAATTGCTCTGCACGCAGTACAGGGGAATCGGGCCTCATCTCGCATCGAGGGGGAAGTCTCATGGTTTTTCTCGAGTTGCGGCGGGAACCTGGGGTATATTCTCGAGTTACGACGGGGATGGCCCTTCCACCCACGTGTTCGTTCAGCCACGTCAGGACTCCTGCCTAGTTGCGAGGGACAACTCGGGATTCTCCTCGAGGCTTCGCAGGACAATTGGAACGCCTCTCCAGCTGAGGCGGGAGACCAAGGGTCCCTTTCCACGTGCCACAAGAATCCTGGGACTCCTATCAAGTTTCACGAGGAGTCAGGCATCGTCTCCTTTGGAGCCACTGATCTCCGCGTACCTCTGGAGTTTTCAAAGGATGTGAGGCCTCCGGTCGCGATGAGGTGGGTAACTAGGTGTTTCTCTGTGGTCTCCACAGGGGATTCAGACATCCTTTCTTCTTGGGAGATGCAAGACGAACCTGCATTCAAGTCACTGCAGGGATATCCGGCCTTATTTCGAGTCAGGGCATCGCGGTGTCCATTCCACTTGAGGCCGCAAACTCAGGGTCCCTCTCACATACCTAGAGCTGAGAGAAGCCTCCTCTTGAGGTGCTTGTGGTAAGGTGGTATTCCTCAGGAGTCGAAGCCAGGGACTAACCTCTCATCTCGTGTTGATTCTTGGTCCACGGAGCTCTTTCGTGTTGCTACAGTGACCGCAGGATCCCTCTAGCCTTGAAACAGTGTTCTTGGGGTTTCTCTGGAGTGCCATCAAGGAAATCAAGGCTCCTTTCATGTGTGATGTGCAAGACGGAATTGCTCTGCACGCAGTGCAGGGGAATCGGGCCTCATTTTGCGGCGAAGGGGAAGTCTCATGGTTTTTCTCGAGTTGCGGCGGGAACTTGGGGTATATTCTCGAGTTACAACGGGGATGGCCCTTCCACACACGTGTGTGTTCAGCCATGTCAGGACTCCTGCCTAGTTGCGAGGGACAACTCTGGATTCTCCTCGAGGCTTTGCAGGGCAATTGGGACGCCTCTCCAACTGAGACGGGAGAACAAGGTTCCCTTTCCACGTGCCACAGGAATCCTGGGTCTTCTATCAAGTTTCACGAGGAGTCAGGCATCGTCTCCTTTGGAGGCACTGATCTCCGCATACCTCTGGAGTTTTCAAAGGATTTGAGGCCTCCTGTCGCGATGAGGTGGGGAACTAGGTCTTTCTCTGTGGTCTCCACAGGGGATTCAGACACCCTTTCGTCTTGGGAGATGCAAGACGAGCCTGCATTCCAGTCACTGCAGGGATATCCGGCCTTATTTCGAGTCAGGGAATCGCGGTGTCCATTCCACTTGAGGCCGCAAACTCAGGGTCCCTCTCACATACCTAGAGCTGAGAGAAGCCTCCGCTTGAGGTGCTTGTGGTAAGGTGGTATTCCTCTGGAGTCGAAGCCAGGGACTAACCTCTCATCTCGAGTTGATTTTTGATCCACGGAGCTCTTTCCTGTTGCTACAGTGACCTCAGGATCCCTCTAGCCTTGAAACAGTGTTCTTGGGGTTTCTCTGGAGTGCCATGAAGGAAATCAAGGCTCCTTTCATGTGTGATGTGCAACACAGAATTGCTCTGCACGCAGTGCAGGGGAATCGGGCCTCATCTCGCGGCGAGGGGGAAGTCTCATGGTTTTTCTCGAGTTGCGGCGGGAACCTGGGGTATATTCTCGAGTTACGACGGGGATGGCCCTTCCACACACGTGTTTGTTCAGCCACGTCAGGACTCTTGCCTAGTTGCGAGACACAACTTGGGATTCTCCTCGAGGCTTGGCAAGGCAATTGGGACGCCTCTCCAGCTGAGGCGGGAGACCAAGGGTCCCTTTCCACGTGCCACAGGAATCCTGGGACTCCTATCAAGTTTCACGAGGAGTCAGGCATCGTCTCCTTTGGAGCCACTGATCTCCGCGTACCTCTGGAGTTTTCAAAGGATGTGAGGCCTCCGGTCGCGATGAGGTGGGGAACTAGGTCTTTCTCTGTGGTCTCCACAGGGGATTCAGACATCCTTTCATCTTGGGAGATGCAAGACGAGCCTGCATTCAAGTCTCTGCATGGATATCCAGCCTTATTTCGCGTCAGGGCATCGCGGTGTCCATTCCACTTGAGGCCGCAAACTCAGGGTCCCTCTCACATACCTAGAGCTGAGAGAAGCCTCCTCTTGAGGTGCTTGTGGTAAGGTGGTATTCCTCTGGAGTCGAAGCCAGGGACTAACCTCTCATCTCGAGTTGATTTTTGGCCCACGGAGCTCTTTCGTGTTGCTACAGTGACCTCAGGATCCCTCTAGCCTTGAAACAGTGTTCTTGGGGTTTTTCTGGAGTGCAATCAAGGAAATCAAGGCTCCTTTCATGTGTGATGTGCAACACGGAATTGCTCTGCACGCAGTGCAGGGGAATCGGGCCTCATCTCGCGGCGAGGGGGAAGTCTCATGGTTTTTCTCGAGTTGCGTTGGGAACCTGGGGTATATTCTCGAGTTTCGATGGGGATGGCCCTTCCACACACGTGTTTGTTCAGCGACGTCAGGACTCCTGCCTAGTTGCGAGGGACAACTCGGGATTCTCCTCGAGGCTTGGCAGGGCAATTGGAACGCCTCTCCAGCTGAGACGGGAGACCAAGGGTCCCTTTCCACGGGCCACAAGAATCCTGGCACTCCTATCAAGTTTCACGAGGAGTCAGGCTTCGTCTCCTTTGGAGGCACTGATCTCCGCGTACCTCTGGAGTTTTCAAAGGATATGAGGCCTCCTGTCGCGATGAGGTGGGAACTAGGTCTTTCTCTGTGGTCTCCACAGGGGATTCAGACACCCTTTCGTCTTGGGAGATGCAAGACGAGCCTGCATTCCAGTCACTGCAGGGATATCCGGCCTTATTTCGAGTCAGGGCATCGCGGTGTCCATTCCACTTGAGGCCGCAAACTCAGGGTCCCTCTCACATACCTAGAGCTGAGAGAAGCCTCCGCTTGAGGTGCTTGTGGTAAGGTGGTATTCCTCTGGAGACGAATCCAGGGACTAACCTCTCTTTTCGAGTTGATTTTTGGTCCACAGAGTTCTTTCGTGTTGCTACAGTGACCTCAGGATCCCTCTATCCTTGAAACAGTGTTCTTGGGGTTTCTCTGGAGTTCTATGAAGGAAATCAAGGCTCCTTTCATGTGTGATGTGCAAGACGGAATTGCTCTGCACGCAGTACAGGGGAATCGGGCCTCATCTCGCATCGAGGGGGAAGTCTCATGGTTTTTCTCGAGTTGCGGCGGGAACCTGGGGTATATTCTCGAGTTACGACGGGGATGGCCCTTCCACCCACGTGTTCGTTCAGCCACGTCAGGACTCCTGCCTAGTTGCGAGGGACAACTCGGGATTCTCCTCGAGGCTTCGCAGGACAATTGGAACGCCTCTCCAGCTGAGGCGGGAGACCAAGGGTCCCTTTCCACGTGCCACAAGAATCCTGGGACTCCTATCAAGTTTCACGAGGAGTCAGGCATCGTCTCCTTTGGAGCCACTGATCTCCGCGTACCTCTGGAGTTTTCAAAGGATGTGAGGCCTCCGGTCGCGATGAGGTGGGTAACTAGGTGTTTCTCTGTGGTCTCCACAGGGGATTCAGACATCCTTTCTTCTTGGGAGATGCAAGACGAACCTGCATTCAAGTCACTGCAGGGATATCCGGCCTTATTTCGAGTCAGGGCATCGCGGTGTCCATTCCACTTGAGGCCGCAAACTCAGGGTCCCTCTCACATACCTAGAGCTGAGAGAAGCCTCCTCTTGAGGTGCTTGTGGTAAGGTGGTATTCCTCAGGAGTCGAAGCCAGGGACTAACCTCTCATCTCGTGTTGATTCTTGGTCCACGGAGCTCTTTCGTGTTGCTACAGTGACCTCAGGATCCCTCTAGCCTTGAAACAGTGTTCTTGGGGTTTCTCTGGAGTGCCATCAAGGAAATCAAGGCTCCTTTCATGTGTGATGTGCAACACGGAATTGCTCTGCACACAGTGCAGGGGAATCGGGCCTCATTTTGCGGCAAAGGGGAAGTCTCATGGTTTTTCTCGAGTTGCGGCGGGAACTTGGGGTATATTCTCGAGTTACAACGGGGATGGCCCTTCCACACACGTGTGTGTTCAGCCATGTCAGGACTCCTGCCTAGTTGCGAGGGACAACTCGGGATTCTCCTCGAGGCTTTGCAGGGCAATTGGGACGCCTCTCCAGCTGAGACGGGAGACCAAGGTTCCCTTTCCACGTGCCACAGGAATCCTGGGTCTCCTATCAAGTTTCACGAGAAGTCAGGCATCGTCTCCTTTGGAGGCACTGATCTCCGCATACCTCTGGAGTTTTCAAAGAATTTGAGGCCTCCTGTCGCGATGAGGTGGGGAACTAGGTCTTTCTCTGTGGTCTCCATAGGGGATTCAGACACCCTTTCGTCTTGGGAGATGCAAGACGAGCCTGCATTCCAGTCACTGCAGGGATATCCGGCCTTATTTCGAGTCAGGGCATCGCGGTGTCCATTCCACTTGAGGCCGCAAACTCAGGGTCCCTCTCACATACCTAGAGCTGAGAGAAGCCTCCGCTTGAGGTGCTTGTGGTAAGGTGGTATTCCTCTGGAGTCGAAGCCAGGGACTAACCTCTCATCTCGCGTTGATTTTTGGTCCACGGAGCTCTTTCGTGTTGCTACAGTGACCTCAGGATCCCTCTAGCCTTGAAACAGTGTTCTTGGGGTTTCTCTGGAGTGCCATGAAGGAAATCAAGGCTCCTTTCATGTGTGATGTGCAACACAGAATTGCTCTGCACGTAGTGCAGGGGAATCGGGCCTCATCTCGCGGCGAGGGGGAAGTCTCATGGTTTTTCTCGAGTTGCGGCGGGAACCTGGGGTATATTCTCGAGTTACGACGGGGATGGCCCTTCCACCCACGTGTTTCTTCAGCGACGTCAGGACTCCAGCCTAGTTGCGAGGGACAACTCTGGATTCTCCTCGAGGCTTGGCAGGGCAATTGGGACGCCTCTCCAGCTGAGGCGGGAGACCAAGTGTCCCTTTCCAAGTGCCACAGAAATACTGGGACTCCTATCAAATTTCACGAGAAGTCAGGCTTCGTCTCCTTTGGAGGCACTGATCTCCGCGTACCTCTGGAGTTTTCAAAGGATGTGAGGCTATCGGTCGCGATGAGGTGGGGAACTGAGTCTTTCTCTGTGCTTTCCACAGGGGATTCAGACATCCTTTCTTCTTGGGAGATGCAAGACGAGCCTGCATTGAAGTCACTGCAGGGATATCCGGCCTTATTTCGAGTCAGGGCATCGCGGTGTCCATTCCACTTGAGGCCGCAAACTCAGGGTCCCTCTCACATACCTAGAGCTGAGAGAAGCCTCCTCTTGAGGTGCTTGTGGTAAGGTGGTATTCCTCTGGAGACGAATCCAGGGACTAACCTCTCTTTTCGAGTTGATTTTTGGTCCACAGAGTTCTTTCGTGTTGCTACAGTGACCTCAGGATCCCTCTATCCTTGAAACAGTGTTCTTGGGGTTTCTCTGGAGTGCCATGAAGGAAATCAAGGCTCCTTTCATGTGTGATGTGCAAGACGGAATTGCTCTGCACGCAGTACAGGGGAATCGGGCCTCATCTCGCATCGAGGGGGAAGTCTCATGGTTTTTCTCGAGTTGCGGCGGGAACCTGGGGTATATTCTCGAGTTACGACGGGGATGGCCCTTCCACCCACGTGTTTGTTCAGCCACGTCAGGACTCCTGCCTAGTTGCGAGGGACAACTCGGGATTCTCCTCGAGGCTTGGCAGGGCAATTGGAACGCCTCTCCAGCTGAGGCGGGAGACCAAGGGTCCCTTTCCACATGCCACAAGAATCCTGGGACTCCTATCAAGTTTCACGAGGAGTCAGGCATCGTCTCCTTTGGAGGCACTGATCTCCGCGTACCTCTGGAGTTTTCAAAGGATGTGAGGCCTCCGTTCGCGATGAGGTGGGGAACTAGGTGTTTCTCTGTGGTCTCCAGAAGGAATTCAGACATGCTTTCTTCTTGGGAGAAGCAAGACGAGCCTGCATTCAAGTCACTGCAGGGATATCCGGCCTTATTTCGAGCCAGGGCATCGCGGTGTCCATTCCACTTGAGGCCGCAAACTCAGGGTCCCTCTCACATACCTAGAGCTGAGAGAAGCCTCCTCTTGAGGTGCTTGTGGTAAGGTGGTATTCCTCAGGAGTCGAAGCCAGGGACTAACCTCTCATCTCGTGTTGATTCTTGGTCCACAGAGCTCTTTCGTGTTGCTACAGTGACCTCAGGATCCCTCTAGCCTTGAAACAGAGTTCTTGGGGTTTCTCTGGAGTGCCATCAAGGAAATCAAGGCTCCTTTCATGTGTGATGTGCAACACGGAATTGCTCTGCACGCAGTGCAGGGGAATCGGGCCTCATCTCGCATCGAGGGGGAAGTCTCATGGTTTTTCTCGAGTTGCGGCGGGAACCGGGGGTATATTCTCGAGTTACGATGGGGATGGCCCTTCCACCCATGTGTTTGTTCAGCCACGTCATGACTCCTGCCTAGTTGCGAGACACAACTTGGGATTCTCCTCGAGGCTTGGCAGGGCAATTGGGACGCCTCTCCAGCTGAGGCGGGAGACCAAGGGTCCCTTTCCACGTGCCACAAGAATCCTGGGACTCCTATCAAGTTTCACGAGGAGTCAGGCATTGTCTCCTTTGGAGGCACTGATCTCCGCGTACCTCTGGAGTTTTCAAAGGATGTGAGGCCTCCGGTCGCGATGAGGTGTGGAACTAGGTGTTTCTCTGTGGTCTCCACAGGGGATTCAGACATCCTTTCTTCTTGGGAGATGCAAGACGAGCCTGCATTCAAGTCACTGCAGGGATATCCGGCCTTATTTCGAGTCAGGGCATCGCGGTGTCCATTCCACTTGAGGCCGCAAACTCAGGATCCCTCTCACATGCCTAGAGCTGAGAGAAGCCTCCTCTTGAGGTGCTTGTGGTAAGGTGGTATTCCTCAGGAGTGGAAGCCAGGGACTAACCTCTCATGTCGTGTTGATTCTTGGTCCACGGAGCTCTTTCGTGTTGCTACAGTGACCTCAGGATCCCTCTAGCCTTGAAACAGTGTTCTTGGGGTTTCTCTGGAGTGCCATGAAGGAAATCAAGGCTCCTTTCATGTGTGATGTGCAACACGGAATTGCTCTGCACGCAGTCCAGGGGAATCGGGCCTCATCTCGCGGCGAGGGGGAAGTCTCATGGTTTTTCTCGAGTTGCGGCGGGAACCTGGGGTATATTCTCGAGTTACGACGGGGATGGCCCTTCCACACACGTGTGTGTTCAGCCATGTCAGGACTCCTGCCTAGTTGCGAGGGACAACTCGGGATTCTCCTCGAGGCTTTGCAGGGCAATTGGGACGCCTCTCCAGCTGAGACGGGAGACCAAGGGTCCCTTTTCACGTGCCACAGGAATCCTGGGTCTCCTATCAAGTTTCACGAGGAGTCAGGCATCGTCTCCTTTGCAGGCACTGATCTCCGCATACCTCTGGAGTTTTCAAAGGATTTGAGGCCTCCTGTCGCGATGAGGTGGGGAACTAGGTCTTTCTCTGTGGTCTCCACAGGGGATTCAGACACCCTTTCGTCTTGGGAGATGCAAGACGAGCCTGCATTCCAGTCACTGCAGGGATATCGGCCTTATTTCGAGTCAGGGCATCGCGGTGTCCATTCCACTTGAGGCCCCAAACTCAGGGTCCCTCTCACATACCTAGAGCTGAGAGAAGCCTCCTCTTGAGGTGCTTGTGGTAAGGTGGTATTCCTCTGGAGTCGAAGCCAGGGACTAACCTCTCATCTCGAGTTGATTTTTGGTCCACGGAGCTCTTTCGTGTTGCTACAGTGACCTCAGGATCCCTCTAGCCTTGAAACAGTGTTCTTGGGGTTTCTCTGGAGTGCCATGAAGGAAATCAAGGCTCCTTTCATGTGTGGTGTGCAACACAGAATTGCTCTGCACGCAGTGCAGGGGAATCGGGCCTCATCTCGTGGCGAGGGGGAAGTCTCATGGTTTTTCTCGAGTTGCGGCGGGAACCTGGGGTATATTCTCGAGTTACGACGGGGATGGCCCTTCCACACACGTGTGTGTTCAGCCATGTCAGGACTCCTGCCTAGTTGCGAGGGACAACTCGGGATTCTCCTCGAGGCTTTGCAGGGCAATTGGGACGCCTCTCCAGCTGAGACGGGAGACCAAGGGTCCCTTTCCACGTCCCACAGGAATCCTGGGTCTCCTATCAAGTTTCACGAGGAGTCAGGCATCGTCTCCTTTGGAGGCACTGATCTCCACATACCTCTGGAGTTTTCAAAGGATTTGAGGCCTCCTGTCGCGATGAGGTGGGGAACTAGGTCTTTCTCTGTGGTCTCCACAGGGGATTCAGACACCCTTTCGTCTTGGGAGATGCAAGACGAGCCTGCATTCCAGTCACTGCAATGATATCCGGCCTCATTTCGAGTCAGGGCATCGCGGTGTCCATTCCACTTGAGGTCACAAACTCAGGGTCCCTCTCACATACCTAGAGCTGAGAGAAGCCTCCTCTTGAGGTGCTTGTGGTAAGGTGGTATTACTCTGGAGTCGAAGCCAGGGACTAACCTCTCATCTCGAGTTAATTTTTTGTCCACGGAGCTCTTTCGTGTTGCTACAGTGACCTCAGGATCCCTCTAGCCTTGAAACAGTGTTCTTGGGGTTTCTCTGGAGTGCCATCAAGGAAATCAAGGCTCCTTTCGTGTGTGATGTGCAACACAGAATTGCTCTGCACGCAGTGCAGGGGAATCGGGTCTCATCTCGCGGCGAGGGGGAAGTCTCATGGTTTTTCTCGAGTTGCGGCGGGAACCTGGGGTATATTCTCGAGTTACGACGGGGATGGCCCTTCAACCCACGTGTTTCTTCAGCGACGTCAGGACTCATGCCTAGTTGCGAGGGACAACTCTGGATTCTCCTCGAGGCTTGGCAGGGCAATTGGGACGCCTCTCCAGCTGAGGCGGGAGACCAAGTGTCCCTTTCCAAGTGCCACAGGAATCCTGGGACTCCTATCAAGTTTCACGAGGAGTCAGGCATCGTCTCCTTTGGAGGCACTGATCTCCGCGTACCTCTGGAGTTTTCAAAGGATATGAGGCTATAGGTCGCGATGAGGTGGGGAACTAAGTCTTTCTCTGTGCTTTCCACAGGGGATTCAGACATCCTTTCGTCCTGGGAGATGCAAGACGAGCCTGCATTGAAGTCACTGCAGGGATATCCGGCCTTATTTCGAGTCAGGGCATCGCGGTGTCCATTCCACTTGAGGCCGCAAACTCAGGGTCCCTCTCACATACCTAGAGCTGAGAGAAGCCTCCTCTTGAGGTGCTTGTGGTAAGGTGGTATTCCTCAGGAGTCGAAGCCAGGGACTAACCTCTCATCTCGTGTTGATTCTTGGTCCACGGAGCTCTTTCGTGTTGCTACAGTGACCTCAGGATCCCTCTAGCCTTGAAACAGTGTTCTTGGGGTTTCTCTGGAGTGCCATCAAGGAAATCAAGGCTCCTTTCATGTGTGATGTGCAACACGGAATTGCTCTGCACACAGTGCAGGGGAATCGGGCCTCATTTTGCGGCAAAGGGGAAGTCTCATGGTTTTTCTCGAGTTGCGGCGGGAACTTGGGGTATATTCTCGAGTTACAACGGGGATGGCCCTTCCACACACGTGTGTGTTCAGCCATGTCAGGACTCCTGCCTAGTTGCGAGGGACAACTCGGGATTCTCCTCGAGGCTTTGCAGGGCAATTGGGACGCCTCTCCAGCTGAGACGGGAGACCAAGGTTCCCTTTCCACGTGCCACAGGAATCCTGGGTCTCCTATCAAGTTTCACGAGAAGTCAGGCATCGTCTCCTTTGGAGGCACTGATCTCCGCATACCTCTGGAGTTTTCAAAGAATTTGAGGCCTCCTGTCGCGATGAGGTGGGGAACTAGGTCTTTCTCTGTGGTCTCCATAGGGGATTCAGACACCCTTTCGTCTTGGGAGATGCAAGACGAGGCTGCATTCCAGTCACTGCAGGGATATCCGGCCTTATTTCGAGTCAGGGCATCGCGGTGTCCATTCCACTTGAGGCCGCAAACTCAGGGTCCCTCTCACATACCTAGAGCTGAGAGAAGCCTCCGCTTGAGGTGCTTGTGGTAAGGTGGTATTCCTCTGGAGTCGAAGCCAGGGACTAACCTCTCATCTCGCGTTGATTTTTGGTCCACGGAGCTCTTTCGTGTTGCTACAGTGACCTCAGGATCCCTCTAGCCTTGAAACAGTGTTCTTGGGGTTTCTCTGGAGTGCCATGAAGGAAATCAAGGCTCCTTTCATGTGTGATGTGCAACACAGAATTGCTCTGCACGTAGTGCAGGGGAATCGGGCCTCATCTCGCGGCGAGGGGGAAGTCTCATGGTTTTTCTCGAGTTGCGGCGGGAACCTGGGGTATATTCTCGAGTTACGACGGGGATGGCCCTTCCACCCACGTGTTTCTTCAGCGACGTCAGGACTCCAGCCTAGTTGCGAGGGACAACTCTGGATTCTCCTCGAGGCTTGGCAGGGCAATTGGGACGCCTCTCCAGCTGAGGCGGGAGACCAAGTGTCCCTTTCCAAGTGCCACAGAAATACTGGGACTCCTATCAAATTTCACGAGAAGTCAGGCTTCGTCTCCTTTGGAGGCACTGATCTCCGCGTACCTCTGGAGTTTTCAAAGGATGTGAGGCTATCGGTCGCGATGAGGTGGGGAACTGAGTCTTTCTCTGTGCTTTCCACAGGGGATTCAGACATCCTTTCTTCTTGGGAGATGCAAGACGAGCCTGCATTGAAGTCACTGCAGGGATATCCGGCCTTATTTCGAGTCAGGGCATCGCGGTGTCCATTCCACTTGAGGCCGCAAACTCAGGGTCCCTCTCACATACCTAGAGCTGAGAGAAGCCTCCTCTTGAGGTGCTTGTGGTAAGGTGGTATTCCTCTGGAGACGAATCCAGGGACTAACCTCTCTTTTCGAGTTGATTTTTGGTCCACAGAGTTCTTTCGTGTTGCTACAGTGACCTCAGGATCCCTCTATCCTTGAAACAGTGTTCTTGGGGTTTCTCTGGAGTGCCATGAAGGAAATCAAGGCTCCTTTCATGTGTGATGTGCAAGACGGAATTGCTCTGCACGCAGTACAGGGGAATCGGGCCTCATCTCGCATCGAGGGGGAAGTCTCATGGTTTTTCTCGAGTTGCGGCGGGAACCTGGGGTATATTCTCGAGTTACGACGGGGATGGCCCTTCCACCCACGTGTTTGTTCAGCCACGTCAGGACTCCTGCCTAGTTGCGAGGGACAACTCGGGATTCTCCTCGAGGCTTGGCAGGGCAATTGGAACGCCTCTCCAGCTGAGGCGGGAGACCAAGGGTCCCTTTCCAAGTGCCACAAGAATCCTGGGACTCCTATCAAGTTTCACGAGGAGTCAGGCATCGTCTCCTTTGGAGGCACTGATCTCCGCGTACCTCTGGAGTTTTCAAAGGATGTGAGGCCTCCGTTCGCGATGAGGTGGGGAACTAGGTGTTTCTCTGTGGTCTCCAGAAGGGATTCAGACATGCTTTCTTCTTGGGAGAAGCAAGACGAGCCTGCATTCAAGTCACTGCAGGGATATCCGGCCTTATTTCGAGCCAGGGCATCGCGGTGTCCATTCCACTTGAGGCCGCAAACTCAGGGTCCCTCTCACATACCTAGAGCTGAGAGAAGCCTCCTCTTGAGGTGCTTGTGGTAAGGTGGTATTCCTCAGGAGTCGAAGCCAGGGACTAACCTCTCATCTCGTGTTGATTCTTGGTCCACAGAGCTCTTTCGTGTTGCTACAGTGACCTCAGGATCCCTCTAGCCTTGAAACAGAGTTCTTGGGGTTTCTCTGGAGTGCCATGAAGGAAATCAAGGCTCCTTTCATGTGTGATGTGCAACACGGAATTGCTCTGCACGCAGTCCAGGGGAATCGGGCCTCATCTCGCGGCGAGGGGGAAGTCTCATGGTTTTTCTCGAGTTGCGGCGGGAACCTGGGGTATATTCTCGAGTTACGACGGGGATGGCCCTTCCACACACGTGTGTGTTCAGCCATGTCAGGACTCCTGCCTAGTTGCGAGGGACAACTCGGGATTCTCCTCGAGGCTTTGCAGGGCAATTGGGACGCCTCTCCAGCTGAGACGGGAGACCAAGGGTCCCTTTTCACGTGCCACAGGAATCCTGGGTCTCCTATCAAGTTTCACGAGGAGTCAGGCATCGTCTCCTTTGCAGGCACTGATCTCCGCATACCTCTGGAGTTTTCAAAGGATTTGAGGCCTCCTGTCGCGATGAGGTGGGGAACTAGGTCTTTCTCTGTGGTCTCCACAGGGGATTCAGACACCCTTTCGTCTTGGGAGATGCAAGACGAGCCTGCATTCCAGTCACTGCAGGGATATCGGCCTTATTTCGAGTCAGGGCATCGCGGTGTCCATTCCACTTGAGGCCCCAAACTCAGGGTCCCTCTCACATACCTAGAGCTGAGAGAAGCCTCCTCTTGAGGTGCTTGTGGTAAGGTGGTATTCCTCTGGAGTCGAAGCCAGGGACTAACCTCTCATCTCGAGTTGATTTTTGGTCCACGGAGCTCTTTCGTGTTGCTACAGTGACCTCAGGATCCCTCTAGCCTTGAAACAGTGTTCTTGGGGTTTCTCTGGAGTGCCATGAAGGAAATCAAGGCTCCTTTCATGTGTGGTGTGCAACACAGAATTGCTCTGCACGCAGTGCAGGGGAATCGGGCCTCATCTCGTGGCGAGGGGGAAGTCTCATGGTTTTTCTCGAGTTGCGGCGGGAACCTGGGGTATATTCTCGAGTTACGACGGGGATGGCCCTTCCACACACGTGTGTGTTCAGCCATGTCAGGACTCCTGCCTAGTTGCGAGGGACAACTCGGGCTTCTCCTCGAGGCTTTGCAGGGCAATTGGGACGCCTCTCCAGCTGAGACGGGAGACCAAGGGTCCCTTTCCACGTCCCACAGGAATCCTGGGTCTCCTATCAAGTTTCACGAGGAGTCAGGCATCGTCTCCTTTGGAGGCACTGATCTCCACATACCTCTGGAGTTTTCAAAGGATTTGAGGCCTCCTGTCGCGATGAGGTGGGGAACTAGGTCTTTCTCTGTGGTCTCCACAGGGGATTCAGACACCCTTTCGTCTTGGGAGATGCAAGACGAGCCTGCATTCCAGTCACTGCAATGATATCCGGCCTCATTTCGAGTCAGGGCATCGCGGTGTCCATTCCACTTGAGGTCACAAACTCAGGGTCCCTCTCACATACCTAGAGCTGAGAGAAGCCTCCTCTTGAGGTGCTTGTGGTAAGGTGGTATTACTCTGGAGTCGAAGCCAGGGACTAACCTCTCATCTCGAGTTAATTTTTTGTCCACGGAGCTCTTTCGTGTTGCTACAGTGACCTCAGGATCCCTCTAGCCTTGAAACAGTGTTCTTGGGGTTTCTCTGGAGTGCCATCAAGGAAATCAAGGCTCCTTTCGTGTGTGATGTGCAACACAGAATTGCTCTGCACGCAGTGCAGGGGAATCGGGTCTCATCTCGCGGCGAGGGGGAAGTCTCATGGTTTTTCTCAAGTTGCGGCGGGAACCTGGGGTATATTCTCGAGTTACGACGGGGATGGCCCTTCCACACACGTGTTTGTTCAGCCACGTCAGGACTCTTGCCTAGTTGCGAGACACAACTCGGGATTCTCCTCGAGGCTTGGCAAGGCAATTGGGACGGCTCTCCAGCTGAGGCGGGAGACCAAGGGTCCCTTTCCACGTGCCACAGGAATCCTGGGACTCCTATCAAGTTTCACGAGGAGTCAGGCATCTTCTCCTTTGGAGGCAATGATCTCCGCGTACCTCTGGAGTTTTCAAAGGATGTGAGGCCTCCGGTCGCGATGAGGTGGGGAACTAGTTCTTTCTCTGTGGTCTCCACAGGAGATTCAGACATCCTTTCATCTTGGGAGATGCAAGACGAGCCTGCATTCAAGTCACTGCAGGGATATCCAGCCTTATTTCGCGTCAGGGCATCGCGGTGTCCATTCCACTTGAGGCCGCAAACTCAGGGTCCCTCTCACATACCTAGAGCTGAGAGAAGCCTCCTCTTGAGGTGCTTGTGGTAAGGTGGTATTCCTCTGGAGTCGAAGCCAGGGACTAACCTCTCATCTCGAGTTGATTTTTGGTCCACGGAGCGCTTTCGTGTTGCTACAGTGACCTCAGGATCCCTCTAGCCTTGAAACAGTGTTCTTGGGGTTTCTCTGGAGTGCCATGAAGGAAATCAAGGCTGCTTTCATGTGTGATGTGCAAGACGGCATTGCTCTGCACGCAGTGCAGGGGAATCGGGCCTCATCTCGCGGCGAGGGGGAAGTCTCATGGTTTTTCTCGAGTTGCGGCGGGAACCTGGGGTATATTCTCGAGTTACGACGGGGATGGCCCTTCCACCCACGTGTTTCTTCAGCGACGTCAGGACTCCTGCCTAGTTGCGAGGGACAACTCGGGATTCTCCTCGAGGCTTGGCAGGGCAATTGGGACGCCTCTCCAGCTGAGGCGGGAGACCAAGTGTCCCTTTCCAAGTGCCACAGGAATCCTGGGACTCCTATCAAGTTTCACGAGGAGTCAGGCATCGTCTCCTTTGGAGGCACTGATCTCCGCGTACCTCTGGAGTTTTCAAAGGATATGAGGCTATAGGTCGCGATGAGGTGGGGAACTAAGTCTTTCTCTGTGCTTTCCACAGGGGATTCAGACATCCTTTCGTCCTGGGAGATGCAAGACGAGCCTGCATTGAAGTCACTGCAGGGATATCCGGCCTTATTTCGAGTCAGGGCATCGCGGTGTCCATTCCACTTGAGGCCGCAAACTCAGGGTCCCTCTCACATACCTATAGCTGAGAGAAGCCTCCTCTTGAGGTGCTTGTGGTAAGGTGGTATTCCTCTGGAGACGAATCCAGGGACTAACCTCTCTTTTCGAGTTGATTTTTGGTCCACAGAGTTCTTTCGCGTTGCTACAGTGACCTCAGGATCCCTCTATCCTTGAAACAGTGTTCTTGGGGTTTCTCTGGAGTGCCATCAAGGAAATCAAGGCTCCTTTCATGTGTGATGTGCAAGACGGAATTGCTCTGCACGCAGTACAGGGGAATCGGGCCTCATCTCGCATCGAGGGGGAAGTCTCATGGTTTTTCTCGAGTTGCGGCGGGAACCTGGGGTATATTCTCGAGTTACGATGGGGATGGCCCTTCCACCCATGTGTTTGTTCAGCCACGTCAGGACTCCTGCCTAGTTGCGAGGGACAACTCGGGATTCTCCTCGAGGCTTGGCAGGGCAATTGGGACGCCTCTCCAGCTGAGGCGGGAGACCAAGGGTCCCTTTCCACGTGCCACAAGAATCCTGGGACTCCTATCAAGTTTCACGAGGAGTCAGGCATCGTCTCCTTTGGAGGCACTGATCTCCGCGTACCTCTGGAGTTTTCAAAGGATGTGAGGCCTCCTGTCGCGATGAGGTGGGGAACTAGATCTTTCTCTGTGGTCTCCACAGGGGATTCAGACACCCTTTCGTCTTGGGAGATGCAAGACGAGCCTGCATTCCAGTCACTGCAGGGATATCCGGCCTTATTTCGCGTCAGGGCATCGCGGTGTCCATTCCACTTGAGACCGCAAACTCAGGGTCCCTCTCACATACCTAGAGCTGAGAGAAGCCTCCTCTTGAGGTGCTTGTGGTAAGGTGGTATTCCTCAGGAGTCGAAGCCAGGGACTAACCTCTCATCTCGTGTTGATTCTTGGTCCACGGAGCTCTTTCGTGTTGCTACAGTGACCTCAGGATCCCTCTAGCCTTGAAACAGTGTTCTTGGGGTTTCTCTGGAGTGCTATCAAGGAAATCAAGGCTCCTTTCATGTGTGATGTGCAACACGGAATTGCTCTGCACGCAGTGCAGGGGAATCGGGCCTCATCTCGCGGCGAGGGGGAAGTCTCATGGTTTTTCTCGAGTTGCGGCAGGAACCTGGGGTATATTCTCGAGTTACGACGGGGATAGCCCTTCCACACACGTGTGTGTTCAGCCATGTCAGGACTCCTGCCTAGTTGCGAGGGACAACTCGGGATTCTCCTCGAGGCTTTGCAGGGCAATTGGGACGCCTCTCCAGCTGAGACGGGAGACCAAGGGTCCCTTTCCACGTGCCAAAGGAATTCTGGGTCTCCTATCAAGTTTCACGAGGAGTCAGGCATCATCTCCTTTGGAGGCACTGATCTCTGCATACCTCTGGAGTCTTCAAAGGATTTGAGGCCTCCTGTCGCGATGAGGTGGGGAACTAGGTCTTTCTCTGTGGTCTCCACAGGGGATTCAGACATCCTTTCATCTTGGGAGATGCAAGACGAGCCTGCATTCCAGTCACTGCAGGGATATCCGGCCTTATTTCGAGTCAGGGCATCGCGGTGTCCATTCCACTTGAGGCCACAAACTCAGGGTCCCTCTCACATACCTAGAGCTGAGAGAAGCCTCCTCTTGAGGTGCTTGTGGTAAGGTGGTATTCCTCTGGAGTCGAAGCCAGGGACTAACCTATCATCTCGAGTTGATTTTTGGTCCACGGAGCTCTTTCGTGTTGCTACAGTGACCTCAGGATCCCTCTAGACTTGAAACAGTGTTCTTGGGGTTTCTCTGGAGTGCCATCAAGGAAATCAAGGCTCCTTTCATGTGTGATGTGCAACACAGAATTGCTCTGCACGCAGTGCAGGGGAATCGGGCCTCATCTCGCGGCGAGGGGGAAGTCTCATGGTTTTTCTCGAGTTGCGGCGGGAACCTGGGGTATATTCTCGAGTTACGACGGGGATGGCCCTTCCACCCACGTGTTTCTTCAGCGACGTCAGGACTCCTGCCTAGTTGCGAGGGACAACTCTGGATTCTCCTCGAGGCTTGGCAGGGCAATTGGGACGCCTCTCCAGCTGAGGCGGGAGACCAAGTGTCCCTTTCCAAGTGCCACAGGAATCCTGGGACTCCTATCAAATTTCACGAGGAGTCAGGCATCGTCTCCTTTGGAGGCACTGATCTCCGCGTACCTCTGGAGTTTTCAAAGGATGTGAGGCTATCGGTCGCAATGAGGTGGGGAACTAAGTCTTTCTCTGTGCTTTCCACAGGGGATTCAGACATCCTTTCGTCCTGGGAGATGCAAGACGAGCCTGCATTGAAGTCACTGCAGGGATATCCGGCCTTATTTCGAGTCAGGGCATCGCGGTGTCCATTCCACTTGAGGCCGCAAACTCAGGGTCCCTCTCACATACCTATAGATGAGAGAAGCCTCCTCTTGAGGTGCTTGTGGTAAGGTGGTATTCCTCTGGAGACGAATCCAGGGACTAACCTCTCTTTTCGAGTTGATTTTTGGTCCACAGAGTTCTTTCGCGTTGCTACAGTGACCTCAGGATCCCTCTATCCTTGAAACAGTGTTCTTGGGGTTTCTCTGGAGTGCCATCAAGGAAATCAAGGCTCCTTTCATGTGTGATGTGCAAGACGGAATTGCTCTGCACGCAGTACAGGGGAATCGGGCCTCATCTCGCATCGAGGGGGAAGTCTCATGGTTTTTCTCGAGTTGCGGCGGGAACCTGGGGTATATTCTCGAGTTACGACGGGGATGGCCCTTCCACCCACGTGTTTGTTCAGCCACGTCAGGACTCCTGCCTAGTTGCGAGGGACAACTCGGGATTCTCCTCGAGGCTTGGCAGGGCAATTGGGACGCCTCTCCAGCTGAGGCGGGAGACCAAGGGTCCCTTTCCACGTGCCACAAGAATCCTGGGACTCCTATCAAGTTTCACGAGGAGTCAGGCATCGTCTCCTTTGGAGGCACTGATCTCCGCGTACCTCTGGAGTTTTCAAAGGATGTGAGGCCTCCTGTCGCGATGAGGTGGGGAACTAGATCTTTCTCTGTGGTCTCCACAGGGGATTCAGACACCCTTTCGTCTTGGGAGATGCAAGACGAGCCTGCATTCCAGTCACTGCAGGGATATCCGGCCTTATTTCGCGTCAGGGCATCGCGGTGTCCATTCCACTTGAGACCGCAAACTCAGGGTCCCTCTCACATACCTAGAGCTGAGAGAAGCCTCCTCTTGAGGTGCTTGTGGTAAGGTGGTATTCCTCAGGAGTCGAAGCCAGGGACTAACCTCTCATCTCGTGTTGATTCTTGGTCCACGGAGCTCTTTCGTGTTGCTACAGTGACCTCAGGATCCCTCTAGCCTTGAAACAGTGTTCTTGGGGTTTCTCTGGAGTGCCATCAAGGAAATCAAGGCTCCTTTCATGTGTGATGTGCAACACGGAATTGCTCTGCATGCAGTTCAGGGGAATCGGGCCTCATCTCGCGGCGAGGGGGAAGTCTCATGGTTTTTCTCGAGTTGCGGCGGGAACCTGGGGTATATTCTCGAGTTACGACGGGGATGGCACTTCCACACACGTGTGTGTTCAGCGACGTCAGGACTCCTGCCTAGTTGCGAGGGACAACTCGGGATTCTCCTCGAGGCTTTGCAGGGCAATTGGGACGCCTCTCCAGCTGAGACGGGAGACCAAGGTTCCCTTTCCACGTGCCACAGGAATCCTGGGTCTCCTATCAAGTTTCACGAGGAGTCAGGCATCGTCTCCTTTGGAGGCACTGATCTCCGCATACCTGTGGAGTTTTCAAAGGATTTGAGGCCTCCTGTCGCGATGAGGTGGGGAACTAGGTCTTTCTCTGTGGTCTCCACTGGGGATTCAGACACCCTTTCGTCTTGGGAGATGCAAGACGAGGCTGCATTCCAGTCACTGCAGGGATATCCGGCCTTATTTCGAGTCAGGGCATCGCGGTGTCCATTCCACTTGAGGCCGCAAACTCAGGGTCCCTCTCACATACCTAGAGCTGAGAGAAGCCTCCTCTTGAGGTGCTTGTGGTAAGGTGGTATTCCTCTGGAGTCGAAGCCAGGGACTAACCTCTCATCTCGAGTTGATTTTTTCGTCCACGGAGCTCTTTCGTGTTGCTACAGTGACCTCAGGATCCCTCTATCCTTGAAACAGTGTTCTTGGGGTTTCTCTGGAGTGCCATCAAGGAAATCAAGACTCCTTTCATGTGTGATGTGCAACACGGAATTGCTCTGCACGCAGTGCAGGGGAATCGGGCCTCATCTCGCGGCGAGGGGGAAGTCTCATGGTTTTTCTCGAGTTGCGGCGGGAACCTGGGGTATATTCTCCAGTTACGACGGGGATGGCCCTTCCACCCACGTGTTTCTTCAGCCACGTCAGGACTCCTGCCTAGTTGCGAGGGACAACTCTGGATTCTCCTCGAGGATTTGCAGGGCAATTGGGACGCCTCTCCAGCTGAGGCGGGAGACCAAGTGTCCCTTTCCAAGTGCCACAGGAATCCTGGGTCTCCTATCAAGTTTCACGAGGAGTCAGGCATCGTCTCCTTTGGAGGCACTGATCTCCGCATACCTCTGGAGTTTTCAAAGGATTTGAGGCCTCCTGTCGCGATGAGGTGGGGAACTAGGTCTTTCTCTGTGGGCTCCACAGGGGATTCAGACACCCTTTCGTCTAGGGAGATGCAAGACGAGCCTGCATTGAAGTCACTGCAGGGATATCCGGCCTTATTTCGAGTCAGGGCATCGCGGTGTCCATTCCACTTGAGGCCGCAAACTCAGGGTCCCTCTCACATACCTAGAGCTGAGAGAAGCCTCCTCTTGAGGTGCTTGTGGTAAGGTGGTATTCCTCTGGAGACGAATCCAGGGACTAACCTCTCTTTTCGAGTTGATTTTTGGTCCACAGAGTTCTTTCGTGTTGCTACAGTGACCTCAGGATCCCTCTATCCTTGAAACAGTGTTCTTGGGGTTTCTCTGGAGTGCCATCAAGGAAATCAAGGCTCCTTTCATGTGTGATGTGCAAGACGGAATTGCTCTGCACGCAGTACAGGGGAATCGGGCCTCATCTCGCATCGAGGGGGAAGTCTCATGGTTTTTCTCGAGTTGCGGCGGGAACCTGGGGTATATTCTCGAGTTACGACGGGGATGGCACTTCCACACACGTGTGTGTTCAGCGACGTCAGGACTCCTGCCTAGTTGCGAGGGACAACTAGGGATTCTCCTCGAGGCTTTGCAGGGCAATTGGGACGCCTCTCCAGCTGAGACGGGAGACCAAGGTTCCCTTTCCACGTGCCACAGGAATCCTGGGTCTCCTATCAAGTTTCACGAGGAGTCAGGCATCGTCTCCTTTGGAGGCACTGATCTCCGCATACCTGTGGAGTTTTCAAAGGATTTGAGGCCTCCTGTCGCGATGAGGTGGGGAACTAGGTCTTTCTCTGTGGTCTCCACTGGGGATTCAGACACCCTTTCGTCTTGGGAGATGCAAGACGAGGCTGCATTCCAGTCACTGCAGGGATATCCGGCCTTATTTCGAGTCAGGGCATCGCGGTGTCCATTCCACTTGAGGCCGCAAACTCAGGGTCCCTCTCACATACCTAGAGCTGAGAGAAGCCTCCTCTTGAGGTGCTTGTGGTAAGGTGGTATTCCTCTGGAGTCGAAGCCAGGGACTAACCTCTCATCTCGAGTTGATTTTTTCGTCCACGGAGCTCTTTCGTGTTGCTACAGTGACCTCAGGATCCCTCTATCCTTGAAACAGTGTTCTTGGGGTTTCTCTGGAGTGCCATCAAGGAAATCAAGACTCCTTTCATGTGTGATGTGCAACACGGAATTGCTCTGCACGCAGTGCAGGGGAATCGGGCCTCATCTCGCAGCGAGGGGGAAGTCTCATGGTTTTTCTCGAGTTGCGGCGGGAACCTGGGGTATATTCTCGAGTTACGACGGGGATGGCCCTTCCACCCACGTGTTTCTTCAGCGACGTCAGGACTCCTGCCTAGTTGCGAGGGACAACTCTGGATTCTCCTCGAGGATTTGCAGGGCAATTGGGACGCCTCTCCAGCTGAGGCGGGAGACCAAGTTTCCCTTTCCAAGTGCCACAGGAATCCTGGGTCTCCTATCAAGATTCACGAGGAGTCAGGCATCGTCTCCTTTGGAGGCACTGATCTCCGCATACCTCTGGAGTTTTCAAAGGATTTGAGGCCTCCTGTCGCGATGAGGTGGGGAACTAGGTCTTTCTCTGTGGTCTCCACAGGGGATTCAGACACCCTTTCGTCTTGGGAGATGCAAGACGAGCCTGCATTCCAGTCACTGCAGGGATATCCGGCCTTATTTCGAGTCAGGGCATCGCGGTGTCCATTCCACTTGAGGCCGCAAACTCAGGGTCCCTCTCACATACCTAGAGCTGAGAGAAGCCTCCTCTTGAGGTGCTTGTGGTAAGGTGGTATTCCTCTGGAGTCGAAGCCAGGGACTAACCTCTCATCTCGTGTTGATTCTTGGTCCACGGAGCTCTTTCGTGTTGCTACAGTGACCTCAGGATCCCTCTAGCCTTGAAACAGTGTTCTTGGGGTTTCTCTGGAGTGCCATCAAGGAAATCAAGGCTCCTTTCATGTGTGATGTGCAACACGGAATTGCTCTGCATGCAGTTCAGGGGAATCGGGCCTCATCTCGCGGCGAGGGGGAAGTCTCATGGTTTTTCTCGAGTTGCGGCGGGAACCTGGGGTATATTCTCGAGTTACGACGGGGATGGCACTTCCACACACGTGTGTGTTCAGCGACGTCAGGACTCCTGCCTAGTTGCGAGGGACAACTCGGGATTCTCCTCGAGGCTTTGCAGGGCAATTGGGACGCCTCTCCAGCTGAGACGGGAGACCAAGGTTCCCTTTCCACGTGCCACAGGAATCCTTGGTCTCCTATCAAGTTTCACGAGGAGTCAGGCATCGTCTCCTTTGGAGGCACTGATCTCCGCATACCTGTGGAGTTTTCAAAGGATTTGAGGCCTCCTGTCGCGATGAGGTGGGGAACTAGGTCTTTCTCTGTGGTCTCCACTGGGGATTCAGACACCCTTTCGTCTTGGGAGATGCAAGACGAGGCTGCATTCCAGTCACTGCAGGGATATCCGGCCTTATTTCGAGTCAGGGCATCGCGGTGTCCATTCCACTTGAGGCCGCAAACTCAGGGTCCCTCTCACATACCTAGAGCTGAGAGAAGCCTCCTCTTGAGGTGCTTGTGGTAAGGTGGTATTCCTCTGGAGTCGAAGCCAGGGACTAACCTCTCATCTCGAGTTGATTTTTTCGTCCACGGAGCTCTTTCGTGTTGCTACAGTGACCTCAGGATCCCTCTATCCTTGAAACAGTGTTCTTGGGGTTTCTCTGGAGTGCCATCAAGGAAATCAAGACTCCTTTCATGTGTGATGTGCAACACGGAATTGCTCTGCACGCAGTGCAGGGGAATCGGGCCTCATCTCGCGGCGAGGGGGAAGTCTCATGGTTTTTCTCGAGTTGCGGCGGGAACCTGGGGTATATTCTCCAGTTACGACGGGGATGGCCCTTCCACCCACGTGTTTCTTCAGCCACGTCAGGACTCCTGCCTAGTTGCGAGGGACAACTCTGGATTCTCCTCGAGGATTTGCAGGGCAATTGGGACGCCTCTCCAGCTGAGGCGGGAGACCAAGTGTCCCTTTCCAAGTGCCACAGGAATCCTGGGTCTCCTATCAAGTTTCACGAGGAGTCAGGCATCGTCTCCTTTGGAGGCACTGATCTCCGCATACCTCTGGAGTTTTCAAAGGATTTGAGGCCTCCTGTCGCGATGAGGTGGGGAACATGTCTTTCTCTGTGGGCTCCACAGGGGATTCAGACACCCTTTCGTCTAGGGAGATGCAAGACGAGCCTGCATTGAAGTCACTGCAGGGATATCCGGCCTTATTTCGAGTCAGGGCATCGCGGTGTCCATTCCACTTGAGGCCGCAAACTCAGGGTCCCTCTCACATACCTAGAGCTGAGAGAAGCCTCCTCTTGAGGTGCTTGTGGTAAGGTGGTATTCCTCTGGAGACGAATCCAGGGACTAACCTCTCTTTTCGAGTTGATTTTTGGTCCACAGAGTTCTTTCGTGTTGCTACAGTGACCTCAGGATCCCTCTATCCTTGAAACAGTGTTCTTGGGGTTTCTCTGGAGTGCCATCAAGGAAATCAAGGCTCCTTTCATGTGTGATGTGCAAGACGGAATTGCTCTGCACGCAGTACAGGGGAATCGGGCCTCATCTCGCATCGAGGGGGAAGTCTCATGGTTTTTCTCGAGTTGCGGCGGGAACCTGGGGTATATTCTCGAGTTACGACGGGGATGGCCCTTCCACCCACGTGTTTGTTCAGCCACGTCAGGACTCCTGCCTAGTTGCGAGGGACAACTCGGGATTCTCCTCGAGGCTTGGCAGGGCAATTGGAACGCCTCTCCAGCTGAGGCGGGAGACCAAGGGTCCCTTTCCACGTGCCACAAGAATCCTGGGACTCCTATCAAGTTTCACGAGGAGTCAGGCATCGTCTCCTTTGGAGGCACTGATCTCCGCGTACCTCTGGAGTTTTCAAAGGATGTGAGGCCTCCGGTCGCGATGAGGTGGGTAACTAGGTCTTTCTCTGTGGTCTCCACAGGGGATTCAGACATCCTTTCTTCTTGGGAGATGCAAGACGAGCCTGCATTCCAGTCACTGCAGGGATATCCGGCCTTATTTCGAGTCAGGGCATCGCGGTGTCCATTCCACTTGAGGCCGCAAACTCAGGATCCCTCTCACATACCTAGAGCTGAGAGAAGCCTCCTCTTGAGGTGCTTGTGGTAAGGTGGCATTCCTCAGGAGTCGAAGCCAGGGACTAACCTCTCTTTTCGAGTTGATTCTGTGTCCACGGAGCTCTTTCATGTTGCTACAGTGACCTCAGGATCCCTCTAGCCTTGAAACAGTGTTCTTGGGGTTTCTCTGGAGTGCCATCAAGGAAATCAAGGCTCCTTTCATGTGTGATGTGCACCACGGAATTGCTCTGCACGCAGTGCAGGGGAATCAGGCCTCATCTCGCGGCGAGGGGGAAGTCTCATGGTTTTTCTCGAGTTGCGGCGGGAACCTGGGGTATATTCTCGAGTTACGACGGGGATGGCCCTTCCACACACGTGTGTGTTCCGCGACGTCAGGACTCCTGCCTAGTTGCGAGGGACAACTCGGGATTCTCCTCGAGGCTTTGCAGGGCAATTGGGACGCCTCTCCAGCTGAGACGGGAGACCAAGGGTCCCTTTCCACGTGCCACAGGAATCCTGGGTCTCCTATCAAGTTTCACGAGGAGTCAGGCATCGTCTCCTTTGGAGGCACTGATCTCCGCATACCTCTGGAGTTTTCAAAGGATTTGAGGCCTCCTGTCGCGATGAGGTGGGGAACTAGGTCTTTCTCTGTGGTCTCCACAGCGGATTCAGACACCCTTTCCTCTTGGGAGATGGAAGACGGGCCTGCATTCCAGTCACTGTAGGGATATCCGGCCTTATTTCGAGTCAGGGCATCGCGGTGTCCATTCCACTTGAGGCCGCAAACTCAGGGTCCCTCTCACACACCTAGAGCTGAGAGAAGCCTCCTCTTGTGGTGCTTGTGGTAAGGTGGTATTCCTCTGGAGTCGAAGCCAGGGACTAACCTCTCATCTCGAGTTGATTTTTGGTCCACGGAGCTCTTTCTTGTTGCTACAGTGACCTCAGGATCCCTCTAGCCTTGAAACAGTGTTCTTGGGGTTTCTCTGGAGTGCCATGAAGGAAATCAAGGCTCCTTTCATGTGTGATGTGCAACACAGAATTGCTCTGCATGCAGTGCCGGGGAATCGGGCCTCATCTCACGGCGAGGGGGAAGTCTCATGGTTTTTCTCGAGTTGCGGCGGGAACCTGGGGTATATTCTCGAGTTACGACGGGGATGGACCTTCCACACACGTGTTTATTCAGCCACGTCAGGACTCTTGCCTAGTTGCGAGACACAACTCGGGATTCTCCTCGAGGCTTGGCAAGGCAATTGGGACGCCTCTCCAGCTGAGGCGGGAGACCAAGGGTCCCTTTCCACGTGCCACAGGAATCCTGGGACTCCTATCAAGTTTCACGAGGAGTCAGGCATCGTCTCCTTTGGAGGCACTGATCTCCGCGTACCTCTGGAATTTTCAAAGGATGTGAGGCTATCGGTCGCGATGAGGTGGGGAACTAAGTCTTTCTCTGTGCTTTCCACAGGGGATTCAGACATCCTTTCGTCCTGGGAGATGCAACACGAGCCTGCATTGAAGTCACTGCAGGGATATCCGGCATTATTTCGAGTCAGGGCATCGCGGTGTCCATTCCACTTGAGGCCGCAAACTCAGGGTCCCTCTCACATACCTAGAGCTGAGAGAAGCCTCCTCTTGAGGTGCTTGTGGTAAGGTGGTATTCCTCTGGAGACGAATCCAGGGACTAACCTCTCTTTTCGAGTTGATTTTTGGTCCACAGAGTTCTTTCGTGTTGCTACAGTGACCTCAGGATCCCTCTATCCTTGAAACAGTGTTCTTGGGGTTTCTCTGGAGTGCCATCAAGGAAATCAAGGCTCCTTTCATGTGTGATGTGCAAGACGGAATTGCTCTGCACGCAGTACAGGGGAATCGGGCCTCATCTCGCATCGAGGGGGAAGTCTCATGGTTTTTCTCGAGTTGCGGTGGGAACCTGGGGTATATTCCCGAGTTACGACGGGGATGGCCCTTCCACCCACGTATTTGTTCAGTCACATCAGGACTCCTGCCTAGTTGCGAGGGACAACTCGGGATTCTCCTCGAGGCTTGGCAGGGCAATTGGAACGCCTCTCCAGCTGAGGCGGGAGACCAAGGGTCCCTTTCCACGTGCCAGAAGAATCCTGGGACTGCTATCAAGTTTCACGAGGAGTCAGGCATCGTCTCCTTTGGAGGCACTGATCTTCGCGTTCCTCTGGAGTTTTCAAAGGATGTGAGGCCTGCGGTCGCGATGAGGTGGGGAATTAGGTGTTTCTCTGTGGTCTCCACAGGGGATTCAGACATCCTTTCATCTTGGGAGATGCAAGACGAGCCTGCATTCAAGTCACTGCAGGGATATCCGGCCTTATTTCGCGTCAGGGCATCGCGGTGTCCATTCCACTTGAGACCGCAAACTCAGGATCCCTCTCACATACCTAGAGCTGAGAGAAGCCTCCTCTTGAGGTGCTTGTGGTAAGGTGGTATTCCTCAGGAGTCGCAGCCAGGGACTAACCTTTCATCTCGTGTTGATTCTTGGTCCACGGAGCTCTTTCGTGTTGCTACAGTGACCTCAGTATCCCTCTAGCCTTGAAACAGTGTTCTTGGGGTTTCTCTGGAGTGCCATCAAGGAAATCAAGGCTCCTTTCATGTGTGATGTGCAACACGGAATTGCTCTGCACGCAGTGCAGGGGAATCGGGCCGCATCTCACGGCGAGGGGGAAGTCTCATGGTTTTTCTCGAGTTGCGGCGGGAACCTGGGGTATATTCTCGAGTTACGACGAGAATGGCCCTTCCACCCACGTGTTCCTTCAGCGACGTCAGGACTCCTGCCTAGTTGCGAGGGACAACTCGGGATTCTCCTCGAGGCTTTGCAGGGCAATTGGGACGCATCTGCAGCTGAGACGGGAGACAAAGGGTCCCTTTCCAAGTGCCACAGGAATCCTTGGTCTCCTATCAAGTTTCACGAGGAGTCAGGCATCGTCTCCTTTGGAGGCACTGATCTCCGCATACCTCTGGAGTTTTCAAAGGATTTGAGGCCTCCTGTCGCGATGAGGTGGGGAACTAGATCTTTCTCTGTGGTCTCCACAGGGGATTCAGACACCCTTTCGTCCTGGGAGATGCAAGACGAGCCTGCATTCCAGTCACTGCAGGACTATCCGGCCTTATTTCGAGTCAGGGCATCGCGGTGTCCATTCCACTTGAGGCCGCAAACTCAGGGTCCCTCTCACATACCTAGAGCTGAGAGAAGCCTCCTCTTGAGGTGCTTGTGGTAAGGTGGTATTCCTCTGGAGTCCAAGCCAGGGACTAACCTCTCATCTCGAGTTGATTCTTGGTCCACGGAGCTCTTTCGTGTTGCTACAGTGACCTCAGGATCCTTCTAGCCTTGAAACAGTGTTCTTGGGGTTTCTCTGGAGTGCCATGAAGGAAATCAAGGCTCCTTTCATGTGTGATGTGCAACACAGAATTGCTCTGCACGCAGTGCAGGGTAATCGGGCCTCATCTCGCGGCGAGGGGGAAGTCTCATGGTTTTTCTCGAGTTGCGGTGGGAACCTGGGGTATATTCTCGAGTTACGACGGGGATGGCCCTTCCACACACGTGTTTGTTCAGCCACGTCAGGACTCTTGCCTAGTTGAGAGACACAACTCGTGATTCTCCTCGAGGCTTGGCAAGGCAATTGGGACGCCTCTCCAGCTGAGGCGGGAGACCAAGGGTCCCTTTCCACGTGCCACAGGAATCCTGGGACTCCTATCAAGTTTCACGAGGAGTCAGGCATCGTCTCCTTTGGAGGCACTGATCTCCGCGTACCTCTGGAGTTTTCAAAGGATGTGAGGCCTCCGGTCGCGATGAGGTGGGGAACTAGGTCTTTCTCTGTGGTCTCCACAGGGGATTCAGACATCCTTTCGTCCTGGGAGATGCAAGACGAGCCTGCATTGAAGTCACTGCAGGGATATCCGGCCTTATTTCGAGTCAGGGCATCGCGGTGTCCATTCCACTTGAGGCCGCAAACTCAGGGTCCCTCTCACATACCTAGAGCTGAGAGAAGCCTCCTCTTGAGGTGCTTGTGGTAAGGTGGTATTCCTCTGGAGACGAATCCAGGGACTAACCTCTCTTTTCGAGTTGATTTTTGGTCCACAGAGTTCTTTCGTGTTGCTACAGTGACCTCAGGATCCCTCTAGCCTTGAAACAGTGTTCTTGGGGTTTCTCTGGAGTGCCATCAAGGAAATCAAGGCTCCTTTCATGTGTGATGTGCAAGACGGAATTGCTCTGCACGCAGTACAGGGGAATCGGGCCTCATCTCGCATCGAGGGGGAAGTCTCATGGTTTTTCTCGAGTTGCGGTGGGAACCTGGGGTATATTCTCGAGTTACGACGGGGATGGCCCTTCCACCCACGTGTTTGTTCAGCCACGTCAGGACTCCTGCCTAGTTGCGAGGGACAACTCGGGATTCTCCTCGAGGCTTGGCAGGGCAATTGGGACGCCTCTCCAGCTGAGGCGGGAGACCAAGGGTCCCTTTCCACGTGCCACAGGAATCCTGGGACTCCTATCAAGTTTCACGAGGAGTCAGGCATCGTCTCCTTTGGAGGCACTGATCTCCACGTACCTCTGGAGTTTTCAAAGGATGTGAGGCTATCGGTCGCGATGAGGTGGGGAACTAAGTCTTTCTCTGTGCTTTCCACAGGGGATTCAGACATCCTTTTGTCCTGGGAGATGCAAGACGAGCCTGCATTGAAGTCACTGCAGGGATATCCGGCCTTATTTTGAGTCAGGGCATCGCGGTGTCCATTCCACTTGAGGCCGCAAACTCAGGGTCCCTCTCACATACCTAGAGCAGAGAGAAGCCTCCTCTTGAGGTGCTTGTGGTAAGGTGGTATTCCTCTGGAGACGAATCCAGGGACTAACCTCTCTTTTCGGGTTGATTTCTGGTCCACAGAGTTCTTTCGTGTTGCTACAGTGACCTCAGGATCCCTCTATCCTTGAAACAGTGTTCTGGGGTTTCTCTGGAGTGCCATCAAGGAAATCAAGGCTCCTTTCATGTGTGATGTGCAAGACGGAATTGCTCTGCACGCAGTACAGGGGAATCGGGCCTCATCTCGCATCGAGGGGGAAGTCTCATGGTTTTTCTCGAGTTGCGGCGGGAACCTGGGGTATATTCTCGAGTTACGACGGGGATGGCCCTTCCACCCACGTGTTTGTTCAGCCACGTCAGGACTCCTGCCTAGTTGCGAGGGACAACTCGGGATTCTCCTCGAGGCTTGGCAGGGCAATTGGAACGCCTCTCCAGCTGAGGCGGGAGACCAAGGGTCCCTTTCCACGTGCCACAAGAATCCTGGGACTCCTATCAAGTTTCACGAGGAGGCAGGCATCGTCTCCTTTGGAGGCACTGATCTCCGCGTACCTCTGGAGTTTTCAAAGGATGTGAGGCCTCCGGTCGCGATGAGGTGGGGAACTGGGTGTTTCTCTGTGGTCTCCACAGGGGATTCAGACATCCTTTCTTCTTGGGAGATGCAAGACGAGCCTGCATTCAAGTCACTGCAGGGATATCCGGCCTTATTTCGAGTCAGGGCATCGCGGTGTCCATTCCACTTGAGGCCGCAAACTCAGGATCCCTCTCACATACCTAGAGCTGAGAGAAGCCTCCTCTTGAGGTGCTTGTGGTAAGGTGGTATTCCTCACGAGTCGAAGCCAGGGACTAACCTCTCATCTCGTGTTGATTCTTGGTCCACAGAGCTCTTTCTTGTTGCTACAGTGACCTCAGGATCCCTCTAGCCTTGAAACAGTGTTCTTGGGGTTTCTCTGGAGTGCCATCAAGGAAATCAAGGCTCCTTTCATGTGTGATGTGCAACACGGAATTGCTCTTCACGCAGTGCAGGGGAATCGGGCCTCATCTCGCGGCGAGGGGGAAGTCTCATGGTTTTTCTCGAGTTGCGGCGGGAACCTGGGGTATATTCTCGAGTTACGAGGGGATGGCCCTTCCACACACGTGTTTGTTCAGCCACGTCAGGACTCTTGCCTAGTTGCGAGCCACAACTCGGGATTCTCCTCTAGGCTTGGCAAGGCAATTGGGACGCCTCTCCAGCTGAGGCGGGGGACCAAGGGTCCCTTTCCACGTGCCATAGGAATCCTGGGACTCCTATCAAGTTTCACGAGGAGTCAGGCATCGTCTCCTTTGGAGGCACTGACCTCCGCGTACCTCTGGAGTTTTCAAAGGATGTGAGGCCTCCGGTCGCGATGAGGTGGGGAACTAGGTCTTTCTCTGTGGTCTCCACAGGGGATTCAGACATCCTTTCATCTTGGGAGATGCAAGACGAGCCTGCATTCCAGTCACTGCAGGGATATCCAGCCTTATTTCGCGTCAGGGCATCGCGGTGTCCATTCCACTTGAGGCCGCTAACTCAGGGTCCCTCTCACATACCTAGAGCTGAGAGAAGCCTCCTCTTGAGGTGCTTGTGGTAAGGTGGTATTCCTCTGGAGTCGAAGCCAGGGACTAACCTCTCATCTCGAGTTGATTTTTGGCCCACGGGGCTCTTTCGTGTTGCTACAGTGACCTCAGGATCCCTCTAGCCTTGAAACAGTGTTCTTGGGGTTTCTCTGGAGTGCCATCAAGGAAATCAAGGCTCCTTTCATGTGTGATGTGCAACACGGAATTGCTCTGCACGCAGTGCAGGGGAATCGGACCTCATCTCGCGGCGAGGGGGAAGTCTCATGGTTTTTCTCGAGTTGCGGCGGGAACCTGGGGTATATTCTCGAGTTACGACGGGGATGGCCCTTCCACCCACGTGTTTCTTCAGCGACGTCAGGACTCCTGCCTAGTTGCGAGGGACAACTCTGGATTCTCCTCGAGCCTTGGCAGGGCAATTGGGACGCCTCTCCAGCTGAGGCGGGAGACCAAGTGTCCCTTTCCAAGTGCCACAGGAATCCTGGGACTCCTATCAAGTTTCACGAGGAGTCAGGCATCGTCTCCTTTGGAGGCACTGATTTCCGCGTACCTCTGGAGTTTTCAAAGGATTTGAGGCCTCCTGTCGCGATGAGGTGGGGAACTAGGTCTTTCTCTGTGGTCTCCACAGGGGATTCAGACACCCTTTCGTCTTGGGAGATGCAAGACGAGCCTGCATTCCAGTCACTGCAGGGATATCCGGCCTTATTTCGAGTCAGGGCATCGCGGTGTCCATTCCACTTGAGGCCGCAAACTCAGGGTCCCTCTCACATACCTAGAGCTGAGAGAAGCCTCCTCTTGAGGTGCTTGTGGTAAGGTGGTATTCCTCTGGAGTCGAAGCCAGGGACTAACCTCTCATCTCGAGTTGATTTTTGGTCCACGGAGCTCTTTCGTGTTGCTACAGTGACCTCAGGATCCCTCTAGCGTTGAAACAGTGTTCTTGGGGTTTCTCTGGAGTGCCATGAAGGAAACCAAGGCTCCTTTCATGTGTGATGTGCAACACAGAATTGCTCTGCACGCAGTGCAGGGGAATCGGGCCTCATCTCGCGGCGAGGGGGAAGTCTCATGGTTTTTCTCGAGTTGCAGTGGGAACCTGGGGTATATTCTCGAGTTACGACGGGGATGGCCCTTCCACACACGTGTGTGTTCAGCCACGTCAGGACTCTTGCCTAGTTGCGAGACAGAACTCGGGATTCTCCTCGAGGCTTGGCAAGGCAATTGGGACGCCTCTCCAGCTGAGGCGGGAGACCAAGGGTCCCTGTCCTCGTGCCACAGGAATCCTGGGACTCCTATCAAGTTTCACGAGGAGTCAGGCATCGTCTCCTTTGGAGGCACTGATCTCCGCGTACCTCTGGAGTTTTCAAAGGATGTGAGGCTATCGGTCACGATGAGGTGGGGAACTAAGTCTTTCTCTGTGCTTTCCACAGGGGATTCAGACATCCTTTCGTCCTGGGAGATGCAAGACGCGCCTGCATTGAAGTCACTGCAGGGATATCCGGCCTTATTTCGAGTCAGGGCATCGCGGTGTCCATTCCACTTGAGGCCGCAAACTCAGGGTCCCTCTCACATACCTAGAGCTGAGAGAAGCCTCCTCTTGAGGTGCTTGTGGTAAGGTGGTATTCCTCTGGAGACGAATCCAGGGACTAACCTCTCTTTTCGAGTTGATTTCTGGTCCACAGAGTTCTTTCGTGTTGCTACAGTGACCTCAGGATCCCTCTATCCTTGAAACAGTGTTCTGGGGTTTCTCTGGAGTGCCATCAAGGAAATCAAGGCTCCTTTCATGTGTGATGTGCAAGACGGAATTGCTCTGCACGCAGTACAGGGGAATCGGGCCTCATCTCGCATCGAGGGGGAAGTCTCATGGTTTTTCTCGAGTTGCGGCGGGAACCTGGGGTATATTCTCGAGTTACGACGGGGATGGCCCTTCCACCCACGTGTTTGTTCAGCCACGTCAGGACTCCTGCCTAGTTGCGAGGGACAACTCGGGATTCTCCTCGAGGCTTGGCAGGGCAATTGGAACGCCTCTCCAGCTGAGGCGGGAGACCAAGGGTCCCTTTCCACGTGCCACAAGAATCCTGGGACTCCTATCAAGTTTCACGAGGAGTCAGGCATCGTCTCCTTTGGAGGCACTGATCTCCGCGTACCTCTGGAGTTTTCAAAGGATGTGAGGCCTCCGGTCGCGATGAGGTGGGGAACTGGGTGTTTCTCTGTGGTCTCCACAGGGGATTCAGACATCCTTTCTTCTTGGGAGATGCAAGACGAGCCTGCCTTCAAGTCACTGCAGGGATATCCGGCCTTATTTCGAGTCAGGGCATCGCGGTGTCCATTCCACTTGAGGCCGCAAACTCAGGATCCCTCTCACATACCTAGAGCTGAGAGAAGCCTCCTCTTGAGGTGCTTGTGGTGAGGTGGTATTCCTCAGGAGTCGAAGCCAGGGAGTAACCTCTCATCTCGTGTTGATTCTTGGTCCACGGAGCTCTTTCGTGTTGCTACAGTGACCTCAGGATCCCTCTAGCCTTGAAACAGTGTTCTTGGGGTTTCTCTGGAGTGCCATCAAGGAAATCAAGGCTCCTTTCATGTGTGATGTGCAACACGGAATTGCTCTGCACGCAGTGCAGGGGAATCGGGCCTCATCTCGCCGCGAGGGGGAAGTCTCATGGTTTTTCTCGAGTTGCGGCGGGAACCTGGGGTATATTCTCGAGTTACGACGGGGATGGCCCTTCCACACACGTGTGTGTTCAGCCATGTCAGGACTCCTGCCTAGTTGCGAGGGACAACTCGGGATTCTCCTCGAGGCTTTGCAGGGCAATTGGGACGCCTCTCCAGCTGAGACGGGAGACCAAGGGTCCCTTTCCACGTGCCACAGGAATCCTGGGTCTCCTATCAAGTTTCACGAGGAGTCAGGCATCGTCTCCTTTGGAGCCACTGATCTTCGCATACCTCTGGAGTTTTCAAAGGATTTGAGGCCTCCTGTCGCGATGAGGTGGGGAACTAGGTCTTTCTCTGTGGTCTCCACAGGGGATTCAGACACCCTTTCGTCTTGGGAGATGCAAGACGAGCCTGCATTCCAGTCACTGCAGGGATATCCGGCCTTATTTCGAGTCAGGGCCTCGCGGTGTCCATTCCACTTGAGGCCGCTAACTCAGGGTCCCTCTCACATACCTAGAGCTGAGAGAAGCCTCCTCTTGAGGTGCTTGTGGTAAGGTGGTATTCCTCTGGAGTCGAAGCCAGGGACTAACCTCTCATCTCGAGTTGATTTTTGGCCCACGGAGCTCTTTCGTGTTGCTACAGTGACCTCAGGATCCCTCTAGCCTTGAAACAGTGTTCTTGGGGTTTCTCTGGAGTGCCATCAAGGAAATCAAGGCTCCTTTCATGTGTGATGTGCAACACGGAATTGCTCCGCACGCAGTGCAGGGAAATCGGACCTCATCTCGCGGCGAGGGGGAAGTCTCATGGTTTTTCTCGAGTTGCGGCGGGAACCTGGGGTATATTCTCGAGTTACGACGGGGATGGCCCTTCCACCCACGTGTTTCTTCAGCGATGTCAGGACTCCTGCCTAGTTGCGAGGGACAACTCTGGATTCTCCTCGAGGCTTGGCAGGGCAATTGGGACGCCTCTCCAGCTGAGGCGGGAGACCAAGTGTCCCTTTCCAAGTGCCACAGGAATCCTGGGACTCCTATCAAGTTTCACGAGGAGTCAGGCATCGTCTCCTTTGGAGGCACTGATCTCCGCGTACCTCTGGAGTTTTCAAAGGATTTGAGGCCTCCTGTCGCGATGAGGTGGGGAACTAGGTCTTTCTCTGTGGTCTCCACAGGGGATTCAGACACCCTTTCGTCTTGGGAGATGCAAGACGAGCCTGCATTCCAGTCACTGCAGGGATATCCGGCCTTATTTCGAGTCAGGGCATCGCGGTGTGCATTACACTTGAGGCCGCAAACTCAGGGTCCCTCTCACATACCTAGAGCTGAGAGAAGCCTCCTCTTGAGGTGCTTGTGGTAAGGTGCTATTCCTCTGGAGTCGAAGCCAGGGACTAACCTCTCATCTCGAGTTGATTTTTGGTCCACGGAGCACTTTCGTGTTGCTACAGTGACCTCAGGATCCCTCTAGCCTTGAAACAGTATTCTTGGGGTTTCTCTGGAGTGCCATGAAGGAAACCAAGGCTCCTTTCATGTGTGATGTGCAACACAGAATTGCTCTGCACGCAGTGCAGGGGAATCGGGCCTCATCTCGCGGCGAGGGGGAAGTCTCATGGTTTTTCTCGAGTTGCAGTGGGAACCTGGGGTATATTCTCGAGTTACGACGGGGATGGCCCTTCCACACACGTGTTTGTTCATTCACGTCAGGACTCTTGCCTAGTTGCGAGACACAACTCGGGATTCTCCTCGAGGCTTGGCAAGGCAATTGGGACGCCTCTCCAGCTGAGGCGGGAGACCAAGGGTCCCTTTCCACGTGCCACAGGAATCCTGGGACTCCTATCAAGTTTCACGAGGAGTCAGGCATCGTCTCCTTTGGAGGCACTGATCTCCGCGTACCTCTGGAGTTTTCAAAGGATGTGAGGCCTCCGGTCGCGATGAGGTGGGGAACTAGGTCTTTCTCTGTGGTCTCCACAGGGGATTCAGACATCCTTTCATCTTGGGAGATGCAAGACGAGCCTGCATTCAAGTCACTGCAGGGATATCCAGCCTTATTTCGCGTCAGGGTATCGCGGTGTCCATTCCACTTGAGGCCGCAAACTCAGGGTCCCTCTCACATACCTAGAGCTGAGAGAAGCCTCCTCTTGAGGTGCTTGTGGTAAGGTGGTATTCCTCTGGAGTCGAAGCCAGGGACTAACCTCTCATCTCGAGTTGATTTTTGGTCCACGGAGCTCTTTCGTGTTGCTACAGTGACCTCAGGATCCCTCTAGCCTTGAAACAGTGTTCTTGGGGTTTCTCTGGAGTGCCATCAAGGAAATCAAGGCTCCTTTCATGTGTGATGTGCAACACGGAATTGCTCTGCACGCAGTGCAGGGGAATCGGGCCTCATCTCGCGGCGAGGGGGAAGTCTCATGGTTTTTCTCGAGTAGCGACGGGAACCTGGGGTATATTCTCGAGTTACGACGGGGATGGCCCTTCCACCCAAGTGTTTCTTCAGCGACGTCAGGACTCCTGCCTAGTTGCGAGGGACAACTCGGGATTCTCCTCGAGGCTTTGCAGGGCAATTGGGACGCCTCTCCAGCTGAGGCGGGAGACCAAGTGTCCCTTTCCAAGTGCCACAGGAATCCTGGGACTCCTATCAAGTTTCCCGAGGAGTCAGGCATCGTCTCCTTTGGAGGCACTGATCTCCGCGTACCTCTGGAGTTTTCAAAGGATGTGAGGCTATCGGTCGCGATGAGGTGGGGAACTAAGTCTTTCTCTGTGCTTTCCACAGGGGATTCAGACATCCTTTCGTCCTGGGAGATGTAAGACGAGCCTGCATTGAAGTCACTGCAGGGATATCCGGCCTTATTTCGAGTCAGGGCATCGCGGTGTCCATTCCACTTGAGGCCGCAAACTCAGGGTCCCTCTCACATACCTAGAGCTGAGAGAAGCCTCCTCTTGAGGTGCTTGTGGTAAGGTGGTATTCCTCTGGAGACGAATCCAGGGACTAACCTCTCTTTTCGAGTTGATTTTTGGTCCACAGAGTTCTTTCGTGTTGCTACAGTGACCTCTGGATCCCTCTATCCTTGAAACAGTGTTCTTGGGGTTTCTCTGGAGTGCCATCAAGGAAATCAAGGCTCCTTTCATGTGTGATGTGCAAGACGGAATTGCTCTGCACGCAGTACAGGGGAATCGGGCCTCATCTCGCATCGAGGGGGAAGTCTCATGGTTTTTCTCGAGTTGCGGCGGGAACCTGGGGTATATTCTCGAGTTACGACGGGGATGGCCCTTCCACCCACGTGTTTGTTCAGCCACGTCAGGACTCCTGCCTAGTTGCGAGGGACAACTCGGGATTCTCCTCGAGGCTTGGCAGGGCAATTGGAACGCCTCTCCAGCTGAGGCAGGAGACCAAGGGTCCCTTTCCACGTGCCACAAGAATCCTGGGACTCCTATCAAGTTTCACGAGGAGTCAGGCATCGTCTCCTTTGGAGGCACTGATCTCCGCGTACCTCTGGAGTTTTCAAAGGATGTGAGGCCTCCGGTCGCGATGAGGTGGGGAACTAGGTGTTTCTCTGTGGTCTCCACAGGGGATTCAGACATCCTTTCTTCTTGGGAGATGCAAGACGAGCCTGCATTGAAGTCATTGCAGGGATATCCGGCCTTATTTCGAGTCAGGGCATCACGGTGTCCATTCCACTTGAGGCCGCAAACTCAGGATCCCTCTCACATACCTAGAGCTGAGAGAAGCCTCCTCTTGAGGTGCTTGTGGTAAGGTGGTATTCCTCAGGAGTCGAAGCCAGGGACTAACCTCTCATCTCGTGTTGATTCTTGGTCCACGGAGCTCTTTCGTGTTGCTACAGTGACCTCAGGATCCCTCTAGCCTTGAAACAGTGTTCTTGGGGTTTCTCTGGAGTGCCATCAAGGAAATCAAGGCTCCTTTCATGTGTGATGTGCAACACGGAATTGCTCTGCATGCAGTGCAGGGGAATCGGGCCTCATCTCGCGGCGAGGGGGAAGTCTCATGGTTTTTCTCGAGTTGCGGCGGGAACCTGGGGTATATTCTCGAGTTACGACGGGGATGGCCCTTCCACCCACGTGTTTCTTCAGCGACGTCAGGACTCCTGCCTAGTTGCGAGGGACAACTCTGGATTCTCCTCGAGGCTTGGCAGGGCAATTGGGACGCCTCTCCAGCTGAGGCGGGAGACCAAGTGTCCCTTTCCAAGTGCCACAGGAATCCTGGGACTCCTATCAAGTTTCACGAGGAGTCAGGCATCGTATCCTTTGGAGGCACTGATCTCCGCGTACCTCTGGAGTTTTCAAAGGATTTGAGGCCTCCTGTTGCGAAGAGGTGGGGAACTAGGTCTTTCTCTGTGGTCTCCACAGGGGATTCAGACACCCTTTCGTCTTGGGAGATGCAAGACGAGCCTGCATTGAAGTCACTGCAGGGATATCCGGCCTTATTTCGAGTCAGGGCATCGCGGTGTCCATTCCACTTGAGGCCGCAAACTCAGGGTCCCTCTCACATACCTAGAGCTGAGAGAAGCCTCCTCTTGAGGTGCTTGTGGTAAGGTGGTATTCCTCTGGAGTCGAAGCCAGGGACTAACCTCTCATCTCGAGTTGATTTTTGGTCCACGGAGCTCTTTCGTGTTGCTACAGTGACCTCAGGATCCCTCTAGCCTTGAAACAGTGTTCTTGGGGTTTCTCTGGAGTGCCATGAAGGAAATCAAGGCTCCTTTCATGTGTGATGTGCAACACAGAATTGCTCTGCACGCAGTGCAGGGGAATCGGGCCTCATCTCGCGGCGAGGGGGAAGTCTCATGGTTTTTCTCGAGTTGCGGCGGGAACCTGGGGTATATTCTCGAGTTACCACGGGGATGGCCCTTCCACACACGTGTTTGTTCAGCCACGTCAGGACTCTTGCCTAGTTGCGAGACACAACTCGGGATTCTCCTCGAGGCTTGGCAAGGCAATTGGGACGCCTCTCCAGCTGAGGCGGGAGACCAAGGGTCCCTTTCCACGTGCCACAGGAATCCTGGGACTCCTATCAAGTTTCACGAGGAGTCAGGCATCGTCTCCTTTGGAGGCACTGATCTCCGCGTACCTCTGGAGATTTTAAAGGATGTGAGGTCGCCGGTCGCGATGAGGTGGGGAATTAGGTGTTTCTCTGTGGTCTCCACAGGGGATTCAGACATCCTTTCATCTTGGGAGATGCAAGACGAGCCTGCATTCAAGTCACTGCAGGGATATCCGGCCTTATTTTGCGTCAGGGCATCGCGGTGTCCATTCCACTTGAGACCGCAAACTCAGGATCCCTCTCACATACCTAGAGCTGAGAGAAGCCTCCTCTTGAGGTGCTTGTGGTAAGGTGGTATTCCTCAGGAGTCGCAGCCAGGGACTAACCTTTCATCTCGTGTTGATTCTTGGTCCACGGAGCTCTTTCGTGTTGCTACAGTGACCTCAGTATCCCTCTAGCCTTGAAGCAGTGTTCTTGGGGTTTCTCTGGAGTGCCATCAAGGAAATCAAGGCTCCTTTCATGTGTGATGTGCAACACGGAATTGCTCTGCACGCAGTGCAGGGGAATCGGGCCGCATCTCACGGCGAGGGGGAAGTCTCATGGTTTTTCTCGAGTTGCGGCGGGAACCTGGGGTATATTCTCGAGTTACGACGGGAATGGCCCTTCCACCCACGTGTTCCTTCAGCGACGTCAGGACTCCTGCCTAGTTGCGAGGGACAACTCGGGATTCTCCTCGAGGCTTTGCAGGGCAATTGGGACGCATCTGCAGCTGAGACGGGAGACCAAGGGTCCCTTTCCACGTGCCACAGGAATCCTGGGTCTCCTATCAAGTTTCACGAGGAGTCAGGCATCGTCTCCTTTGGAGGCACTGATCTCCGCATACCTCTGGAGTTTTCAAAGGATTTGAGGCCTCCTGTCGCGATGAGGTGGGGAACTAGATCTTTCTCTGTGGTCTCCACAGGGGATTCAGACATCCTTTCATCTTGGGAGATGCAAGACGAGCCTGCATTCCAGTCACTGCAGGACTATCCGGCCTTATTTCGAGTCAGGGCATCGCGGTGTCCATTCCACTTGAGGCCGCAAACTCAGGGTCCCTCTCACATACCTAGAGCTGAGAGAAGCCTCCTCTTGAGGTGCTTGTGGTAAGGTGGTATTCCTCTGGAGTCCAAGCCAGGGACTAACCTCTCATCTCGAGTTGATTTTTGGTCCACGGAGCTCTTTCGTGTTGCTACAGTGACCTCAGGATCCTTCTAGCCTTGAAACAGTGTTCTTGGGGTTTCTCTGGAGTGCCATCAAGGAAATCAAGGCTCCTTTCATGTGTGATGTGCAACACAGAATTGCTCTGCACGCAGTGCAGGGGAATCGGGCCTCATCTCGCGGCGAGGGGGAAGTCTCATGGTTTTTCTCGAGTTGCGGCGGGAACCTGGGGTATATTCTCGAGTTACGACGGGGATGGCCCTTCCACCCACGTGTTTGTTCAGCCACGTCAGGACTCCTGCCTAGTTGCGAGGGACAACTCGGGATTCTCCTCGAGGCTTGGCAGGGCAATTGGAACGCCTCTCCAGCTGAGGCGGGAGACCAAGGGTCCCTTTCCACGTGCCACAGGAATCCTGGGACTCCTATCAAGTTTCACGAGGAGTCAGGCATCGTCTCCTTTGGAGGCACTGATCTCCACGTACCTCTGGAGTTTTCAAAGGATGTGAGGCTATCGGTCGCGATGAGGTGGGGAACTAAGTCTTTCTCTGTGCTTTCCACAGGGGATTCAGACATCCTTTTGTCCTGGGAGATGCAAGACGAGCCTGCATTGAAGTCACTGCAGGGATATCGGGCCTTATTTTGAGTCAGGGCATCGCGGTGTCCATTCCACTTGAGGCCGCAAACTCAGGGTCCCTCTCACATACCTAGAGCAGAGAGAAGCCTCCTCTTGAGGTGCTTGTGGTAAGGTGGTATTCCTCTGGAGACGAATCCAGGGACTAACCTCTCTTTTCGGGTTGATTTCTGGTCCACAGAGTTCTTTCGTGTTGCTACAGTGACCTCAGGATCCCTCTATCCTTGAAACAGTGTTCTGGGGTTTCTCTGGAGTGCCATCAAGGAAATCAAGGCTCCTTTCATGTGTGATGTGCAAGACGGAATTGCTCTGCACGCAGTACAGGGGAATCGGGCCTCATCTCGCATCGACGGGGAAGTCTCATGGTTTTTCTCGAGTTGCGGCGGGAACCTGGGGTATATTCTCGAGTTACGACGGGGATGGCCCTTCCACCCACGTGTTTGTTCAGCCACGTCAGGACTCCTGCCTAGTTGCGAGGGACAACTCGGGATTCTCCTCGAGGCTTGGCAGGGCAATTGGAACGCCTCTCCAGCTGAGGCGGGAGACCAAGGGTCCCTTTCCACGTGCCACAAGAATCCTGGGACTCCTATCAAGTTTCACGAGGAGGCAGGCATCGTCTCCTTTGGAGGCACTGATCTCCGCGTACCTCTGGAGTTTTCAAAGGATGTGAGGCCTCCGGTCGCGATGAGGTGGGGAACTGGGTGTTTCTCTGTGGTCTCCACAGGGGATTCAGACATCCTTTCTTCTTGGGAGATGCAAGACGAGCCTGCATTCAAGTCACTGCAGGGATATCCGGCCTTATTTCGAGTCAGGGCATCGCGGTGTCCATTCCACTTGAGGCCGCAAACTCAGGATCCCTCTCACATACCTAGAGCTGAGAGAAGCCTCCTCTTGAGGTGCTTGTGGTAAGGTGGTATTCTTCACGAGTCGAAGCCAGGGACTAACCTCTCATCTCGTGTTGATTCTTGGTCCACGGAGCTCTTTCTTGTTGCTACAGTGACCTCAGGATCCCTCTAGCCTTGAAACAGTGTTCTTGGGGTTTCTCTGGAGTGCCATCAAGGAAATCAAGGCTCCTTTCATGTGTGATGTGCAACACGGAATTGCACTGCACGCAGTGCAGGGGAATCGGGCCTCATCTCGCGGCGAGGGGGAAGTCTCATGGTTTTTCTCGAGTTGCGGCGGGAACCTGGGGTATATTCTCGAGTTACGAGGGGATGGCCCTTCCACACACGTGTGTGTTCAGCCATGTCAGGACTCCTGCCTAGTTGCGAGGGACAACTCGGGATTCTCCTCGAGGCTTTGCAGGGCAATTGGGACGCCTCTCCAGCTGAGGCGGGAGACCAAGGGTCCCTTTCCACGTGCCACAGGAATCCTGGGTCTCCTATCAAGTTTCACGAGGAGTCAGGCATCGTCTCCTTTGGAGGCACTGATCTCCGCATACCTCTGGAGTTTTCAAAGGATTTGAGGCCTCCTGTCGCGATGAGGTGGGGAACTAGGTCTTTCTCTGTGGTCTCCACAGGGGATTCAGACATCCTTTCATCTTGGGAGATGCAAGACGAGCCTGCATTCCAGTCACTGCAGGGATATCCAGCCTTATTTCGCGTCAAGGCATCGCGGTGTCCATTCCACTTGAGGTCGCAAACTCAGGGTCCCTCTCACATACCTAGAGCTGAGAGATGCCTCCTCTTGAGGTGCTTGTGGTAAGGTGGTATTCCTCTGGAGTCGAAGCCAGGGACTAACCTCTCATCTCGAGTTGATTTTTGGCCCACGGAGCTCTTTCGTGTTGCTACAGTGACCTCAGGATCCCTCTCGCCTTGAAACAGTGTTCTTGGGTTTTCTCTGGAGTGCCATCAAGGAAATCAAGGCTCCTTTCATGTGTGATGTGCAACACGGAATTGCTCTGCACGCAGTGCAGGGGAATCGGGCCTCATCTCGCGGCGAGGGGGAAGTCTCATGGTTTCTCTCTTGTTGCGGCGGAAACCTGGGGTATATTCTCGAGTTACGACGGGGATGGCCCTTCCACCCACGTGTTTCTTCAGCGACGTCAGGACTCCTGCCTAGTTGCGAGGGACAACTCTGGATTCTCCTCGAGGATTGGCAGGGCAATTGGGACGCCTCTCCAGCTGAGGCGGGAGACCAAGGGTCCCTTTCCAAGAGCCACAGGAATCCTGGGACTCCTATCAAGTTTCACGAGGAGTCAGGCATCGTCTCCTTTGGAGGCACTGATCTCCGCGTACCTCTGGAGTTTTCAAAGGATGTGAGGCTATCGGTCGCGATGAGGTGGGGAACTAAGTCTTTCTCTGTGCTTTCCACAGGGGATTCAGACATCCTTTCGTCCTGGGAGATGCAAGACGCGCCTGCATTGAAGTCACTGCAGGGATATCCGGCCTTATTTCGAGTCAGGGCATCGCGGTGTCCATTCCACTTGAGGCCGCAAACTCAGGGTCCCTCTCACATACCTAGAGCTGAGAGAAGCCTCCTCTTGAGGTGCTTGTGGTAAGGTGGTATTCCTCTGGAGACGAATCCAGGGACTAACCTCTCTTTTCGAGTTGATTTCTGGTCCACAGAGTTCTTTCGTGTTGCTACAGTGACCTCAGGATCCCTCTATCCTTGAAACAGTGTTCTGGGGTTTCTCTGGAGTGCCATCAAGGAAATCAAGGCTCCTTTCATGTGTGATGTGCAAGACGGAATTGCTCTGCACGCAGTACAGGGGAATCGGGCCTCATCTCGCATCGAGGGGGAAGTCTCATGGTTTTTCTCGAGTTGCGGCGGGAACCTGGGGTATATTCTCGAGTTACGACGGGGATGGCCCTTCCACCCACGTGTTTGTTCAGCCACGTCAGGACTCCTGCCTAGTTGCGAGGGACAACTCGGGATTCTCCTCGAGGCTTGGCAGGGCAATTGGAACGCCTCTCCAGCTGAGGCGGGAGACCAAGGGTCCCTTTCCACGTGCCACAAGAATCCTGGGACTCCTATCAAGTTTCACGAGGAGTCAGGCATCGTCTCCTTTGGAGGCACTGATCTCCGCGTACCTCTGGAGTTTTCAAAGGATGTGAGGCCTCCGGTCGCGATGAGGTGGGGAACTGGGTGTTTCTCTGTGGTCTCCACAGGGGATTCAGACATCCTTTCTTCTTGGGAGATGCAAGACGAGCCTGCATTCAAGTCACTGCAGGGATATCCGGCCTTATTTCGAGTCAGGGCATCGCGGTGTCCATTCCACTTGAGGCCGCAAACTCAGGATCCCTCTCACATACCTAGAGCTGAGAGAAGCCTCCTCTTGAGGTGCTTGTGGTAAGGTGGTATTCCTCAGGAGTCGAAGCCAGGGAGTAACCTCACATCTCGTGTTGATTCTTGGTCCACGGAGCTCTTTCGTGTTGCTACAGTGACCTCAGGATCCCTCTAGCCTTGAAACAGTGTTCTTGGGGTTTCTCTGGAGTGCCATCAAGGAAATCAAGGTTCCTTTCATGTGTGATGTGCAACACGGAATTGCTCTGCACGCAGTGCAGGGGAATCGGGCCTCATCTCGCCGCGAGGGGGAAGTCTCATGGTTTTTCTCGAGTTGCGGCGGGAACCTGGGGTATATTCTCGAGTTACGACGGGGATGGCCCTTCCACACACGTGTGTGTTCAGCCATGTCAGGACTCCTGCCTAGTTGCGAGGGACAACTCGGGATTCTCCTCGAGGCTTTGCAGGGCAATTGGGACGCCTCTCCAGCTGAGACGGGAGACCAAGGGTCCCTTTCCACGTGCCACAGGAATCCTGGGTCTCCTATCAAGTTTCACGAGGAGTCAGGCATCGTCTCCTTTGGAGGCACTGATCTTCGCATACCTCTGGAGTTTTCAAAGGATTTGAGGCCTCCTGTCGCGATGAGGTGGGGAACTAGGTCTTTCTCTGTGGTCTCCACAGGGGATTCAGACACCCTTTCGTCTTGGGAGATGCAAGACGAGCCTGCATTCCAGTCACTGCAGGGATATCCGGCCTTATTTCGAGTCAGGGCCTCGCGGTGTCCATTCCACTTGAGGCCGCTAACTCAGGGTCCCTCTCACATACCTAGAGCTGAGAGAAGCCTCCTCTTGAGGTGCTTGTGGTAAGGTGGTATTCCTCTGGAGTCGAAGCCAGGGACTAACCTCTCATCTCGAGTTGATTTTTGGCCCACGGAGCTCTTTCGTGTTGCTACAGTGACCTCAGGATCCCTCTAGCCTTGAAACAGTGTTCTTGGGGTTTCTCTGGAGTGCCATCAAGGAAATCAAGGCTCCTTTCATGTGTGATGTGCAACACGGAATTGCTCCGCACGCAGTGCAGGGAAATCGGACCTCATCTCGCGGCGAGGGGGAAGTCTCATGGTTTTTCTCGAGTTGCGGCGGGAACCTGGGGTATATTCTCGAGTTACGACGGGGATGGCCCTTCCACCCACGTGTTTCTTCAGCGATGTCAGGACTCCTGCCTAGTTGCGAGGGACAACTCTGGATTCTCCTCGAGGCTTGGCAGGGCAATTGGGACGCCTCTCCAGCTGAGGCGGGAGACCAAGTGTCCCTTTCCAAGTGCCACAGGAATCCTGGGACTCCTATCAAGTTTCACGAGGAGTCAGGCATCGTCTCCTTTGGAGGCACTGATCTCCGCGTACCTCTGGAGTTTTCAAAGGATTTGAGGCCTCCTGTCGCGATGAGGTGGGGAACTAGGTCTTTCTCTGTGGTCTCCACAGGGGATTCAGACACCCTTTCGTCTTGGGAGATGCAAGACGAGCCTGCATTCCAGTCACTGCAGGGATATCCGGCCTTATTTCGAGTCAGGGCATCGCGGTGTGCATTACACTTGAGGCCGCAAAATCAGGGTCCCTCTCACATACCTAGAGCTGAGAGAAGCCTCCTCTTGAGGTGCTTGTGGTAAGGTGCTATTCCTCTGGAGTCGAAGCCAGGGACTAACCTCTCATCTCGAGTTGATTTTTGGTCCACGGAGCACTTTCGTGTTGCTACAGTGACCTCAGGATCCCTCTAGCCTTGAAACAGTATTCTTGGGGTTTCTCTGGAGTGCCATGAAGGAAACCAAGGCTCCTTTCATGTGTGATGTGCAACACAGAATTGCTCTGCACGCAGTGCAGGGGAATCGGGCCTCATCTCGCGGCGAGGGGGAAGTCTCATGGTTTTTCTCGAGTTGCAGTGGGAACCTGGGGTATATTCTCGAGTTACGACGGGGATGGCCCTTCCACACACGTGTTTGTTCATTCACGTCAGGACTCTTGCCTAGTTGCGAGACACAACTCGGGATTCTCCTCGAGGCTTGGCAAGGCAATTGGGACGCCTCTCCAGCTGAGGCGGGAGACCAAGGGTCCCTTTCCACGTGCCACAGGAATCCTGGGACTCCTATCAAGTTTCACGAGGAGTCAGGCATCGTCTCCTTTGGAGGCACTGATCTCCGCGTACCTCTGGAGTTTTCAAAGGATGTGAGGCCTCCGGTCGCGATGAGGTGGGGAACTAGGTCTTTCTCTGTGGTCTCCACAGGGGATTCAGACATCCTTTCATCTTGGGAGATGCAAGACGAGCCTGCATTCAAGTCACTGCAGGGATATCCGGCCTTATTTCGAGTCAGGGCATCGCGGTGTCCATTCCACTTGAGGCCGCAAACTCAGGATCCCTCTCACATACCTAGAGCTGAGAGAAGCCTCCTCTTGAGGTGCTTGTGGTAAGGTGGTATTCTTCACGAGTCGAAGCCAGGGACTAACCTCTCATCTCGTGTTGATTCTTGGTCCACGGAGCTCTTTCTTGTTGCTACAGTGACCTCAGGATCCCTCTAGCCTTGAAACAGTGTTCTTGGGGTTTCTCTGGAGTGCCATCAAGGAAATCAAGGCTCCTTTCATGTGTGATGTGCAACACGGAATTGCACTGCACGCAGTGCAGGGGAATCGGGCCTCATCTCGCGGCGAGGGGGAAGTCTCATGGTTTTTCTCGAGTTGCGGCGGGAACCTGGGGTATATTCTCGAGTTACGAGGGGATGGCCCTTCCACACACGTGTGTGTTCAGCCATGTCAGGACTCCTGCCTAGTTGCGAGGGACAACTCGGGATTCTCCTCGAGGCTTTGCAGGGCAATTGGGACGCCTCTCCAGCTGAGGCGGGAGACCAAGGGTCCCTTTCCACGTGCCACAGGAATCCTGGGTCTCCTATCAAGTTTCACGAGGAGTCAGGCATCGTCTCCTTTGGAGGCACTGATCTCCGCATACCTCTGGAGTTTTCAAAGGATTTGAGGCCTCCTGTCGCGATGAGGTGGGGAACTAGGTCTTTCTCTGTGGTCTCCACAGGGGATTCAGACATCCTTTCATCTTGGGAGATGCAAGACGAGCCTGCATTCCAGTCACTGCAGGGATATCCAGCCTTATTTCGCGTCAAGGCATCGCGGTGTCCATTCCACTTGAGGTCGCAAACTCAGGGTCCCTCTCACATACCTAGAGCTGAGAGATGCCTCCTCTTGAGGTGCTTGTGGTAAGGTGGTATTCCTCTGGAGTCGAAGCCAGGGACTAACCTCTCATCTCGAGTTGATTTTTGGCCCACGGAGCTCTTTCGTGTTGCTACAGTGACCTCAGGATCCCTCTCGCCTTGAAACAGTGTTCTTGGGTTTTCTCTGGAGTGCCATCAAGGAAATCAAGGCTCCTTTCATGTGTGATGTGCAACACGGAATTGCTCTGCACGCAGTGCAGGGGAATCGGGCCTCATCTCGCGGCGAGGGGGAAGTCTCATGGTTTCTCTCTTGTTGCGGCGGAAACCTGGGGTATATTCTCGAGTTACGACGGGGATGGCCCTTCCACCCACGTGTTTCTTCAGCGACGTCAGGACTCCTGCCTAGTTGCGAGGGACAACTCTGGATTCTCCTCGAGGATTGGCAGGGCAATTGGGACGCCTCTCCAGCTGAGGCGGGAGACCAAGGGTCCCTTTCCAAGAGCCACAGGAATCCTGGGACTCCTATCAAGTTTCACGAGGAGTCAGGCATCGTCTCCTTTGGAGGCACTGATCTCCGCGTACCTCTGGAGTTTTCAAAGGATGTGAGGCTATCGGTCGCGATGAGGTGGGGAACTAAGTCTTTCTCTGTGCTTTCCACAGGGGATTCAGACATCCTTTCGTCCTGGGAGATGCAAGACGCGCCTGCATTGAAGTCACTGCAGGGATATCCGGCCTTATTTCGAGTCAGGGCATCGCGGTGTCCATTCCACTTGAGGCCGCAAACTCAGGGTCCCTCTCACATACCTAGAGCTGAGAGAAGCCTCCTCTTGAGGTGCTTGTGGTAAGGTGGTATTCCTCTGGAGACGAATCCAGGGACTAACCTCTCTTTTCGAGTTGATTTCTGGTCCACAGAGTTCTTTCGTGTTGCTACAGTGACCTCAGGATCCCTCTATCCTTGAAACAGTGTTCTGGGGTTTCTCTGGAGTGCCATCAAGGAAATCAAGGCTCCTTTCATGTGTGATGTGCAAGACGGAATTGCTCTGCACGCAGTACAGGGGAATCGGGCCTCATCTCGCATCGAGGGGGAAGTCTCATGGTTTTTCTCGAGTTGCGGCGGGAACCTGGGGTATATTCTCGAGTTACGACGGGGATGGCCCTTCCACCCACGTGTTTGTTCAGCCACGTCAGGACTCCTGCCTAGTTGCGAGGGACAACTCGGGATTCTCCTCGAGGCTTGGCAGGGCAATTGGAACGCCTCTCCAGCTGAGGCGGGAGACCAAGGGTCCCTTTCCACGTGCCACAAGAATCCTGGGACTCCTATCAAGTTTCACGAGGAGTCAGGCATCGTCTCCTTTGGAGGCACTGATCTCCGCGTACCTCTGGAGTTTTCAAAGGATGTGAGGCCTCCGGTCGCGATGAGGTGGGGAACTGGGTGTTTCTCTGTGGTCTCCACAGGGGATTCAGACATCCTTTCTTCTTGGGAGATGCAAGACGAGCCTGCATTCAAGTCACTGCAGGGATATCCGGCCTTATTTCGAGTCAGGGCATCGCGGTGTCCATTCCACTTGAGGCCGCAAACTCAGGATCCCTCTCACATACCTAGAGCTGAGAGAAGCCTCCTCTTGAGGTGCTTGTGGTGAGGTGGTATTCCTCAGGAGTCGAAGCCAGGGAGTAACCTCACATCTCGTGTTGATTCTTGGTCCACGGAGCTCTTTCGTGTTGCTACAGTGACCTCAGGATCCCTCTAGCCTTGAAACAGTGTTCTTGGGGTTTCTCTGGAGTGCCATCAAGGAAATCAAGGTTCCTTTCATGTGTGATGTGCAACACGGAATTGCTCTGCACGCAGTGCAGGGGAATCGGGCCTCATCTCGCCGCGAGGGGGAAGTCTCATGGTTTTTCTCGAGTTGCGGCGGGAACCTGGGGTATATTCTCGAGTTACGACGGGGATGGCCCTTCCACACACGTGTGTGTTCAGCCATGTCAGGACTCCTGCCTAGTTGCGAGGGACAACTCGGGATTCTCCTCGAGGCTTTGCAGGGCAATTGGGACGCCTCTCCAGCTGAGACGGGAGACCAAGGGTCCCTTTCCACGTGCCACAGGAATCCTGGGTCTCCTATCAAGTTTCACGAGGAGTCAGGCATCGTCTCCTTTGGAGGCACTGATCTTCGCATACCTCTGGAGTTTTCAAAGGATTTGAGGCCTCCTGTCGCGATGAGGTGGGGAACTAGGTCTTTCTCTGTGGTCTCCACAGGGGATTCAGACACCCTTTCGTCTTGGGAGATGCAAGACGAGCCTGCATTCCAGTCACTGCAGGGATATCCGGCCTTATTTCGAGTCAGGGCCTCGCGGTGTCCATTCCACTTGAGGCCGCTAACTCAGGGTCCCTCTCACATACCTAGAGCTGAGAGAAGCCTCCTCTTGAGGTGCTTGTGGTAAGGTGGTATTCCTCTGGAGTCGAAGCCAGGGACTAACCTCTCATCTCGAGTTGATTTTTGGCCCACGGAGCTCTTTCGTGTTGCTACAGTGACCTCAGGATCCCTCTAGCCTTGAAACAGTGTTCTTGGGGTTTCTCTGGAGTGCCATCAAGGAAATCAAGGCTCCTTTCATGTGTGATGTGCAACACGGAATTGCTCCGCACGCAGTGCAGGGAAATCGGACCTCATCTCGCGGCGAGGGGGAAGTCTCATGGTTTTTCTCGAGTTGCGGCGGGAACCTGGGGTATATTCTCGAGTTACGACGGGGATGGCCCTTCCACCCACGTGTTTCTTCAGCGATGTCAGGACTCCTGCCTAGTTGCGAGGGACAACTCTGGATTCTCCTCGAGGCTTGGCAGGGCAATTGGGACGCCTCTCCAGCTGAGGCGGGAGACCAAGTGTCCCTTTCCAAGTGCCACAGGAATCCTGGGACTCCTATCAAGTTTCACGAGGAGTCAGGCATCGTCTCCTTTGGAGGCACTGATCTCCGCGTACCTCTGGAGTTTTCAAAGGATTTGAGGCCTCCTGTCGCGATGAGGTGGGGAACTAGGTCTTTCTCTGTGGTCTCCACAGGGGATTCAGACACCCTTTCGTCTTGGGAGATGCAAGACGAGCCTGCATTCCAGTCACTGCAGGGATATCCGGCCTTATTTCGAGTCAGGGCATCGCGGTGTGCATTACACTTGAGGCCGCAAAATCAGGGTCCCTCTCACATACCTAGAGCTGAGAGAAGCCTCCTCTTGAGGTGCTTGTGGTAAGGTGCTATTCCTCTGGAGTCGAAGCCAGGGACTAACCTCTCATCTCGAGTTGATTTTTGGTCCACGGAGCACTTTCGTGTTGCTACAGTGACCTCAGGATCCCTCTAGCCTTGAAACAGTATTCTTGGGGTTTCTCTGGAGTGCCATGAAGGAAACCAAGGCTCCTTTCATGTGTGATGTGCAACACAGAATTGCTCTGCACGCAGTGCAGGGGAATCGGGCCTCATCTCGCGGCGAGGGGGAAGTCTCATGGTTTTTCTCGAGTTGCAGTGGGAACCTGGGGTATATTCTCGAGTTACGACGGGGATGGCCCTTCCACACACGTGTTTGTTCATTCACGTCAGGACTCTTGCCTAGTTGCGAGACACAACTCGGGATTCTCCTCGAGGCTTGGCAAGGCAATTGGGACGCCTCTCCAGCTGAGGCGGGAGACCAAGGGTCCCTTTCCACGTGCCACAGGAATCCTGGGACTCCTATCAAGTTTCACGAGGAGTCAGGCATCGTCTCCTTTGGAGGCACTGATCTCCGCGTACCTCTGGAGTTTTCAAAGGATGTGAGGCCTCCGGTCGCGATGAGGTGGGGAACTAGGTCTTTCTCTGTGGTCTCCACAGGGGATTCAGACATCCTTTCATCTTGGGAGATGCAAGACGAGCCTGCATTCAAGTCACTGCAGGGATATCCAGCCTTATTTCGCGTCAGGGTATCGCGGTGTCCATTCCACTTGAGGCCGCAAACTCAGGGTCCCTCTCACATACCTAGAGCTGAGAGAAGCCTCCTCTTGAGGTGCTTGTGGTAAGGTGGTATTCCTCTGGAGTCGAAGCCAGGGACTAACCTCTCATCTCGAGTTGATTTTTGGTCCACGGAGCTCTTTCGTGTTGCTACAGTGACCTCAGGATCCCTCTAGCCTTGAAACAGTGTTCTTGGGGTTTCTCTGGAGTGCCATCAAGGAAATCAAGGCTCCTTTCATGTGTGATGTGCAACACGGAATTGCTCTGCACGCAGTGCAGGGGAATCGGGCCTCATCTCGCGGCGAGGGGGAAGTCTCATGGTTTTTCTCGAGTAGCGACGGGAACCTGGGGTATATTCTCGAGTTACGACGGGGATGGCCTTCCACCCAAGTGTTTCTTCAGCGACGTCAGGACTCCTGCCTAGTTGCGAGGGACAACTCGGGATTCTCCTCGAGGCTTTGCAGGGCAATTGGGACGCCTCTCCAGCTGAGGCGGGAGACCAAGTGTCCCTTTCCAAGTGCCACAGGAATCCTGGGACTCCTATCAAGTTTCCCGAGGAGTCAGGCATCGTCTCCTTTGGAGGCACTGATCTCCGCGTACCTCTGGAGTTTTCAAAGGATGTGAGGCTATCGGTCGCGATGAGGTGGGGAACTAAGTCTTTCTCTGTGCTTTCCACAGGGGATTCAGACATCCTTTCGTCCTGGGACATGCAAGACGAGCCTGCATTGAAGTCACTGCAGGGATATCCGGCCTTATTTCGAGTCAGGGCATCGCGGTGTCCATTCCACTTGAGGCCGCAAACTCAGGGTCCCTCTCACATACCTAGAGCTGAGAGAAGCCTCCTCTTGAGGTGCTTGTGGTAAGGTGGTATTCCTCTGGAGACGAATCCAGGAACTAACCTCTCTTTTCGAGTTGATTTTTGGTCCACAGAGTTCTTTCGTGTTGCTACAGTGACCTCAGGATCCCTCTAGCCTTGAAACAGTGTTCTTGGGGTTTCTCTGGAGTGCCATCAAGGAAATCAAGGCTCCTTTCATGTGTGATGTGCAAGACGGAATTGCTCTGCACGCAGTACAGGGGAATCGGGCCTCATCTCGCATCGAGGGGGAAGTCTCATGGTTTTTCTCGAGTTGCGGCGGGAACCTGGGGTATATTCTCGAGTTACGACGGGGATGGCCCTTCCACCCACGTGTTTGTTCAGCCACGTCAGGACTCCTGCCTAGTTGCGAGGGACAACTCGGGATTCTCCTCGAGGCTTGGCAGGGCAATTGGAACGCCTCTCCAGCTGAGGCAGGAGACCAAGGGTCCCTTTCCACGTGCCACAAGAATCCTGGGACTCCTATCAAGTTTCACGAGGAGTCAGGCATCGTCTCCTTTGGAGGCACTGATCTCCGCGTACCTCTGGAGTTTTCAAAGGATGTGAGGCCTCCGGTCGCGATGAGGTGGGGAACTAGGTGTTTCTCTGCGGTCTCCACAGGGGATTCAGACATCCTTTCTTCTTGGGAGATGCAAGACGAGCCTGCATTGAAGTCACTGCAGGGATATCCGGCCTTATTTCGAGTCAGGGCATCACGGTGTCCATTCCACTCGAGGCCGCAAACTCAGGATCCCTCTCACATACCTAGAGCTGAGAGAAGCCTCCTCTTGAGGTGCTTGTGGTAAGGTGGTATTCCTCAGGAGTCGAAGCCAGGGACTAACCTCTCATCTCGTGTTGATTCTTGGTCCACGGAGCTCTTTCGTGTTGCTACAGTGACCTCAGGATCCCTCTAGCCTTGAAACAGTGTTGTTGGGGTTTCTCTGGAGTGCCATCAAGGAAATCAAGGCTCCTTTCATGTGTGATGTGCAACACGGAATTGCTCTGCATGCAGTGCAGGGGAATCGGGCCTCATCTCGCGGCGAGGGGGAAGTCTCATGGTTTTTCTCGAGTTGCGGCGGGAACCTGGGGTATATTCTCGAGTTACGACGGGTATGGCCTTTCCACACACGTGTGTGTTCAGCCATGTCAGGACTCCTGCCTAGTTGCGAGGGACAACTCGGGATTCTCCTCGAGGCTTTGCAGGGCAATTGGGACGCCTCTCCAGCTGAGACGGGAGACCAAGGGTCCCTTTACACGTGCCACAGGAATCCTGGGTCTCCTATCAAGTTTCACGAGGAGTCAGGCATCGTCTCCTTTGGAGGCACTGATCTCCGCATACCTCTGGAGTTTTCAAAGGATTTGAGGCCTCCTGTCGCGATGAGGTGGGGAACTAGGTCTTTCTCTGTGGTCTCCACAGGGGATTCAGACACCCTGTCGTCTTGGGAGATGCAAGACGAGCCTGCATTCCAGTCACTGCAGGGATATCCGGCCTTATTTCGAGTCAGGGCATCGCGGTGTCCATTCCACTTGAGGCCGCAAACTCAGGGTCCCTCTCACATACCTAGAGCTGAGAGAAGCCTCCTCTTGAGGTGCTTGTGGTAAGGTGGTATTCCTCAGGAGTCGAAGCCAGGGACTAACCTCTCATCTCGTGTTGATTCTTGGTGCACGGAGCTCTTTCGTGTTGCTACAGTGACCTCAGGATCCCTCTAGCCTTGAAACAGTGTTCTTGGGGTTTCTCTGGAGTGCCATCAAGGAAATCAAGGCTCCTTTCATGTGTGATGTGCAACACGGAATTGCTCTGCGTGCAGTGCAGGGGAATCGGGCCTCATCTTGCGGTGAGGGGGAAGTCTCATGGTTTTTCTCGAGTTGCGGCGGGAACCTGGGGTATATTCTCGAGTTACGGTGGGGATGGCCCTTCCACCCACGTGTTTCTTCAGCGACGTCAGGACTCCTGCCTAGTTGCGAGGGACAACTCGGGATTCTCCTCGAGGCTTTGCAGGGCAATTGGGACGCCTCTCCAGCTGAGACGGGAGACCAAGGGTCCCTTTCCACGTGCCACAGGAATCCTGGGTCTCCTATCAAGTTTCACGAGGAGTCAGGCATCGTCTCCTTTGGAGGCACTGATCTCCGCATACCTCTGGAGTTTTCAAAGGATTTGAGGCCTCCTGTCGCGATGAGGTGGGGAACTAGGTCTTTCTCTGTGGTCTCCACAGGGGATTCAGACATCCTTTCGTCTTGGGAGATGCAAGACGATCCTGCATTCAAGTCACTGCAGGGATATCCGGCCTTATTTCGAGTCAGGGCATCGCGGTGTCCATTCCACTTGAGGCCGCAAACTCAGGGTCCCTCTCACATACCTAGAGCTGAGAGAAGCCTCCTCTTGAGGTGCTTGTGGTAAGGTGGTATTCCTCTGGAGTCGAAGCCAGGGACTAACCTCTCATCTCGAGTTGATTCTTGGTCCACGGAGCTCTTTCGTGTTGCTACAGTGACCTCAGGATCCCTCTAGCCTTGAAACAGTGTTCTTGGGGTTTTTCAGGAGTGCCATGAAGGAAATCAAGGCTCCTTTCATGTGTGATGTGCAACACAGAATTGCTCTGCACGCAGTGCAGGGGAATCGGGCCTCATCTCGCGGCGAGGGGGAAGTCTCATGGTTTTTCTCGAGTTGTGGCGGGAACCTGGGGTATATTCTCGAGGTACGACGGGGATGGCCCTTCCACACACGTGTTTGTTCAGCCACGTCAGGACTCTTGCCTAGTTGCGAGACAGAACTCGGGATTCTCCTCGAGGCTTTGCAAGGCAATTGGGACGCCTCTCCAGCTGAGGCGGGAGACCAAGGGTCCCTGTCCTCGTGCCACAGGAATCCTGGGACTCCTATCAAGTTTCACGAGGAGTCAGGCATCGTCTCCTTTGGAGGCACTGATCTCCGCGTACCTCTGGAGTTTTCAAAGGATGTGAGGCCTCCGGTCGCGATGAGGTGGGGAACTAGGTCTTTCTCTGTGGTCTCCACAGGGGATTCAGACATCCTTTCATCTTGGGAGATGCAAGACGAGCCTGCATTCAAGTCACTGCAGGGATATCCAGCCTTATTTCGCGTCAGGGCATCGCGGTGTCCATTCCACTTGAGGTCGCAAACTCAGGGTCCCTCTCACATACCTAGAGCTGAGAGATGCCTCCTCTTGAGGTGCTTGTGGTAAGGTGGTATTCCTCTGGAGTCGAAGCCAGGGACTAACCGCTCATCTCGAGTTGATTTTTGGCCCACGGAGCTCTTTCGTGTTGCTACAGTGACCTCAGGATCCCTCTCGCCTTGAAACAGTGTTCTTGGGGTTTCTCTGGAGTGCCATCAAGGAAATCAAGGCTCCTTTCATGTGTGATGTGCAACACGGAATTGCTCTGCACGCAGTGCAGGGGAATCGGGCCTCATCTCGCGGCGAGGGGGAAGTCTCATGGTTTCTCTCTTGTTGCGGCGGGAACCTGGGGTATATTCTCGAGTTACGACGGGGATGGCACTTCCACACACGTGTGTGTTCAGCCATGTCAGGACTCCTGCCTAGTTGCGAGGGACAACTCGGGATTCTCCTCGAGGCTTTGCAGGGAAATTGGGACGCCTCTCCAGCTGAGACGGGAGACCAAGGGTCCCTTTCCACGTGCCACAGGAATCCTGGGTCTCCTATCAAGTTTCACGAGGAGTCAGGCATCGTCTCCTTTGGAGGCACTGATCTTCGCATACCTCTGGAGTTTTCAAAGGATTTGAGGCCTCCTGTCGCGATGAGGTGGGGAACTAGGTCTTTCTCTGTGGTCTCCACAGGGGATTCAGACACCCTTTCGTCCTGGGAGTTGCAAGACGAGCCTGCATTCAAGTCACTGCAGGGATATCCGGCCTTATTTCGAGTCAGGGCCTCGCGGTGTCCATTCCACTTGAGGCCGCTAACTCAGGGTCCCTCTCACATACCTAGAGCTGAGAGAAGCCTCCTCTTGAGGTGCTTGTGGTAAGGTGGTATTCCTCTGGAGTCGAAGCCAGGGACTAACCTCTCATCTCGAGTTGATTTTTGGCCCACGGAGCTCTTTCGTGTTGCTACAGTGACCTCAGGATCCCTCTAGCCTTGAAACAGTGTTCTTGGGGTTTCTCTGGAGTGCCATCAAGGAAATCAAGGCTCCTTTCATGTGTGATGTGCAACACGGAATTGCTCCGCACGCAGTGCAGGGAAATCGGACCTCATATCGCGGCGAGGGGGAAGTCTCATGGTTTTTCTCGAGTTGCGGCGGGAACCTGGGGTATATTCTCGAGTTACGACGGGGATGGCCCTTCCACCCACGTGTTTCTTCAGCGATGTCAGGACTCCTGCCTAGTTGCGAGGGACAACTCTGGATTCTCCTCGAGGCTTGGCAGGGCAATTGGGACGCCTCTCCAGCTGAGGCGGGAGACCAAGTGTCCCTTTCCAAGTGCCACAGGAATCCTGGGACTCCTATCAAGTTTCACGAGGAGTCAGGCATCGTCTCCTTTGGAGGCACTGATCTCCGCGTACCTCTGGTGTTTTCAAAGGATTTGAGGCCTCCTGTCGCGATGAGGTGGGGAACTAGGTCTTTCTCTGTGGTCTCCACAGGGGATTCAGACACCCTTTCGTCTTGGGAGATGCAAGACGAGCCTGCATTCCAGTCACTGCAGGGATATCCGGCCTTATTTCGAGTCAGGGCATCGCGGTGTGCATTACACTTGAGGCCGCAAACTCAGGGTCCCTCTCACATACCTAGAGCTGAGAGAAGCCTCCTCTTGAGGTGCTTGTGGTAAGGTGCTATTCCTCTGGAGTCGAAGCCAGGGACTAACCTCTCATCTCGAGTTGATTTTTGGTCCACGGAGCACTTTCGTGTTGCTACAGTGACCTCAGGATCCCTCTAGCCTTGAAACAGTATTCTTGGGGTTTCTCTGGAGTGCCATGAAGGAAACCAAGGCTCCTTTCATGTGTGATGTGCAACACAGAATTGCTCTGCACGCAGTGCAGGGGAATCGGGCCTCATCTCGCGGCGAGGGGGAAGTCTCATGGTTTTTCTCGAGTTGCAGTGGGAACCTGGGGTATATTCTCGAGTTACGACGGGGATGGCCCTTCCACACACGTGTTTGTTCATTCACGTCAGGACTCTTGCCTAGTTGCGAGACACAACTCGGGATTCTCCTCGAGGCTTGGCAAGGCAATTGGGACGCCTCTCCAGCTGAGGCGGGAGACCAAGGGTCCCTTTCCACGTGCCACAGGAATCCTGGGACTCCTATCAAGTTTCACGAGGAGTCAGGCATCGTCTCCTTTGGAGGCACTGATCTCCGCGTACCTCTGGAGTTTTCAAAGGATGTGAGGCCTCCGGTCGCGATGAGGTGGGGAACTAGGTCTTTCTCTGTGGTCTCCACAGGGGATTCAGACATCCTTTCATCTTGGGAGATGCAAGACGAGCCTGCATTCAAGTCACTGCAGGGATATCCAGCCTTATTTCGCGTCAGGGTATCGCGGTGTCCATTCCACTTGAGGCCGCAAATTCAGGGTCCCTCTCACATACCTAGAGCTGAGAGAAGCCTCCTCTTGAGGTGCTTGTGGTAAGGTGGTATTCCTCTGGAGTCGAAGCCAGGGACTAACCTCTCATCTCGAGTTGATTTTTGGTCCACGGAGCTCTTTCGTGTTGCTACAGTGACCTCAGGATCCCTCTAGCCTTGAAACAGTGTTCTTGGGGTTTCTCTGGAGTGCCATCAAGGAAATCAAGGCTCCTTTCATGTGTGATGTGCAACACGGAATTGCTCTGCACGCAGTGCAGGGGAATCGGGCCTCATCTCGCGGCGAGGGGGAAGTCTCATGGTTTTTCTCGAGTAGCGACGGGAACCTGGGGTATATTCTCGAGTTACGACGGGGATGGCCCTTCCACCCAAGTGTTTCTTCAGCGACGTCAGGACTCCTGCCTAGTTGCGAGGGACAACTCGGGATTCTCCTCGAGGCTTTGCAGGGCAATTGGGACGCCTCTCCAGCTGAGGCGGGAGACCAAGTGTCCCTTTCCAAGTGCCACAGGAATCCTGGGACTCCTATCAAGTTTCCCGAGGAGTCAGGCATCGTCTCCTTTGGAGGCACTGATCTCCGCGTACCTCTGGAGTTTTCAAAGGATGTGAGGCTATCGGTCGCGATGAGGTGGGGAACTAAGTCTTTCTCTGTGCTTTCCACAGGGGATTCAGACATCCTTTCGTCCTGGGAGATGCAAGACGAGCCTGCATTGAAGTCACTGCAGGGATATCCGGCCTTATTTCGAGTCAGGTCATCGCGGTGTCCATTCCACTTGAGGCCGCAAACTCAGGGTCCCTCTCACATACCTAGAGCTGAGAGAAGCCTCCTCTTGAGGTGCTTGTGGTAAGGTGGTATTCCTCTGGAGACGAATCCAGGGACTAACCTCTCTTTTCGAGTTGATTTTTGGTCCACAGAGTTCTTTCGTGTTGCTACAGTGACCTCAGGTTCCCTCTATCCTTGAAACAGTGTTCTTGGGGTTTCTCTGGAGTGCCATCAAGGAAATCAAGGCTCCTTTCATGTGTGATGTGCAAGACGGAATTGCTCTGCACGCAGTACAGGGGAATCGGGCCTCATCTCGCATCGAGGGGGAAGTCTCATGGTTTTTCTCGAGTTGCGGCGGGAACCTGGGGTATATTCTCGAGTTACGACGGGGATGGCCCTTCCACCCACGTGTTTGTTCAGCCACGTCAGGACTCCTGCCTAGTTGCGAGGGACAACTCGGGATTCTCCTCGAGGCTTGGCAGGGCAATTGGAACGCCTCTCCAGCTGAGGCAGGAGACCAAGGGTCCCTTTCCACGTGCCACAAGAATCCTGGGACTCCTATCAAGTTTCACGAGGAGTCAGGCATCGTCTCCTTTGGAGGCACTGATCTCCGCGTACCTCTGGAGTTTTCAAAGGATGTGAGGCCTCCGGTCGCGTTGAGGTGGGGAACTAGGTGTTTCTCTGTGGTCTCCACAGGGGATTCAGACATCCTTTCTTCTTGGGAGATGCAAGACGAGCCTGCATTGAAGTCACTGCAGGGATATCCGGCCTTATTTCGAGTCAGGGCATCACGGTGTCCATTCCACTTGAGGCCGCAAACTCAGGATCCCTCTCACATACCTAGAGCTGAGAGAAGCCTCCTCTTGAGGTGCTTGTGGTAAGGTGGTATTCCTCAGGAGTCGAAGCCAGGGACTAACCTCTCATCTCGTGTTGATTCTTGGTCCACGGAGCTCTTTCGTGTTGCTACAGTGACCTCAGGATCCCTCTAGCCTTGAAACAGTGTTGTTGGGGTTTCTCTGGAGTGCCATCAAGGAAATCAAGGCTCCTTTCATGTGTGATGTGCAACACGGAATTGCTCTGCATGCAGTGCAGGGGAATCGGGCCTCATCTCGCGGCGAGGGGGAAGTCTCATGGTTTTTCTCGAGTTGCGGCGGGAACCTGGGGTATATTCTCGAGTTACGACGGGGATGGCCCTTCCACCCACGTGTTTCTTCAGCGACGTCAGGACTCCTGCCTAGTTGCGAGGGACAACTCTGGATTCTCCTCGAGGCTTGGCAGGGCAATTGGGACGCCTCTCCAGCTGAGGCGGGAGACCAAGTGTCCCTTTCCAAGTGCCACAGGAATCCTGGGACTCCTATCAAGTTTCACGAGGAGTCAGGCATCGTATCCTTTGGAGGCACTGATCTCCGCGTACCTCTGGAGTTTTCAAAGGATTTGAGGCCTCCTGTTTCGAAGAGGTGGGGAACTAGGTCTTTCTCTGTGGTCTCCACAGGGGATTCAGACACCCTTTCGTCTTGGGAGATGCAAGACGAGCCTGCATTGAAGTCACTGCAGGGATATCCGGCCTTATTTCGAGTCAGGGCATCGCGGTGTCCATTCCACTTGAGGCCGCAAACTCAGGGTCCCTCTCACATACCTAGAGCTGAGAGAAGCCTCCTCTTGAGGTGCTTGTGGTAAGGTGGTATTCCTCTGGAGTCGAAGCCAGGGACTAACCTCTCATCTCGAGTTGATTTTTGGTCCACGGAGCTCTTTCGTGTTGCTACAGTGACCTCAGGATCCCTCTAGCCTTGAAACAGTGTTCTTGGGGTTTCTCTGTAGTGCCATGAAGGAAATCAAGGCTCCTTTCATGTGTGATGTGCAACACAGAATTGCTCTGCACGCAGTGCAGGGGAATCGGGCCTCATCTCGCGGCGAGGGGGAAGTCTCATGGTTTTTCTCGAGTTGCGGCGGGAACCTGGGGTATATTCTCGAGTTACCACGGGGATGGCCCTTCCACACACGTGTTTGTTCAGCCACGTCAGGACTCTTGCCTAGTTGCGAGACACAACTCGGGATTCTCCTCGAGGCTTGGCAAGGCAATTGGGACGCCTCTCCAGCTGAGGCGGGAGACCAAGGGTCCCTTTCCACGTGCCACAGGAATCCTGGGACTCCTATCAAGTTTCACGAGGAGTCAGTCATCGTCTCCTTTGGAGGCACTGATCTCCGCGTACCTCTGGAGTTTTTAAAGGATGTGAGGTCGCCGGTCGCGATGAGGTGGGGAACTAGGTCTTTCTCTGTGGTCTCCACAGGGGATTCAGACATCCTTTCATCTTGGGAGATGCAAGACGAGCCTGCATTCAAGTCACTGCAGGGATATCCGGCCTTATTTCGAGTCAGGGCATCGCGGTGTCCATTCCACTTGAGGCCGCAAACTCAGGGTCCCTCTCACATACCTAGAGCTGAGAGAAGCCTCCTCTTGAGGTGCTTGTGGTAAGGTGGTATTCCTCAGGAGTCGAAGCCAGGGACTAACCTCTCATCTCGTGTTGATTCTTGGTGCACGGAGCTCTTTCGTGTTGCTACAGTGACCTCAGGATCCCTCTAGCCTTGAAACAGTGTTCTTGGGGTTTCTCTGGAGTGCCATCAAGGAAATCAAGGCTCCTTTCATGTGTGATGTGCAACACGGAATTGCTCTGCGTGCAGTGCAGGGGAATCGGGCCTCATCTCGCGGCGAGGGGGAAGTCTCATGGTTTTTCTCGAGTTGCGGCGGGAACCTGGGGTATATTCTCGAGTTACGGTGGGGATGGCCCTTCCACCCACGTGTTTCTTCAGCGACGTCAGGACTCCTGCCTAGTTGCGAGGGACAACTCGGGATTCTCCTCGAGGCTTTGCAGGGCAATTGGGACGCCTCTCCAGCTGAGACGGGAGACCAAGGGTCCCTTTCCACGTGCCACAGGAATCCTGGGTCTCCTATCAAGTTTCACGAGGAGTCAGGCATCGTCTCCTTTGGAGGCACTGATCTCCGCATACCTCTGGAGTTTTCAAAGGATTTGAGGCCTCCTGTCGCGATGAGGTGGGGAACTAGGTCTTTCTCTGTGGTCTCCACAGGGGATTCAGACATCCTTTCGTCTTGGGAGATGCAAGACGATCCTGCATTCAAGTCACTGCAGGGATATCCGGCCTTATTTCGAGTCAGGGCATCGCGGTGTCCATTCCACTTGAGGCCGCAAACTCAGGGTCCCTCTCACATACCTAGAGCTGAGAGAAGCCTCCTCTTGAGGTGCTTGTGGTAAGGTGGTATTCCTCTGGAGTCGAAGCCAGGGACTAACCTCTCATCTCGAGTTGATTTTTGGTCCACGGAGCTCTTTCGTGTTGCTACAGTGACCTCAGGATCCCTCTAGCCTTGAAACAGTGTTCTTGGGGTTTTTCAGGAGTGCCATGAAGGAAATCAAGGCTCCTTTCATGTGTGATGTGCAACACAGAATTGCTCTGCACGCAGTGCAGGGGAATCGGGCCTCATCTCGCGGCGAGGGGGAAGTCTCATGGTTTTTCTCGAGTTGTGGCGGGAACCTGGGGTATATTCTCGAGTTACGACGGGGATGGCCCTTCCACACACGTGTTTGTTCAGCCACGTCAGGACTCTTGCCTAGTTGCGAGACACAACTCGGGATTCTCCTCGAGGCTTGGCAAGGCAATTGGGACGCCTCTCCAGCTGAGGCGGTAGACCAAGGGTCCCTTTCCACGTGCCACAGGAATCCTGGTACTCCTATCAAGTTTCACGAGGAGTCAGGCATCGTCTCCTTTGGAGGCACTGATCTCCGCGTACCTCTGGAGTTTTCAAAGGATGTGAGGCCTCCGATCGCGATGAGGTGGGGAACTAGGTCTTTCTCTGTGGTCTCCACAGGGGATTCAGACATTCTTTCATCTTGGGAGATGCAAGATGAGCCTGCATTCAAGTCACTGCAGGGATATCCAGCCTTATTTCGCGTCAGGGCATCGCGGTGTCCATTCCACTTGAGGCCGCAAACTCAGGGTCCCTCTCACATACCTAGAGCTGAGAGAAGCCTCCTCTTGAGGTGCTTGTGGTAAGGTGGTATTCCTCAGGAGTCGAAGCCAGGGACTAACCTCTCATCTCGAGTTGATTTTTGGCCCACGGAGCTCTTTCGTGTTGATACAGTGACCTCAGGATCCCTCTAGCCTTGAAACAGTGTTCTTGGGGTTTCTCTGGAGTGCCATCAAGGAAATCAAGGCTCCTTTCATGTGTGATGTGCAACACGGAATTGCTCTGCACGCAGTGCAGGGGAATCGGTCCTCATCTCGCGGCGAGGGGGAAGTCTCATGGTTTTTCTCGAGTTGCGGCGGGAACCTGGGGTATATTCTCGAGTTACGACGGGGATAGCCCTTCCACCCACGTGTTTCTTCAGCGACGTCAGGACTCCTGCCTAGTTGCGAGGGATAACTCTGGATTCTCCTTGAGGCTTGGCAGGGCAATTGGGACGCCTCTCCAGCTGAGACGGGAGACCAAGTGTCCCTTTCCAAGTGCCACAGGAATCCTGGGACTCCTATCAAGTTTCACGAGGAGTCAGGCATCGTCTCCTTTGGAGGCACTGATCTCCGCGTACCTCTGGAGTTTTCAAAGGATGTGAGGCTATCGGTCGCGATGAGGTGGGGAACGAAGTCTTTCTCTGTGCTTTCCACAGGGGATTCAGACATCCTTTCGTCCTGGGACATGCAAGACGAGCCTGCATTGAAGTCACTGCAGGGATATCCGGCCTTATTTCGAGTCAGGGCATCGCGGTGTCCATTCCACTTGAGGCCGCAAACTCAGGGTCCCTCTCACATACCTAGAGCTGAGAGAAGCCTCCTCTTGAGGTGCTTGTGGTAAGGTGGTATTCCTCTGGAGACGAATCCAGGGACTAACCTCTCTTTTCGAGTTGATTTTTGGTCCACAGATTTCTTTCGTTTTGCTACAGTGACCTCAGGATCCCTCTAGCCTTGAAACAGTGTTCTTGGGGTTTCTTTGGAGTGCCATGAAGGAAATCAAGGCTCCTTTCATGTGTGATGTGCAAGACGGAATTGCTCTACACGCAGTGCAGGGGAATCGGGCCTCATCTCGCGGCGAGGGGGAAGTCTCATGGTTTTTCTCGAGTTGCGGCGGGAACCTGGGGTATATTCTCGAGTTACGACGGGGATGGGCCTTCCACACACGTGTGTGTTCAGCCATGTCAGGACTCCTGCCTAGATGCGAGGGATAACTCTGGATTCTCCTCGAGGCTTTGCAGGGCAATTGGGACGCCCCTCCAGCTGAGACGGGAGACCAAGTGTCCCTTTCCAAGTGCCACAGGAATCCTGGGTCTCCTATCAAGTTTCACGAGGAGTCAGGCATCGTCTCCTTTGGAGGCACTGATCTCCGCATACCTCTGGAATTTTCAAAGGATTTGAGGCCTCCTGTCGCGATGAGGTGGGGAACTAGGTCTTTCTCTGTGGTCTCCACAGGGGATTCAGACACCCTTTCGTCTTGGGAGATGCAAGACGAGCCTGCATTCCAGTCACTGCAGGGATATCCGGCCTTATTTCGAGTCAGGGCATCGCGGTGTCCATTCCACTTGAGGCCGCAAACTCAGGGTCCCTCTCACATACCTAGAGCTGAGAGAAGCCTCCTCTTGAGGTGCTTGTGGTAAGGTGGTATTCCTCTGGAGTCGAAGCCAGGGACTAACCTCTCATCTCGAGTTGATTTTTGGCCCACGGAGCTCTTTCGTGTTGCTACAGTGACCTCAGGATCCCTCTAGCCTTGAAACAGTGTTCTTGGGGTTTCTCTGGAGTGCCATCAAGGAAATCAAGGCTCCTTTCATGTGTGATGTGCAAGACGGAATTGCTCTGCATGCAGTGCAGGGGAATCGGGCCTCATCTCGCGGCGAGGGGGAAGTCTCATGGTTTTTCTCGAGTTGCGGCGAGAACCTGGGGTATATTCTCGAGTTACGACGGGGATGGCCCTTCCACCCACGTGTTTCTTCAGCCACGTCAGGACTCCTGCCTAGTTGCGAGGGACAATTCTGGATTCTCCTCGAGGCTTGGCAGGGCAATTGGGACGCCTCTCCAGCTGAGGCGGGAGACCAAGTGTCCCTTTCCAAGTGCCACAGGAATCCTGGGACTCCTGTCAAGTTTCACGAGGAGTCAGGCATCGTCTCCTTTGGAGGCACTGATCTCCGCGTACCTCTGGAGATTTCAAAGGATGTGATTCTATCGGTCGCGATGAGGTGGGGAACTAAGTCTTTCTCTGTGCTTTCCACTGGGGATTCAGACATCCTTTCATCCTGGGAGATGCAAGACGAGCCTGCATTGAAGTCACTGCAGGGATATCCGGCCTTATTTCGAGTCAGGGCATCGCGGTGTCCATTCCACTTGAGGCCGCAAACTCAGGGTCCCTCTCACATACCTAGAGCTGAGAGAAGCCTCCTCTTGAGGTGCTTGTGGTAAGGTGGTATTCCTCTGGAGACGAATCCAGGGACTAACCTCTCTTTTCGAGTTGATTTTTGGTCCACAGAGTTCTTTCGTGTTGCTACAGTGACCTCAGGATCCCTCTAGCCTTGAAACAGTGTTCTTGGGGTTTCTCTGGAGTGCCATCAAGGAAATCAAGGCTCCTTTCATGTGTGATGTGCAAGACGGAATTGCTCTGCACGCAGTACAGGGGAATCGGGCCTCATCTCGCATCGAGGGGGAAGTCTCATGGTTTTTCTCGAGTTGCGGCGGGAACCTGGGGTATATTCTCGAGTTACGACGGGGATGGCCCTTCCACCCACGTGTTTGTTCAGCCACGTCAGGACTCCTGCCTAGTTGCGAGGGACAACTCGGGATTCTCCTCGAGGCTTGGCAGGGCAATTGGAACGCCTCTCCAGCTGAGGCGGGAGACCAAGGGTCCCTTTCCAAGTGCCACAGGAATCCTGGGACTCCTATCAAGTTTCCCGAGGAGTCAGGCATCGTCTCCTTTGGAGGCACTGATCTCCGCGTACCTCTGGAGTTTTCAAAGGATGTGAGGCCTCCAGTCGCGATGAGGTGGGGAACTAGGTGTTTCTCTGTGGTCTCCACAGGGGATTCAGACATCCTTTCTTCTTGGGAGATGCAAGATGAGCCTGCATTCAAGTCACTGCAGGGATATCCAGCCTTATTTCGAGTCAGGGCATCGCGGTGTCCATTCCACTTGAGGCCGCAAATTCAGGATCCCTCTCACATACCTAGAGCTGAGAGAAGCCTCCTCTTGAGGTGCTTGTGGTAAGGTGGTATTCCTCAGGAGTCGAAGCCAGGGACTAACCTCTCATCTCGTGTTGATTCTTGGTCCACGGAGCTCTTTCGTGTTGCTACAGTGACCTCAGGATCCCTCTAGCCTTGAAACAGTGTTCTTGGGGTTTCTCTGGAGTGCCATGAAGGAAATCAAGGCTCCTTTCATGTGTGATGTGCAAGACGGAATTGCTCTACACGCAGTGCTGGGGAATCGGGCCTCATCTCGCGGCGAGGGGGAAGTCTCATGGTTTTTCTCGAGTTGCGGCGGGAACCTGGGGTATATTCTCGAGTTACGACGGGTATGGCCTTTCCACACACGTGTGTGTTCAGCCATGTCAGGACTCCTGCCTAGTTGCGAGGGACAACTCGGGATTCTCCTCGAGGCTTTGCAGGGCAATTGGGACGCCTCTCCAGCTGAGACGGGAGACCAAGGGTCCCTTTCCACGTGCCACAGGAATCCTGGGTCTCCTATCAAGTTTCACGAGGAGTCAGGCATCGTCTCCTTTGGAGGCACTGATCTCCGCATACCTCTGGAGTTTTCAAAGGATTTGAGGCCTCCTGTCGCGATGAGGTGGGGAACTAGGTCTTTCTCTGTGGTCTCCACAGGGGATTCAGACACCCTGTCGTCTTGGGAGATGCAAGACGAGCCTGCATTCCAGTCACTGCAGGGATATCCGGCCTTATTTCGAGTCAGGGCATCGCGGTGTCCATTCCACTTGAGGCCGCAAACTCAGGGTCCCTCTCACATACCTAGAGCTGAGAGAAGCCTCCTCTTGAGGTGCTTGTGGTAAGGTGGTATTCCTCAGAAGTCGAAGCCAGGGACTAACCTCTCATCTCGAGTTGATTTTTGGTCCACGGAGCTCTTTCGTGTTGCTACAGTGACCTCAGGATCCCTCTAGCCTTGAAACAGTGTTCTTGGGGTTTCTCTGGAGTGCCATGAAGGAAATCAAGGCTCCTTTCATGTGTGATGTGCAACACAGAATTGCTCTGCATGCAGTGCAGGGGAATCGGGCCTCATCTCGCGGCGAGGGGGAAGTCTCATGGTTTTTCTCGAGTTGCGGCGGGAACCTGGGGTATATTCTCGAGTTACGACGGGGATGGCCCTTCCACACACGTGTGTGTTCAGCCATGTCAGGACTCCTGCCTAGATGCGAGGGATAACTCTGGATTCTCCTCGAGGCTTTGCAGGGCAATTGGGACGCCCCTCCAGCTGAGACGGGAGACCAAGTGTCCCTTTCCAAGTGCCACAGGAATCCTGGGTCTCCTATCAAGTTTCACGAGGAGTCAGGCATCGTCTCCTTTGGAGGCACTGATCTCCGCATACCTCTGGAATTTTCAAAGGATTTGAGGCCTCCTGTCGCGATGAGGTGGGGAACTAGGTCTTTCTCTGTGGTCTCCACAGGGGATTCAGACACCCTTTCGTCTTGGGAGATGCAAGACGAGCCTGCATTCCAGTCACTGCAGGGATATCCGGCCTTATTTCGAGTCAGGGCATCGCGGTGTCCATTCCACTTGAGGCTGCAAACTCAGGGTCCCTCTCACATACCTAGAGCTGAGAGAAGCCTCCTCTTGAGGTGCTTGTGGTAAGGTGGTATTCCTCTGGAGTCGAAGCCAGGGACTAACCTCTCATCTCGAGTTGATTTTTGGCCCACGGAGCTCTTTCGTGTTGCTACAGTGACCTCAGGATCCCTCTAGCCTTGAAACAGTGTTCTTGGGGTTTCTCTGGAGTGCCATCAAGGAAATCAAGGCTCCTTTCATGTGTGATGTGCAAGACGGAATTGCTCTGCATGCAGTGCAGGGGAATCGGGCCTCATCTCGCGGCGAGGGGGAAGTCTCATGGTTTTTCTCGAGTTGCGGCGAGAACCTGGGGTATATTCTCGAGTTACGACGGGGATGGCCCTTCCACCCCCGTGTTTCTTCAGCCACGTCAGGACTCCTGCCTAGTTGCGAGGGACAACTCTGGATTCTCCTCGAGGCTTGGCAGGGCAATTGGGACGCCTCTCCAGCTGAGGCGGGAGACCAAGTGTCCCTTTCCAAGTGCCACAGGAATCCTGGGACTCCTGTCAAGTTTCACGAGGAGTCAGGCATCGTCTCCTTTGGAGGCACTGATCTCCGCGTACCTCTGGAGATTTCAAAGGATGTGATTCTATCGGTCGCGATGAGGTGGGGAACTAAGTCTTTCTCTGTGCTTTCCACAGGGGATTCAGACATCCTTTCGTCCTGGGAGATGCAAGACGAGCCTGCATTGAAGTCACTGCAGGGATATCCGGCCTTATTTCGAGTCAGGGCATCGCGGTGTCCATTCCACTGGAGGCCGCAAACTCAGGGTCCCTCTCACATACCTAGAGCTGAGAGAAGCCTCCTCTTGAGGTGCTTGTGGTAAGGTGGTATTCCTCTGGAGACGAATCCAGGGACTAACCTCTCTTTTCGAGTTGATTTTTGGTCCACAGAGTTCTTTCGTGTTGCTACAGTGACCTCAGGATCCCTCTAGCCTTGAAACAGTGTTCTTGGGGTTTCTCTGGAGTGCCATCAAGGAAATCAAGGCTCCTTTCATGTGTGATGTGCAAGACGGAATTGCTCTGCACGCAGTACAGGGGAATCGGGCCTCATCTCGCATCGAGGGGGAAGTCTCATGGTTTTTCTCGAGTTGCGGCGGGAACCTGGGGTATATTCTCGAGTTACGACGGGGATGGCCCTTCCACCCACGTGTTTGTTCAGCCACGTCAGGACTCCTGCCTAGTTGCGAGGGACAACTCGGGATTCTCCTCGAGGCTTGGCAGGGCAATTGGAACGCCTCTCCAGCTGAGGCGGGAGACCAAGGGTCCCTTTCCAAGTGCCACAGGAATCCTGGGACTCCTATCAAGTTTCACGAGGAGTCAGGCATCGTCTCCTTTGGAGGCACTGATCTCCGCGTACCTCTGGAGTTTTCAAAGGATGTGAGGCCTCCAGTCGCGATGAGGTGGGGAACTAGGTGTTTCTCTGTGGTCTCCACAGGGGATTCAGACATCCTTTCTTCTTGGGAGATGCAAGATGAGCCTGCATTCAAGTCACTGCAGGGATATCCAGCCTTATTTCGAGTCAGGGCATCGCGGTGTCCATTCCACTTGAGGCCGCAAATTCAGGATCCCTCTCACATACCTAGAGCTGAGAGAAGCCTCCTCTTGAGGTGCTTGTGGTAAGGTGGTATTCCTCAGGAGTCGAAGCCAGGGACTAACCTCTCATCTCGTGTTGATTCTTGGTCCACGGAGCTCTTTCGTGTTGCTACAGTGACCTCAGGATCCCTCTAGCCTTGAAACAGTGTTCTTGGGGTTTCTCTGGAGTGCCATCAAGGAAATCAAGGCTCCTTTCATGTGTGATGTGCAAGACGGAATTGCTCTACACGCAGTGCTGGGGAATCGGGCCTCATCTCGCGGCGAGGGGGAAGTATCATGGTTTTTCTCGAGTTGCGGCGGGAACCTGGGGTATATTCTCGAGTTACGACGGGTATGGCCTTTCCACACACGTGTGTGTTCAGCCATGTCAGGACTCCTGCCTAGTTGCGAGGGACAACTCGGGATTCTCCTCGAGGCTTTGCAGGGCAATTGGGACGCCTCTCCAGCTGAGACGGGAGACCAAGGGTCCCTTTCCACGTGCCACAGGAATCCTGGGTCTCCTATCAAGTTTCACGAGGAGTCAGGCATCGTCTCCTTTGGAGGCACTGATCTCCGCATACCTCTGGAGTTTTCAAAGGATTTGAGGCCTCCTGTCGCGATGAGGTGGGGAACTAGGTCTTTCTCTGTGGTCTCCACAGGGGATTCAGACACCCTGTCGTCTTGGGAGATGCAAGACGAGCCTGCATTCCAGTCACTGCAGGGATATCCGGCCTTATTTCGAGTCAGGGCATCGCGGTGTCCATTCCACTTGAGGCCGCAAACTCAGGGTCCCTCTCACATACCTAGAGCTGAGAGAAGCCTCCTCTTGAGGTGCTTGTGGTAAGGTGGTATTCCTCAGAAGTCGAAGCCAGGGACTAACCTCTCATCTCGAGTTGATTTTTGGTCCACGGAGCTCTTTCGTGTTGCTACAGTGACCTCAGGATCCCTCTAGCCTTGAAACAGTGTTCTTGGGGTTTCTCTGGAGTGCCATGAAGGAAATCAAGGCTCCTTTCATGTGTGATGTGCAACACAGAATTGCTCTGCATGTAGTGCAGGGGAATCGGGCCTCATCTCGCGGCGAGGGGGAAGTCTCATGGTTTTTCTCGAGTTGCGGCGGGAACCTGGGGTATATTCTCGAGTTACGACGGGGATGGCCCTTCCACACACGTGTGTGTTCAGCCATGTCAGGACTCCTGCCTAGATGCGAGGGATAACTCTGGATTCTCCTCGAGGCTTTGCAGGGCAATTGGGACGCCCCTCCAGCTGAGACGGGAGACCAAGTGTCCCTTTCCAAGTGCCACAGGAATCCTGGGTCTCCTATCAAGTTTCACGAGGAGTCAGGCATCGTCTCCTTTGGAGGCACTGATCTCCGCATACCTCTGGAATTTTCAAAGGATTTGAGGCCTCCTGTCGCGATGAGGTGGGGAACTAGGTCTTTCTCTGTGGTCTCCACAGGGGATTCAGACACCCTTTCGTCTTGGGAGATGCAAGACGAGCCTGCATTCCAGTCACTGCAGGGATATCCGGCCTTATTTCGAGTCAGGGCATCGCGGTGTCCATTCCACTTGAGGCTGCAAACTCAGGGTCCCTCTCACATACCTAGAGCTGAGAGAAGCCTCCTCTTGAGGTGCTTGTGGTAAGGTGGTATTCCTCTGGAGTCGAAGCCAGGGACTAACCTCTCATCTCGAGTTGATTTTTGGCCCACGGAGCTCTTTCGTGTTGCTACAGTGACCTCAGGATCCCTCTAGCCTTGAAACAGTGTTCTTGGGGTTTCTCTGGAGTGCCATCAAGGAAATCAAGGCTCCTTTCATGTGTGATGTGCAAGACGGAATTGCTCTGCATGCAGTGCAGGGGAATCGGGCCTCATCTCGCGGCGAGGGGGAAGTCTCATGGTTTTTCTCGAGTTGCGGCGAGAACCTGGGGTATATTCTCGAGTTACGACGGGGATGGCCCTTCCACCCACGTGTTTCTTCAGCCACGTCAGGACTCCTGCCTAGTTGCGAGGGACAACTCTGGATTCTCCTCGAGGCTTGGCAGGGCAATTGGGACGCCTCTCCAGCTGAGGCGGGAGACCAAGTGTCCCTTTCCAAGTGCCACAGGAATCCTGGGACTCCTGTCAAGTTTCACGAGGAGTCAGGCATCGTCTCCTTTGGAGGCACTGATCTCCGCGTACCTCTGGAGATTTCAAAGGATGTGATTCTATCGGTCGCGATGAGGTGGGGAACTAAGTCTTTCTCTGTGCTTTCCACAGGGGATTCAGACATCCTTTCATCCTGGGAGATGCAAGACGAGCCTGCATTGAAGTCACTGCAGGGATATCCGGCCTTATTTCGAGTCAGGGCATCGCGGTGTCCATTCCACTGGAGGCCGCAAACTCAGGGTCCCTCTCACATACCTAGAGCTGAGAGAAGCCTCCTCTTGAGGTGCTTGTGGTAAGGTGGTATTCCTCTGGAGACGAATCCAGGGACTAACCTCTCTTTTCGAGTTGATTTTTGGTCCACAGAGTTCTTTCGTGTTGCTACAGTAACCTCAGCATCCCTCTAGCCTTGAAACATTGTTCTTGGGGTTTCTCTGGAGTGCCATCAAGGAAATCAAGGCTCCTTTCATGTGTGATGTGCAAGACGGAATTGCTCTGCACGCAGTACAGGGGAATCGGGCCTCATCTCGCATCGAGGGGGAAGTCTCATGGTTTTTCTCGAGTTGCGGCGGGAACCTGGGGTATATTCTCGAGTTACGACGGGGATGGCCCTTCCACCCACGTGTTTGTTCAGCCACGTCAGGACTCCTGCCTAGTTGCGAGGGACAACTCGGGATTCTCCTCGAGGCTTGGCAGGGCAATTGGAACGCCTCTCCAGCTGAGGCGGGAGACCAAGGGTCCCTTTCCACGTGCCACAAGAATCCTGGGACTCCTATCAAGTTTCACGAGGAGTCAGGCATCGTCTCCTTTGGAGGCACTGATCTCCGCGTACCTCTGGAGTTTTCAAAGGATGTGAGGCCTCCAGTCGCGATGAGGTGGGGAACTAGGTGTTTCTCTGTGGTCTCCACAGGGGATTCAGACATCCTTTCTTCTTGGGAGATGCAAGATGAGCCTGCATTCAAGTCACTGCAGGGATATCCAGCCTTATTTCGAGTCAGGGCATCGCGGTGTCCATTCCACTTGAGGCCGCAAATTCAGGATCCCTCTCACATACCTAGAGCTGAGAGAAGCCTCCTCTTGAGGTGCTTGTGGTAAGGTGGTATTCCTCAGGAGTCGAAGCCAGGGACTAACCTCTCATCTCGTGTTGATTCTTGGTCCACGGAGCTCTTTCGTGTTGCTACAGTGACCTCAGGATCCCTCTAGCCTTGAAACAGTGTTCTTGGGGTTTCTCTGGAGTGCCATGAAGGAAATCAAGGCTCCTTTCATGTGTGATGTGCAAGACGGAATTGCTCTACACGCAGTGCTGGGGAATCGGGCCTCATCTCGCGGCGAGGGGGAAGTCTCATGGTTTTTCTCGAGTTGCGGCGGGAACCTGGGGTATATTCTCGAGTTACGACGGGTATGGCCTTTCCACACACGTGTGTGTTCAGCCATGTCAGGACTCCTGCCTAGTTGCGAGGGACAACTCGGGATTCTCCTCGAGGCTTTGCAGGGCAATTGGGACGCCTCTCCAGCTGAGACGGGAGACCAAGGGTCCCTTTCCACGTGCCACAGGAATCCTGGGTCTCCTATCAAGTTTCACGAGGAGTCAGGCATCGTCTCCTTTGGAGGCACTGATCTCCGCATACCTCTGGAGTTTTCAAAGGATTTGAGGCCTCCTGTCGCGATGAGGTGGGGAACTAGGTCTTTCTCTGTGGTCTCCACAGGGGATTCAGACACCCTGTCGTCTTGGGAGATGCAAGACGAGCCTGCATTCCAGTCACTGCAGGGATATCCGGCCTTATTTCGAGTCAGGGCATCGCGGTGTCCATTCCACTTGAGGCCGCAAACTCAGGGTCCCTCTCACATACCTAGAGCTGAGAGAAGCCTCCTCTTGAGGTGCTTGTGGTAAGGTGGTATTCCTCAGGAGTCGAAGCCAGGGACTAACCTCTCATCTCGAGTTGATTTTTGGTCCACGGAGCTCTTTCGTGTTGCTACAGTGACCTCAGGATCCCTCTAGCCTTGAAACAGTGTTCTTGGGGTTTCTCTGGAGTGCCATGAAGGAAATCAAGGCTCCTTTCATGTGTGATGTGCAAGACGGAATTGCTCTACACGCAGTGCAGGGGAATCGGGCCTCATCTCGCGGCGAGGGGGAAGTCTCATGGTTTTTCTCGAGTTGCGGCGGGAACCTGGGGTATATTCTCGAGTTACGACGGGGATGGCCCTTCCACACACGTGTTTGTTCAGCCACGTCAGGACTCTTGCCTAGTTGCGAGGGACACCTCGGGATTCTCCTCGAGGCTTGGCAAGGCAATTTTGACACCTCTCCAGCTGAGGCGGGAGACCAAGGGTCCCTTTCCACGTGCCACAGGAATCCTGGGACTCCTAACAAGTTTCACGAGGAGTCAGGCATCGTCTCCTTTGGAGGCACTGATCTCCGCGTACCTCTGGAGTTTTCAAAGGATGTGAGGCCTCTGGTCGCGATGAGGTGGGGAACTAGGTCTTTCTCTGTGGTCTCCACAGGGGATTCAGACATCCTTTCATCTTGGGAGATGCAAGACGAGCCTGCATTCAAGTCAATGCAGGGATATCCAGCCTTATTTCGCGTCAGGGCATCGCGGTGTCCATTCCACTTGAGGCCGCAAACTCAGGGTCCCTCTCACATACCTAGAGCTGAGAGAAGCCTCCTCTTGAGGTGCTTGTGGTAAGGTGGTATTCCTCTGGAGTCGAAGCCAGGGACTAACCTCTCATCTCGAGTTGATTTTTGGCCCACGGAGCTCTTTCGTGTTGCTACAGTGACCTCAGGATCCCTCTAGCCTTGAAACAGTGTTCTTGGGGTTTCTCTGGAGTGCCATGAAGGAAATCAAGGCTCCTTTCATGTGTGATGTGCAACACGGAATTGCTCTGCACGCAGTGCAGGGGAATCGGTCCTCATCTCGCGGCGAGGGGGAAGTCTCATGGTTTTTCTCGAGTTGCGGCGGGAACCTGGGGTATATTCTCGAGTTACGACGGGGATGGCCCTTCCACCCACGTGTTTCTTCAGCGACGTCAGGACTCCTGCCTAGTTGCGAGGGATAACTCTGGATTCTCCTCGAGGCTTGGCAGGGCAATTGGGACGCCTCTCCAGCTGAGACGGGAGACCAAGTGTCCCTTTCCAAGTGCCACAGGAATCCTGGGACTCCTATCAAGTTTCACGAGGAGTCAGGCATCGTCTTCTTTGGAGGCACTGATCTCCGCGTACCTCTGGAGTTTTCAAAGGATGTGAGGCTATCGGTTGCGATGAGGTGGGGAACTAAGTCTTTCTCTGTGCTTTCCACAGGGGATTCAGACATTCTTTCATCTTGGGAGATGCAAGATGAGCCTGCATTCAAGTCACTGCAGGGATATCCAGCCTTATTTCGCGTCAGGGCATCGCGGTGTCCATTCCACTTGAGGCCGCAAACTCAGGGTCCCTCTCACATACCTAGAGCTGAGAGAAGCCTCCTCTTGAGGTGCTTGTGGTAAGGTGGTATTCCTCAGGAGTCGAAGCCAGGGACTAACCTCTCATCTCGAGTTGATTTTTGGCCCACGGAGCTCTTTCGTGTTGATACAGTGACCTCAGGATCCCTCTAGCCTTGAAACAGTGTTCTTGGGGTTTCTCTGGAGTGCCATGAAGGAAATCAAGGCTCCTTTCATGTGTGATGTGCAACACGGAATTGCTCTGCACGCAGTGCAGGGGAATCGGTCCTCATCTCGCGGCGAGGGGGAAGTCTCATGGTTTTTCTCGAGTTGCGGCGGGAACCTGGGGTATATTCTCGAGTTACGACGGGGATAGCCCTTCCACCCACGTGTTTCTTCAGCGACGTCAGGACTCCTGCCTAGTTGCGAGGGATAACTCTGGATTCTCCTTGAGGCTTGGCAGGGCAATTGGGACGCCTCTCCAGCTGAGACGGGAGACCAAGTGTCCCTTTCCAAGTGCCACAGGAATCCTGGGACTCCTATCAAGTTTCACGAGGAGTCAGGCATCGTCTCCTTTGGAGGCACTGATCTCCGCGTACCTCTGGAGTTTTCAAAGGATGTGAGGCTATCGGTCGCGATGAGGTGGGGAACGAAGTCTTTCTCTGTGCTTTCCACAGGGGATTCAGACATCCTTTCGTCCTGGGACATGCAAGACGAGCCTGCATTGAAGTCACTGCAGGGATATCCGGCCTTATTTCGAGTCAGGGCATCGCGGTGTCCATTCCACTTGAGGCCGCAAACTCAGGGTCCCTCTCACATACCTAGAGCTGAGAGAAGCCTCCTCTTGAGGTGCTTGTGGTAAGGTGGTATTCCTCTGGAGACGAATCCAGGGACTAACCTCTCTTTTCGAGTTGATTTTTGGTCCACAGAGTTCTTTCGTTTTGCTACAGTGACCTCAGGATCCCTCTAGCCTTGAAACAGTGTTCTTGGGGTTTCTTTGGAGTGCCATGAAGGAAATCAAGGCTCCTTTCATGTGTGATGTGCAAGACGGAATTGCTCTACACGCAGTGCAGGGGAATCGGGCCTCATCTCGCGGCGAGGGGGAAGTCTCATGGTTTTTCTCGAGTTGCGGCGGGAACCTGGGGTATATTCTCGAGTTACGACGGGGATGGGCCTTCCACACACGTGTGTGTTCAGCCATGTCAGGACTCCTGCCTAGATGCGAGGGATAACTCTGGATTCTCCTCGAGGCTTTGCAGGGCAATTGGGACGCCCCTCCAGCTGAGACGGGAGACCAAGTGTCCCTTTCCAAGTGCCACAGGAATCCTGGGTCTCCTATCAAGTTTCACGAGGAGTCAGGCATCGTCTCCTTTGGAGGCACTGATCTCCGCATACCTCTGGAATTTTCAAAGGATTTGAGGCCTCCTGTCGCGATGAGGTGGGGAACTAGGTCTTTCTCTGTGGTCTCCACAGGGGATTCAGACACCCTTTCGTCTTGGGAGATGCAAGACGAGCCTGCATTCCAGTCACTGCAGGGATATCCGGCCTTATTTCGAGTCAGGGCATCGCGGTGTCCATTCCACTTGAGGCCGCAAACTCAGGGTCCCTCTCACATACCTAGAGCTGAGAGAAGCCTCCTCTTGAGGTGCTTGTGGTAAGGTGGTATTCCTCTGGAGTCGAAGCCAGGGACTAACCTCTCATCTCGAGTTGATTTTTGGCCCACGGAGCTCTTTCGTGTTGCTACAGTGACCTCAGGATCCCTCTAGCCTTGAAACAGTGTTCTTGGGGTTTCTCTGGAGTGCCATCAAGGAAATCAAGGCTCCTTTCATGTGTGATGTGCAACACGGAATTGCTCTGCATGCAGTGCAGGGGAATCGGGCCTCATCTCGCGGCGAGGGGGAAGTCTCATGGTTTTTCTCGAGTTGCGGCGAGAACCTGGGGTATATTCTCGAGTTACGACGGGGATGGCCCTTCCACCCACGTGTTTCTTCAGCCACGTCAGGACTCCTGCCTAGTTGCGAGGGACAATTCTGGATTCTCCTCGAGGCTTGGCAGGGCAATTGGGACGCCTCTCCAGCTGAGGCGGGAGACCAAGTGTCCCTTTCCAAGTGCCACAGGAATCCTGGGACTCCTGTCAAGTTTCACGAGGAGTCAGGCATCGTCTCCTTTGGAGGCACTGATCTCCGCGTACCTCTGGAGATTTCAAAGGATGTGATTCTATCGGTCGCGATGAGGTGGGGAACTAAGTCTTTCTCTGTGCTTTCCACAGGGGATTCAGACATCCTTTCATCCTGGGAGATGCAAGACGAGCCTGCATTGAAGTCACTGCAGGGATATCCGGCCTTATTTCGAGTCAGGGCATCGCGGTGTCCATTCCACTTGAGGCCGCAAACTCAGGGTCCCTCTCACATACCTAGAGCTGAGAGAAGCCTCCTCTTGAGGTGCTTGTGGTAAGGTGGTATTCCTCTGGAGACGAATCCAGGGACTAACCTCTCTTTTCGAGTTGATTTTTGGTCCACAGAGTTCTTTCGTGTTGCTACAGTGACCTCAGGATCCCTCTAGCCTTGAAACAGTGTTCTTGGGGTTTCTCTGGAGTGCCATCAAGGAAATCAAGGCTCCTTTCATGTGTGATGTGCAAGACGGAATTGCTCTGCACGCAGTACAGGGGAATCGGGCCTCATCTCGCATCGAGGGGGAAGTCTCATGGTTTTTCTCGAGTTGCGGCGGGAACCTGGGGTATATTCTCGAGTTACGACGGGGATGGCCCTTCCACCCACGTGTTTGTTCAGCCACGTCAGGACTCCTGCCTAGTTGCGAGGGACAACTCGGGATTCTCCTCGAGGCTTGGCAGGGCAATTGGAACGCCTCTCCAGCTGAGGCGGGAGACCAAGGGTCCCTTTCCAAGTGCCACAGGAATCCTGGGACTCCTATCAAGTTTCACGAGGAGTCAGGCATCGTCTCCTTTGGAGGCACTGATCTCCGCGTACCTCTGGAGTTTTCAAAGGATGTGAGGCCTCCAGTCGCGATGAGGTGGGGAACTAGGTGTTTCTCTGTGGTCTCCACAGGGGATTCAGACATCCTTTCTTCTTGGGAGATGCAAGATGAGCCTGCATTCAAGTCACTGCAGGGATATCCAGCCTTATTTCGAGTCAGGGCATCGCGGTGTCCATTCCACTTGAGGCCGCAAATTCAGGATCCCTCTCACATACCTAGAGCTGAGAGAAGCCTCCTCTTGAGGTGCTTGTGGTAAGGTGGTATTCCTCAGGAGTCGAAGCCAGGGACTAACCTCTCATCTCGTGTTGATTCTTGGTCCACGGAGCTCTTTCGTGTTGCTACAGTGACCTCAGGATCCCTCTAGCCTTGAAACAGTGTTCTTGGGGTTTCTCTGGAGTGCCATGAAGGAAATCAAGGCTCCTTTCATGTGTGATGTGCAAGACGGAATTGCTCTACACGCAGTGCTGGGGAATCGGGCCTCATCTCGCGGCGAGGGGGAAGTCTCATGGTTTTTCTCGAGTTGCGGCGGGAACCTGGGGTATATTCTCGAGTAACGACGGGTATGGCCTTTCCACACACGTGTGTGTTCAGCCATGTCAGGACTCCTGCCTAGTTGCGAGGGACAACTCGGGATTCTCCTCGAGGCTTTGCAGGGCAATTGGGACGCCTCTCCAGCTGAGACGGGAGACCAAGGGTCCCTTTCCACGTGCCACAGGAATCCTGGGTCTCCTATCAAGTTTCACGAGGAGTCAGGCATCGTCTCCTTTGGAGGCACTGATCTCCGCATACCTCTGGAGTTTTCAAAGGATTTGAGGCCTCCTGTCGCGATGAGGTGGGGAACTAGGTCTTTCTCTGTGGTCTCCACAGGGGATTCAGACACCCTGTCGTCTTGGGAGATGCAAGACGAGCCTGCATTCCAGTCACTGCAGGGATATCCGGCCTTATTTCGAGTCAGGGCATCGCGGTGTCCATTCCACTTGAGGCCGCAAACTCAGGGTCCCTCTCACATACCTAGAGCTGAGAGAAGCCTCCTCTTGAGGTGCTTGTGGTAAGGTGGTATTCCTCAGAAGTCGAAGCCAGGGACTAACCTCTCATCTCGAGTTGATTTTTGGTCCACGGAGCTCTTTCGTGTTGCTACAGTGACCTCAGGATCCCTCTAGCCTTGAAACAGTGTTCTTGGGGTTTCTCTGGAGTGCCATGAAGGAAATCAAGGCTCCTTTCATGTGTGATGTGCAACACAGAATTGCTCTGCATGCAGTGCAGGGGAATCGGGCCTCATCTCGCGGCGAGGGGGAAGTCTCATGGTTTTTCTCGAGTTGCGGCGGGAACCTGGGGTATATTCTCGAGTTACGACGGGGATGGCCCTTCCACACACGTGTGTGTTCAGCCATGTCAGGACTCCTGCCTAGATGCGAGGGATAACTCTGGATTCTCCTCGAGGCTTTGCAGGGCAATTGGGACGCCCCTCCAGCTGAGACGGGAGACCAAGTGTCCCTTTCCAAGTGCCACAGGAATCCTGGGTCTCCTATCAAGTTTCACGAGGAGTCAGGCATCGTCTCCTTTGGAGGCACTGATCTCCGCATACCTCTGGAATTTTCAAAGGATTTGAGGCCTCCTGTCGCGATGAGGTGGGGAACTAGGTCTTTCTCTGTGGTCTCCACAGGGGATTCAGACACCCTTTCGTCTTGGGAGATGCAAGACGAGCCTGCATTCCAGTCACTGCAGGGATATCCGGCCTTATTTCGAGTCAGGGCATCGCGGTGTCCATTCCACTTGAGGCTGCAAACTCAGGGTCCCTCTCACATACCTAGAGCTGAGAGAAGCCTCCTCTTGAGGTGCTTCTGGTAAGGTGGTATTCCTCTGGAGTCGAAGCCAGGGACTAACCTCTCATCTCGAGTTGATTTTTGGCCCACGGAGCTCTTTCGTGTTGCTACAGTGACCTCAGGATCCCTCTAGCCTTGAAACAGTGTTCTTGGGGTTTCTCTGGAGTGCCATCAAGGAAATCAAGGCTCCTTTCATGTGTGATGTGCAAGACGGAATTGCTCTGCATGCAGTGCAGGGGAATCGGGCCTCATCTCGCGGCGAGGGGGAAGTCTCATGGTTTTTCTCGAGTTGCGGCGAGAACCTGGGGTATATTCTCGAGTTACGACGGGGATGGCCCTTCCACCCACGTGTTTCTTCAGCCACGTCAGGACTCCTGCCTAGTTGCGAGGGACAACTCTGGATTCTCCTCGAGGCTTGGCAGGGCAATTGGGACGCCTCTCCAGCTGAGGCGGGAGACCAAGTGTCCCTTTCCAAGTGCCACAGGAATCCTGGGACTCCTGTCAAGTTTCACGAGGAGTCAGGCATCGTCTCCTTTGGAGGCACTGATCTCCGCGTACCTCTGGAGATTTCAAAGGATGTGATTCTATCGGTCGCGATGAGGTGGGGAACTAAGTCTTTCTCTGTGCTTTCCACAGGGGATTCAGACATCCTTTCATCCTGGGAGATGCAAGACGAGCCTGCATTGAAGTCACTGCAGGGATATCCGGCCTTATTTCGAGTCAGGGCATCGCGGTGTCCATTCCACTGGAGGCCGCAAACTCAGGGTCCCTCTCACATACCTAGAGCTGAGAGAAGCCTCCTCTTGAGGTGCTTGTGGTAAGGTGGTATTCCTCTGGAGACGAATCCAGGGACTAACCTCTCTTTTCGAGTTGATTTTTGGTCCACAGAGTTCTTTCGTGTTGCTACAGTGACCTCAGCATCCCTCTAGCCTTGAAACAGTGTTCTTGGGGTTTCTCTGGAGTGCCATCAAGGAAATCAAGGCTCCTTTCATGTGTGATGTGCAAGACGGAATTGCTCTGCACGCAGTACAGGGGAATCGGGCCTCATCTCGCATCGAGGGGGAAGTCTCATGGTTTTTCTCGAGTTGCGGCGGGAACCTGGGGTATATTCTCGAGTTACGACGGGGATGGCCCTTCCACCCACGTGTTTGTTCAGCCACGTCAGGACTCCTGCCTAGTTGCGAGGGACAACTCGGGATTCTTCTCGAGGCTTGGCAGGGCAATTGGAACGCCTCTCCAGCTGAGGCGGGAGACCAAGGGTCCCTTTCCACGTGCCACAAGAATCCTGGGACTCCTATCAAGTTTCACGAGGAGTCAGGCATCGTCTCCTTTGGAGGCACTGATCTCCGCGTACCTCTGGAGTTTTCAAAGGATGTGAGGCCTCCAGTCGCGATGAGGTGGGGAACTAGGTGTTTCTCTGTGGTCTCCACAGGGGATTCAGACATCCTTTCTTCTTGGGAGATGCAAGATGAGCCTGCATTCAAGTCACTGCAGGGATATCCAGCCTTATTTCGAGTCAGGGCATCGCGGTGTCCATTCCACTTGAGGCCGCAAATTCAGGATCCCTCTCACATACCTAGAGCTGAGAGAAGCCTCCTCTTGAGGTGCTTGTGGTAAGGTGGTATTCCTCAGGAGTCGAAGCCAGGGACTAACCTCTCATCTCGTGTTGATTCTTGGTCCACGGAGCTCTTTCGTGTTGCTACAGTGACCTCAGGATCCCTCTAGCCTTGAAACAGTGTTCTTGGGGTTTCTCTGGAGTGCCATGAAGGAAATCAAGGCTCCTTTCATGTGTGATGTGCAAGACGGAATTGCTCTACACGCAGTGCTGGGGAATCGGGCCTCATCTCGCGGCGAGGGGGAAGTCTCATGGTTTTTCTCGAGTTGCGGCGGGAACCTGGGGTATATTCTCGAGTTACGACGGGTATGGCCTTTCCACACACGTGTGTGTTCAGCCATGTCAGGACTCCTGCCTAGTTGCGAGGGACAACTCGGGATTCTCCTCGAGGCTTTGCAGGGCAATTGGGACGCCTCTCCAGCTGAGACGGGAGACCAAGGGTCCCTTTCCACGTGCCACAGGAATCCTGGGTCTCCTATCAAGTTTCACGAGGAGTCAGGCATCGTCTCCTTTGGAGGCACTGATCTCCGCATACCTCTGGAGTTTTCAAAGGATTTGAGGCCTCCTGTCGCGATGAGGTGGGGAACTAGGTCTTTCTCTGTGGTCTCCACAGGGGATTCAGACACCCTGTCGTCTTGGGAGATGCAAGACGAGCCTGCATTCCAGTCACTGCAGGGATATCCGGCCTTATTTCGAGTCAGGGCATCGCGGTGTCCATTCCACTTGAGGCCGCAAACTCAGGGTCCCTCTCACATACCTAGAGCTGAGAGAAGCCTCCTCTTGAGGTGCTTGTGGTAAGGTGGTATTCCTCAGGAGTCGAAGCCAGGGACTAACCTCTCATCTCGAGTTGATTTTTGGTCCACGGAGCTCTTTCGTGTTGCTACAGTGACCTCAGGATCCCTCTAGCCTTGAAACAGTGTTCTTGGGGTTTCTCTGGAGTGCCATGAAGGAAATCAAGGCTCCTTTCATGTGTGATGTGCAAGACGGAATTGCTCTACACGCAGTGCAGGGGAATCGGGCCTCATCTCGCGGCGAGGGGGAAGTCTCATGGTTTTTCTCGAGTTGCGGCGGGAACCTGAGGTATATTCTCGAGTTACGACGGGGATGGCCCTTCCACACACGTGTTTGTTCAGCCACGTCAGGACTCTTGCCTAGTTGCGAGACACACCTCGGGATTCTCCTCGAGGCTTGGCAAGGCAATTTTGACACCTCTCCAGCTGAGGCGGGAGACCAAGGGTCCCTTTCCACGTGCCACAGGAATCCTGGGACTCCTAACAAGTTTCACGAGGAGTCAGGCATCGTCTCCTTTGGAGGCACTGATCTCCGCGTACCTCTGGAGTTTTCAAAGGATGTGAGGCCTCTGGTCGCGATGAGGTGGGGAACTAGGTCTTTCTCTGTGGTCTCCACAGGGGATTCAGACATCCTTTCATCTTGGGAGATGCAAGACGAGCCTGCATTCAAGTCAATGCAGGGATATCCAGCCTTATTTCGCGTCAGGGCATCGCGGTGTCCATTCCACTTGAGGCCGCAAACTCAGGGTCCCTCTCACATACCTAGAGCTGAGAGAAGCCTCCTCTTGAGGTGCTTGTGGTAAGGTGGTATTCCTCTGGAGTCGAAGCCAGGGACTAACCTCTCATCTCGAGTTGATTTTTGGCCCACGGAGCTCTTTCGTGTTGATACAGTGACCTCAGGATCCCTCTAGCCTTGAAACAGTGTTCTTGGGGTTTCTCTGGAGTGCCATGAAGGAAATCAAGGCTCCTTTCATGTGTGATGTGCAACACGGAATTGCTCTGCACGCAGTGCAGGGGAATCGGTCCTCATCTCGCGGCGAGGGGGAAGTCTCATGGTTTTTCTCGAGTTGCGGCGGGAACCTGGGGTATATTCTCGAGTTACGACGGGGATGGCCCTTCCACCCACGTGTTTCTTCAGCGACGTCAGGACTCCTGCCTAGTTGCGAGGGATAACTATGGATTCTCCTCGAGGCTTGGCAGGGCAATTGGGACGCCTCTCCAGCTGAGACGGGAGACCAAGTGTCCCTTTCCAAGTGCCACAGGAATCCTGGGACTCCTATCAAGTTTCACGAGGAGTCAGGCATCGTCTTCTTTGGAGGCACTGATCTCCGCGTACCTCTGGAGTTTTCAAAGGATGTGAGGCTATCGGTTGCGATGAGGTGGGGAACTAAGTCTTTCTCTGTGCTTTCCACAGGGGATTCAGACATCCTTTCGTCCTGGGAGATGCAAGACGAGCCTGCATTGAAGTCACTGCCGGGATATCCGGCCTTATTTCGAGTCAGGGCATCGCGGTGTCCATTCCACTTGAGGCCACAAACTCAGGGTCCCTCTCACATACCTAGAGCTGAGAGAAGCCTCCTCTTGAGGTGCTTGTGGTAAGGTGGTATTCCTCTGGAGACGAATCCAGGGACTAACCTCTCTTTTCGAGTTGATTTTTGGTCCACAGAGTTCTTTCGTGTTGCTACAGTGACCTCAGGATCCCTCTAGCCTTGAAACCGTGTTCTTGGGGTTTCTCTGGAGTGCCATCAAGGAAATCAAGGCTCCTTTCATGTGTGATGTGCAAGACGGAATTGCTCTGCACGCAGTACAGGGGAATCGGGCCTCATCTCGCATCGAGGGGGAAGTCTCATGGTTTTTCTCGAGTTGCGGCGGGAACCTGGGGTATATTCTCGAGTTACGACGGGGATGGCCCTTCCACCCACGTGTTTGATCAGCCACGTCAGGACTCCTGTCTAGTTGCGAGGGACAACTCGGGATTCTCCTCGAGGCTTGGCACGGCAATTGGAACGCCTCTCCAGCTGAGGCGGGAGACCAAGTGTCCCTTTCCATGTGCCACAAGAATCCTGGGACTCCTATCAAGTTTCACGAGGAGTCAGGCATCGTCTCCTTTGGAGGCACTGATCTCCGCGTACCTCTGGAGTTTTCAAAGGATGTGAGGTCTCCGGTCGCGATGAGGTGGGGAACTAGGTGTTTCTCTGTGGTCTCCACAGGGGATTCAGACATCCTTTCTTCTTGGGAGATGCAAGACGAGCCTGCATTCAAGTCACTGCAGGGATATCCGGCCTTATTTCGAGTCAGGGCATCGCGGTGTCCATTCCACTTGAGGCCGCAAACTCAGGGTCCCTCTCACATACCTAGAGCTGAGAGAAGCCTCCTCTTGAGGTGCTTGTGGTAAGGTGGTATTCCTCTGGAGTCGAAGCCAGGGACTAACCTCTCATCTCGAGTTGATTTTTGGCCCACGGAGCTCTTTCGTGTTGCTACAGTGACCTCAGGATCCCTCTAGCCTTGAAACAGTGTTCTTGGGGTTTCTCTGGAGTTCCATCAAGGAAATCAAGGCTCCTTTCATGTGTGATGTGCAACACGGAATTGCTCTGCACGCAGTGCAGGGGAATCGGCCCTCATCTCGCGGCGAGGGGGAAGTCTCATGGTTTTTCTCGAGTTGTGGCGGGAACCTGGGGTATATTCTCGAGTTACGACGGGGATGGCCCTTCCACACACGTGTGTGTTCAGCCATGTCAGGACTCCTGCCTAGTTGCGAGGGACAACTCGGGATTCTCCTCGAGGCTTTGCAGGGCAATTGGGACGCCTCTCCAGCTGAGACGGGAGACCAAGGGTCCCTTTCCACGTGCCACAGGAATCCTGGGTCTCCTATCAAGTTTCATGAGGAGTCAGGCATCGTCTCCTTTGGAGACACTGATCTCCGCATACCTCTGGAGTTTTCAAAGGATTTGAGGCCTCCTGTCGTGATGAGGTGGGGAACTAGGTCTTTCTCTGTGGTCTCCACAGGGGATTCAGACACCCTTTGGTCTTGGGAGATGCAAGACGAGCCTGCATTCCAGTCACTGCAGGGATATCCGGCCTTATTTAGAGTCAGGGCATCGCGGTGTCCATTCCACTTGAGGCCGCAAACTCAGGGTCCCTCTCACATACCTAGAGCTGAGAGAAGCCTCCTCTTGAGGTGCTTGTGGTAAGGTGGTATTCCTCTGGAGTCGAAGCCAGGGACTAACCTCTCATCTCGAGTTGATTTTTGGTCCACGGAGCTCTTTCGTGTTGCTACAGTGACCTCAGCATCCCTCTAGCCTTGAAACAGTGTTCTTGGGGTTTCTCTGGAGTGCCATCAAGGAAATCAAGGCTCCTTTCATGTGTGATGTGCAACACAGAATTGCTCTGCACGCAGTGCAGGGGAATCGGGCCGCATCTCGCGGCGAGGGGGAAGTCTCATGGTTTTTCTCGAGTTGCGGCGGGAACCTGGGGTATATTCTCCAGTTACGGCGGGGATGGCCCTTCCACACACGTGTGTGTTCAGCCACGTCAGGACTCTTGCCTAGTTGCGAGACACAACTCGGGATTCTCCTCGAGGCTTGGCAAGGCAATTGGGACGCCTCTCCAGCTGAGGCGGGAGAACAAGGGTCCCTTTCCACGTGCCACAGGAATCCTGGGTCTCCTATCAAGTTTCACGAGGAGTCAGGCATCGTCTCCTTTGGAGGCACTAATCTCCGCGTACCTCTGGAGTTTTCAAAGGATGTGAGGCCTCCGGTCGCGATGAGGTGGGGAACTAGGTGTTTCTCTGTGGTCTCCACAGGGGATTCAGACATCCTTTCATCTTGGGAGATGCAAGACGAGCCTGCATTCAAGTCACTGCAGGGATATCCGGCCTTATTTCGCGTCAGGGCATCACGGTGTCCATTCCACTTGAGGCCGCAAACTCAGGGTCCCTCTCACATACCTAGAGCTGAGAGAAGCCTCCTCTTGAGGTGCTTGTGGTAAGGTGGTATTCCTCTGGAGTCGAAGCCAGGGACTAACCTCTCATCTCGAGTTGATTTTTGGCCCACGGAGCTCTTTCGTGTTGCTACAGTGACCTCAGGATCCCTCTAGCCTTGAAACAGTGTTCTTGGGGTTTCTCTGGAGTGCCATCAAGGAAATCAAGGCTCCTTTCATGTGTGATGTGCAACACGGAATTGCTCTGCACGCAGTGCAGGGGAATCGGGCCTCATCTCGCGGCGAGGGGGAAGTCTCATGGTTTTTCTCGAGTTGCGGCGGGAACCTGGGGTATATTCTCGAGTTACGACGGGGATGGCCCTTCCACCCACGTGTCTCTTCAGCGACGTCAGGGCTCCTGCCTAGTTGCGAGGGACAACTCTGGATTCTCCTCGAGGCTTGGCAGGGCAATTGGGACGCCTCTCCAGCTGAGGCGGGAGACCAAGTGTCCCTTTCCAATTGCCACAGGAATCCAGGGACTCCTATCAAGTTTCCCGAGGAGTCAGGCATCGTCTCCTTTGGAGGCACTGATCTCCGCGTACCTCTGGAGTTTTCAAAGGATGTGAGGCTATCGGTCGCGATGAGGTGGGGAACTAAGTCTTTCTCTGTGCTTTCCACAGGGGATTCAGACATCCTTTCGTCCTGGGAGATGCAAGACGAGCCTGCATTGAAGTCACTGCAGGGATATCCGGCCTTATTTCGAGTCAGGGCATCGCGGTGTCCATTCCACTTGAGGCCGCAAACTCAGGGTCCCTCTCACATACCTAGAGCTGAGAGAAGCCTCCTCTTGAGGTGCTTGTGGTAAGGTGGTATTCCTCTGGAGACGAATCCAGGGACTAACCTCTCTTTTCGAGTTGATTTTTGGTCCACAGAGTTCTTTCGTGTTGCTACAGTGACCTCAGGATCCCTCTAGCCTTGAAACAGAGTTCTTGGGGTTTCTCTGGAGTGCCATCAAGGAAATCAAGGCTCCTTTCATGTGTGATGTGCAAGACGGAATTGCTCTGCACGCAGTACAGGGGAATCGGGCCTCATCTCGTATCGAGGGGGAAGTCTCATGGTTTTTCTCGAGTTGCGGCGGGAACCTGGGGTATATTCTCGAGTTACGACGGGGATGGCCCTTCCACCCACGTGTTTGTTCAGCCACGTCAGGACTCCTGCCTAGTTGCGAGGGACAACTCGGGATTCTCCTCAAGGCATGGCAGGGCAATTGGAACACCTCTCCAGCTGAGCCGGGAGACCAAGGGTCCCTTTCCACGTGCCACAAGAATCCTGGGACTCCTATCAAGTTTCACGAGGAGTCAGGCATCGTCTCCTTTGGAGGCACTGATCTCCGCATACCTCTGGAGTTTTCAAAGGATTTGAGGCCTCCGGTCGCGATGAGGTGGGGAACTAGGTCTTTCTCTGTGGTCTCCACAGGGGATTCAGACACCCTTTCGTCTTGGGAGATGCAAGACGAGCCTGCATTCCAGTCACTGCAGGGATATCCGGCCTTATTTCGAGTCAGGGCATCGCGGTGTCCATTCCACTTGAGGCCGCAAACTCAGGGTCCCTCTCACATACCTAGAGCTGAGAGAAGCCTCCTCTTGAGGTGCTTGTGGTAAGGTGGTATTCCTCTGGAGTCGAAGCGAGGGACTAACCTCTCATCTCAAGTTGATTTTTGGCCCACGGAGCTCTTTCGTGTTGCTACAGTGACCTCAGGATCCCTCTAGCCTTGAAACAGTGTTCTTGGGGTTTCTCTGGAGTGCCATCAAGGAAATCAAGGCTCCTTTCATGAGTGATGTGCAAGATGGAATTGCTCTGCATGCAGTGCAGGGGAATCGGGCCTCATCTCGCGGCGAGGGGGAAGTCTCATGGTTTTTCTCGAGTTGCGGCGAGAACCTGGGGTATATTCTCGAGTTACGACGGGGATGGCCCTTCCACCCACGTGTTTCTTCAGCCACGTCAGGACTCCTGCCTAGTTGCGAGGGACAACTCTGGATTCTCCTCGAGGCTTGGCAGGGCAATTGGGACGCCTCTCCAGCTGAGGCGGGAGACCAAGTGTCCCTTTCCAAGTGCCACAGGAATCCTGGGACTCCTATCAAGTTTCACGAGGAGTCAGGCATCGTCTCCTTTGGAGGCACTGATCTCCGCGTACCTCTGGAGATTTCAAAGGATGTGAGGCTATCGGTCGCGATGAGGTGGGGAACTAAGTCTTTCTCTGTGCTTTCCACAGGGGATTCAGACATCCTTTTGTCCTGGGACATGCAAGACGAGCCTGCATTGAAGTCACTGCAGGGATATCCGGCCTTATTTCGAGTCAGGGCATCGCGGTGTCCATTCCACTTGAGGCCGCAAACTCAGGGTCCCTCTCACATACCTAGAGCTGAGAGAAGCCTCCTCTTGAGGTGCTTGTGGTAAGGTGGTATTCCTCTGGAGACGAATCCAGGGACTAACCTCTCTTTTCGAGTTGATTTTTGGTCCACAGAGTTCTTTCCTGTTGCTACAGTGACCTCAGGATCCCTCTATCCTTGAAACAGTGTTCTTGGGGTCTCTCTGGAGTGCCATCAAGGAAATCAAGGCTCCTTTCATGTGTGATGTGCAAGACGGAATTGCTCTGCACGCAGTACAGGGGAATTGGGCCTCATCTCGCCGCGAGGGGGAAGTCTCATGGTTTTTCTCGAGTTGCGGCGGGAACCTGGGGTATATTCTCGAGTTACGACGGGGATGGCACTTCCACACACGTGTGTGTTCAGCCATGTCAGGACTCGTGCCTAGTTGCGAGGGACAACTCGGGATACTCCTCGAGGCTTTGCAGGGCAATTGGGACGCCTCTCCAGCTGAGACGGGAGACCAAGGGTCCCTTTCCACGTGCCACAGGAATCCTGGGTCTCCTATCAAGTTTGACGAGGAGTCAGGCATCGTCTCCTTTGGAGGCACTGATCTCCACATACCTCTGGAGTTTTCAAAGGATTTGAGGCCTCCTGTCGCGATGAGGTGGGGAACTAGGTCTTTCTCTGTGGTCTCCACAGGGGATTCAGACACCCTTTCGTCTTGGGAGATGCAAGACGAGCCTGCATTCCAGTCACTGCAGGGATATCCGGCCTTATTTCGAGTCAGGGCATCGCGGTGTCCATTCCACTTGAGGCCGCAAACTCAGGGTCCCTCTCACATACCTAGAGCTGAGAGAAGCCTCCTCTTGAGGTGCTTGTGGTAAGGTGGTATTCCTCTGGAGTCGAAGCCAGGGACTAACCTCTCATCTCGAGTTGATTTTTGGTCCACGGAGCTCTTTCGTGTTACTACAGTGACCTCAGGATCCCTCTAGCCTTGAAACAGTGTTCTTGGGGTTTCTCTGGAGTGCCATGAAGGAAATCAAGGCTCCTTTCATGTGTGATGTGCAACACAGAATTGCTCTGCACGCAGTGCAGGGGAATCGGGCCTCATCTCGCGGCGAGGGGGAAGTCTCATGGTTTTTCTCGAGTTGCGGCGGGAACCTGGGGTATATTCTCGAGTTACAACGGGGATGGCCCTTCCACACACGTGTTTGTTCAGCCACGTCAGGACTCTTGCCTAGTTGCGAGACACAACTCGGGATTCTCCTCGAGGCTTGGCAAGGCAATTGGGACGCCTCTCCAGCTGAGGCGGGAGACCAAGGGTCCCTTTCCACGTGCCACAGGAATCCTGGGACTCCTATCAAGTTTCACGAGGAGTCAGGCATCGTCTCCTTTGGAGGCACTGATCTCCGCGTACCTCTGGAGTTTTCAAAGGATGTGAGGCCTCCGGTCGCGATGAGGTGGGGAACTAGTTGTTTCTCTGTGGTCTCCACAGGGGATTCAGACATCCTTTCTTCTGGGGAGATGCAAGACGAGCCTGCATTCAAGTCACTGCAGGGATATCCGGCCTTATTTCGAGTCAGGGCATCGCGGTGTCCATTCCACTTGAGGCCGCAAACTCAGGGTCCCTCTCACATACCTAGAGCTGAGAGAAGCCTCCTCTTGAGGTGCTTGTGGTAAGGTGGTATTCCTCTGGAGTCGAAGCCAGGGACTAACCTCTCATCTCGTGTTGATTCTTGGTCCACGGAGCTCTTTCGTGTTGATCCAGTGACCTCAGGATCCCTCTAGCCTTGAAACAGTGTTCTTGGGGTTTCTCTGGAGTACCATCAAGGAAATCAAGGCTCCTTTCATGTGTGATGTGCAACACGGAATTGCTCTGTACGCAGTACAGGGGAATCGGGCCTCATCTCGCATCGAGGGGGAAGTCTCATGGTTTTTCTCGAGTTGCGGCGGGAACCTGGGGTATATTCTCGAGTTACGACGGGGATGGCCCTTCCACCCACGTGTTTGTTCAGCCACGTCAGGACTCCTGCCTAGTTGCGAGGGACAACTCGGGATTCTCCTCGAGGCTTGGCAGGGCAATTGGAACGCCTCTCCAGCTGAGGCGGGAGACCAAGGGTCCCTTTCCACGTGCCACAAGAATCCTGGGACTCCTATCAAGTTTCACGAGGAGTCAGGAATCGTCTCCTTTGGAGGCACTGATCTCCGCGTACCTCTGGAGTTTTCAAAGGATGTGAGGCTATCGGTTGCGATGAGGTGGGGAACTAAGTCTTTCTCTGTGCTTTCCACAGGGGATTCAGACATCCTTTCGTCCTGGGAGATGCAAGACGAGCCTGCATTGAAGTCACTGCCGGGATATCCGGCCTTATTTCGAGTCAGGGCATCGCGGTGTCCATTCCACTTGAGGCCGCAAACTCAGGGTCCCTCTCACATACCTAGAGCTGAGAGAAGCCTCCTCTTGAGGTGCTTGTGGTAAGGTGGTATTCCTCTGGAGACGAATCCAGGGACTAACCTCTCTTTTCGAGTTGATTTTTGGTCCACAGAGTTCTTTCGTGTTGCTACAGTGACCTCAGGATCCCTCTAGCCTTGAAACCGTGTTCTTGGGGTTTCTCTGGAGTGCCATCAAGGAAATCAAGGCTCCTTTCATGTGTGATGTGCAAGACGGAATTGCTCTGCACGCAGTACAGGGGAATCGGGCCTCATCTCGCATCGAGGGGGAAGTCTCATGGTTTTTCTCGAGTTGCGGCGGGAACCTGGGGTATATTCTCGAGTTACGACGGGGATGGCCCTTCCACCCACGTGTTTGATCAGCCACGTCAGGACTCCTGCCTAGTTGCGAGGGACAACTCGGGATTCTCCTCGAGGCTTGGCACGGCAATTGGAACGCCTCTCCAGCTGAGGCGGGAGACCAAGGGTCCCTTTCCATGTGCCACAAGAATCCTGGGACTCCTATCAAGTTTCACGAGGAGTCAGGCATCGTCTCCTTTGGAGGCACTGATCTCCGCGTACCTCTGGAGTTTTCAAAGGATGTGAGGTCTCCGGTCGCGATGAGGTGGGGAACTAGGTGTTTCTCTGTGGTCTCCACAGGGGATTCAGACATCCTTTCTTCTTGGGAGATGCAAGACGAGCCTGCATTCAAGTCACTGCAGGGATATCCGGCCTTATTTCGAGTCAGGGCATCGCGGTGTCCATTCCACTTGAGGCCGCAAACTCAGGGTCCCTCTCACATACCTAGAGCTGAGAGAAGCCTCCTCTTGAGGTGCTTGTGGTAAGGTGGTATTCCTCTGGAGTCGAAGCCAGGGACTAACCTCTCATCTCGAGTTGATTTTTGGCCCACGGAGCTCTTTCGTGTTGCTACAGTGACCTCAGGATCCCTCTAGCCTTGAAACAGTGTTCTTGGGGTTTCTCTGGAGTTCCATCAAGGAAATCAAGGCTCCTTTCATGTGTGATGTGCAACACGGAATTGCTCTGCACGCAGTGCAGGGGAATCGGCCCTCATCTCGCGGCGAGGGGGAAGTCTCATGGTTTTTCTCGAGTTGTGGCGGGAACCTGGGGTATATTCTCGAGTTACGACGGGGATGGCCCTTCCACACACGTGTGTGTTCAGCCATGTCAGGACTCCTGCCTAGTTGCGAGGGACAACTCGGGATTCTCCTCGAGGCTTTGCAGGGCAATTGGGACGCCTCTCCAGCTGAGACGGGAGACCAAGGGTCCCTTTCCACGTGCCACAGGAATCCTGGGTCTCCTATCAAGTTTCATGAGGAGTCAGGCATCGTCTCCTTTGGAGACACTGATCTCCGCATACCTCTGGAGTTTTCAAAGGATTTGAGGCCTCCTGTCGTGATGAGGTGGGGAACTAGGTCTTTCTCTGTGGTCTCCACAGGGGATTCAGACACCCTTTGGTCTTGGGAGATGCAAGACGAGCCTGCATTCCAGTCACTGCAGGGATATCCGGCCTTATTTAGAGTCAGGGCATCGCGGTGTCCATTCCACTTGAGGCCGCAAACTCAGGGTCCCTCTCACATACCTAGAGCTGAGAGAAGCCTCCTCTTGAGGTGCTTGTGGTAAGGTGGTATTCCTCTGGAGTCGAAGCCAGGGACTAACCTCTCATCTCGAGTTGATTTTTGGTCCACGGAGCTCTTTCGTGTTGCTACAGTGACCTCAGCATCCCTCTAGCCTTGAAACAGTGTTCTTGGGGTTTCTCTGGAGTGCCATGAAGGAAATCAAGGCTCCTTTCATGTGTGATGTGCAACACAGAATTGCTCTGCACGCAGTGCAGGGGAATCGGGCCGCATCTCGCGGCGAGGGGGAAGTCTCATGGTTTTTCTCGAGTTGCGGCGGGAACCTGGGGTATATTCTCCAGTTACGGCGGGGATGGCCCTTCCACACACGTGTGTGTTCAGCCACGTCAGGACTCTTGCCTAGTTGCGAGACACAACTCGGGATTCTCCTCGAGGCTTGGCAAGGCAATTGGGACGCCTCTCCAGCTGAGGCGGGAGAACAAGGGTCCCTTTCCACGTGCCACAGGAATCCTGGGTCTCCTATCAAGTTTCACGAGGAGTCAGGCATCGTCTCCTTTGGAGGCACTAATCTCCGCGTACCTCTGGAGTTTTCAAAGGATGTGAGGCCTCCGGTCGCGATGAGGTGGGGAACTAGGTCTTTCTCTGTGGTCTCCACAGGGGATTCAGACATCCTTTCATCTTGGGAGATGCAAGACGAGCCTGCATTCAAGTCACTGCAGGGATATCCGGCCTTATTTCGCGTCAGGGCATCACGGTGTCCATTCCACTTGAGGCCGCAAACTCAGGGTCCCTCTCACATACCTAGAGCTGAGAGAAGCCTCCTCTTGAGGTGCTTGTGGTAAGGTGGTATTCCTCTGGAGTCGAAGCCAGGGACTAACCTCTCATCTCGAGTTGATTTTTGGCCCACGGAGCTCTTTCGTGTTGCTACAGTGACCTCAGGATCCCTCTAGCCTTGAAACAGTGTTCTTGGGGTTTCTCTGGAGTGCCATCAAGGAAATCAAGGCTCCTTTCATGTGTGATGTGCAACACGGAATTGCTCTGCACGCAGTGCAGGGGAATCGGGCCTCATCTCGCGGCGAGGGGGAAGTCTCATGGTTTTTCTCGAGTTGCGGCGGGAACCTGGGGTATATTCTCGAGTTACGACGGGGATGGCCCTTCCACCCACGTGTCTCTTCAGCGACGTCAGGGCTCCTGCCTAGTTGCGAGGGACAACTCTGGATTCTCCTCGAGGCTTGGCAGGGCAATTGGGACGCCTCTCCAGCTGAGGCGGGAGACCAAGTGTCCCTTTCCAATTGCCACAGGAATCCAGGGACTCCTATCAAGTTTCCCGAGGAGTCAGGCATCGTCTCCTTTGGAGGCACTGATCTCCGCGTACCTCTGGAGTTTTCAAAGGATGTGAGGCTATCGGTCGCGATGAGGTGGGGAACTAAGTCTTTCTCTGTGCTTTCCACAGGGGATTCAGACATCCTTTCGTCCTGGGAGATGCAAGACGAGCCTGCATTGAAGTCACTGCAGGGATATCCGGCCTTATTTCGAGTCAGGGCATCGCGGTGTCCATTCCACTTGAGGCCGCAAACTCAGGGTCCCTCTCACATACCTAGAGCTGAGAGAAGCCTCCTCTTGAGGTGCTTGTGGTAAGGTGGTATTCCTCTGGAGACGAATCCAGGGACTAACCTCTCTTTTCGAGTTGATTTTTGGTCCACAGAGTTCTTTCGTGTTGCTACAGTGACCTCAGGATCCCTCTAGCCTTGAAACAGAGTTCTTGGGGTTTCTCTGGAGTGCCATCAAGGAAATCAAGGCTCCTTTCATGTGTGATGTGCAAGACGGAATTGCTCTGCACGCAGTACAGGGGAATCGGGCCTCATCTCGTATCGAGGGGGAAGTCTCATGGTTTTTCTCGAGTTGCGGCGGGAACCTGGGGTATATTCTCGAGTTACGACGGGGATGGCCCTTCCACCCACGTGTTTGTTCAGCCACGTCAGGACTCCTGCCTAGTTGCGAGGGACAACTCGGGATTCTCCTCGAGGCTTGGCAGGGCAATTGGAACACCTCTCCAGCTGAGCCGGGAGACCAAGGGTCCCTTTCCACGTGCCACAAGAATCCTGGGACTCCTATCAAGTTTCACGAGGAGTCAGGCATCGTCTCCTTTGGAGGCACTGATCTCCGCATACCTCTGGAGTTTTCAAAGGATTTGAGGCCTCCGGTCGCGATGAGGTGGGGAACTAGGTCTTTCTCTGTGGTCTCCACAGGGGATTCAGACACCCTTTCGTCTTGGGAGATGCAAGACGAGCCTGCATTCCAGTCACTGCAGGGATATCCGGCCTTATTTCGAGTCAGGGCATCGCGGTGTCCATTCCACTTGAGGCCGCAAACTCAGGGTCCCTCGCACATACCTAGAGCTGAGAGAAGCCTCCTCTTGAGGTGCTTGTGGTAAGGTGGTATTCCTCTGGAGTCGAAGCGAGGGACTAACCTCTCATCTCAAGTTGATTTTTGGCCCACGGAGCTCTTTCGTGTTGCTACAGTGACCTCAGGATCCCTCTAGCCTTGAAACAGTGTTCTTGGGGTTTCTCTGGAGTGCCATCAAGGAAATCAAGGCTCCTTTCATGAGTGATGTGCAAGATGGAATTGCTCTGCATGCAGTGCAGGGGAATCGGGCCTCATCTCGCGGCGAGGGGGAAGTCTCATGGTTTTTCTCGAGTTGCGGCGAGAACCTGGGGTATATTCTCGAGTTACGACGGGGATGGCCCTTCCACCCACGTGTTTGTTCAGCCACGTCAGGACTCCTGCCTAGTTGCGAGGGACAACTCTGGATTCTCCTCGAGGCTTGGCAGGGCAATTGGGACGCCTCTCCAGCTGAGGCGGGAGACCAAGGGTCCCTTTCCAAGTGCCACAGGAATCCTGGGACTCCTATCAAGTTTCACGAGGAGTCAGGCATCGTCTCCTTTGGAGGCACTGATCTCCGCGTACCTCTGGAGATTTCAAAGGATGTGAGGCTATCGGTCGCGATGAGGTGGGGAACTAAGTCTTTCTCTGTGCTTTCCACAGGGGATTCAGACATCCTTTTGTCCTGGGACATGCAAGACGAGCCTGCATTGAAGTCACTGCAGGGATATCCGGCCTTATTTCGAGTCAGGGCATCGCGGTGTCCATTCCACTTGAGGCCGCAAACTCAGGGTCCCTCTCACATACCTAGAGCTGAGAGAAGCCTCCTCTTGAGGTGCTTGTGGTAAGGTGGTATTCCTCTGGAGACGAATCCAGGGACTAACCTCTCTTTTCGAGTTGATTTTTGGTCCACAGAGTTCTTTCGTGTTGCTACAGTGACCTCAGGATCCCTCTATCCTTGAAACAGTGTTCTTGGGGTCTCTCTGGAGTGCCATCAAGGAAATCAAGGCTCCTTTCATGTGTGATGTGCAAGACGGAATTGCTCTGCACGCAGTACAGGGGAATTGGGCCTCATCTCGCCGCGAGGGGGAAGTCTCATGGTTTTTCTCGAGTTGCGGCGGGAACCTGGGGTATATTCTCGAGTTACGACGGGGATGGCACTTCCACACACGTGTGTGTTCAGCCATGTCAGGACTCCTGCCTAGTTGCGAGGGACAACTCGGGATACTCCTCGAGGCTTTGCAGGGCAATTGGGACGCCTCTCCAGCTGAGACGGGAGACCAAGGGTCCCTTTCCACGTGCCACAGGAATCCTGGGTCTCCTATCAAGTTTGACGAGGAGTCAGGCATCGTCTCCTTTGGAGGCACTGATCTCCACATACCTCTGGAGTTTTCAAAGGATTTGAGGCCTCCTGTCGCGATGAGGTGGGGAACTAGGTCTTTCTCTGTGGTCTCCACAGGGGATTCAGACACCCTTTCGTCTTGGGAGATGCAAGACGAGCCTGCATTCCAGTCACTGCAGGGATATCCGGCCTTATTTAGAGTCAGGGCATCGCGGTGTCCATTCCACTTGAGGCCGCAAACTCAGGGTCCCTCTCACATACCTAGAGCTGAGAGAAGCCTCCTCTTGAGGTGCTTGTGGTAAGGTGGTATTCCTCTGGAGTCGAAGCCAGGGACTAACCTCTCATCTCGAGTTGATTTTTGGTCCACGGAGCTCTTTCGTGTTACTACAGTGACCTCAGGATCCCTCTAGCCTTGAAACAGTGTTCTTGGGGTTTCTCTGGAGTGCCACGAAGGAAATCAAGGCTCCTTTCATGTGTGATGTGCAACACAGAATTGCTCTGCACGCAGTGCAGGGGAATCGGGCCTCATCTCGCGGCGAGGGGGAAGTCTCATGGTTTTTCTCGAGTTGCGGCGGGAACCTGGGGTATATTCTCGAGTTACAACGGGGATGGCCCTTCCACACACGTGTTTGTTCAGCCACGTCAGGACTCTTGCCTAGTTGCGAGACACAACTCGGGATTCTCCTCGAGGCTTGGCAAGGCAATTGGGACGCCTCTCCAGCTGAGGCGGGAGACCAAGGGTCCCTTTCCACGTGCCACAGGAATCCTGGGACTCCTATCAAGTTTCACGAGGAGTCAGGCATCGTCTCCTTTGGAGGCACTGATCTCCGCGTACCTCTGGAGTTTTCAAAGGATGTGAGGCCTCCGGTCGCGATGAGGTGGGGAACTAGTTGTTTTTCTGTGGTCTCCACAGGGGATTCAGACATCCTTTCTTCTGGGGAGATGCAAGACGAGCCTGCATTCAAGTCACTGCAGGGATATCCGGCCTTATTTCGAGTCAGGGCATCGCGGTGTCCATTCCACTTGAGGCCGCAAACTCAGGGTCCCTCTCACATACCTAGAGCTGAGAGAAGCCTCCTCTTGAGGTGCTTGTGGTAAGGTGGTATTCCTCTGGAGTCGAAGCCAGGGACTAACCTCTCATCTCGTGTTGATTCTTGGTCCACGGAGCTCTTTCGTGTTGATCCAGTGACCTCAGGATCCCTCTAGCCTTGAAACAGTGTTCTTGGGGTTTCTCTGGAGTACCATCAAGGAAATCAAGGCTCCTTTCATGTGTGATGTGCAACACGGAATTGCTCTGTACGCAGTACAGGGGAATCGGGCCTCATCTCGCATCGAGGGGGAAGTCTCATGGTTTTTCTCGAGTTGCGGCGGGAACCTGGGGTATATTCTCGAGTTACGACGGGGATGGCCCTTCCACCCACGTGTTTGTTCAGCCACGTCAGGACTCCTGCCTAGTTGCGAGGGACAACTCGGGATTCTCCTCGAGGCTTGGCAGGGCAATTGGAACGCCTCTCCAGCTGAGGCGGGAGACCAAGGGTCCCTTTCCACGTGCCACAAGAATCCTGGGACTCCTATCAAGTTTCACGAGGAGTCAGGCATCGTCTCCTTTGGAGGCACTGATCTCCGCGTACCTCTGGAGTTTTCAAAGGATGTGAGGCCTGCGGTCGCGATGAGGTGGGGAACTAGGTGTTTCTCTGTGGTCTCCACAGGGGATTCAGACATCCTTTCTTCTTGGGAGATGCAAGGCGAGCCTGCATTAAAGTCACTGCAGGGATATCCGGCCTTATTTCGAGTCAGGGCATCGCGGTGTCCATTCCACTTGAGGCCGCAAACTCAGAATCCCTCTCACATACCTAGAGCTGAGAGAAGCCTCCTCTTGAGGTGCTTGTGGTAAGGTGGTATTCCTCAGGAGTCGAAGCCAGGGACTAACCTCTCATCTCGTGTTGATTCTTGGTCCACGGAGCTCTTTCGTGTTGCTACAGTGACCTCAGGATCCCTCTAGCCTTGAAACAGTGTTCTTGGGGTTTCTCTGGAATGCCATCAAGGAAATCAAGGCTCCTTTCATGTGTGATGTACAACACGGAATTGCTCTGCACGCAGTGCAGGGGAATCGGGCCTCATCTCGCGGCGAGGGGGAAGTCTCATGGTTTTTCTCGAGTTGCGGCGGGAACCTGGGGTATATTCTCGAGTTACGACGGGGATGGCACTTCCACACACGTGTGTGTTCAGCCATGTCAGGACTCCTGCCTAGTTGCGAGGGACAACTCGGGATACTCCTCGAGGCTTTGCAGGGCAATTGGGACGCCTCTCCAGCTGAGACGGGAGACCAAGGGTCCCTTTCCACGTGCCACCGGAATCCTGGGTCTCCTATCAAGTTTCACGAGGAGTCAGGCATCGTCTCCTTTGGAGGCACTGATCTCCGCATACCTCTGGAGTTTTCAAAGGATTTGAGGCTTCCTGTCGCGATGAGGTGGGGAACTAGGTCTTTCTCTGTGGTCTCCACAGGGGATTCAGACACCCTTTCGTCTTGGGAGATGAAAGACGAGCCTGCATTCCAGTCACTGCAGGGATATCCGGCCTTATTTCGAGTCAGGGCATCGCGGTGTCCATTCCACTTGAGGCCGCAAACTCAGGATCCCTCTCACATACCTAGAGCTGAGAGAAGCCTCCTCTTGAGGTGCTTGTGGTAAGGTGGTATTCCTCAGGAGTCGAAGCCAGGGACTAACCTCTCATCTCGTGTTGATTCTTGGTCCACGGAGCTCTTTCGTGTTGCTACAGTGACCTCAGGATCCCTCTAGCCTTGAAACAGTGTTCTTGGGGTTTCTCTGGAGTGCCATGAAGGAAATCAAGGCTCCTTTCATGTGTGATGTGCAACACGGAATTGCTCTGCACGCAGTGCAGGGGAATCGGGCCTCATCTCGCGGCGAGGGGGAAGTCTCATGGTTTTTCTCGAGTTGCGGCGGGAACCTGGGGTATATTCTCGAGTTACGACGGGGATGGCCCTTCCACACACGTGTTTGATCAGCCAAGTCAGGACTCTTGCCTAGTTGCGAGACACAACTCGGGATTCTCCTCGAGGATTGGCAAGGCAATTGGGACGCCTCTCCAGCTGAGGCGGGAGACCAAGGGTCCCTTTCCACGTGCCACAGGAATCCTGGGACTCCTATCAAGTTTCACGAGGAGTGTGGCATCGTCTCCTTTGGAGGCACTGATCTCCGCGTACCTCTGGAGTTTTCAAAGGATGTGAGGCCTCCGGTCGCGATGAGGTGGGGAACTAGGTCTTTCTCTGTGGTCTCCACAGGGGATTCAGACATCCTTTCATCTTGGGAGATGCAAGACGAGCCTGCATTCAAGTCATTGCAGGGATATCCAGCCTTATTTCGCGTCAGGGCATCGCGGTATTCATTCCACTTGAGGCCGCAAACTCAGGGTCCCTCTCACATACCTAAAGCTGAGAGATGCCTCCTCTTGAGGTGCTTGTGGTAAGGTGGTATTCCTCTGGAGTCGAAGCCAGGGACTAACCTCTCATCTCGAGTTGATTTTTGGCCCACGGAGCTCTTTCGTGTTGCTACAGTGACCTCAGGATCCCTCTAGCCTTGAAACAGTGTTCTTGGGGTTTCTCTGGAGTGCCATGAAGGAAATCAATGCTCCTTTCATGTGTGATGTGCAACACAGAATTGCTCTGCACGCAGTGCAGGGGAATCGGGCCTCATCTCGGGGCGAGGGGGAAGTCTCATGGTTTTTCTCGAGTTGCGGCGGGAACCTGGGGTATATTCTCGGGTTACGACGGGGATGGCCCTTCCACACACGTGTTTGTTCAGCCACGTCAGGACTCTTGCCTAGTTGCGAGACACAACTCGGGATTCTCCTCGAGGCTTGGCAAGGCAATTGGGACTCCTCTCCAGCTGAGGCGGGAGACCAAGGGTCCCTTTCCACGTGCCACAGGAATCCTGGGACTCCTATCAAGTTTCACGAGGAGTCAGGCATCGTCTCCTTTGGAGGCACTGATCTCCGCGTACCTCTGGAGTTTTCAAAGGATGTGAGGCCTCCGGTCGCGATGAGGTGGGGAACTAGGTCTTTCTCTGTGGTCTCCACAGGGGATTCAGACACCCTTTCGTCCTGGGAGATGCAAGACGAGCCTGCATTCCAGTCACTGCAGGGATATCCGGCCTTATTTTGAGTCAGGGCCTCGCGGTGTCCATTCCACTTGAGGCCGCAAACTCAGAATCCCTCTCACATACCTAGAGCTGAGAGAAGCCTCCTCTTGAGGTGCTTGTGGTAAGGTGGTATTCCTCAGGAGTCGAAGCCAGGGACTAACCTCTCATCTCGTGTTGATTCTTGGTCCACGGAGCTCTTTCGTGTTGCTACAGTGACCTCAGGATCCCTCTAGCCTTGAAACAGTGTTCTTGGGGTTTCTCTGGAGTGCCATGAAGGAAATCAAGGCTCCTTTCATGTGTGATGTGCAACACGGAATTGCTCTGCACGCAGTGCAGGGGAATCGGGCCTCATCTCGCGGCGAGGGGGAAGTCTCATGGTTTTTCTCGAGTTGCGGCGGGAACCTGGGGTATATTCTCGAGTTACGACGGGGATGGCCCTTCCACACACGTGTGTGTTCAGCCATGTCAGGACTCCTGCCTAGTTGCGAGGGACAACTCGGGATTCTCCTCGAGGCTTTGCAGGGCAATTGGGACGCCTCTCCAGCTGAGACGGGAGACCAAGGGTCCCTTTCCACGTGCCACAGGAATCCTGGGTCTCCTATCAAGTTTCACGAGGAGTCAGGCATCGTCTCCTTTGGAGGCACTGATCTCCGCGTACCTCGGGAGTTTTCAAAGGATTTGAGGCTTCCTGTCGCGATGAGGTGGGGAACTAGGTCTTTCTCTGTGGTCTCCACAGGGGATTCAGACACCCTTTCGTGTTGGGAGATGCAAGAGGAGCCTGCATTCCAGTCACTGCAGAGATATCCGGCCTTATTTCGAGTCAGGGCATCGCGGTGTCCATTCCACTTGAGGCCGCAAACTCAGGGTCCCTCTCACATACCTAGAGCTGAGAGAAGCCTCCTCTTGAGGTGCTTGTGGTAAGGTGGTATTCCTCTGGAGTCGAAGCCAGGGACTAACCTCTCATCTCGAGTTGATTATTGGTCCACAGAGCTCTTTCGTGTTGCTACAGTGACCTCAGGATCCCTCTAGCCTTGAAACAGTGTTCTTGGGGTTTCTCTGGAGTGCCATGAAGGAAATCAAGGCTCCTTTCATGTGTGATGTGCAACACAGAATTGCTCTGCACGCAGTGCAGGGGAATCCGGCCTCATCTCGCGGCGAGGGGGAAGTCTCATGGTTTTTCTCGAGTTGCGGCGGGAACCTGGGGTATATTCTCGAGTTACGTCGGGGATGGCCCTTCCACACACGTGTTTGTTCAGCCACGTCAGGACTCTTGCCTAGTTGCGAGACAAAACTCGGGATTCTCCTCAAGGCTTGGCAAGGCAATTGGGACGCCTCTCCAGCTGAGGCGGGAGACCAAGGGTCCCTTTCCACGTGCCACAGGAATCCTGGGACTCCTATCAAGTTTCACGAGGAGTCAGGCATCGTCTCCTTTGGAGGCACTGATCTCCGCGTACCTCTGGAGTTTTCAAAGGATGTGAGGCCTCCGGTCGCGATGAGGTGGGGAACTAGGTCTTTCTCTGTGGTCTCCACAGGGGATTCAGACATCCTTTCTTCTGGGGAGATGCAAGACGAGCCTGCATTCCAGTCACTGCAGGGATATCCGGCCTTATTTCGAGTCAGGGCATCGCGGTGTCCATTCCACTTGAGGCCGCAAACTCAGGGTCCCTCTCACATACCTAGAGCTGAGAGAAGCCTCCTCTTGAGGTGCTTGTGGTAAGGTGGTATTCCTCTGGATTCGAAGCCAGGGAGGAACCTCTCATCTCGAGTTGATTTTTGGTCCACGGAGCTCTTTCGTGTTGCTACAGTGACCTCAGGATCCCTCTAGCCTTGAAACAGTGTTCTTGGGGTTTCTCTGGAGTGCCATCAAGGAAATCAAGGCTCCTTTCATGTGTGATGTGCCACACAGAATTGCTCTGCATGCAGTGCAGGGGAATCAGGCCTCATCTCGCGGCGAGGGGGAAGTCTCATGGTTTTTCTCGAGTTGTGGCGGGAACCTGGGGTATATTCTCGAGTTACGACGGGGATGGCCCTTCCACACACTTTTTTGTTCAGCCACGTCAGGACTCTTGCCTAGTTGCGAGACACAACTCGGGATTCTCCTCGAGGCTTGGCAAGGCAATTGAGACGCCTCTCCAGCTGAGGCGGGAGACCAAGGGTCCCTTTCCACGTGCCACAGGAATCCTGGGACTCCTATCAAGTTTCACGAGGAGTCAGGCATCGTCTCCTTTGGAGGCACTGATCTCCGCGTACATCTGGAGTTTTCAAAGGATGTGAGGCCTCCGGTCGCGATAAGGTGGGGAACTAGGTCTTTCTCTGTGGTCTCCACAGGGGATTCAGACATCCTTTCATCTTGGGAGATGCAAGACGAGCCTGCATTCAAGTCACTGCAGGGATATCCGGCCTTATTTCGAGTCAGGGCATCGCGGTGTCCATTCCACTTGAGGCCGCAAACTCAGGGTCCCTCTCACATACCTAGAGCTGAGAGTAGCCTCCTCTTGAGGTGCTTGTGGTAATGTGGTATTCCTCTGGAGGCGAAGCCAGGGACTAACCTCTCATCTCGAGTTGATTTTTGGCACACGGAGCTCTTTCGTGTTGCTACAGTGACCTCAGGATCCCTCTAGCCTTGAAACAGTGTTCTTGGGTTTTCTCTGGAGTGCCATCAAGGAAATCAAGGCTCCTTTCATGTGTGATGTGCAAGACGGAATTGCTCTGCACGCAGTACAGGGGAATCGGGCCTCATCTCGCATCGAGGGGGAAGTCTCATGGTTTTTCACGAGTTGCGGCGGGAACCTAGGGTATATTCTCGAGTTACGACGGGGATGGCCCTTCCATCCACGTGTTTGTTCAGCCACGTCAGGACTCCTGCCTAGTTGCGAGGGACAACTCGGGATTCTCCTCGAGGCTTGGCAGGGCAATTGGAACGCCTCTCCAGCTGAGGCGGGAGACCAAGGGTCCCTTTCCACGTGCCACAAGAATCCTGGGACTCCTATCAAGTTTCACGAGGAGTCAGGCATCGTCTCCTTTGGAGGCACTGATCTCCGCGTATCTCTGGAGTTTTCAAAGGATGTGAGGCCTCCGGTCGCGATGAGGTGGGGAACTAGGTCTTTCTCTGTGGTCTCCACAGGGGATTCAGACATCCTTTCATCTTGGGAGATGCAAGACGAGCCTGCATTCAAGTCACTGCAGGGATATCCAGCCTTATTTCGTGTCAGGGCATCGCGGTGTCCATTCCACTTGAGGCCGCAAACTCAGGGTCCCTCTCACATACCTAGAGCTGAGAGAAGCCTCCTCTTGAGGTCCTTGTGGTAAGGTGGTATTCCTCTGGAGTCGAAGCCAGGGACTAACCTCTCATCTCGAGTTGATTCTTGGTCCACGGAGCTCTTTCGTGTTGCTACAGTGACCTCAGGATCCCTCTAGCCTTGAAACAGTGTTCTTGGGGTTTCTCTGGAGTGCCATCAAGGAAATCAAGGCTCCTTTCATGTGTGATGTGCAACACAGAATTGGTCTGCATGCAGTGCAGGGGAATCGGGCCTCATCTCGCAGCGAGGGGGAAGTCTCATGGTTTTTCTCGAGTTGCGGCGGGAACCTGGGGTATATTCTCGAGTTACGACGGGGATGGCCCTTCCACCCACGTGTTTCTTCAGCGACGTCAGGACTCCTGCCTAGTTGCGAGGGACAACTCTGGATTCTCCTCGAGGCTTGGCAGGGCAATTGGGACGCCTCTCCAGCTGAGACGGGAGACCAAGGGTCCCTTTCCATGTGCCACAGGAATCCTGGGTCTCCTATCAAGTTTCACGAGGAGTCAGGCATCGTCTCCTTTGGAGGCACTGATCTCCGCATACCTCTGGAGTTTTCAAAGGATTTGAGGCCTCCTGTCGCGATGAGGTGGGGAACTAGGTCTTGCTCTGTGGTCTCCACAGGGGATTCAGACACCCTTTCGTCTTGGGAGATGCAAGACGAGCCTGCATTCCAGTCACTGCAGGGATATCCGGCCTTATTTCGAGTCAGGGCATCGCGGTGTCCATTCCACTTGAGGCCCCAAACTCAGGGTCCCTCTCACATACCTAGAGCTGAGAGAAGCCTCCTCTTGAGGTGCTTGTGGTAAGGTGGTATTCCTCTGGAGTCGAAGCCAGGGACTAACCTCTCATCTCGAGTTGATTTTGGGTCCACGGAGCTCTTTCGTGTTGCTACAGTGACCTCAGGATCCCTCTAGCCTTGAAACAGTGTTCTTGGGGTTTCTCTGGAGTGCCATGAAGGAAATCAAGGCTCCTTTCATGTGTGATGTGCAACACGGAATTGCTCTGCACGCAGTGCAGGCGAATCGGGCCTCATCTCGCGGCGAGGGGGAAGTCTCATGGTTTTTCTCGAGTTGCGGCGGGAACCTGGGGTATATTCTCGAGTTATGACGGGGATGGCCCTTCCACCCACGTGTTTGTTCAGCCACGTCAGGACTCTTGCCTAGTTGCGAGACACAACTCGGGATTCTCCTCGAGGCTTGGCAAGGCAATTGGGACGCCTCTCCAGCTGAGGCGGGAGACCAAGGGTCCCTTTCCACGTGCCCCAGGAATCCTGGGACTCCTATCAAGTTTCACGAGGAGTCAGGCATCGTCTCCTTTGGAGGCACTGATCTCCGCGTACCTCTGGAGTTTTCAAAGGATGTGAGGCCTCCGGTCGCGATGAGGTGGGGAACTAGGTCTTTCTGTGGTCTCCACAGGGGATTCAGACATCCTTTCATCTTGGGAGATGCAAGACGAGCCTGCATTCAAGTCACTGCATGGATATCCAGCCTTATTTCGCGTCAGGGCATCGCGGTGTCCATTCCACTTGAGGCCGCAAACTCAGGGTCCCTCTCACATACCTAGAGCTGAGAGAAGCCTCCTCTTGAGGTGCTTGTGGTAAGGTGGTATTCCTCTGGAGTCGAAGCCAGGGACTAACCTCTCATCTCGAGTTGATTTTTGGCCCACGGAGCTGTTTCGTGTTGCTACAGTGACCTTAGGATCCCTCTAGCCTTGAAACAGTGTTCTTGGGGTTTCTCTGGAGTGCCATCAAGGAAATCAAGGCTCCTTTCATGTGTGATGTGCAACACGGAATTGCTCTGCACGCAGTGCAGGGGAATCGGGCCTCATCTCGCGGCGAGGGGGAAGTCTCATGGTTTTTCTCGAGTTGCGGCGGGAACCTGGGGTATATTCTCGAGTTACGACGGGGATGGCCCTTCCACCCACGTGTTTCATCAGCGACCTCAGGACTCCTGCCTAGTTGCGAGGGACAACTCGGGATTCTCCTCAAGGCTTTGCAGGGCAATTGGGACGCCTCTCCAGCTGAGGCGGGAGACCAAGTGTCCCTTTCCAAGTGCCACAGGAATCCTGGGACTCCTATCAAGTTTCACGAGGAGTCAGGCATCGTCTCCTTTGGAGGCACTGATCTCCGCGTACCTCTGGAGTTTTCAAAGGATGTGAGGCTATCGGTCGCGATGAGGTGGGGAACTAAGTCTTTCTCTGTGCTTTCCACAGGGGATTCAGACATCCTTTCGTCCTGGGAGATGCAAGACGAGCCTGCATTGAAGTCACTGCAGGGATATCCGGCCTTATTTCGATTCAGGGCATCACGGTGTCCATTCCACTTGAGGCCGCAAACTCAGGGTCCCTCTCACATACCTAGAGCTGAGAGAAGCCTCCTCTTGAGGTGCTTGTGGTAAGGTGGTATTCCTCTGGAGACGAATCCAGGGACTAACCTCTCTTTACGAGTTGATTTTTGGTCCACAGAGTTCTTTCGTGTTGCTACAGTGACCTCAGGATCTTTCTATCCTTGAAACAGTGTTCTTGGGGTTTCTCTGGAGTGCCATCAAGGAAATCAAGGCTCCTTTCATGTGTGATGTGCAAGACGGAATTGCTCTGCACGCAGTACAGGGGAATTGGGCCTCATCTCGCATCGAGGGGGAAGTCTCATGGTTTTTCTCGAGTTGCGGCGGGAACCTGGGGTATATTCTCGAGTTACGACGGGGATGGCCCTTCCACCCACGTGTTTGTTCAGCCACGTCAGGACTCCTGCCTAGTTGCGAGGGACAACTCGGGATTCTCCTCGAGGCTTGGCAGGGCAATTGGAACGCCTCTCCAGCTGAGGCGGGAGACAAAGGGTCCCTTTCCACGTGCCACAAGAATCCTGGGACTCCTATCAAGTTTCACGAGGAGTCAGGCATCGTCTCCTTTGGAGGCACTGATCTCCGCGTACCTCTGGAGTTTTCAAAGGATGTGAGGCCTCCGGTCGCGATGAGGTGGGGAACTAGGTCTTTCTCTGTGGTCTCCACAGGGGATTCAGACATCCTTTCTTCTTGGGAGATGCAAGACGAGCCTGCATTCAAGTCACTGCAGGGATATCCGGCCTTATTTCGAGTCAGGGCATCGCGGTGTCCATTCCACTTGAGGCCGCAAACTCAGGATCCCTCTCACATACCTAGAGCTGAGAGAAGCCTCCTCTTGAGGTGCTTGTGGTAAGGTGGTATTCCTCAGGAGTCGAAGCCAGGGACTAACCTCTCATCTCGTGTTGATTCTTGGTCCACGGAGCTCTTTCGTGTTGCTACAGTGACCTCAGGATCCCTCTAGCCTTGAAACAGTGTTCTTGGGGTTTCTCTGGAGTGCCATCAAGGAAATCAAGGCTCCTTTCATGTGTGATGTGCAACACGGAATTGCGCTGCACGCAGTGCAGGGGAATCGGGCCTCATCTCGCGGCGAGGGGGAAGTCTCATGGTTTTTCTCGAGTTGCGGCGGGAACCTGGGGTATATTCTCGAGTTACGACGGGGATGGCCCTTCCACACACGTGTTTGTTCAGCCACGTCAGGACTCTTGCCTAGTTGCGAGACACAACTCGGGATTCTCCTCGAGGCTTGGCAAGGCAATTGGGATGCCTCTCCAGCTGAGGCGGGAGACCAAGGGTCCCTTTCCACGTGCCACAGGAATCCTGGGACTCCTATCAAGTTTCACGAGGAGTCAGGCATCGTCTCCTTTGGAGGCACTGATCTCCGCGTACCTCTGGAGTTTTCAAAGGATGTGAGGCCTCCGGTCGCGATGAGGTGGGGAACTAGGTCTTTCTCTGTGCTCTCCACAGGGGATTCAGACATCCTTTCATCTTGGGAGATGCAAGACGAGCCTGCATTCAAGTCACTGCAGGGATATCCAGCCTTATTTCGCGACCGGGCATCGCGGTGTCCATTCCACTTGAGGCCGCAATCTCAGGGTCCCTCTCACATACCTAGAGCTGAGAGAAGCCTCCTCTTGAGGTGCTTGTGGTAAGGTGGTATTCCTCTGGAGTCGAAGCCAGGGACTAACCTCTCATCTCGAGTTGATTTTTGGCCCACGGAGCTCTTTCGTGTTGCTACAGTGACCTCAGGATCCCTCTAGCCTTGAAACAGTGTTCTTGGGGTTTCTCTGGAGTGCCATCAAGGAAATCAAGGCTCCTTTCATGTGTGATGTGCAACACGGAATTGCTCTGCACGCAGTGCAGGGGAATCGGGCCTCATCTCGCGGCGAGGGGGAAGTCTCATGGTTTTTCTCGAGTTGCGGCGGGAACCTGGGGTATATTCTCGAGTTACGACGGGGATGGCCCTTCCAACCACGTGTTTCATCAGCGACGTCAGGACTCCTGCCTAGTTGCGTGGGACAACTCGGGATTCTCCTCAAGGCTTTGCAGGGCAATTGGGACGCCTCTCCAGCTGAGGCGGGAGACCAAGTGTCCCTTTCCAAGTGCCACAGGAATCCTGGGACTCCTATCAAGTTTCACGAGGAGTCAGGCATCGTCTCCTTTGGAGGCACTGATCTCCGCGTACCTCTGGAGTTTTCAAAGGATGTGAGGCTATCGGTCGCGATGAGGTGGGGAACTAAGTCTTTCTCTGTGCTTTCCACAGGGGATTCAGACATCCTTTCGTCCTGGGAGATGCAAGACGAGCCTGCATTGAAATCACTGCAGGGATATCCGGCCTTATTTCGAGTCAGGGCATCGCGATGTCCATTCCACTTGAGGCCGCAAACTCAGGGTCCCTCTCACATACCTAGAGCTGAGAGAAGCCTCCTCTTGAGGTGCTTGTGGTAAGGTGGTATTCCTCTGGAGACGAATCCAGGGACTAACCTCTCTTTTCGAGTTGATTTTTGGTCCACAGAGTTCTTTCGTGTTGCTACAGTGACCTCAGGATCCCTCTATCCTTGAAACAGTGTTCTTGGGGTTTCTCTGGAGTGCCATCAAGGAAATCAAGGCTCCTTTCATGTGTGATGTGCAAGACGGAATTGCTCTGCACGCAGTACAGGGGAATCGGGCCTCATCTCGCAGCGAGGGGGAAGTCTCATGGTTTTTCTCGACTTGCGGCGGGTACCTGGGGTATATTCTCGAGTTACGACGGGGATGGCCCTTCCACCCACGTGTTTGTTCAGCCATGTCAGGACTCCTGCCTAGTTGCGAGGGACAACTCGGGATTCTCCTCGAGGCTTGGCAGGGCAATTGGAACGCCTCTCCAGCTGAGGCGGGAGACCAAGCGTCCCTTTCCACGTGCCACAAGAATCCTGGGACTCCTATCAAGTTTCACGAGGAGTCAGGCATCGTCTCCTTTGGAGGCACTGATCTCCGCGTACCTCTGGAGTTTTCAAAGGATGTGAGGCCTGCGGTCGCGATGAGGTGGGGAACTAGGTCTTTCTCTGTGGTCTCCACAGGGGATTCAGACATCCTTTCTTCTTGGGAGATGCAAGACGAGCCTGCATTCAAGTCACTGCAGGGATATCCGGCCTTATTTCGAGTCAGTGAATCGCGGTGTCCATTCCACTTGAGGCCGCAAACTCAGGATCCCTCTCACATACCTAGAGCTGAGAGAAGCCTCCTCTTGAGGTGCTTGTGGTAAGGTGGTATTCCTCTGGAGTCGAAGCCAGGGACTAACCTCTCATCTCGAGTTGATTTTTGGTCCACGGAGCTCTTTCGTGTTGCTCCAGTGACCTCAGGATCCCTCTAGCCTTGAAACAGTGTTCTTGGGATTTCTCTGGAGTGCCATCAAGGAAATCAAGGCTCCTTTCATGTGTGATGTGCAACACGGAATTGCTCTGCACGCAGTGCAGGGGAATCGGGCCTCATTTCGCGGCGAGGGGGAAGTCTCATGGTTTTTCTCGAGTTGCGGCGGGAACCTGGGGTATATTCTCGAGTTACGACGGGGATGGCCCTTCCACCCACGTGTTTGTTCAGCCACGTCAGGACTCCTGCCTAGTTGCGAGGGACAACTCGGGATTCTCCTCGAGGCTTGGCAGGGCAATTGGGACGCCTCTCCAGCTGAGGCGGGACACCAAGTGTCCCTTTCCAAGTGCCACAGGAATCCTGGGACTCCTATCAAGTTTCACGAGGAGTCAGGCGTCGTCTCCTTTGGAGGCACTGATCTCCGCGTACCTCTGGAGTTTTCAAAGGATGTGAGGCTATCGGTCGCGATGAGGTGGGGAACTAAATCTTTCTCTGTGCTTTCCACAGGGGATTCAGACATCCTTTCGTCCTGGGAGATGCAAGACGAGCCTGCATTGAAGTCACTGCAGGGATATCCGGCCTTATTTCGAGTCAGGGCATCGCGGTGTCCATTCCACTTGAGGCCGCAAACTCAGGGTCCCTCTCACATACCAAGAGCTGAGAGAAGCCTCCTCTTGAGGTGCTTGTGGTAAGGTGGTATTCCTCTGGAGACGAATCCAGGGACTAACCTCTCTTTTCGAGTTGATTTTTGGTCCACAGAGTTCTTTCGTGTTGCTACAGTGACCTCAGGATCCCTCTATCCTTGAAACAGTGTTCTTGGGGTTTCTCTGGAGTGCCATCAAGGAAATCAAGGCTCCTTTCATGTGTGATGTGCAAGACGGAATTGCTCTGCACGCAGTACAGGGGAATCGGGCCTCATCTCGCATCGAGGGGGAAGTCTCATGGTTTTTCTCGAGGTGCGGCGGGAACCTGGGGTATATTCTCGAGTTACGACGGGGATGGCCCTTCCACCCACGTGTTTGTTCAGCCACGTCAGGACTCCTGCCTAGTTGCGAGGGACAACTCGGGATTCTCCTCGAGGCTTGGCAGGGCAATTGGAACGCCTCTCCAGCTGAGGCGGGAGACCAAGTGTCCCTTTCCACGTGCCACAAGAATCCTGGGACTCCTATCAAGTTTCACGAGGAGTCAGGCATCGTCTCCTTTGGAGGCACTGATCTCCGCGTACCTCTGGAATTTTCAAAGGATGTGAGGCCTGCGGTCGCGATGAGGTGGGGAACTAGGTGTCTCTCTGTGGTCTCCACAGGGGATTCAGACATCCTTTCTTCTTGGGAGATGCAAGACGAGCCTGCATTCAAGTCACTGCAGGGATATCCGGCCTTATTTCGAGTCAGGGCATCGCGGTGTCCATTCCACTTGAGGCCGCAAACTCAGGATCCCTCTCACATACCTAGAGCTGAGAGAAGCCTCCTCTTGAGGTGCTTGTGGTAAGGTGGTATTCCTCAGGAGTCGAAGCCAGGGACTAACCTCTCATCTCGTGTTGATTCTTGGTCCACGGAGCTCTTTCGTGTTGCTACAGTGACCTCAGGATCCCTCTAGCCTTGAAACAGTGTTCTTGGGGTTTCTCTGGAGTGCCATGAAGGAAATCAAGGCTCCTTTCATGTGTGATGTGCAACACAGAATTGCTCTGCACGCAGTGCAGGGGAATCGGGCCTCATCTCGCGGCGAGGGGGAAGTCTCATGGTTTTTCTCGAGTTGCGGCGGGAACCTGGGGTATATTCTCGAGTTACGACGGGGATGGCCCTTCCACCCACGTGTGTGTTCAGCCATGTCAGGACTCCTGCCTAGTTGCGAGGGACAACTCGGGATTCTCCTCGAGGCTTTGCAGGGCAATTGGGACACCTCTCCAGCTGAGACGGGAGACCAAGGGTCCCTTTCCACGTGCCACAGGAATCCTGGGTCTCCTATCAAGTTTCACGAGGAGTCAGGCATCGTCTCCTTTGGAGGCACTGATCTCCGCATACCTCTGGAGTTTTCAAAGGATTTGAGGCCTCCTGTCGCGATGAGGTGGGGAACTAGGTCTTTCTCTGTGGTCTCCACAGGGGATTCAGACACCCATTCGTCTTGGGAGATGCTAGACGAGCCTGCATTCCAGTCACTCCAGGCATATCCGGCCTTATTTCGAGTCAGGGCATCGCGGTGTCCATTCCACTTGAGGCCGCAAACTCAGGGTCCCACTCACATACCTAGAGCTGAGAGAAGCCTCCTCTTGAGGTGCTTGTGGTAAGGTGGTATTCCTCTGGAGTCGAAGCCAGGGACTAACCTCTCATCTCGAGTTGATTTTTGGTCCACGGAGCTCTTTCGTGTTGCTACAGTGACCTCAGGATCCCTCTAGCCTTGAAACAGTGTTCTTGGGGTTTCCCTGGAGTGCCATGAAGGAAATAAAGGCTCCTTTCATGTGTGATGTGCAACACAGAATAGCTCTGCACGCAGTGCAGGGGAATCGGGCCTCATCTCGCGGCGAGGGGGAAGTCTCATGGTTTTTCTCGAGTTGCGGCGGGAACCTGAGGTATATTCTCGAGTTACGACGGGGATGGCCCTTCCACCCACGTGTTTGTTCAGCCACGTCAGGACTCCTGCCTAGTTGCGAGGGACAACTCTGGATTCTCCTCGAGGCTTGGCAGGGCAATTGGGACGCCTCTCCAGCTGAGGCGGGAGACCAAGTGTCCCTTTCAAAGTGCCACAGGAATCCTGGGACTCCTATCAAGTTTCACGAGGAGTCAGGCATCGTCTCCTTTGGAGGCACTGATCTCCGCGTACCTCTGGAGTTTTCAAAGGATGTGAGGCCTCCGGTCGCGATGAGGTGGGGAACTAGGTGTCTCTCTGTGGTCTCCACAGGGGATTCAGACATCCTTTCTTCTTGGGAGATGCAAGACGAGCCTGCATTCAAGTCACTGCAGGGATATCCGGCCTTATTTCGAGTCAGGGCATCGCGGTGTCCATTCCACTTGAGGCCGCAAACTCAGGATCCCTCTCACATACCTAGAGCTGAGAGAAGCCTCCTCTTGAGGTGCTTGTGGTAAGGTGGTATTCCTCAGGAGTCGAAGCCAGGGACTAACCTCTCATCTCGTGTTGATTCTTGGTCCACGGAGCTCTTTCGTGTTGCTACAGTGACCTCAGGATCCCTCTAGCCTTGAAACAGTGTTCTTGGGGTTTCTCTGGAGTGCCATGAGGGAAATCAAGGCTCCTTTCATGTGTGATGTGCAACACAGAATTGCTCTGCACGCAGTGCAGGGGAATCGGGCTTCATCTCGCGGCGAGGGGGAAGTCTCATGGTTTTTCTCGAGTTGCGGCGGGAACCTGGGGTATATTCTCGAGTTACGACGGGGATGGCCCTTCCACACACGTGTTTGTTCAGCCACGTCAGGACTCTTGCCTAGTTGTGAGACACAACTCGGGATTCTCCTCGAGGCTTGGCAAGGCAATTGGGACGCCTCTCCAGCTGAGGCGGGAGACCAAGTGTCCCTTTCCACGTGCCACAGGAATCCTGGGACTCCTATCAAGTTTCACGAGGAGTCAGGCATCGTCTCCTTTGGAGGCACTGATCTCCGCGTACCTCTGGAGTTTTCAAAGGATGTGAGGCCTCCGGTCGCGATGAGGTGGGGAACTAGGTCTTTCTCTGTGGTCTCCACAGGGGATTCAGACATCCTTTCATCTTGGGAGATGCAAGACGAGACTGCATTCAAGTCACTGCAGGGATATCCAGCCTTATTTCGCGTCAGCGCATCGCGGTGTCCATTCCACTTGAGGCCGCAAACTCAGGGTCCCTCTCACATACCTAGAGCTGAGAGAAGCCTCCTCTTGAGGTGCTTGTGGTAAGGTGGTATTCCTCTGGAGTCGAAGCCAGGGACTAACCTCTCATCTCGAGTTGATTTTTGGCCCACGGAGCTCGTTCGTGTTGCTACAGTGACCTCAGGATCCCTCTAGCCTTGAAACAGTGTTCTTGGGGTTTCTCTGGAGTGCCATCAAGGAAATCAAGGCTCCTTTCATGTGTGATGTGCAACACGGAATTGCTCTGCACGCAGTGCAGGGGAATCGGGCCTCATCTCGCGGCGAGGGGGAAGTCTCATGGTTTTTCTCGAGTTGCGGCGGGAACCTGGGGTATATTCTCGAGTTACGACGGGGATGGCCCTTCCACCCACGTGTTTGTTCAGCGATGTCAGGACTCCTGCCTAGTTGCGAGGGACAACTCTGGATTCTCCTCGAGGCTTGGCAGGGCAATTGGGACGCCTCTCCAGCTGAGGCGGGAGACCAAGTGTCCCTTTCCAAGTGCCACAGGAATCCTGGGACTCCTATCAAGTTTCACGAGGAGTCAGGCATCGTCTCCTTTGGAGGCACTGATCTCCGCGTACCTCTGAAGTTTTCAAAGGATGTGACCCTTTCGGTCGCGATGAGGTGGGGAACTAAGTCTTTCTCTGTGCTTTCCACAGGGGATTCAGGCATCCTTTCGTCCTGGGAGATGCAAGACGAGCCTGCATTGAAATCACTGCAGGGATATCCGGCCTTATTTTGAGTCAGGGCATCGCGATGTCCATTCCACTTGAGGCCGCAAACTCAGGGTCCCTCTCACATACCTAGAGCTGAGAGAAGCCTCCTCTTGAGGTGCTTGTGGTAAGGTGGTATTCCTCTGGAGTCGAAGCCAGGGACTAACCTCTCATCTCGAGTTGATTTTTGGCCCACGGAGCTCTTTCGTGTTGCTCCAGTGACCTCAGGATCCCTCTAGCCTTGAAACAGTGTTCTTGGGATTTCTCTGGAGTGCCATCAAGGAAATCAAGGCTCCTTTCATGTGTGATGTGCAACACGGAATTGCTCTGCACGCAGTGCAGGGGAATCGGGCCTCATCTCCCGGCGAGGGGGAAGTCTCATGGTTTTTCTCGAGTTGCGGCGGGAACCTGGGGTATATTCTCGAGTTACGACGGGGATGGCCCTTCCACCCACGTGTTTGTTCAGCCACCTCAGGACTCCTGCCTAGTTGCGAGGGACAACTCGGGATTCTCCTCGAGGCTTGGCAGGGCAATTGGGACGCCTCTCCAGCTGAGGCGGGAGACCAAGGGTCCCTTTCCAAGTGCCACAGGAATCCTGGGACTCCTATCAAGTTTCACGAGGAGTCAGGCGTCGTCTCCTTTGGAGGCACTGATCTCCGCGTACCTCTGGAATTTTCAAAGGATGTGAGGCCTGCGGTCGCGATGAGGTGGGGAACTAGGTGTCTCTCTGTGGTCTCCACAGGGGATTCAGACATCCTTTCTTCTTGGGAGATGCAAGACGAGCCTGCATTCAAGTCACTGCAGGGATATCCGGCCTTATTTCGAGTCAGGGCATCGCGGTGTCCATTCCACTTGAGGCCGCAAACTCAGGATCCCTCTCACATACCTAGAGCTGAGAGAAGCCTCCTCTTGAGGTGCTTGTGGTAAGGTGGTATTCCTCAGGAGTCGAAGCCAGGGACTAACCTCTCATCTCGTGTTGATTCTTGGTCCACGGAGCTCTTTCGTGTTGCTACAGTGACCTCAGGATCCCTCTAGCCTTGAAACAGTGTTCTTGGGGTTTCTCTGGAGTGCCATGAAGGAAATCAAGGCTCCTTTCATGTGTGATGTGCAACACAGAATTGCTCTGCACGCAGTGCAGGGGAATCGGGCCTCATCTCGCGGCGAGGGGGAAGTCTCATGGTTTTTCTCGAGTTGCGGCGGGAACCTGGGGTATATTCTCGAGTTACGACGGCGATGGCCCTTCCACCCACGTGTGTGTTCAGCCATGTCAGGACTCCTGCCTAGTTGCGAGGGACAACTCGGGATTCTCCTCGAGGCTTTGTAGGGCAATTGGGACACCTCTCCAGCTGAGACGGGAGACCAAGGGTCCCTTTCCACGTGCCACAGGAATCCTGGGTCTCCTATCAAGTTTCACGAGGAGTCAGGCATCGTCTCCTTTGGAGGCACTGATCTCCGCATACCTCTGGAGTTTTCAAAGGATTTGAGGCCTCCTGTCGCGATGAGGTGGGGAACTAGGTCTTTCTCTGTGGTCTCCACAGGGGATTCAGACACCCTTTCGTCTTGGGAGATGCAAGACGAGCCTGCATTCCAGTCACTGCAGGCATATCCGGCCTTATTTCGAGTCAGGGCATCGCGGTGTCCATTCCACTTGAGGCCGCAAACTCAGGGTCTCACTCACATACCTAGAGCTGAGAGAAGCCTCCTCTTGAGGTGCTTGTGGTAAGGTGGTATTCCTCTGAAGTCGAAGCCAGGGACTAACCTCTCATCTCGAGTTGATTTTTGGTCCACGGAGCTCTTTCGTGTTGATACAGTGACCTCAGGATCCCTCTAGCCTTGAAACAGTGTTCTTGGGTTTTCCCTGGAGTGCCATGAAGGAAATAAAGGCTCCTTTCATGTGTGATGTGCAACACAGAATAGCTCTGCTCGCAGTGCAGGGGAATCGGGCCTCATCTCGCGGCGAGGGGGAAGTCTCATGGTTTTTCTCGAGTTGCGGCGGGAACCTGGGGTATATTCTCGAGTTACGACGGGGATGGCCCTTCCACCCACGTGTTTGTTCAGCCACGTCAGGACTCCTGCCTAGTTGCGAGGGACAACTCTGGATTCTCCTCGAGGTTTGGCAGGGCAATTGGGACGCCTCTCCAGCTGAGGCGGGAGACCAAGTGTCCCTTTCAAAGTGCCACAGGAATCCTGGGACTCCTATCAAGTTTCACGAGGAGTCAGGCATCGTCTCCTTTGGAGGCACTGATCTCCGCGTACCTCTGGAGTTTTCAAAGGATGTGAGGCCTCCGGTCGCGATGAGGTGGGGAACTAGGTGTCTCTCTGTGGTCTCCACAGGGGATTCAGACATCCTTTCTTCTTGGGAGATGCAAGACGAGCCTGCATTCAAGTCACTGCAGGGATATCCGGCCTTATTTCGAGTCAGGGCATCGTGGTGTCCATTCCACTTGAGGCCGCAAACTCAGGGTCCCTCTCACATACCTAGAGATGAGAGAAGCCTCCTCTTGAGGTGCTTGTGGTAAGGTGGTATTCCTCTAGAGTCGAAGCCAGGAACTAACCTCTCATCTCGAGTTGATTTTTGGTCCACGGAGCTCTTTCGTGTTGCTACAGTGACCTCAGGATCCCTCTAGCCTTGAAACAGTGTTCTTGGGGTTTCTCTGGAGTGCCATCAAGGAAATCAAGGCTCCTTTCATGTGTGATGTGCAACACAGAATTGCTCTGCACGCAGTGCAGGGGAATCGGGCCTCATCTCGCAGCAAGGGGGAAGTCTCATGGTTTTTCTCGAGTTGCGGCGGGAACCTGGGGTATATTCTCGAGTTACGACGGGGATGGCCCTTCCACCCACGTGTTTCTTCAGCCACGTCAGGACTCCTGCCTAGTTGCGAGGGACAACTCGGGATTCTCCTCGAGGCTTGGCAGGGCAATTGGGACGCCTCTCCAGCTGAGGCGGGAGACCAAGTGTCCCTTTCCAAGTGCCACAGGAATCCTGGGACTCCTATCAAGTTTCACGAGGAGTCAGGCATCGTCTCCTTTGGAGGCACTGATCTCCGCATACCTCTGGAGTTTTCAAAGGATTTGAGTCCTCCTGTCGCGATGAGGTGGGGAACTAGGTGTTTCTCTGTGGTCTCCACAGGGGATTCAGACACCGTTTCGTCTTGGGAGATGCAAGACGAGCCTGCATTCCAGTCACTGCAGGGATATCCGGCCTTATTTCAAGTCAGGGCATCGCGGTGTCCATTGCACTTGAGGCCGCAAACTCAGGGTCCCTCTCACATACCTAGAGCTGAGAGAAGCCTCCTCTTGAGGTGCTTGTGGTAAGGTGGTATTCCTCTGGAGTCGAAGACAGGGACTAACCTCTCATCTCGAGTTGATTTTTGGTCCACGGAGCTCTTTCGTGTTGCTACAGTGACCTCAGGATCCCTCTAGCCTTGAAACAGTGTTCTTGGGGTTTCTCTGGAGTGCCATCAAGGAAATCAAGGCTCCTTTCATGTGTGATGTGCAACACAGAATTGCTCTGCACGCAGTGCAGGGGAATCGGGCCTCATCTCGCGGCGAGGGGGAAGTCTCATGGTTTTTCTCGAATTGCGGCGGGAACCTGGGGTATATTCTCGAGTTACGACGGGGATGGCCCTTCCACACACGTGTTTCTTCAGCCACGTCAGGACTCCTGCCTAGTTGCGAGGGACAACTCGGGATTCTCCTCGAGGCTTGGCAAGGCAATTGGGACGCCTCTCCAGCTGAGACGGGAGACCAAGTGTCCCTTTCCACGTGCCACAGGAATCCTGGGTCTCCTATCAAGTTTCACGAGGAGTCAGGCATCGTCTCCTTTGGAGGCACTGATCTCCGCATACCTCTGGAGTTTTCAAAGGATTTGAGGCCTCCTGTCGCGATGAGGTGGGGAACTAGGTGTTTCTCTGTGGTCTCCACAGGGGATTCAGACACCGTTTCGTCTTGGGAGATGCAAGACGAGCCTGCATTCCAGTCACTGCAGGGATATCCGGCCTTATTTCAAGTCAGGGCATCGCGGTGTCCATTCCACTTGAGGCCGCAAACTCAGGGTCCCTCTCACATACCTAGAGCTGAGAGAAGCCTCCTCTTGAGGTGCTTGTGGTAAGGTGGTATTCCTCTGGAGTCGAAGACAGGGACTAACCTCTCATCTCGAGTTGATTTTTGGTCCACGGAGCTCTTTCGTGTTGCTACAGTGACCTCAGGATCCCTCTAGCCTTGAAACAGTGTTCTTGGGGTTTCTCTGGAGTGCCATCAAGGAAATCAAGGCTCCTTTCATGTGTGATGTGCAACACAGAATTGCTCTGCACGCAGTGCAGGGGAATCGGACCTCATCTCGCGGCGAGGGGGAAGTCTCATGGTTTTTCTCGAATTGCGGCGGGAACCTGGGGTATATTCTCGAGTTACGACGGGGATGGCCCTTCCACACACGTGTTTCTTCAGCCACGTCAGGACTGCTGCCTAGTGGTGAGGGACAACTCGGGATTCTCCTCGAGGCTTGGCAAGGCAATTGGGACGCCTCTCCAGCTGAGGCGGGAGACCAAGTGTCCCTTTCCACGTGCCACAGGAATCCTGGGACTCCTATCAAGTTTCACGAGGAGTCATGCATCGTCTCCTTTGGAGGCACTGATCTCCGCGTACCTCTGGAGTTTTCAAAGGATGTGAGGCCTCCGGTCGCGATGAGGTGGGGAACTAGGTCTTTCTCTGTGGTCTCCACAGGGGATTCAGACATCCTTTCATCTTGGGAGATGCAAGACGAGCCTGCATTCAAGTCACTGCAGGGATATTCAGCCTTATTTCGCATCAGGGCATCGCGGTGTCCATTCCACTTGAGGCCGCAAACTCAGGGTCCCTCTCACATACCTAGAGATGAGAGAAGCCTCCTCTTGAGGTGCTTGTGGTAAGGTGGTATTCCTCTAGAGTCGAAGCCAGGAACTAACCTCTCATCTCGAGTTGATTTTTGGTCCACGGAGCTCTTTCGTGTTGCTACAGTGACCTCAGGATCCCTCTAGCCTTGAAACAGTGTTCTTGGGGTTTCTCTGGAGTGCCATCAAGGAAATCAAGGCTCCTTTCATGTGTGATGTGCAACACAGAATTGCTCTGCACGCAGTGCAGGGGAATCGGGCCTCATCTCGCAGCAAGGGGGAAGTCTCATGGTTTTTCTCGAGTTGCGGCGGGAACCTGGGGTATATTCTCGAGTTACGACGGGGATGGCCCTTCCACCCACGTGTTTCTTCAGCCACGTCAGGACTCCTGCCTAGTTGCGAGGGACAACTCGGGATTCTCCTCGAGGCTTGGCAGGGCAATTGGGACGCCTCTCCAGCTGAGGCGGGAGACCAAGTGTCCCTTTCCAAGTGCCACAGGAATCCTGGGACTCCTATCAAGTTTCACGAGGAGTCAGGCATCGTCTCCTTTGGAGGCACTGATCTCCGCATACCTCTGGAGTTTTCAAAGGATTTGAGTCCTCCTGTCGCGATGAGGTGGGGAACTAGGTGTTTCTCTGTGGTCTCCACAGGGGATTCAGACACCGTTTCGTCTTGGGAGATGCAAGACGAGCCTGCATTCCAGTCACTGCAGGGATATCCGGCCTTATTTCAAGTCAGGGCATCGCGGTGTCCATTGCACTTGAGGCCGCAAACTCAGGGTCCCTCTCACATACCTAGAGCTGAGAGAAGCCTCCTCTTGAGGTGCTTGTGGTAAGGTGGTATTCCTCTGGAGTCGAAGACAGGGACTAACCTCTCATCTCGAGTTGATTTTTGGTCCACGGAGCTCTTTCGTGTTGCTACAGTGACCTCAGGATCCCTCTAGCCTTGAAACAGTGTTCTTGGGGTTTCTCTGGAGTGCCATCAAGGAAATCAAGGCTCCTTTCATGTGTGATGTGCAACACAGAATTGCTCTGCACGCAGTGCAGGGGAATCGGGCCTCATCTCGCGGCGAGGGGGAAGTCTCATGGTTTTTCTCGAATTGCGGCGGGAACCTGGGGTATATTCTCGAGTTACGACGGGGATGGCCCTTCCACACACGTGTTTCTTCAGCCACGTCAGGACTCCTGCCTAGTTGCGAGGGACAACTCGGGATTCTCCTCGAGGCTTGGCAAGGCAATTGGGACGCCTCTCCAGCTGAGACGGGAGACCAAGTGTCCCTTTCCACGTGCCACAGGAATCCTGGGTCTCCTATCAAGTTTCACGAGGAGTCAGGCATCGTCTCCTTTGGAGGCACTGATCTCCGCATACCTCTGGAGTTTTCAAAGGATTTGAGGCCTCCTGTCGCGATGAGGTGGGGAACTAGGTGTTTCTCTGTGGTCTCCACAGGGGATTCAGACACCGTTTCGTCTTGGGAGATGCAAGACGAGCCTGCATTCCAGTCACTGCAGGGATATCCGGCCTTATTTCAAGTCAGGGCATCGCGGTGTCCATTCCACTTGAGGCCGCAAACTCAGGGTCCCTCTCACATACCTAGAGCTGAGAGAAGCCTCCTCTTGAGGTGCTTGTGGTAAGGTGGTATTCCTCTGGAGTCGAAGACAGGGACTAACCTCTCATCTCGAGTTGATTTTTGGTCCACGGAGCTCTTTCGTGTTGCTACAGTGACCTCAGGATCCCTCTAGCCTTGAAACAGTGTTCTTGGGGTTTCTCTGGAGTGCCATCAAGGAAATCAAGGCTCCTTTCATGTGTGATGTGCAACACAGAATTGCTCTGCACGCAGTGCAGGGGAATCGGACCTCATCTCGCGGCGAGGGGGAAGTCTCATGGTTTTTCTCGAATTGCGGCGGGAACCTGGGGTATATTCTCGAGTTACGACGGGGATGGCCCTTCCACACACGTGTTTCTTCAGCCACGTCAGGACTGCTGCCTAGTGGTGAGGGACAACTCGGGATTCTCCTCGAGGCTTGGCAAGGCAATTGGGACGCCTCTCCAGCTGAGGCGGGAGACCAAGTGTCCCTTTCCACGTGCCACAGGAATCCTGGGACTCCTATCAAGTTTCACGAGGAGTCATGCATCGTCTCCTTTGGAGGCACTGATCTCCGCGTACCTCTGGAGTTTTCAAAGGATGTGAGGCCTCCGGTCGCGATGAGGTGGGGAACTAGGTCTTTCTCTGTGGTCTCCACAGGGGATTCAGACATCCTTTCATCTTGGGAGATGCAAGACGAGCCTGCATTCAAGTCACTGCAGGGATATTCAGCCTTATTTCGCATCAGGGCATCGCGGTGTCCATTCCACTTGAGGCCGCAAACTCAGGGTCCCTCTCACATACCTAGAGATGAGAGAAGCCTCCTCTTGAGGTGCTTGTGGTAAGGTGGTATTCCTCTAGAGTCGAAGCCAGGAACTAACCTCTCATCTCGAGTTGATTTTTGGTCCACGGAGCTCTTTCGTGTTGCTACAGTGACCTCAGGATCCCTCTAGCCTTGAAACAGTGTTCTTGGGGTTTCTCTGGAGTGCCATCAAGGAAATCAAGGCTCCTTTCATGTGTGATGTGCAACACAGAATTGCTCTGCACGCAGTGCAGGGGAATCGGGCCTCATCTCGCAGCAAGGGGGAAGTCTCATGGTTTTTCTCGAGTTGCGGCGGGAACCTGGGGTATATTCTCGAGTTACGACGGGGATGGCCCTTCCACCCACGTGTTTGTTCAGCCACGTCAGGACTCCTGCCTAGTTGCGAGGGACAACTCGGGATTCTCCTCGAGGCTTGGCAGGGCAATTGGGACGCCTCTCCAGCTGAGGCGGGAGACCAAGTGTCCCTTTCCAAGTGCCACAGGAATCCTGGGACTCCTATCAAGTTTCACGAGGAGTCAGGCATCGTCTCCTTTGGAGGCACTGATCTCCGCATACCTCTGGAGTTTTCAAAGGATTTGAGTCCTCCTGTCGCGATGAGGTGGGGAACTAGGTGTTTCTCTGTGGTCTCCACAGGGGATTCAGACACCGTTTCGTCTTGGGAGATGCAAGACGAGCCTGCATTCCAGTCACTGCAGGGATATCCGGCCTTATTTCAAGTCAGGGCATCGCGGTGTCCATTGCACTTGAGGCCGCAAACTCAGGGTCCCTCTCACATACCTAGAGCTGAGAGAAGCCTCCTCTTGAGGTGCTTGTGGTAAGGTGGTATTCCTCTGGAGTCGAAGACAGGGACTAACCTCTCATCTCGAGTTGATTTTTGGTCCACGGAGCTCTTTCGTGTTGCTACAGTGACCTCAGGATCCCTCTAGCCTTGAAACAGTGTTCTTGGGGTTTCTCTGGAGTGCCATCAAGGAAATCAAGGCTCCTTTCATGTGTGATGTGCAACACAGAATTGCTCTGCACGCAGTGCAGGGGAATCGGGCCTCATCTCGCGGCGAGGGGGAAGTCTCATGGTTTTTCTCGAATTGCGGCGGGAACCTGGGGTATATTCTCGAGTTACGACGGGGATGGCCCTTCCACACACGTGTTTCTTCAGCCACGTCAGGACTCCTGCCTAGTTGCGAGGGACAACTCGGGATTCTCCTCGAGGCTTGGCAAGGCAATTGGGACGCCTCTCCAGCTGAGACGGGAGACCAAGTGTCCCTTTCCACGTGCCACAGGAATCCTGGGTCTCCTATCAAGTTTCACGAGGAGTCAGGCATCGTCTCCTTTGGAGGCACTGATCTCCGCATACCTCTGGAGTTTTCAAAGGATTTGAGGCCTCCTGTCGCGATGAGGTGGGGAACTAGGTGTTTCTCTGTGGTCTCCACAGGGGATTCAGACACCGTTTCGTCTTGGGAGATGCAAGACGAGCCTGCATTCCAGTCACTGCAGGGATATCCGGCCTTATTTCAAGTCAGGGCATCGCGGTGTCCATTCCACTTGAGGCCGCAAACTCAGGGTCCCTCTCACATACCTAGAGCTGAGAGAAGCCTCCTCTTGAGGTGCTTGTGGTAAGGTGGTATTCCTCTGGAGTCGAAGACAGGGACTAACCTCTCATCTCGAGTTGATTTTTGGTCCACGGAGCTCTTTCGTGTTGCTACAGTGACCTCAGGATCCCTCTAGCCTTGAAACAGTGTTCTTGGGGTTTCTCTGGAGTGCCATCAAGGAAATCAAGGCTCCTTTCATGTGTGATGTGCAACACAGAATTGCTCTGCACGCAGTGCAGGGGAATCGGACCTCATCTCGCGGCGAGGGGGAAGTCTCATGGTTTTTCTCGAATTGCGGCGGGAACCTGGGGTATATTCTCGAGTTACGACGGGGATGGCCCTTCCACACACGTGTTTCTTCAGCCACGTCAGGACTGCTGCCTAGTGGTGAGGGACAACTCGGGATTCTCCTCGAGGCTTGGCAAGGCAATTGGGACGCCTCTCCAGCTGAGGCGGGAGACCAAGTGTCCCTTTCCACGTGCCACAGGAATCCTGGGACTCCTATCAAGTTTCACGAGGAGTCATGCATCGTCTCCTTTGGAGGCACTGATCTCCGCGTACCTCTGGAGTTTTCAAAGGATGTGAGGCCTCCGGTCGCGATGAGGTGGGGAACTAGGTCTTTCTCTGTGGTCTCCACAGGGGATTCAGACATCCTTTCATCTTGGGAGATGCAAGACGAGCCTGCATTCAAGTCACTGCAGGGATATTCAGCCTTATTTCGCATCAGGGCATCGCGGTGTCCATTCCACTTGAGGCCGCAAACTCAGGGTCCCTCTCACATACCTAGAGTTGAGAGAAGCCTCCTCTTGAGGTGTTTGTGGTAAGGTGGTATTCCTCTGGAGTCGAAGCCAGGGACTAACCTCTCATCTCGAGTTGATTTTTGGCCCACGGAGCTCTTTCGTGTTGCTACAGTGACCTCAGGATCCCTCTAGCCTTGAAAGAGGGTTCTTGGGGTTTCTCTGGAGTGCCATGAAGGAAATCAAGGCTCCTTTCATGTGTGATGTGCAACAGAGAATTGCTCTGCACGCAGTGCAGGGGAATCGGGCCTCATCTCGCGGCGAGGGGGAAGTCTCATGGTTTTTCTCGAATTGCGGCGGGAACCTGGGGTATATTCTCGAGTTACGACGGGGATGGCCCTTCCACACACGTGTTTTTTCAGCCACGTCAGGACTCTTGCCTAGTTGCGAGACACAACTCGGGATTCTCCTCGAGGCTTGGCAGGGCAATTGGGACGCCTCTCCAGCTGAGGCGGGAGACCAAGGGTCCCTTTCCACGTGCCACAGGAATCCTGGGACTCCTATCAAGTTTCACGAGGAGTCAGGCATCGTCTCCTTTGGAGGCACTGATCTCCGCGTACCTCTGGAGTTTTCAAAGGATGTGAGGCCTCCGGTCGCGATGAGGTGGGGAACTAGGTCTTTCTCTGTGGTCTCCACAGGGGATTCAGACATCCTTTCATCTTGGGAGATGCAAGACGAGCCTGCATTCAAGTCACTGGAGGGATATCCAGCCTTATTTCGAGTCAGGGCATCGCGGTGTCCATTCCACTTGAGGCCGCAAACTCAGGGTCCCTCTCACATACCTAGAGCTGAGAGAAGCCTCCTCTTGAGGTGCTTGTGGTAAGGTGGTATTCCTCTGGAGTCGAAGCCAGGGACTAACCTCTCATCTCGAGTTGATTTTTGGCCCACGGAGCTCTTTCGTGTTGCTACAGTGACCTCAGGATCCCTCTAGCCTTGAAACAGTGTTCTTGGGGTTTCTCTGGAGTGCCATCAAGGAAATCAAGGCTCCTTTCATGTGTGATGTGCAACACGGAATTGCTCTGCACGCAGTTCAGGGGAATCGGGTCTCATCTCGCGGCGAGGGGGAAGTCTCATGGTTTTCTCGAGTTGCGGCGGGAACCTGGGGTATATTCTCGAGTTACGACGGGGATGGCCCTTCCACACACGTGTTTGTTCAGCCACGTCAGGACTCCTGCCTAGTTGCGAGGGACAACTCTGGATTCTCCTCGAGGCTTTGCAGGGAAATTGGGACGCCTCTCCAGCTGAGGCGGGAGACCAAGTGTCCCTTTCCAAGTGACACAGGAATCCTGGGTCTCCTATGAAGTTTCACGAGGAGTCAGGCATCGTCTCCTTTGGAGGCACTGATCTCCGCGTACCTCTGGAGTTTTCAATGGATGTGAGGCTATCGGTCGCGATGAGGTGGGGAACTAAGTCTTTCTCTGTGCTTTCCACAGGGGATTCAGACATCCTTTCGTCCTGGGAGATGCAAGACGAGCCTGCATTGAAGTCACTGCAGGGATATCCGGCCTTATTTCGAGTCAGGGCATCGCGGTGTCCATTCCACTTGAGGCCGCAAACTCAGGGTCCCTCTCACATACCTAGAGCTGAGAGAAGCCTCCTCTTGAGGTGCTTGTGGTAAGGTGGTATTCCTCTGGAGACGAATCCAGGGACTAACCTCTCTTTTCGAGTTGATTTTTGGTCCACAGAGTTCTTTCGTGTTGCTACAGTGACCTCAGGATCCCTCTATCCTTGAAACAGTGTTCTTGGGGTTTCTCTGGAGTGCCATCAAGGAAATCAAGGCTCCTTTCATGTGTGATGTGCAAGACGGAATTGCTCTGCACGCAGTACAGGGGAATCGGGCCTCATCTCGCATCGAGGGGGAAGTCTCATGGTTTTTCTCGAGTTGCGGCAGGAACCTGGGGTATATTCTCGAGTTACGACGGGGATGGCCCTTCCACACACGTGTGTGTTCAGCCATGTCAGGACTCTTGCTTAGTTGCGAGGGACAATTCGGGATTCTCCTCGAGGCTTTGCAGGGCAATTGGGACGCCTCTCCAGCTGAGACGGGAGACCAAGGGTCCCTTTCCACGTGCCACAGGTATCCTGGGTCTCCTATCAAGTTTCACGAGGAGTCAGGCATCGTCTCCTTTGGAGGCACTGATCTCCGCATACCTCTGGAGTTTTCAAAGGATGTGAGGCCTCCGGTCGCGATGAGGTGGGGAACTAGGTCATTCTCTGTGGTCTCCACAGGGGATTCAGACACCCTTTCGTCTTGGGAGATGCAAGACGAGCCTGCATTCCAGTCCCTGCAGGGATATCCGGCCTTATTTCGAGTCAGGGCATCGCGGTGTCCATTCCACTTGAGGCCGCAAACTCAGGGTCCCTCTCACATACCTAGAGCTGAGAGAAGCCTCCTCTTGAGGTGCTTGTGGTAAGGTGGTATTCCTCTGGAGTCGAAGCCAGGGACTAACCTCTCATCTCGAGTTGATTTTTGGTCCACGGAGCTCTTTCATGTTGCTACAGTGACCTCAGGATCCCTCTATCCTTGAAACAGTGTTCTTGGGGTTTCTCTGGAGTGCCATGAAGGAAATCAAGGCTCCTTTCATGTGTGATGTGCAACAGAGAATTGCTCTGCACGCAGTGCAGGGGAATCGGGCCTCATCTCGCGGCGAGGGGGAAGTCTCATGGTTTTTCTCGAATTGCGGCGGGAACCTGGGGTATATTCTCGAGTTACGACGGGGATGGCCCTTCCACACACGTGTTTTTTCAGCCACGTCAGGACTCTTGCCTAGTTGCGAGACACAACTCGGGATTCTCCTCGAGGCTTGGCAGGGCAATTGGGACGCCTCTCCAGCTGAGGCGGGAGACCAAGGGTCCCTTTCCACGTGCCACAGGAATCCTGGGACTCCTATCAAGTTTCACGAGGAGTCAGGCATCGTCTCCTTTGGAGGCACTGATCTCCGCGTACCTCTGGAGTTTTCAAAGGATGTGAGGCCTCCGGTCGCGATGAAGTGGGGAACTAGGTCTTTCTCTGTGGTCTCCACAGGGGATTCAGACATCCTTTCATCTTGGGAGATGCAAGACGAGCCTGCATTCAAGTCACTGGAGGGATATCCAGCCTTATTTCGAGTCAGGGCATCGCGGTGTCCATTCCACTTGAGGCCGCAAACTCAGGGTCCCTCTCACATACCTAGAGCTGAGAGAAGCCTCCTCTTGAGGTGCTTGTGGTAAGGTGGTATTCCTCTGGAGTCGAAGCCAGGGACTAACCTCTCATCTCGAGTTGATTTTTGGCCCACGGAGCTCTTTCGTGTTGCTACAGTGACCTCAGGATCCCTCTAGCCTTGAAAGAGTGTTCTTGGGGTTTCTCTGGAGTGCCATCAAGGAAATCAAGGCTCCTTTCATGTGTGATGTGCAACACGGAATTGCTCTGCACGCAGTTCAGGGGAATCGGGTCTCATCTCGCGGCGAGGGGGAAGTCTCATGGTTTTCTCGAGTTGCGGCGGGAACCTGGGGTATATTCTCGAGTTACGACGGGGATGGCCCTTCCACACACGTGTTTGTTCAGCCACGTCAGGACTCCTGCCTAGTTGCGAGGGACAACTCTGGATTCTCCTCGAGGCTTTGCAGGGAAATTGGGACGCCTCTCCAGCTGAGGCGGGAGACCAAGTGTCCCTTTCCAAGTGACACAGGAATCCTGGGTCTCCTATGAAGTTTCACGAGGAGTCAGGCATCGTCTCCTTTGGAGGCACTGATCTCCGCGTACCTCTGGAGTTTTCCATGGATGTGAGGCTATCGGTCGCGATGAGGTGGGGAACTAAGTCTTTCTCTGTGCTTTCCACAGGGGATTCAGACATCCTTTCGTCCTGGGAGATGCAAGACGAGCCTGCATTGAAGTCACTGCAGGGATATCCGGCCTTATTTCGAGTCAGGGCATCGCGGTGTCCATTCCACTTGAGGCCGCAAACTCAGGGTCCCTCTCACATACCTAGAGCTGAGAGAAGCCTCCTCTTGAGGTGCTTGTGGTAAGGTGGTATTCCTCTGGAGACGAATCCAGGGACTAACCTCTCTTTTCGAGTTGATTTTTGGTCCACAGAGTTCTTTCGTGTTGCTACAGTGACCTCAGGATCCCTCTAGCCTTGAAACAGTGTTCTTGGGGTTTCTCTGGAGTGCCATCAAGGAAATCAAGGCTCCTTTCATGTGTGATGTGCAACACAGAATTGCTCTGCACGCAGTGCAGGGGAATCGGGCCTCATCTCGCGGCGAGGGGGAAGTCTCATGGTTTTTCTCGAGTTGCGGCGGGAACCTGGGGTATATTCTCGAGTTACGACGGGGATGGCCCTTCCACACACGTGTTTGTTCAGCCACGTCAGGACTCTTGCCTAGTTGCGAGACACAACTCGGGATTCTCCTCGAGGCTTGGCAAGGCAATTGGGACGCCTCTCCAGCTGAGGCGGGAGACCAAGCGTCCCTTTCCACGTGCCACAGGAATCCTGGGACTCCTATCAAGTTTCACGAGGAGTGAGGCATCGTCTCCTTTGGAGGCACTGATCTCCGCGTACCTCTGGAGTTTTCAAAGGATGTGAGGCCTCCGGTCGCGATGAGGTGGGGAACTAGGTCTTTCTCTGTTGTCTCCACAGGGGATTCAGACATCCTTTCATCTTGGGAGATGCAAGACGAGCCTGCATTCAAGTCACTGCAGGGATATCCAGCCTTATTTCGCGTCAGGGCATCGCGGTGTCCATTCCACTTGAGGCCGCAAACTCAGGGTCCCTCTCACATACATAAAGCTGAGAGAAGCCTCCTCTTGAGGTGCTTGTGGTAAGGTGGTATTCCTCTGGAGTCGAAGCCAGGGACTAACCTCTCATCTCGAGTTGATTTTTGGCCCACGGAGCTCTTTCGTGTTGCTCCAGTGACCTCAGGATCCCTCTAGCCTTGAAACAGTGTTCTTGGGATTTCTCTGGAGTGCCATCAAGGAAATCAAGGCTCCTTTCATGTGTGATGTGCAACACGGAATTGCTCTGCACGCAGTGCAGGGGAATCGGGCCTCATCTCCCGGCGAGGGGGAAGTCTCATGGTTTTTCTCGAGTTGCGGCGGGAACCTGGGGTATATTCTCGAGTTACGACGGGGATGGCCCTTCCACCCACGTGTTTGTTCAGCCACCTCAGGACTCCTGCCTAGTTGCGAGGGACAACTCGGGATTCTCCTCGAGGCTTGGCAGGGCAATTGGGACGCCTCTCCAGCTGAGGCGGGAGACCAAGGGTCCCTTTCCAAGTGCCACAGGAATCCTGGGACTCCTATCAAGTTTCACGAGGAGTCAGGCGTCGTCTCCTTTGGAGGCACTGATCTCCGCGTACCTCTGGAATTTTCAAAGGATGTGAGGCCTGCGGTCGCGATGAGGTGGGGAACTAGGTGTCTCTCTGTGGTCTCCACAGGGGATTCAGACATCCTTTCTTCTTGGGAGATGCAAGACGAGCCTGCATTCAAGTCACTGCAGGGATATCCGGCCTTATTTCGAGTCAGGGCATCGCGGTGTCCATTCCACTTGAGGCCGCAAACTCAGGATCCCTCTCACATACCTAGAGCTGAGAGAAGCCTCCTCTTGAGGTGCTTGTGGTAAGGTGGTATTCCTCAGGAGTCGAAGCCAGGGACTAACCTCTCATCTCGTGTTGATTCTTGGTCCACGGAGCTCTTTCGTGTTGCTACAGTGACCTCAGGATCCCTCTAGCCTTGAAACAGTGTTCTTGGGGTTTCTCTGGAGTGCCATGAAGGAAATCAAGGCTCCTTTCATGTGTGATGTGCAACACAGAATTGCTCTGCACGCAGTGCAGGGGAATCGGGCCTCATCTCGCGGCGAGGGGGAAGTCTCATGGTTTTTCTCGAGTTGCGGCGGGAACCTGGGGTATATTCTCGAGTTACGACGGCGATGGCCCTTCCACCCACGTGTGTGTTCAGCCATGTCAGGACTCCTGCCTAGTTGCGAGGGACAACTCGGGATTCTCCTCGAGGCTTTGTAGGGCAATTGGGACACCTCTCCAGCTGAGACGGGAGACCAAGGGTCCCTTTCCACGTGCCACAGGAATCCTGGGTCTCCTATCAAGTTTCACGAGGAGTCAGGCATCGTCTCCTTTGGAGGCACTGATCTCCGCATACCTCTGGAGTTTTCAAAGGATTTGAGGCCTCCTGTCGCGATGAGGTGGGGAACTAGGTCTTTCTCTGTGGTCTCCACAGGGGATTCAGACACCCTTTCGTCTTGGGAGATGCAAGACGAGCCTGCATTCCAGTCACTGCAGGCATATCCGGCCTTATTTCGAGTCAGGGCATCGCGGTGTCCATTCCACTTGAGGCCGCAAACTCAGGGTCTCACTCACATACCTAGAGCTGAGAGAAGCCTCCTCTTGAGGTGCTTGTGGTAAGGTGGTATTCCTCTGAAGTCGAAGCCAGGGACTAACCTCTCATCTCGAGTTGATTTTTGGTCCACGGAGCTCTTTCGTGTTGATACAGTGACCTCAGGATCCCTCTAGCCTTGAAACAGTGTTCTTGGGTTTTCCCTGGAGTGCCATGAAGGAAATAAAGGCTCCTTTCATGTGTGATGTGCAACACAGAATAGCTCTGCTCGCAGTGCAGGGGAATCGGGCCTCATCTCGCGGCGAGGGGGAAGTCTCATGGTTTTTCTCGAGTTGCGGCGGGAACCTGGGGTATATTCTCGAGTTACGACGGGGATGGCCCTTCCACCCACGTGTTTGTTCAGCCACGTCAGGACTCCTGCCTAGTTGCGAGGGACAACTCTGGATTCTCCTCGAGGTTTGGCAGGGCAATTGGGACGCCTCTCCAGCTGAGGCGGGAGACCAAGTGTCCCTTTCAAAGTGCCACAGGAATCCTGGGACTCCTATCAAGTTTCACGAGGAGTCAGGCATCGTCTCCTTTGGAGGCACTGATCTCCGCGTACCTCTGGAGTTTTCAAAGGATGTGAGGCCTCCGGTCGCGATGAGGTGGGGAACTAGGTGTCTCTCTGTGGTCTCCACAGGGGATTCAGACATCCTTTCTTCTTGGGAGATGCAAGACGAGCCTGCATTCAAGTCACTGCAGGGATATCCGGCCTTATTTCGAGTCAGGGCATCGTGGTGTCCATTCCACTTGAGGCCGCAAACTCAGGGTCCCTCTCACATACCTAGAGATGAGAGAAGCCTCCTCTTGAGGTGCTTGTGGTAAGGTGGTATTCCTCTAGAGTCGAAGCCAGGAACTAACCTCTCATCTCGAGTTGATTTTTGGTCCACGGAGCTCTTTCGTGTTGCTACAGTGACCTCAGGATCCCTCTAGCCTTGAAACAGTGTTCTTGGGGTTTCTCTGGAGTGCCATCAAGGAAATCAAGGCTCCTTTCATGTGTGATGTGCAACACAGAATTGCTCTGCACGCAGTGCAGGGGAATCGGGCCTCATCTCGCAGCAAGGGGGAAGTCTCATGGTTTTTCTCGAGTTGCGGCGGGAACCTGGGGTATATTCTCGAGTTACGACGGGGATGGCCCTTCCACCCACGTGTTTCTTCAGCCACGTCAGGACTCCTGCCTAGTTGCGAGGGACAACTCGGGATTCTCCTCGAGGCTTGGCAGGGCAATTGGGACGCCTCTCCAGCTGAGGCGGGAGACCAAGTGTCCCTTTCCAAGTGCCACAGGAATCCTGGGACTCCTATCAAGTTTCACGAGGAGTCAGGCATCGTCTCCTTTGGAGGCACTGATCTCCGCATACCTCTGGAGTTTTCAAAGGATTTGAGTCCTCCTGTCGCGATGAGGTGGGGAACTAGGTGTTTCTCTGTGGTCTCCACAGGGGATTCAGACACCGTTTCGTCTTGGGAGATGCAAGACGAGCCTGCATTCCAGTCACTGCAGGGATATCCGGCCTTATTTCAAGTCAGGGCATCGCGGTGTCCATTGCACTTGAGGCCGCAAACTCAGGGTCCCTCTCACATACCTAGAGCTGAGAGAAGCCTCCTCTTGAGGTGCTTGTGGTAAGGTGGTATTCCTCTGGAGTCGAAGACAGGGACTAACCTCTCATCTCGAGTTGATTTTTGGTCCACGGAGCTCTTTCGTGTTGCTACAGTGACCTCAGGATCCCTCTAGCCTTGAAACAGTGTTCTTGGGGTTTCTCTGGAGTGCCATCAAGGAAATCAAGGCTCCTTTCATGTGTGATGTGCAACACAGAATTGCTCTGCACGCAGTGCAGGGGAATCGGGCCTCATCTCGCGGCGAGGGGGAAGTCTCATGGTTTTTCTCGAATTGCGGCGGGAACCTGGGGTATATTCTCGAGTTACGACGGGGATGGCCCTTCCACACACGTGTTTCTTCAGCCACGTCAGGACTCCTGCCTAGTTGCGAGGGACAACTCGGGATTCTCCTCGAGGCTTGGCAAGGCAATTGGGACGCCTCTCCAGCTGAGACGGGAGACCAAGTGTCCCTTTCCACGTGCCACAGGAATCCTGGGTCTCCTATCAAGTTTCACGAGGAGTCAGGCATCGTCTCCTTTGGAGGCACTGATCTCCGCGTACCTCTGGAGTTTTCAAAGGATTTGAGGCCTCCTGTCGCGATGAGGTGGGGAACTAGGTGTTTCTCTGTGGTCTCCACAGGGGATTCAGACACCGTTTCGTCTTGGGAGATGCAAGACGAGCCTGCATTCAAGTCACTGCAGGGATATCCGGCCTTATTTCAAGTCAGGGCATCGCGGTGTCCATTCCACTTGAGGCCGCAAACTCAGGGTCCCTCTCACATACCTAGAGCTGAGAGAAGCCTCCTCTTGAGGTGCTTGTGGTAAGGTGGTATTCCTCTGGAGTCGAAGACAGGGACTAACCTCTCATCTCGAGTTGATTTTTGGTCCACGGAGCTCTTTCGTGTTGCTACAGTGACCTCAGGATCCCTCTAGCCTTGAAACAGTGTTCTTGGGGTTTCTCTGGAGTGCCATCAAGGAAATCAAGGCTCCTTTCATGTGTGATGTGCAACACAGAATTGCTCTGCACGCAGTGCAGGGGAATCGGACCTCATCTCGCGGCGAGGGGGAAGTCTCATGGTTTTTCTCGAATTGCGGCGGGAACCTGGGGTATATTCTCGAGTTACGACGGGGATGGCCCTTCCACACACGTGTTTCTTCAGCCACGTCAGGACTGCTGCCTAGTGGTGAGGGACAACTCGGGATTCTCCTCGAGGCTTGGCAAGGCAATTGGGACGCCTCTCCAGCTGAGGCGGGAGACCAAGTGTCCCTTTCCACGTGCCACAGGAATCCTGGGACTCCTATCAAGTTTCACGAGGAGTCATGCATCGTCTCCTTTGGAGGCACTGATCTCCGCGTACCTCTGGAGTTTTCAAAGGATGTGAGGCCTCCGGTCGCGATGAGGTGGGGAACTAGGTCTTTCTCTGTGGTCTCCACAGGGGATTCAGACATCCTTTCATCTTGGGAGATGCAAGACGAGCCTGCATTCAAGTCACTGCAGGGATATTCAGCCTTATTTCGCATCAGGGCATCGCGGTGTCCATTCCACTTGAGGCCGCAAACTCAGGGTCCCTCTCACATACCTAGAGTTGAGAGAAGCCTCCTCTTGAGGTGTTTGTGGTAAGGTGGTATTCCTCTGGAGTCGAAGCCAGGGACTAACCTCTCATCTCGAGTTGATTTTTGGCCCACGGAGCTCTTTCGTGTTGCTACAGTGACCTCAGGATCCCTCTAGCCTTGAAAGAGGGTTCTTGGGGTTTCTCTGGAGTGCCATGAAGGAAATCAAGGCTCCTTTCATGTGTGATGTGCAACAGAGAATTGCTCTGCACGCAGTGCAGGGGAATCGGGCCTCATCTCGCGGCGAGGGGGAAGTCTCATGGTTTTTCTCGAATTGCGGCGGGAACCTGGGGTATATTCTCGAGTTACGACGGGGATGGCCCTTCCACACACGTGTTTTTTCAGCCACGTCAGGACTCTTGCCTAGTTGCGAGACACAACTCGGGATTCTCCTCGAGGCTTGGCAGGGCAATTGGGACGCCTCTCCAGCTGAGGCGGGAGACCAAGGGTCCCTTTCCACGTGCCACAGGAATCCTGGGACTCCTATCAAGTTTCACGAGGAGTCAGGCATCGTCTCCTTTGGAGGCACTGATCTCCGCGTACCTCTGGAGTTTTCAAAGGATGTGAGGCCTCCGGTCGCGATGAAGTGGGGAACTAGGTCTTTCTCTGTGGTCTCCACAGGGGATTCAGACATCCTTTCATCTTGGGAGATGCAAGACGAGCCTGCATTCAAGTCACTGGAGGGATATCCAGCCTTATTTCGAGTCAGGGCATCGCGGTGTCCATTCCACTTGAGGCCGCAAACTCAGGGTCCCTCTCACATACCTAGAGCTGAGAGAAGCCTCCTCTTGAGGTGCTTGTGGTAAGGTGGTATTCCTCTGGAGTCGAAGCCAGGGACTAACCTCTCATCTCGAGTTGATTTTTGGCCCACGGAGCTCTTTCGTGTTGCTACAGTGACCTCAGGATCCCTCTAGCCTTGAAACAGTGTTCTTGGGGTTTCTCTGGAGTGCCATCAAGGAAATCAAGGCTCCTTTCATGTGTGATGTGCAACACGGAATTGCTCTGCACGCAGTTCAGGGGAATCGGGTCTCATCTCGCGGCGAGGGGGAAGTCTCATGGTTTTCTCGAGTTGCGGCGGGAACCTGGGGTATATTCTCGAGTTACGACGGGGATGGCCCTTCCACACACGTGTTTGTTCAGCCACGTCAGGACTCCTGCCTAGTTGCGAGGGACAACTCTGGATTCTCCTCGAGGCTTTGCAGGGAAATTGGGACGCCTCTCCAGCTGAGGCGGGAGACCAAGTGTCCCTTTCCAAGTGACACAGGAATCCTGGGTCTCCTATGAAGTTTCACGAGGAGTCAGGCATCGTCTCCTTTGGAGGCACTGATCTCCGCGTACCTCTGGAGTTTTCAATGGATGTGAGGCTATCGGTCGCGATGAGGTGGGGAACTAAGTCTTTCTCTGTGCTTTCCACAGGGGATTCAGACATCCTTTCGTCCTGGGAGATGCAAGACGAGCCTGCATTGAAGTCACTGCAGGGATATCCGGCCTTATTTCGAGTCAGGGCATCGCGGTGTCCATTCCACTTGAGGCCGCAAACTCAGGGTCCCTCTCACATACCTAGAGCTGAGAGAAGCCTCCTCTTGAGGTGCTTGTGGTAAGGTGGTATTCCTCTGGAGACGAATCCAGGGACTAACCTCTCTTTTCGAGTTGATTTTTGGTCCACAGAGTTCTTTCGTGTTGCTACAGTGACCTCAGGATCCCTCTATCCTTGAAACAGTGTTCTTGGGGTTTCTCTGGAGTGCCATCAAGGAAATCAAGGCTCCTTTCATGTGTGATGTGCAAGACGGAATTGCTCTGCACGCAGTACAGGGGAATCGGGCCTCATCTCGCATCGAGGGGGAAGTCTCATGGTTTTTCTCGAGTTGCGGCAGGAACCTGGGGTATATTCTCGAGTTACGACGGGGATGGCCCTTCCACACACGTGTGTGTTCAGCCATGTCAGGACTCTTGCTTAGTTGCGAGGGACAATTCGGGATTCTCCTCGAGGCTTTGCAGGGCAATTGGGACGCCTCTCCAGCTGAGACGGGAGACCAAGGGTCCCTTTCCACGTGCCACAGGAATCCTGGGTCTCCTATCAAGTTTCACGAGGAGTCAGGCATCGTCTCCTTTGGAGGCACTGATCTCCGCATACCTCTGGAGTTTTCAAAGGATGTGAGGCCTCCGGTCGCGATGAGGTGGGGAACTAGGTCATTCTCTGTGGTCTCCACAGGGGATTCAGACACCCTTTCGTCTTGGGAGATGCAAGACGAGCCTGCATTCCAGTCCCTGCAGGGATATCCGGCCTTATTTCGAGTCAGGGCATCGCGGTGTCCATTCCACTTGAGGCCGCAAACTCAGGGTCCCTCTCACATACCTAGAGCTGAGAGAAGCCTCCTCTTGAGGTGCTTGTGGTAAGGTGGTATTCCTCTGGAGTCGAAGCCAGGGACTAACCTCTCATCTCGAGTTGATTTTTGGTCCACGGAGCTCTTTCATGTTGCTACAGTGACCTCAGGATCCCTCTATCCTTGAAACAGTGTTCTTGGGGTTTCTCTGGAGTGCCATGAAGGAAATCAAGGCTCCTTTCATGTGTGATGTGCAACAGAGAATTGCTCTGCACGCAGTGCAGGGGAATCGGGCCTCATCTCGCGGCGAGGGGGAAGTCTCATGGTTTTTCTCGAATTGCGGCGGGAACCTGGGGTATATTCTCGAGTTACGACGGGGATGGCCCTTCCACACACGTGTTTTTTCAGCCACGTCAGGACTCTTGCCTAGTTGCGAGACACAACTCGGGATTCTCCTCGAGGCTTGGCAGGGCAATTGGGACGCCTCTCCAGCTGAGGCGGGAGACCAAGGGTCCCTTTCCACGTGCCACAGGAATCCTGGGACTCCTATCAAGTTTCACGAGGAGTCAGGCATCGTCTCCTTTGGAGGCACTGATCTCCGCGTACCTCTGGAGTTTTCAAAGGATGTGAGGCCTCCGGTCGCGATGAAGTGGGGAACTAGGTCTTTCTCTGTGGTCTCCACAGGGGATTCAGACATCCTTTCATCTTGGGAGATGCAAGACGAGCCTGCATTCAAGTCACTGGAGGGATATCCAGCCTTATTTCGAGTCAGGGCATCGCGGTGTCCATTCCACTTGAGGCCGCAAACTCAGGGTCCCTCTCACATACCTAGAGCTGAGAGAAGCCTCCTCTTGAGGTGCTTGTGGTAAGGTGGTATTCCTCTGGAGTCGAAGCCAGGGACTAACCTCTCATCTCGAGTTGATTTTTGGCCCACGGAGCTCTTTCGTGTTGCTACAGTGACCTCAGGATCCCTCTAGCCTTGAAAGAGTGTTCTTGGGGTTTCTCTGGAGTGCCATCAAGGAAATCAAGGCTCCTTTCATGTGTGATGTGCAACACGGAATTGCTCTGCACGCAGTTCAGGGGAATCGGGTCTCATCTCGCGGCGAGGGGGAAGTCTCATGGTTTTCTCGAGTTGCGGCGGGAACCTGGGGTATATTCTCGAGTTACGACGGGGATGGCCCTTCCACACACGTGTTTGTTCAGCCACGTCAGGACTCCTGCCTAGTTGCGAGGGACAACTCTGGATTCTCCTCGAGGCTTTGCAGGGAAATTGGGACGCCTCTCCAGCTGAGGCGGGAGACCAAGTGTCCCTTTCCAAGTGACACAGGAATCCTGGGTCTCCTATGAAGTTTCACGAGGAGTCAGGCATCGTCTCCTTTGGAGGCACTGATCTCCGCGTACCTCTGGAGTTTTCCATGGATGTGAGGCTATCGGTCGCGATGAGGTGGGGAACTAAGTCTTTCTCTGTGCTTTCCACAGGGGATTCAGACATCCTTTCGTCCTGGGAGATGCAAGACGAGCCTGCATTGAAGTCACTGCAGGGATATCCGGCCTTATTTCGAGTCAGGGCATCGCGGTGTCCATTCCACTTGAGGCCGCAAACTCAGGGTCCCTCTCACATACCTAGAGCTGAGAGAAGCCTCCTCTTGAGGTGCTTGTGGTAAGGTGGTATTCCTCTGGAGACGAATCCAGGGACTAACCTCTCTTTTCGAGTTGATTTTTGGTCCACAGAGTTCTTTCGTGTTGCTACAGTGACCTCAGGATCCCTCTATCCTTGAAACAGTGTTCTTGGGGTTTCTCTGGAGTGCCATCAAGGAAATCAAGGCTCCTTTCATGTGTGATGTGCAACACAGAATTGCTCTGCACGCAGTGCAGGGGAATCGGGCCTCATCTCGCGGCGAGGGGGAAGTCTCATGGTTTTTCTCGAGTTGCGGCGGGAACCTGGGGTATATTCTCGAGTTACGACGGGGATGGCCCTTCCACACACGTGTTTGTTCAGCCACGTCAGGACTCTTGCCTAGTTGCGAGACACAACTCTGGATTCTCCTCGAGGCTTGGCAAGGCAATTGGGACGCCTCTCCAGCTGAGGCGGGAGACCAAGCGTCCCTTTCCACGTGCCACAGGAATCCTGGGACTCCTATCAAGTTTCACGAGGAGTGAGGCATCGTCTCCTTTGGAGGCACTGATCTCCGCGTACCTCTGGAGTTTTCAAAGGATGTGAGGCCTCCGGTCGCGATGAGGTGGGGAACTAGGTCTTTCTCTGTTGTCTCCACAGGGGATTCAGACATCCTTTCATCTTGGGAGATGCAAGACGAGCCTGCATTCAAGTCACTGCAGGGATATCCAGCCTTATTTCGCGTCAGGGCATCGCGGTGTCCATTCCACTTGAGGCCGCAAACTCAGGGTCCCTCTCACATACATAAAGCTGAGAGAAGCCTCCTCTTGAGGTGCTTGTGGTAAGGTGGTATTCCTCAGGAGTCGAAGCCAGGGACTAACCTCTCATCTCGAGTTGATTTTGGGTCCACGGAGCTCTTTCTTGTTGCTACAGTGACCTCAGGATCCCTCTAGCCTTGAAACAGTGTTCTTGGGGTTTCTCTGGAGTGCCATGAAGGAAATCAAGGCTCCTTTCATGTGTGATGTGCAACACGGAATTGCTCTGCACGCAGTGCAGGGGAATCGGGCCTCATCTCGCAGCGAGGGGGAAGTCTCATGGTTTTTCTCGAGTTGCGGCGGGAACCTGGGGTATATTCTCGAGTTACGACGGGGATGGCCCTTCCACCCACGTGTTTCTTCAGCGACGTCAGGACTCCTGCCTAGTTGCGAGGGACACCTCGGGATTCTCCTCGAGGCTTTGCAGGGCAATTGGGACGCCTCTCCAGCTGAGGCGGGAGACAAAGTGTCCCTTTCCAAGTGCCACAGGAATCCTGGGACTCCTATCAAGTTTCACAAGAAGTCAGGCATCGTCTCCTTTGGAGGCACTGATATCCGCGTACCTCTGGAATTTTCAAAGGATGTGAGGCTATCGGTCGCGATGAGGTGGGAAACTAAGTCTTTCTCTGTGCTTTCCACAGGGGATTCAGACATCCTTTCGTCCTGGGAGAAGCAAGACGAGCCTGCATTGAAGTCACTGCAGGGATATCCAGCCTTATTTCGAGTCAGGGCATCGCGGTGTCCATTCCACTTGAGGCCGCAAACTCAGGGTCCCTCTCACATACCTAGAGCTGAGAGAAGCCTCCTCTTGAGGTGCTTGTGGTAAGGTGGTATTCCTCTGGAGACGAATCCAGGGACTAACCTCTCTTTTCGAGTTGATTTTTGGTCCACAGAGTTCTTTCGTGTTGCTACAGTGACCTCAGGATCCCTCTATCCTTGAAACAGTGTTCTTGGGGTTTCTCTGGAGTGCCATGAAGGAAATCAAGGCTCCTTTCATGTGTGATGTGCAACACAGAATTGCTCTGCACGCAGTGAAGGGGAATCGGGCCTCATCTCGCGGCGAGGGGGAAGTCTCATGGTTTTTCTCGAGTTGCGGCGGGAACCTGGGGTATACTCTCGAGTTACGACGGGGATGGCCCTTCCACACACGTGTTTGTTCAGCCACGTCAGGACTCTTGCCTAGTTGCGAGACACAACTCGGGATTCTCCTCGAGGCTTGGCAAGGCAATTGGGACGCCTCTCCAGCTGAGGCGGGAGACCAAGGGTCCCTTTCCACGTGCCACAGGAATCCTGGGACGCCTATCAAGTTTCACGAGGAGTCAGGCATCGTCTCCTTTGGAGGCACTGATCTCCGCGTACCTCTGGAGTTTTCAAAGGATGTGAGGCCTCCGGTCGCGATGAGGTGGGGAACTAGGTCTTTCTCTGTGGTCTCCACAGGGGATTCAGACATCCTTTCTTCTTGGGAGATGCAAGACGAGCCTGCATTCAAGTCACTGCAGGGATATCCGGCCTTATTTCGAGTCAGGGCATCGCGGTGTCCATTCCACTTGAGGCCGCAAACTCAGGATCCCTCTCACATACCTAGAGCTGCGAGAAGGCTCCTCTTGAGGTGCATGTGGTAAGGTGGTATTCCTCAGGATTCGAAGCCAGGGACTAACCTCTCATCTCGTGTTGATTCTTGGTCCACGGAGCTCTTTCGTGTTGCTACAGTGACCTCAGGATCCCTCTAGCCTTGAAACAGTGTTCTTGGGGTTTCTCTGGAGTGCTATCAAGGAAATCAAGGCTCCTTTCATGTGTGATGTGCAACACGGAATTGCTCTGCACGCACTGCAGGGGAATTGGGCCTCATCTCGCGGCGAGGGGGAAGTCTCATGGTTTTTCTCGAGTTGCGGCGGGAACCTGGGGTATATTCTCGAGTTACGACGGGGATGGCCCTTCCACCCACGTGTTTCTTCAGCGACGTCAGGACTCCTGCCTAGTTGCGAGGGACAACTCGGGATTCTCCTCGAGGCTTGGCAGGGCAATTGGGACGCCTCTCGAGCTGAGGCGGGAGACCAAGCGTCCCTTTCCACGTGCCACAGGAATCCTGGGACTCCTATCAAGATTCACGAGGAGTGAGGCATCGTCTCCTTTGGAGGCACTGATCTCCGCGTACCTCTGGAGTTTTCAAAGGATGTGAGGCCTCCGGTCGCGATGAGGTGGGGAACTAGGTCTTTCTCTGTGGTCTCCACAGGGGATTCAGACATCCTTTCATCTTGGGAGATGCAAGACGAGCCTGCATTCAAGTCACTGCAGGGATATCCAGCCTTATTTCGCGTCAGGGCATCGCGGTGTCCATTCCACTTGAGGCCGCAAACTCAGGGTCCCTCTCACATACATAAAGCTGAGAGAAGCCTCCTCTTGAGGTGCTTGTGGTAAGGTGGTATTCCTCAGGAGTCGAAGCCAGGGACTAACCTCTCATCTCGAGTTGATTTTGGGTCCACGGAGCTCTTTCGTGTTGCTACAGTGACCTCAGGATCCCTCTAGCCTTGAAACAGTGTTCTTGGGGTTTCTCTGGAGTGCCATGAAGGAAATCAAGGCTCCTTTCATGTGTGATGTGCAACACGGAATTGCTCTGCACGCAGTGCAGGGGAATCGGGCCTCATCTCGCGGCGAGGGGGAAGTCTCATGGTTTTTCTCGAGTTGCGGCGGGAACCTGGGGTATATTCTCGAGTTACGACGGGGATGGCCCTTCCACCCACGTGTTTCTTCAGCGACGTCAGGACTCCTGCCTAGTTGCGAGGGACAACTCTGGATTCTCCTCGAGGCTTGGCAGGGCAATTGGGACGCCTCTCCAGCTGAGGCGGGAGACCAAGTGTCCCTTTCCAAGTGCCACAGGAATCCTGGGACTCCTATCAAGTTTCACGAGAAGTCAGGCATCGTCTCCTTTGGAGGCACTGATATCCGCGTACCTCTGGAATTTTCAAAGGATGTGAGGCTATCGGTCGCGATGAGGTGGGAAACTAAGTCTTTCTCTGTGCTTTCCACAGGGGATTCAGACATTCTTTCGTCCAGGGAGAAGCAAGACGAGCCTGCATTGAAGTCACTGCAGGGATATCCAGCCTTATTTCGAGTCAGGGCATCGCGGTGTCCATTCCACTTGAGGCCGCAAACTCAGGGTCCCTCTCACATACCTAGAGCTGAGAGAAGCCTCCTCTTGAGGTGCTTGTGGTAAGGTGGTATTCCTCTGGAGACGAATCCAGGGACTAACCTCTCTTTTCGAGTTGATTTTTGGTCCACAGAGTTCTTTCGTGTTGCTACAGTGACCTCAGGATCCCTCTATCCTTGAAACAGTGTTCTTGGGGTTTCTCTGGAGTGCCATGAAGGAAATCAAGGCTCCTTTCATGTGTGATGTGCAACACGGAATTGCTCTGCACGCAGTGCAGGGGAATCGGGCCTCATCTCGCGGCGAGGGGGAAGTCTCATGGTTTTTCTCGAGTTGCGGCGGGAACCTGGGGTATACTCTCGAGTTACGACGGGGATGGCCCTTCCACACACGTGTTTGTTCAGCCACGTCAGGACTCTTGCCTAGTTGCGAGACACAACTCGGGATTCTCCTCGAGGCTTGGCAAGGCAATTGGGACGCCTCTCCAGCTGAGGCGGGAGACCAAGGGTCCCTTTCCACGTGCCACAGGAATCCTGGGACTCCTATCAAGTTTCACGAGGAGTCAGGCATCGTCTCCTTTGGAGGCACTGATCTCCGTGTACCTCTGGAGTTTTCAAAGGATGTAGGCCTCCGGTCGCGATGAGGTGGGGAACTAGGTCTTTCTCTGTGGTCTCCACAGGGGATTCAGACATCCTTTCATCTTGGGAGATGCAAGACGAGCCTGCATTCAAGTCACTGCAGGGATATCCAGCCTTATTTCGCGTCAGGGCATCGCGGTGTCCATTCCACTTGAGGCCGCAAACTCAGGGTCCCTCTCACATACATAGAGCTGAGAGAAGCCTCCTCTTGAGGTGCTTGTGGTAAGGTGGTATTCCTCAGGAGTCGAAGCCAGGGACGAACCTCTCATCTCGAGTTGATTTTTGGCCCACGGAGCTCTTTCGTGTTGCTACAGTGACCTCAGGATCCCTCTAGCCTTGAAACAGTGTTCTTGGGGTTTCTCTGGAGTGCCATCAAGGAAATCAAGGCTCCTTTCATGTGTGATGTGCAACACGGAATTGCTCTGCACGCAGTGCAGGGGAATCGGGCCTCATCTCGCAGCGAGGGGGAAGTCTCATGGTTTTTCTCGAGTTGCGGCGGGAACCTGGGGTATATTCCCGAGTTACGACGGGGATGGCCCTTCCACCCACGTGTTTCTTCAGCGACGTCAGGACTCCTGCCTAGTTGCGAGGGACAACTCTGGATTCTCCTCGAGGCTTGGCAGGGCAATTGGGACGCCTCTCCAGCTGAGGCGGGAGACCAAGTGTCCCTTTCCAAGTGCCACAGGAATCCTGGGACTCCTATCAAGTTTCACGAGGAGTCAGGCATCGTCTCCTTTGGAGGCACTGATCTCCGCGTACCTCTGGAGTTTTCAAAGGATGTGAGGCTATCGGTCGCGATGAGGTGGGGAACTAAGTCTTTCTCTGTGCTTTCCACAGGGGATTCAGACATCCTTTCGTCTTGGGAGATGCAAGACGAGCCTGCATTGAAGTCACTGCAGGGATATCCGGCCTTATTTCGAGTCAGGGCATCGCGGTGTCCATTCCACTTGAGGCCGCAAACTCAGGGTCCCTCTCACATACCTAGAGCTGAGAGAAGCCTCCTCTTGAGGTGCTTGTGGTAAGGTGGTATTCCTCTGGAGACGAATCCAGGGACTAACCTCTCTTTTCGAGTTGTTTTGTGGTCCACAGAGTTCTTTCGTGTTGCTACAGTGACCTCAGGATCCCTCTAGCCTTGAAACAGTGTTCTTGGGGTTTCTCTGGAGTGCCATCAAGGAAATCAAGGCTCCTTTCATGTGTGATGTGCAAGACGGAATTGCTCTGCACGCAGTACAGGGGAATCGGGCCTCATCTCGCATCGAGGGGGAAGTCTCATGGTTTTTCTCGAGTTGCGGCGGGAACCTGGGGTATATTCTCGAGTTACGACGGGGATGGCCCTTCCACACACGTGTTTGTTCAGCCACGTCAGGACTCCTGCCTAGTTGCGAGGGACAACTCGGGATTCTCCTCGAGGCTTGGCAGGGCAATTGGAACGCCTCTCCAGCTGAGGCGGGAGACCAAGGGTCCCTTTCCACGTGCCACAAGAATCCTGGGACTCCTATCAAGTTTCACGAGGAGTCAGGCATCGTCTCCTTTGGAGGCACTGATCTCCGCGTACCTCTGGAGTTTTCAAAGAATGTGAGGCCTCCGGTCGCGATGAGGTGGGGAACTAGTTCTTTCTCTGTGGTCTCCACAGGGGATTCAGACATCCTTTCTTCTTGGGAGATGCAAGACGAGCCTGCATTCAAGTCACTGCAGGGATATCCGGCCTTATTTCGAGTCAGGGCATCGCGGTGTCCATTCCACTTGAGGCCGCAAACTCAGGATCCCTCTCACATACCTAGAGCTGCGAGAAGGCTCCTCTTGAGGTGCTTGTGGTAAGGTGGTATTCCTCAGGATTCGAAGCCAGGGACTAACCTCTCATCTCGTGTTGATTCTTGGTCCACGGAGCTCTTTCGTGTTGCTACAGTGACCTCAGGATCCCTCTAGCCTTGAAACAGTGTTCTTGGGGTTTCTCTGGAGTGCTATCAAGGAAATCAAGGCTCCTTTCATGTGTGATGTGCAACACGGAATTGCTCTGCACGCAGTGCAGGGGAATTGGGCCTCATCTCGCGGCGAGGGGGAAGTCTCATGGTTTTTCTCGAGTTGCGGCGGGAACCTGGGGTATATTCTCGAGTTACGACGGGGATGGCCCTTCCACCCACGTGTTTCTTCAGCGACGTCAGGACTCCTGCCTAGTTGCGAGGGACAACTCTGGATTCTCCTCGAGGCTTGGCAGGGCAATTGGGACGCCTCTCCAGCTGAGGCGGGAGACCAAGTGTCCCTTTCCAAGTGCCACAGGAATCCTGGGACTCCTATCAAGTTTCACGAGAAGTCAGGCATCGTCTCCTTTGGAGGCACTGATCTCCGCGTACCTCTGGAGTTTTCAAAGAATGTGAGGCTATCGGTCGCGATGAGGTGGGGAACTAAGTCTTTCTCTGTGCTTTAAACAGGGGATTCAGACATCCTTTCGTCTTGGGAGATGCAAGACGAGCCTGCATTGAAGTCACTGCAGGAATATCCGGCCTTATTTCGCGTCAGGGCATCGCGGTGTCCATTCCACTTGAGGCCGCAAACTCAGGGTCCCTTTCACATACCTAGAGCTGAGAGAAGCCTCCTCTTGAGGTGCTTGTGGTAAGGTGGTATTCCTCAGGAGTCGAAGCCAGGGACTAACCTCTCATCTCGAGTTGATTTTTGGCCCACGGAGCTCTTTCGTGTTGCTACAGTGACCTCAGGATCCCTCTAGCCTTGAAACAGTGTTCTTGGGGTTTCTCTGGAGTGCCATCAAGGAAATCAAGGCTCCTTTCATGTGTGATGTGCAAGACGGAATTGCTCTGCACGCAGTACAGGGGAATTGGGCCTCATCTCGCATCGAGGGGGAAGTCTCATGGTTTTTCTCGAGTTGCGGCGGGAACCTGGGGTATATTCTCGAGTTACGACGGGGATGGCCCTTCCACCCACGTGTTTGTTCAGCCACGTCAGGACTCCTGCCTAGTTGCGAGGGACAACTCGGGATTCTCCTCGAGGCTTGGCAGGGCAATTGGGACGCCTCTCCAGCTGAGGCGGGAGACCAAGGGTCCCTTTCCACGTGCCAAAGGAATCCTGGGTCTCCTATCAAGTTTCACGAGGAGTCAGGCATCGTCTCCTTTGGAGGCACTGATCTCCTCATACCTCTGGAGTTTTCAAAGATTTTGAGGCCTCCTGTCGCGATGAGGTGGGGAACTAGGTCTTTCTCTGTGGTCTCCACAGGGGATTCAGACACCCTTTCGTCTTGGGAGATGCAAGACGAGCCTGCATTCCAGTCACTGCAGGAATATCCGGCCTTATTTCGAGTCAGGGCATCGCGGTGTCCATTCCACTTGAGGCCGCAAACTCAGGGTCCCTCTCACATACCTAGAGCTGAGAGAAGCCTCCTCTTGAGGTGCTTGTGGTAAGGTGGTATTCCTCTGGAATCGAAGCCAGGGACTAACCTCTCATCTCGAGTTGATTTTTGGCCCACGGAGCTCTTTCGTGTTGCTACAGTGACCTCAGGATCCCTGTATCCTTGAAACAGTGTTCTTGGGGTTTCTCTGGAGTGCCATGAAGGTAATCAAGGCTCCTTTCATGTGTGATGTGCAACACAAAATTGCTCTGCACGCAGTGCAGGGAAATCGGGCCTCATCTCGCGGCGAGGGGGAAGTCTCATGGTTTTTCTCGAGTTGCGGCGGGAACCTGGGGTATATTCTCGAGTTACGACGGGGATGGCCCTTCCACACACGTGTTTGTTCAGCCACGTCAGGACTCTTGCCTAGTTGCGAGACACAACTCGGGATTCTCCTCGAGGCTTGGCAAGGCAATTGGGACGCCTCTCCAGCTGAGGCGGGAGACCAAGGGTCCCTTTCCACGTGCCACAGGAATCCTGGGACTCCTATCAAGTTTCACGAGGAGTCAGGCATCGTCTCCTTTGCAGGCATTGATCTCCGCGTACCTCTGGAGTTTTCAAAGGATGTGAGGCCTCCGGTCGCGATGAGGTGGGGAACTAGGTCTTTCTATGTGGTCTCCACAGGGGATTCAGACATCCTTTCATCTTGGGAGATGCAAGACGAGCCTCCATTCAAGTCACTGCAGGGATATCCAGCTTTATTTCGCGTCAGAGCATCGCGGTGTCCATTCCACTTGAGGCCGCAAACTCAGGGTCCCTCTCACATACCTCGAGCTGAGAGAAGCCTCCTCTTGAGGTGCTTGTGGTAAGGTGGTATTCCTCTGGAGTCGAAGCCAGGGACTAACCTCTCATCTCGAGTTGATTTTTGGCCCACGGAGTTCTTTCGTGTTGCTACAGTGACCTCAGGATCCCTCTAGCCTTGAAACAGTGTTCTTGGGGTTTCTCTGGAGTGCCATCAAGGAAATCAAGGCTCCTTTCATGTGTGATGTGCAACACGGAATTGCTCTGCACGCAGTGCAGGGGAATCGGGCCTCATCTCGCGGCGAGGGGGAAGTCTCATGGTTTTTCTCGAGTTGCGGTGGGAACCTGAGGTATATTCTCGAGTTACGACAGGGATGGCCCTTCCACCCACGTGTTTGTTCAGCCACGTCAGGACTCCTGCCTAGTTGCGAGGGACAACTCTGGATTCTCCTCGAGGCTTGGCATGGCAATTGGGACGCCTCTCCAGCTGAGGCGGGAGACCAAGTGTCCCTTTCCAAGTGCCACAGGAATCCTGGGACTCCTATCAAGTTTCACGAGGAGTCAGGCATCGTCTCCTTTGGAGGCACTGATCTCCGCGTACCTCTGGAGTTTTCAAAGGATGTGAGGCTATCGGTCGCGATGAGGTGGGGAACTAAGTCTTTCTCTGTGCTTTCCACAGGGGATTCAGACAACCTTTCGTCCTGGGAGATGCAAGACGAGCCTGCATTGAAGTCACTGCAGGGATATCCGGCCTTATTTCGAGTCAGGGCATCGCGGTGTCCATTCCACTTGAGGCCGCAAACTCAGGGTCCCTCTCACATACCTAGAGCTGAGAGAAGCCTCCTCTTGAGGTGCTTGCGGTAAGGTGGTATTCCTCTGGAGACGAATCCAGGGACTAACCTCTCTTTTCGAGTTGATTTTTGGTCCACAGAGTTCTTTCGTGTTGCTACAGTGACCTCAGGATCCCTCTATCCTTGAAACAGTGTTCTTGGGGTTTCTCTGGAGTGCCATCAAGGAAATCAAGGCTCCTTTCATGTGTGATGTGCAAGACGGAATTGCTCTGCACGCAGTACAGGGGAATCGGGCCTCATCTCGCATCGAGGGGGAAGTCTCATGGTTTTTCTCGAGTTGCGGCGGGAACCTGGGGTATATTCTCGAGTTATGACGGGGATGGCCCTTCCACCCACGTGTTTGTTCAGCCACGTCAGGACTCCTGCCTAGTTGCGAGGGACAACTCGGGATTCTCCTCGAGGCTTGGCAGGGCAATTGGAACGCCTCTCCAGCTGAGGCGGGAGACCAAGGGTCCCTTTCCACGTGCCACAAGAATCCTGGGACTGCTATCAAGTTTCACGAGGAGTCAGGCATCGTCTCCTTTGGAGGCACTGATCTCCGCGTACCTCTGGAGTTTTCAAAGGATGTGAGGCCTCCGGTCGCGATGAGGTGGGGAACTAGGTCTTTCTCTGTGGTCTCCACAGGGGATTCAGACATCCTTTCGTCTTGGGAAATGCAAGACGAGCCTGCATTCAAGTCACTGCAGGGATATCCGGCCTTATTTCGAGTCAGGGCATCGCGGTGTCCATTCCACTTGAGGCCGCAAACTCAGGGTCCCTCTCACATACCTAGAGCTGAGAGAAGCCTCCTCTTGAGGTGCTTGTGGTAAGGTGGTATTCCTCAGGAGTCGAAGCCAGGGACTAACCTCTCATCTCGTGTTGATTCTTGGTCCACGGAGCTCTTTCGTGTTGCTACAGTGACCTCAGGATCCCTCTAGCCTTGAAACAGTGTTCTTGGGGTTTCTCTGGAGTGCCATCAAGGAAATCAAGGCTCCTTTCATGTGTGATGTGCAACACGGAATTGCTCTGCACGCAGGGCAGGGGAATCGGGCCTCATCTCGCGGCGAGGGGGAAGTCTCATGGTTTTTCTCGAGTTGCGGCGGGAACCTGGGGTATATTCTCGAGTTACGACGGGGATGGCCCTTCCACCCACGTGTTTCTTCAGCGACGTCAGGACTCCTGCCTAGTTGCGAGGGACACCTCGGGATTCTCCTCGAGGCTTTGCAGGGCAATTGGGACGCCTCTCCAGCTGAGACGGGAGACCAAGTGTCCCTTTCCACGTGCCACAGGAATCCTGGGTCTCCTATCAAGTTTCACGAGGAGTCAGGCATCGTCTCCTTTGGAGGCACTGATCTCCGCATACCTCTGGAGTTTTCAAAGGATTTGAGGCCTCCTGTCGCGATGAGGTGGGGAACTAGGTCTTTCTCTGTGGTCTCCACAGGGGATTCAGACACCCTTTCGTCTTGGGAGATGCAAGACGAGCCTGCATTTCAGTCACTGCAGGGATATCCAGCCTTATTTCGCGTCAGGGCATCGCGGTGTCCATTCCACTTGAGGCCGCAAACTCAGGGTCCCTCTCACATACCTAGAGCTGAGAGAAGCCTCCTCTTGAGGTGCTTGTGGTAAGGTGGTATTCCTCTGGAGTCGAAGCCAGGGACTAACCTCTCATCTCGAGTTGATTTTTGGTCCACGGAGCTCTTTCGTGTTGCTACAGTGACCTCAGGATCCCTCTAGCCTTGAAACAGTGTTCTTGGGGTTTCTCTGGAGTGCCATCAAGGAAATCAAGGCTCCTTTCATGTGTGATGTGCAACACAGAATTGCTCTGCACGCAGTGCAGGGGAATCGGGCCTCATCTCGCGGCGAGGGGGAAGTCTCATGGTTTTTCTCGAGTTGCGGCGGGAACCTGAGGTATATTCTCGAGTTACGACAGGGATGGCCCTTCCACCCACGTGTTTCTTCAGCGACGTCAGGACTCCTGCCTAGTTGCGAGGGACAACTCTGGATTCTCCTCGAGGCTTGGCATGGCAATTGGGACGCCTCTCCAGCTGAGGCGGGAGACCAAGTGTCCCTTTCCAAGTGCCACAGGAATCCTGGGACTCCTATCAAGTTTCACGAGGAGTCAGGCATCGTCTCCTTTGGAGGCACTGATCTCCGCGTACCTCTGGAGTTTTCAAAGGATGTGAGGCTATCGGTCGCGATGAGGTGGGGAACTAAGTCTTTCTCTGTGCTTTCCACAGGGGATTCAGACAACCTTTCGTCCTGGGAGATGCAAGACGAGCCTGCATTGAAGTCACTGCAGGGATATCCGGCCTTATTTCGAGTCGGGCATCGCGGTGTCCATTCCACTTGAGGCCGCAAACTCAGGGTCCCTCTCACATACCTAGAGCTGAGAGAAGCCTCCTCTTGAGGTGCTTGTGGTAAGGTGGTATTCCTCTGGAGACGAATCCAGGGACTAACCTCTCTTTTCGAGTTGATTTTTGGTCCACAGAGTTCTTTCGTGTTGCTACAGTGACCTCAGGATCCCTCTATCCTTGAAACAGTGTTCTTGGGGTTTCTCTGGAGTGCCATCAAGGAAATCAAGGCTCCTTTCATGTGTGATGTGCAAGACGGAATTGCTCTGCACGCAGTACAGGGGAATCGGGCCTCATCTCGCATCGAGGGGGAAGTCTCATGGTTTTTCTCGAGTTGCGGCGGGAACCTGGGGTATATTCTCGAGTTATGACGGGGATGGCCCTTCCACCCACGTGTTTGTTCAGCCACGTCAGGACTCCTGCCTAGTTGCGAGGGACAACTCGGGATTCTCCTCGAGGCTTGGCAGGGCAATTGGAACGCCTCTCCAGCTGAGGCGGGAGACCAAGGGTCCCTTTCCACGTGCCACAAGAATCCTGGGACTGCTATCAAGTTTCACGAGGAGTCAGGCATCGTCTCCTTTGGAGGCACTGATCTCCGCGTACCTCTGGAGTTTTCAAAGGATGTGAGGCTATCGGTCGCGATGAGGTGGGGAACTAGGTCTTTCTCTGTGGTCTCCACAGGGGATTCAGACATCCTTTCGTCTTGGGAAATGCAAGACGAGCCTGCATTCAAGTCACTGCAGGGATATCCGGCCTTATTTCGAGTCAGGGCATCGCGGTGTCCATTCCACTTGAGGCCGCAAACTCAGGGTCCCTCTCACATACCTACAGCTGAGAGAAGCCTCCTCTTGAGGTGCTTGTGGTAAGGTGGTATTCCTCAGGAGTCGAAGCCAGGGACTAACCTCTCATCTCGGGTTGATTCTTGGTCCACAGAGCTCTTTCGTGTTGCTACAGTGACCTCAGGATCCCTCTAGCCTTATAACAGTGTTCTTGGGGTTTCTCTGGAGTGCCATCAAGGAAATCAAGGCTCCTTTCATGTGTGATGTGCAACACGGAATTGCTCTGCACGCAGGGCAGGGGAATCGGGCCTCATCTCGCAGCGAGGGGGAAGTCTCATGGTTTTTCTCGAGTTGCGGCGGGAACCTGGGGTATATTCTCGAGTTACGACGGGGATGGCCCTTCCACCCACGTGTTTCTTCAGCGACGTCAGGACTCCTGCCTAGTTGCGAGGGACAACTCGGGATTCTCCTCGAGGCTTTGCAGGGCAATTGGGACGTCTCTCCAGCTGAGACGGGAGACCAAGTGTCCCTTTCCACGTGCCACAGGAATCCTGGGTCTCCTATCAAGTTTCACGAGGAGTCAGGCATCGTCTCCTTTGGAGGCACTGATCTCCGCATACCTCTGGAGTTTTCAAAGGATTTGAGGCCTCCTGTCGCGATGAGGTGGGGAACTAGGTCTTTCTCTGTGGTCTCCACAGGGGATTCAGACACCCTTTCGTCTTGGGAGATGCAAGACGAGCCTGCATTCCAGTCACTGCAGGGATATCCAGCCTTATTTCGCGTCAGGGCATCGCGGTGTCCATTCCACTTGAGGCCGCAAACTCAGGGTCCCTCTCACATACCTAGAGCTGAGAGAAGCCTCCTCTTGAGGTGCTTGTGGTAAGGTGGTATTCCTCTGGAGTCGAAGCCAGGGACTAACCTCTCATCTCGAGTTGATTTTTGGCCCACGGAGCTCTTTCGTGTTGCTACAGTGACCTCAGGATCCCTCTAGCCTTGAAACAGTGTTCTTGGGGTTTCTCTGGAGTGCCATCAAGGAAATCAAGGCTCCTTTCATGTGTGATGTGCAACACAGAATTGCTCTGCACGCAGTGCAGGGGAATCGGGCCTCATCTCGCGGCGAGGGGGAAGTCTCATGGTTTTTCTCGAGTTGCGGCGGGAACCTGGGGTATATTCTCGAGTTACGACGGGGATGGCCCTTCCACACACGTGTTTGTTCAGCGACGTCAGGACTCTTGCCTAGTTGCGAGACACAACTCGGGATTCTCCTCGAGGCTTGGCAAGGCAATTGGGACGCCTCTCCAGCTGAGGCGGGAGACCAAGGGTCCCTTTCCACGTGCCACAGGAATCCTGGGACTCCTATCAAGTTTCACGAGGAGTCAGGCATCGTCTCCTTTGCAGTCACTGATCTCCGCGTACCTCTGGAGTTTTCAAAGGATGTGAGGCCTCCGGTCGCGATGAGGTGGGGAACTAGGTCTTTCTCTGTGGTCTCCACAGGGGATTCAGACATCCTTTCTTCTTGGGAGATGCAAGACGAGCCTGCATTCAAGTCACTGCAGGGATATCCAGCCTTATTTCGCGTCAGGGCATCGCGGTGTCCATTCCACTTGAGGCCGCAAACTCAGGATCCCTCTCACATACCTAGAGCTGAGAGAAGCCTCCTCTGGAAGTGCTTGTGGTAAGGTGGTATTCCTCTGGATTCGAAGCCAGGGACTAACCTCTCATCTCGAGTTGATTTTTGGTCCACGGAGCTCTTTCGTGTTGCTACAGTGACCTCAGGATCCCTCTAGCCTTGAAACAGTGTTCTTCGGGTTTCTCTGGAGTGACATCAAGGAAATCAAGGCTCCTTTCATGTGTGATGTGCAACACAGAATTGCTCTGCACGCAGTGCAGGGGAATCGGGCCTCATCTCGCGGCGAGGGGGACGTCTCATGGTTTTTCTCGAGTTGCGGCGGGAACCTGGGGTATATTCTCGAGTTACGACGGGGATGGACCTTCCACCCACGTGTTTCTTCAGCGACGTCAGGACTCCTGCCTAGTTGCGAGGGACAACTCTGGATTCTCCTCGAGGCTTGGCAGGGCAATTGGGACGCCTCTCCCGCTCAGGCGGGAGACCAAGTGTCCCTTTCCAAGTGCCACAGGAATCCTGGGACTCCTATCAAGTTTCACGAGGAGTCAGGCATCGTCTCCTTTGGAGGCACTGATCTCCGCGTACCTCTGGAGTTTTCAAAGGATGTGAGGCTATCGGTCGCGATGAGGTGGGGAACTAAGTCTTTCTCTGTGCTTTCCACAGGGGATTCAGACATCCTTTCGTCCTGGGAGATGCAAGACGAGCCTGCATTGAAGTCACTGCAGGGATATCCGGCCTTATTTCGAGTCAGGGCATCGCGGTGTCCATTCCACTTGAGGCCGCAAACTCAGGGTCCCTCTCACATACCTAGAGCTGAGAGAAGCCTCCTCTTGAGGTGCTTGTGGTAAGGTGGTATTCCTCTGGAGACGAATCCAGGGACTAACCTCTCTTTTCGAGTTGATTTGTGGTCCACAGAGTTCTTTCGTGTTGCTACAGTGACCTCAGGATCCCTCTAGCCTTGAAACAGTGTTCTTGGGGTTTCTCTGGAGTGCCATCAAGGAAATCAAGGCTCCTTTCATGTGTGATGTGCAAGACGGAATTGCTCTGCACGCAGTACAGGGGAATCGGGCCTCATCTCGCATCGAGGGGGAAGTCTCATGGTTTTTCTCGAGTTGCGGCGGGAACCTGGGGTATATTCTCGAGTTACGACTGGGATGGCCCTTCCACCCACGTGTTGGTTCAGCCACGTCAGGACTCCTGCCGAGTTGCGAAGGACAACTCTGGATTCTCCTCGAGGCTTGGCAGGGCAATTGGAACGCCTCTCCAGCTGAGGCGGGAGACCAAGGGTCCCTTTCCACGTGCCACAAGAATCCTGGGACTCCTATCAAGTTTCACGAGGAGTCAGGCATCGTCTCCTTTGGAGGCACTGATCTCCGTGTACCTCTGGAGTTTTCAAAGGATGTGAGGCCTCCGGTCGCGATGAGGTGGGGAATTAGGTGTTTCTCTGTGGTCTCCACAGGGGATTCAGACATCCTTTCTTCTTGGGAGATGCAAGACGAGCCTGCATTCAAGTCACTGCAGGGATATACGGCCTTATTTCGAGTCAGGGCATCGCGGTGTCCATTCCACTTGAGGCCGCAAACTCAGGATCCCTCTCACATACCTAGAGCTGAGAGAAGCCTCCTCTTGAGGTGCTTGTGGTAAGGTGGTATTCCTCAGGAGTCGAAGCCAGGGACTAACCTCTCATCTCGTGTTGATTCTTGGTCCACGTAGCTCTTTCATGTTGCTACAGTGACCTCAGGATCCCTCTAGCCTTGAAACAGTGTTCTTGGGGTTTCTCTGGAGTGCCGTCAAGGAAATCAAGGCTCCTTTCATGTGTGATGTGCAACACGGAATTGCTCTGCACGCAGTGCAGGGGAATCGGGCCTCATCTCGCGGCGAGGGGGAAGTCTCATGGTTTTTCTCGAGTTGCGGCGGAACCTGGGGTATATTCTCGAGTTACGACGGGGATGGCCCTTCCACCCACGTGTTTCTTCAGCGACGTCAGGACTCCTGCCTAGTTGCGAGGGACAACTCGGGATTCTCCTCGAGGCTTTGCAGGGCAATTGGGACGCCTCTCCAGCTGAGACGGGAGACCAAGGGTCCCTTTCCACGTACCACAGGAATCCTGGGTCTCCTATCAAGTTTCACGAGGAGTCAGGCATCGTCTCCTTTGGAGGCACTGATCTCCGCATACCTCTGGAGTTTTCAAAGGATTTGAGGCCTCCTGTCGCGATGAGGTGGGGAACTAGGTCTTTCTCTGTGGTCTCCACAGGGGATTCAGACACCCTTTCGTCTTGGGAGATGCAAGACGAGCCTGCATTCCAGTCACTGCAGGGATATCCGGCCTTATTTCGAGTCAGGGCATCGCGGTGTCCATTCCACTTGAGGCCGCAAACTCAGGGTCCCACTCACATACCTAGAGCTGAGAGAAGCCTCCTCTTGAGGTGCTTGTGGTAAGATGGTATTCCTCTGGAGTCGAAACCAGGGACTAACCTCTCATCTCGAGTTGATTTTTGGCCCACGGAGCTCTTTCGTGTTGCTACAGTGACCTCAGGATCCCTCTAGCCTTGAAACAGTGTTCTTGGGGTTTCTCTGGAGTGCCATCAAGGAAATCAAGGCTCCTTTCATGTGTGATGTGCAACACGGAATTGCTCTGCACGCAGTGCAGGGGAATCGGGCCTCATCTCGCGGCGAGGGGGAAGTCTCATGGTTTTTCTCGAGTTGCGGCGGGAACCTGGGGTATATTCTCGAGTTACGACGGGGATGGCCCTTCCACCCACGTGTTTCTTCAGCGACGTCAGGACTCCTGCCTAGTTGCGAGGGACAACTCTGGATTCTCCTCGAGGCTTGGCAGGGCAATTGGGACGCCTCTCCAGCTCAGGCGGGAGACCAAGTGTCCCTTTCCAAGTGCCACAGGAATCCTGGGACTCCTATCAAGTTTCACGAGGAGTCAGGCATCGTCTCCTTTGGAGGCACTGATCTCCGCGTACCTCTGGAGTTTTCAAAGGATGTGAGGCTATCGGTCGCGATGAGGTGGGGAACTAAGTCTTTCTCTGTGCTTTCCACAGGGAATTCAGACATCCTTTCGTCCTGGGAGATGCAAGACGAGCCTGCATTGAAGTCACTGCAGGGATATCCGGCCTTATTTCGAGTCAGGGCATCGCGGTGTCCATTCCACTTGAGGCCGCAAACTCAGGGTCCCTCTCACATACCTAGAGCTGAGAGAAGCCTCCTCTTGAGGTGCTTGTGGTAAGGTGGTATTCCTCTGGAGACGAATCCAGGGACTAACCTCTCTTTTCGAGTTGATTTTTGGTCCACGGAGCTCTTTCGTGTTGCTACAGTGACCTCAGGATCCCTCTATCCTTGAAACAGTGTTCTTGGGGTTTCTCTGGAGTGCCATCAAGGAAATCAAGGCTCCTTTCATGTGTGATGTGCAAGACGGAATTGCTCTGCACGCAGTACAGGGGAATCGGGCCTCATCTCGCATCGAGGGGGAAGTCTCATGGTTTTTCTCGAGTTGCGGCGGGAACCTGGGGTATATTCTCGAGTTACGACGGGGATGGCCCTTCCACCCACGTGTTTGTTCAGCCACGTCAGGACTCCTGCCTAGTTGCGAGGGAAAACTCGGGATTCTCCTCGAGGCTTGGCACGGCAATTGGAACGCCTCTCCAGCTGAGGCGGGAGACCAAGGGTCCCTTTCCACGTGCCACAGGAATCCTGGGACTCCTATCAAGTTTCACGAGGAGTCAGGCATCGTCTCCTTTGGAGGCACTGATCTCCGCGTACCTCTGGAGTTTTCAAAGGATGTGAGGCCTCCGGTCGCGATGAGGTGGGGAACTAAGTCTTTCTCTGTGGTCTCCACAGGGGATTCAGACATCCTTTCATCTTGGGAGATGCAAGAAGAGCCTGCATTCAAGTCACTGCAGGGATATCCAGCCTTATTTCGCGTCAGGGCATCGCGGTGTCCATTCCACTTGAGGCCGCAAACTCAGGGTCCCTCTCACATACATAGAGCTGAGAGAAGCCTCCTCTTGAGGTGCTTGTGGTAAGGTGGTATTCCTCAGGAGTCGAAGCCAGGGACTAACCTCTCATCTCGAGTTGATTTTTGGCCCACGGAGCTCTTTCGTGTTGCTACAGTGACCTCAGGATCCCTCTAGCCTTGAAACAGTGTTCTTGGGGTTTCTCTGGAGTGCCATCAAGGAAATCAAGGCTCCTTTCATGTGTGATGTGCAACACAGAATTGCTCTGCACGCAGTGCAGGGGAATCGGGCCTCATCTCGCAGCGAGGGGGAAGTCTCATGGTTTTTCTCGAGTTGCGGCGGGAACCTGGGGTATATTCTCGAGTTACGACGGGGATGGCCCTTCCACACACGTGTTTGTTCAGCCACGTCAGGACTCTTGCCTAGTTGCGAGACACAACTCGGGATTCTCCTCGAGGCTTGGCAAGGCAATTGGGACGCCTCTCCAGCTGAGGCGGGAGACCAAGGGTCCCTTTCCACGTGCCACAGGAATCCTGGGACTCCTATCAAGTTTCACGAGGAGTCAGGCATCGTCTCCTTTGGAGGCACTGATCTCCGCGTACCTCTGGAGTTTTCAAAGGATGTGAGGCCTCTGGTCGCGATGAGGTGGGGAACTAGGTCTTTCTCTGTGGTCTCCACAGGGGATTCAGACATCCTTTCATCTTGGGAGATGCAAGACGAGCCTGCATTCAAGTCACTGCAGCGATATCCAGCCTTATTTCGCGTCAGGGCATCGCGGTGTCCATTCCACTTGAGGCCGCAAACTCAGGGTCCCTCTCACATACCTAGAGCTGAGTGTAGCCTCCTCTTGAGGTGCTTGTGGTAAGGTGGTATTCCTCAGGAGTCGAAGCCAGGGACTAACCTCTCATCTCGAGTTGATTTTGGGTCCACGGAGCTCTTTCTTGTTGCTACAGTGACCTCAGGATCCCTCTAGCCTTGAAACAGTGTTCTTGGGGTTTCTCTGGAGTGCCATGAAGGAAATCAAGGCTCCTTTCATGTGTGATGTGCAACACGGAATTGCTCTGCACGCAGTGCAGGGGAATCGGGCCTCATCTCGCAGCGAGGGGGAAGTCTCATGGTTTTTCTCGAGTTGCGGCGGGAACCTGGGGTATATTCTCGAGTTACGACGGGGATGGCCCTTCCACCCACGTGTTTCTTCAGCGACGTCAGGACTCCTGCCTAGTTGCGAGGGACACCTCGGGATTCTCCTCGAGGCTTTGCAGGGCAATTGGGACGCCTCTCCAGCTGAGGCGGGAGACAAAGTGTCCCTTTCCAAGTGCCACAGGAATCCTGGGACTCCTATCAAGTTTCACAAGAAGTCAGGCATCGTCTCCTTTGGAGGCACTGATATCCGCGTACCTCTGGAATTTTCAAAGGATGTGAGGCTATCGGTCGCGATGAGGTGGGAAACTAAGTCTTTCTCTGTGCTTTCCACAGGGGATTCAGACATCCTTTCGTCCTGGGAGAAGCAAGACGAGCCTGCATTGAAGTCACTGCAGGGATATCCAGCCTTATTTCGAGTCAGGGCATCGCGGTGTCCATTCCACTTGAGGCCGCAAACTCAGGGTCCCTCTCACATACCTAGAGCTGAGAGAAGCCTCCTCTTGAGGTGCTTGTGGTAAGGTGGTATTCCTCTGGAGACGAATCCAGGGACTAACCTCTCTTTTCGAGTTGATTTTTGGTCCACAGAGTTCTTTCGTGTTGCTACAGTGACCTCAGGATCCCTCTATCCTTGAAACAGTGTTCTTGGGGTTTCTCTGGAGTGCCATGAAGGAAATCAAGGCTCCTTTCATGTGTGATGTGCAACACAGAATTGCTCTGCACGCAGTGAAGGGGAATCGGGCCTCATCTCGCGGCGAGGGGGAAGTCTCATGGTTTTTCTCGAGTTGCGGCGGGAACCTGGGGTATACTCTCGAGTTACGACGGGGATGGCCCTTCCACACACGTGTTTGTTCAGCCACGTCAGGACTCTTGCCTAGTTGCGAGACACAACTCGGGATTCTCCTCGAGGCTTGGCAAGGCAATTGGGACGCCTCTCCAGCTGAGGCGGGAGACCAAGGGTCCCTTTCCACGTGCCACAGGAATCCTGGGACGCCTATCAAGTTTCACGAGGAGTCAGGCATCGTCTCCTTTGGAGGCACTGATCTCCGCGTACCTCTGGAGTTTTCAAAGGATGTGAGGCCTCCGGTCGCGATGAGGTGGGGAACTAGGTCTTTCTCTGTGGTCTCCACAGGGGATTCAGACATCCTTTCTTCTTGGGAGATGCAAGACGAGCCTGCATTCAAGTCACTGCAGGGATATCCGGCCTTATTTCGAGTCAGGGCATCGCGGTGTCCATTCCACTTGAGGCCGCAAACTCAGGATCCCTCTCACATACCTAGAGCTGCGAGAAGGCTCCTCTTGAGGTGCATGTGGTAAGGTGGTATTCCTCAGGATTCGAAGCCAGGGACTAACCTCTCATCTCGTGTTGATTCTTGGTCCACGGAGCTCTTTCGTGTTGCTACAGTGACCTCAGGATCCCTCTAGCCTTGAAACAGTGTTCTTGGGGTTTCTCTGGAGTGCTATCAAGGAAATCAAGGCTCCTTTCATGTGTGATGTGCAACACGGAATTGCTCTGCACGCACTGCAGGGGAATTGGGCCTCATCTCGCGGCGAGGGGGAAGTCTCATGGTTTTTCTCGAGTTGCGGCGGGAACCTGGGGTATATTCTCGAGTTACGACGGGGATGGCCCTTCCACCCACGTGTTTCTTCAGCGACGTCAGGACTCCTGCCTAGTTGCGAGGGACAACTCGGGATTCTCCTCGAGGCTTGGCAGGGCAATTGGGACGCCTCTCGAGCTGAGGCGGGAGACCAAGCGTCCCTTTCCACGTGCCACAGGAATCCTGGGACTCCTATCAAGATTCACGAGGAGTGAGGCATCGTCTCCTTTGGAGGCACTGATCTCCGCGTACCTCTGGAGTTTTCAAAGGATGTGAGGCCTCCGGTCGCGATGAGGTGGGGAACTAGGTCTTTCTCTGTGGTCTCCACAGGGGATTCAGACATCCTTTCATCTTGGGAGATGCAAGACGAGCCTGCATTCAAGTCACTGCAGGGATATCCAGCCTTATTTCGCATCAGGGCATCGCGGTGTCCATTCCACTTGAGGCCGCAAACTCAGGGTCCCTCTCACATACATAAAGCTGAGAGAAGCCTCCTCTTGAGGTGCTTGTGGTAAGGTGGTATTCCTCAGGAGTCGAAGCCAGGGACTAACCTCTCATCTCGAGTTGATTTTGGGTCCACGGAGCTCTTTCGTGTTGCTACAGTGACCTCAGGATCCCTCTAGCCTTGAAACAGTGTTCTTGGGGTTTCTCTGGAGTGCCATGAAGGAAATCAAGGCTCCTTTCATGTGTGATGTGCAACACGGAATTGCTCTGCACGCAGTGCAGGGGAATCGGGCCTCATCTCGCGGCGAGGGGGAAGTCTCATGGTTTTTCTCGAGTTGCGGCGGGAACCTGGGGTATATTCTCGAGTTACGACGGGGATGGCCCTTCCACCCACGTGTTTCTTCAGCGACGTCAGGACTCCTGCCTAGTTGCGAGGGACAACTCTGGATTCTCCTCGAGGCTTGGCAGGGCAATTGGGACGCCTCTCCAGCTGAGGCGGGAGACCAAGTGTCCCTTTCCAAGTGCCACAGGAATCCTGGGACTCCTATCAAGTTTCACGAGAAGTCAGGCATCGTCTCCTTTGGAGGCACTGATATCCGCGTACCTCTGGAATTTTCAAAGGATGTGAGGCTATCGGTCGCGATGAGGTGGGAAACTAAGTCTTTCTCTGTGCTTTCCACAGGGGATTCAGACATTCTTTCGTCCAGGGAGAAGCAAGACGAGCCTGCATTGAAGTCACTGCAGGGATATCCAGCCTTATTTCGAGTCAGGGCATCGCGGTGTCCATTCCACTTGAGGCCGCAAACTCAGGGTCCCTCTCACATACCTAGAGCTGAGAGAAGCCTCCTCTTGAGGTGCTTGTGGTAAGGTGGTATTCCTCTGGAGACGAATCCAGGGACTAACCTCTCTTTTCGAGTTGATTTTTGGTCCACAGAGTTCTTTCGTGTTGCTACAGTGACCTCAGGATCCCTCTATCCTTGAAACAGTGTTCTTGGGGTTTCTCTGGAGTGCCATGAAGGAAATCAAGGCTCCTTTCATGTGTGATGTGCAACACGGAATTGCTCTGCACGCAGTGCAGGGGAATCGGGCCTCATCTCGCGGCGAGGGGGAAGTCTCATGGTTTTTCTCGAGTTGCGGCGGGAACCTGGGGTATACTCTCGAGTTACGACGGGGATGGCCCTTCCACACACGTGTTTGTTCAGCCACGTCAGGACTCTTGCCTAGTTGCGAGACACAACTCGGGATTCTCCTCGAGGCTTGGCAAGGCAATTGGGACGCCTCTCCAGCTGAGGCGGGAGACCAAGGGTCCCTTTCCACGTGCCACAGGAATCCTGGGACTCCTATCAAGTTTCACGAGGAGTCAGGCATCGTCTCCTTTGGAGGCACTGATCTCCGTGTACCTCTGGAGTTTTCAAAGGATGTAGGCCTCCGGTCGCGATGAGGTGGGGAACTAGGTCTTTCTCTGTGGTCTCCACAGGGGATTCAGACATCCTTTCATCTTGGGAGATGCAAGACGAGCCTGCATTCAAGTCACTGCAGGGATATCCAGCCTTATTTCGCGTCAGGGCATCGCGGTGTCCATTCCACTTGAGGCCGCAAACTCAGGGTCCCTCTCACATACATAGAGCTGAGAGAAGCCTCCTCTTGAGGTGCTTGTGGTAAGGTGGTATTCCTCAGGAGTCGAAGCCAGGGACGAACCTCTCATCTCGAGTTGATTTTTGGCCCACGGAGCTCTTTCGTGTTGCTACAGTGACCTCAGGATCCCTCTAGCCTTGAAACAGTGTTCTTGGGGTTTCTCTGGAGTGCCATCAAGGAAATCAAGGCTCCTTTCATGTGTGATGTGCAACACGGAATTGCTCTGCACGCAGTGCAGGGGAATCGGGCCTCATCTCGCAGCGAGGGGGAAGTCTCATGGTTTTTCTCGAGTTGCGGCGGGAACCTGGGGTATATTCCCGAGTTACGACGGGGATGGCCCTTCCACCCACGTGTTTCTTCAGCGACGTCAGGACTCCTGCCTAGTTGCGAGGGACAACTCTGGATTCTCCTCGAGGCTTGGCAGGGCAATTGGGACGCCTCTCCAGCTGAGGCGGGAGACCAAGTGTCCCTTTCCAAGTGCCACAGGAATCCTGGGACTCCTAACAAGTTTCACGAGAAGTCAGGCATCGTCTCCTTTGGAGGCACTGATCTCCGCGTACCTCTGGAGTTTTCAAAGGATGTGAGGCTATCGGTCGCGATGAGGTGGGGAACTAAGTCTTTCTCTGTGCTTTCCACAGGGGATTCAGACATCCTTTCGTCTTGGGAGATGCAAGACGAGCCTGCATTGAAGTCACTGCAGGGATATCCGGCCTTATTTCGAGTCAGGGCATCACGGTGTCCATTCCACTTGAGGCCGCAAACTCAGGGTCCCTCTCACATACCTAGAGCTGAGAGAAGCCTCCTCTTGAGGTGCTTGTGGTAAGGTGGTATTCCTCTGGAGACGAATCCAGGGACTAACCTCTCTTTTCGAGTTGTTTTGTGGTCCACAGAGTTCTTTCGTGTTGCTACAGTGACCTCAGGATCCCTCTAGCCTTGAAACAGTGTTCTTGGGGTTTCTCTGGAGTGCCATCAAGGAAATCAAGGCTCCTTTCATGTGTGATGTGCAAGACGGAATTGCTCTGCACGCAGTACAGGGGAATCGGGCCTCATCTCGCATCGAGGGGGAAGTCTCATGGTTTTTCTCGAGTTGCGGCGGGAACCTGGGGTATATTCTCGAGTTACGACGGGGATGGCCCTTCCACACACGTGTTTGTTCAGCCACGTCAGGACTCCTGCCTAGTTGCGAGGGACAACTCGGGATTCTCCTCGAGGCTTGGCAGGGCAATTGGAACGCCTCTCCAGCTGAGGCGGGAGACCAAGGGTCCCTTTCCACGTGCCACAAGAATCCTGGGACTCCTATCAAGTTTCACGAGGAGTCAGGCATCGTCTCCTCTGGAGGCACTGATCTCCGCGTACCTCTGGAGTTTTCAAAGAATGTGAGGCTATCGGTCGCGATGAGGTGGGGAACTAAGTCTTTCTCTGTGCTTTAAACAGGGGATTCAGACATCCTTTCGTCTTGGGAGATGCAAGACGAGCCTGCATTGAAGTCACTGCAGGAATATCCGGCCTTATTTCGCGTCAGGGCATCGCGGTGTCCATTCCACTTGAGGCCGCAAACTCAGGGTCCCTTTCACATACCTAGAGCTGAGAGAAGCCTCCTCTTGAGGTGCTTGTGGTAAGGTGGTATTCCTCAGGAGTCGAAGCCAGGGACTAACCTCTCATCTCGAGTTGATTTTTTGCCCACGGAGCTCTTTCGTGTTGCTACAGTGACCTCAGGATCCCTCTAGCCTTGAAACAGTGTTCTTGGGGTTTCTCTGGAGTGCCATCAAGGAAATCAAGGCTCCTTTCATGTGTGATGTGCAAGACGGAATTGCTCTGCACGCAGTACAGGTGAATTGGGCCTCATCTCGCATCGAGGGGGAAGTCTCATGGTTTTTCTCGAGTTGCGGCGGGAACCTGGGGTATATTCTCGAGTTACGACGGGGATGGCCCTTCCACCCACGTGTTTGTTCAGCCACGTCAGGACTCCTGCCTAGTTGCGAGGGACAACTCGGGATTCTCCTCGAGGCTTGGCAGGGCAATTGGGACGCCTCTCCAGCTGAGGCGGGAGACCAAGGGTCCCTTTCCACGTGCCAAAGGAATCCTGGGTCTCCTATCAAGTTTCACGAGGAGTCAGGCATCGTCTCCTTTGGAGGCACTGATCTCCTCATACCTCTGGAGTTTTCAAAGATTTTGAGGCCTCCTGTCGCGATGAGGTGGGGAACTAGGTCTTTCTCTGTGGTCTCCACAGGGGATTCAGACACCCTTTCGTCTTGGGAGATGCAAGACGAGCCTGCATTCCAGTCACTGCAGGAATATCCGGCCTTATTTCGAGTCAGGGCATCGCGGTGTCCATTCCACTTGAGGCCGCAAACTCAGGGTCCCTCTCACATACCTAGAGCTGAGAGAAGCCTCCTCTTGAGGTGCTTGTGGTAAGGTGGTATTCCTCTGGAATCGAAGCCAGGGACTAACCTCTCATCTCGAGTTGATTTTTGGCCCACGGAGCTCTTTCGTGTTGCTACAGTGACCTCAGGATCCCTGTATCCTTGAAACAGTGTTCTTGGGGTTTCTCTGGAGTGCCATGAAGGTAATCAAGGCTCCTTTCATGTGTGATGTGCAACACAAAATTGCTCTGCACGCAGTGCAGGGAAATCGGGCCTCATCTCGCGGCGAGGGGGAAGTCTCATGGTTTTTCTCGAGTTGCGGCGGGAACCTGGGGTATATTCTCGAGTTACGACGGGGATGGCCCTTCCACACACGTGTTTGTTCAGCCACGTCAGGACTCTTGCCTAGTTGCGAGACACAACTCGGGATTCTCCTCGAGGCTTGGCAAGGCAATTGGGACGCCTCTCCAGCTGAGGCGGGAGACCAAGGGTCCCTTTCCACGTGCCACAGGAATCCTGGGACTCCTATCAAGTTTCACGAGGAGTCAGGCATCGTCTCCTTTGCAGGCATTGATCTCCGCGTACCTCTGGAGTTTTCAAAGGATGTGAGGCCTCCGGTCGCGATGAGGTGGGGAACTAGGTCTTTCTATGTGGTCTCCACAGGGGATTCAGACATCCTTTCATCTTGGGAGATGCAAGACGAGCCTCCATTCAAGTCACTGCAGGGATATCCAGCTTTATTTCGCGTCAGAGCATCGCGGTGTCCATTCCACTTGAGGCCGCAAACTCAGGGTCCCTCTCATATACCTCGAGCTGAGAGAAGCCTCCTCTTGAGGTGCTTGTGGTAAGGTGGTATTCCTCTGGAGTCGAAGCCAGGGACTAACCTCTCATCTCGAGTTGATTTTTGGCCCACGGAGTTCTTTCGTGTTGCTACAGTGACCTCAGGATCCCTCTAGCCTTGAAACAGTGTTCTTGGGGTTTCTCTGGAGTGCCATCAAGGAAATCAAGGCTCCTTTCATGTGTGATGTGCAACACGGAATTGCTCTGCACGCAGTGCAGGGGAATCGGGCCTCATCTCGCGGCGAGGGGGAAGTCTCATGGTTTTTCTCGAGTTGCGGTGGGAACCTGAGGTATATTCTCGAGTTACGACAGGGATGGCCCTTCCACCCACGTGTTTCTTCAGCCACGTCAGGACTCCTTCCTAGTTGCGAGGGACAACTCTGGATTCTCCTCGAGGCTTGGCATGGCAATTGGGACGCCTCTCCAGCTGAGGCGGGAGACCAAGTGTCCCTTTCCAAGTGCCACAGGAATCCTGGGACTCCTATCAAGTTTCACGAGGAGTCAGGCATCGTCTCCTTTGGAGGCACTGATCTCCGCGTACCTCTGGAGTTTTCAAAGGATGTGAGGCTATCGGTCGCGATGAGGTGGGGAACTAAGTCTTTCTCTGTGCTTTCCACAGGGGATTCAGACATCCTTTCGTCCTGGGAGATGCAAGACGAGCCTGCATTGAAGTCACTGCAGGGATATCCGGCCTTATTTCGAGTCAGGGCATCGCGGTGTCCATTCCACTTGAGGCCGCAAACTCAGGGTCCCTCTCACATACCTAGAGCTGAGAGAAGCCTCCTCTTGAGGTGCTTGCGGTAAGGTGGTATTCCTCTGGAGACGAATCCAGGGACTAACCTCTCTTTTCGAGTTGATTTTTGGTCCACAGAGTTCTTTCGTGTTGCTACAGTGACCTCAGGATCCCTCTATCCTTGAAACAGTGTTCTTGGGGTTTCTCTGGAGTGCCATCAAGGAAATCAAGGCTCCTTTCATGTGTGATGTGCAAGACGGAATTGCTCTGCACGCAGTACAGGGGAATCGGGCCTCATCTCGCATCGAGGGGGAAGTCTCATGGTTTTTCTCGAGTTGCGGCGGGAACCTGGGGTATATTCTCGAGTTATGACGGGGATGGCCCTTCCACCCACGTGTTTGTTCAGCCACGTCAGGACTCCTGCCTAGTTGCGAGGGACAACTCGGGATTCTCCTCGAGGCTTGGCAGGGCAATTGGAACGCCTCTCCAGCTGAGGCGGGAGACCAAGGGTCCCTTTCCACGTGCCACAAGAATCCTGGGACTCCTATCAAGTTTCACGAGGAGTCAGGCATCGTCTCCTTTGGAGGCACTGATCTCCGCGTACCTCTGGAGTTTTCAAAGGATGTGAGGCCTCCGGTCGCGATGAGGTGGGGAACTAGGTCTTTCTCTGTGGTCTCCACAGGGGATTCAGACATCCTTTCGTCTTGGGAAATGCAAGACGAGCCTGCATTCAAGTCACTGCAGGGATATCCGGCCTTATTTCGAGTCAGGGCATCGCGGTGTCCATTCCACTTGAGGCCGCAAACTCAGGGTCCCTCTCACATACCTAGAGCTGAGAGAAGCCTCCTCTTGAGGTGCTTGTGGTAAGGTGGTATTCCTCAGGAGTCGAAGCCAGGGACTAACCTCTCATCTCGTGTTGATTCTTGGTCCACGGAGCTCTTTCGTGTTGCTACAGTGACCTCAGGATCCCTCTAGCCTTGAAACAGTGTTCTTGGGGTTTCTCTGGAGTGCCATCAAGGAAATCAAGGCTCCTTTCATGTGTGATGTGCAACACGGAATTGCTCTGCACGCAGTGCAGGGGAATCGGGCCTCATCTCGCGGCGAGGGGGAAGTCTCATGGTTTTTCTCGAGTTGCGGCGGGAACCTGGGGTATATTCTCGAGTTACGACGGGGATGGCCCTTCCACCCACGTGTTTCTTCAGCGACGTCAGGACTCCTGCCTAGTTGCGAGGGACACCTCGGGATTCTCCTCGAGGCTTTGCAGGGCAATTGGGACGCCTCTCCAGCTGAGACGGGAGACCAAGTGTCCCTTTCCACGTGCCACAGGAATCCTGGGTCTCCTATCAAGTTTCACGAGGAGTCAGGCATCGTCTCCTTTGGAGGCACTGATCTCCGCATACCTCTGGAGTTTTCAAAGGATTTGAGGCCTCCTGTCGCGATGAGGTGGGGAACTAGGTCTTTCTCTGTGGTCTCCACAGGGGATTCAGACACCCTTTCGTCTTGGGAGATGCAAGACGAGCCTGCATTTCAGTCACTGCAGGGATATCCAGCCTTATTTCGCGTCAGGGCATCGCGGTGTCCATTCCACTTGAGGCCGCAAACTCAGGGTCCCTCTCACATACCTAGAGCTGAGAGAAGCCTCCTCTTGAGGTGCTTGTGGTAAGGTGGTATTCCTCTGGAGTCGAAGCCAGGGACTAACCTCTCATCTCGAGTTGATTTTTGGTCCACGGAGCTCTTTCGTGTTGCTACAGTGACCTCAGGATCCCTCTAGCCTTGAAACAGTGTTCTTGGGGTTTCTCTGGAGTGCCATCAAGGAAATCAAGGCTCCTTTCATGTGTGATGTGCAACACAGAATTGCTCTGCACGCAGTGCAGGGGAATCGGGCCTCATCTCGCGGCGAGGGGGAAGTCTCATGGTTTTTCTCGAGTTGCGGCGGGAACCTGAGGTATATTCTCGAGTTACGACAGGGATGGCCCTTCCACCCACGTGTTTCTTCAGCGACGTCAGGACTCCTGCCTAGTTGCGAGGGACAACTCTGGATTCTCCTCGAGGCTTGGCATGGCAATTGGGACGCCTCTCCAGCTGAGGCGGGAGACCAAGTGTCCCTTTCCAAGTGCCACAGGAATCCTGGGACTCCTATCAAGTTTCACGAGGAGTCAGGCATCGTCTCCTTTGGAGGCACTGATCTCCGCGTACCTCTGGAGTTTTCAAAGGATGTGAGGCTATCGGTCGCGATGAGGTGGGGAACTAAGTCTTTCTCTGTGCTTTCCACAGGGGATTCAGACAACCTTTCGTCCTGGGAGATGCAAGACGAGCCTGCATTGAAGTCACTGCAGGGATATCCGGCCTTATTTCGAGTCGGGCATCGCGGTGTCCATTCCACTTGAGGCCGCAAACTCAGGGTCCCTCTCACATACCTAGAGCTGAGAGAAGCCTCCTCTTGAGGTGCTTGTGGTAAGGTGGTATTCCTCTGGAGACGAATCCAGGGACTAACCTCTCTTTTCGAGTTGATTTTTGGTCCACAGAGTTCTTTCGTGTTGCTACAGTGACATCAGGATCCCTCTATCCTTGAAACAGTGTTCTTGGGGTTTCTCTGGAGTGCCATCAAGGAAATCAAGGCTCCTTTCATGTGTGATGTGCAAGACGGAATTGCTCTGCACGCAGTACAGGGGAATCGGGCCTCATCTCGCATCGAGGGGGAAGTCTCATGGTTTTTCTCGAGTTGCGGCGGGAACCTGGGGTATATTCTCGAGTTACGACGGGGATGGCCCTTCCACCCACGTGTTTGTTCAGCCACGTCAGGACTCCTGCCTAGTTGCGAGGGACAACTCGGGATTCTCCTCGAGGCTTGGCAGGGCAATTGGAACGCCTCTCCAGCTGAGGCGGGAGACCAAGGGTCCCTTTCCACGTGCCACAAGAATCCTGGGACTGCTATCAAGTTTCACGAGGAGTCAGGCATCGTCTCCTTTGGAGGCACTGATCTCCGCGTACCTCTGGAGTTTTCAAAGGATGTGAGGCCTCCGGTCGCGATGAGGTGGGGAACTAGGTCTTTCTCTGTGGTCTCCACAGGGGATTCAGACATCCTTTCGTCTTGGGAAATGCAAGACGAGCCTGCATTCAAGTCACTGCAGGGATATCCGGCCTTATTTCGAGTCAGGGCATCGCGGTGTCCATTCCACTTGAGGCCGCAAACTCAGGGTCCCTCTCACATACCTACAGCTGAGAGAAGCCTCCTCTTGAGGTGCTTGTGGTAAGGTGGTATTCCTCAGGAGTCGAAGCCAGGGACTAACCTCTCATCTCGTGTTGATTCTTGGTCCACAGAGCTCTTTCGTGTTGCTACAGTGACCTCAGGATCCCTCTAGCCTTATAACAGTGTTCTTGGGGTTTCTCTGGAGTGCCATCAAGGAAATCAAGGCTCCTTTCATGTGTGATGTGCAACACGGAATTGCTCTGCACGCAGGGCAGGGGAATCGGGCCTCATCTCGCGGCGAGGGGGAAGTCTCATGGTTTTTCTCGAGTTGCGGCGGGAACCTGGGGTATATTCTCGAGTTACGACGGGGATGGCCCTTCCACCCACGTGTTTCTTCAGCGACGTCAGGACTCCTGCCTAGTTGCGAGGGACAACTCGGGATTCTCCTCGAGGCTTTGCAGGGCAATTGGGACGCCTCTCCAGCTGAGACGGGAGACCAAGTGTCCCTTTCCACGTGCCACAGGAATCCTGGGTCTCCTATCAAGTTTCACGAGGAGTCAGGCATCGTCTCCTTTGGAGGCACTGATCTCCGCATACCTCTGGAGTTTTCAAAGGATTTGAGGCCTCCTGTCGCGATGAGGTGGGGAACTAGGTCTTTCTCTGTGGTCTCCACAGGGGATTCAGACACCCTTTCGTCTTGGGAGATGCAAGACGAGCCTGCATTCCAGTCACTGCAGGGATATCCAGCCTTATTTCGCGTCAGGGCATCGCGGTGTCCATTCCACTTGAGGCCGCAAACTCAGGGTCCCTCTCACATACCTAGAGCTGAGAGAAGCCTCCTCTTGAGGTGCTTGTGGTAAGGTGGTATTCCTCTGGAGTCGAAGCCAGGGACTAACCTCTCATCTCGAGTTGATTTTTGGTCCACGGAGCTCTTTCGTGTTGCTACAGTGACCTCAGGATCCCTCTAGCCTTGAAACAGTGTTCTTGGGGTTTCTCTGGAGTGCCATCAAGGAAATCAAGGCTCCTTTCATGTGTGATGTGCAACACAGAATTGCTCTGCACGCAGTGCAGGGGAATCGGGCCTCATCTCGCGGCGAGGGGGAAGTCTCATGGTTTTTCTCGAGTTGCGGCGGGAACCTGGGGTATATTCTCGAGTTACGACGGGGATGGCCCTTCCACACACGTGTTTGTTCAGCGACGTCAGGACTCTTGCCTAGTTGCGAGACACAACTCGGGATTCTCCTCGAGGCTTGGCAAGGCAATTGGGACGCCTCTCCAGCTGAGGCGGGAGACCAAGGGTCCCTTTCCACGTGCCACAGGAATCCTGGGACTCCTATCAAGTTTCACGAGGAGTCAGGCATCGTCTCCTTTGCAGGCACTGATCTCCGCGTACCTCTGGAGTTTTCAAAGGATGTGAGGCCTCCGGTCGCGATGAGGTGGGGAACTAGGTCTTTCTCTGTGGTCTCCACAGGGGATTCAGACATCCTTTCTTCTTGGGAGATGCAAGACGAGCCTGCATTCAAGTCACTGCAGGGATATCCAGCCTTATTTCGCGTCAGGGCATCGCGGTGTCCATTCCACTTGAGGCCGCAAACTCAGGATCCCTCTCACATACCTAGAGCTGAGAGAAGCCTCCTCTTGAAGTGCTTGTGGTAAGGTGGTATTCCTCTGGATTCGAAGCCAGGGACTAACCTCTCATCTCGAGTTGATTTTTGGTCCACGGAGCTCTTTCGTGTTGCTACAGTGACCTCAGGATCCCTCTAGCCTTGAAACAGTGTTCTTCGGGTTTCTCTGGAGTGACATCAAGGAAATCAAGGCTCCTTTCATGTGTGATGTGCAACACAGAATTGCTCTGCACGCAGTGCAGGGGAATCGGGCCTCATCTCGCGGCGAGGGGGACGTCTCATGGTTTTTCTCGAGTTGCGGCGGGAACCTGGGGTATATTCTCGAGTTACGACGGGGATGGACCTTCCACCCACGTGTTTCTTCAGCGACGTCAGGACTCCTGCCTAGTTGCGAGGGACAACTCTGGATTCTCCTCGAGGCTTGGCAGGGCAATTGGGACGCCTCTCCCGCTCAGGCGGGAGACCAAGTGTCCCTTTCCAAGTGCCACAGGAATCCTGGGACTCCTATCAAGTTTCACGAGGAGTCAGGCATCGTCTCCTTTGGAGGCACTGATCTCCGCGTACCTCTGGAGTTTTCAAAGGATGTGAGGCTATCGGTCGCGATGAGGTGGGGAACTAAGTCTTTCTCTGTGCTTTCCACAGGGGATTCAGACATCCTTTCGTCCTGGGAGATGCAAGACGAGCCTGCATTGAAGTCACTGCAGGGATATCCGGCCTTATTTCGAGTCAGGGCATCGCGGTGTCCATTCCACTTGAGGCCGCAAACTCAGGGTCCCTCTCACATACCTAGAGCTGAGAGAAGCCTCCTCTTGAGGTGCTTGTGGTAAGGTGGTATTCCTCTGGAGACGAATCCAGGGACTAACCTCTCTTTTCGAGTTGATTTTTGGTCCACAGAGTTCTTTCGTGTTGCTACAGTGACCTCAGGATCCCTCTAGCCTTGAAACAGTGTTCTTGGGGTTTCTCTGGAGTGCCATCAAGGAAATCAAGGCTCCTTTCATGTGTGATGTGCAAGACGGAATTGCTCTGCACGCAGTACAGGGGAATCGGGCCTCATCTCGCATCGAGGGGGAAGTCTCATGGTTTTTCTCGAGTTGCGGCGGGAACCTGGGGTATATTCTCGAGTTACGACTGGGATGGCCCTTCCACCCACGTGTTGGTTCAGCCACGTCAGGACTCCTGCCGAGTTGCGAAGGACAACTCTGGATTCTCCTCGAGGCTTGGCAGGGCAATTGGAACGCCTCTCCAGCTGAGGCGGGAGACCAAGGGTCCCTTTCCACGTGCCACAAGAATCCTGGGACTCCTATCAAGTTTCACGAGGAGTCAGGCATCGTCTCCTTTGGAGGCACTGATCTCCGTGTACCTCTGGAGTTTTCAAAGGATGTGAGGCCTCCGGTCGCGATGAGGTGGGGAATTAGGTGTTTCTCTGTGGTCTCCACAGGGGATTCAGACATCCTTTCTTCTTGGGAGATGCAAGACGAGCCTGCATTCAAGTCACTGCAGGGATATACGGCCTTATTTCGAGTCAGGGCATCGCGGTGTCCATTCCACTTGAGGCCGCAAACTCAGGATCCCTCTCACATACCTAGAGCTGAGAGAAGCCTCCTCTTGAGGTGCTTGTGGTAAGGTGGTATTCCTCAGGAGTCGAAGCCAGGGACTAACCTCTCATCTCGTGTTGATTCTTGGTCCACGTAGCTCTTTCATGTTGCTACAGTGACCTCAGGATCCCTCTAGCCTTGAAACAGTGTTCTTGGGGTTTCTCTGGAGTGCCGTCAAGGAAATCAAGGCTCCTTTCATGTGTGATGTGCAACACGGAATTGCTCTGCACGCAGTGCAGGGGAATCGGGCCTCATCTCGCGGCGAGGGGGAAGTCTCATGGTTTTTCTCGAGTTGCGGCGGAACCTGGGGTATATTCTCGAGTTACGACGGGGATGGCCCTTCCACCCACGTGTTTCTTCAGCGACGTCAGGACTCCTGCCTAGTTGCGAGGGACAACTCGGGATTCTCCTCGAGGCTTTGCAGGGCAATTGGGACGCCTCTCCAGCTGAGACGGGAGACCAAGGGTCCCTTTCCACGTACCACAGGAATCCTGGGTCTCCTATCAAGTTTCACGAGGAGTCAGGCATCGTCTCCTTTGGAGGCACTGATCTCCGCATACCTCTGGAGTTTTCAAAGGATTTGAGGCCTCCTGTCGCGATGAGGTGGGGAACTAGGTCTTTCTCTGTGGTCTCCACAGGGGATTCAGACACCCTTTCGTCTTGGGAGATGCAAGACGAGCCTGCATTCCAGTCACTGCAGGGATATCCGGCCTTATTTCGAGTCAGGGCATCGCGGTGTCCATTCCACTTGAGGCCGCAAACTCAGGGTCCCACTCACATACCTAGAGCTGAGAGAAGCCTCCTCTTGAGGTGCTTGTGGTAAGATGGTATTCCTCTGGAGTCGAAACCAGGGACTAACCTCTCATCTCGAGTTGATTTTTGGCCCACGGAGCTCTTTCGTGTTGCTACAGTGACCTCAGGATCCCTCTAGCCTTGAAACAGTGTTCTTGGGGTTTCTCTGGAGTGCCATCAAGGAAATCAAGGCTCCTTTCATGTGTGATGTGCAACACGGAATTGCTCTGCACGCAGTGCAGGGGAATCGGGCCTCATCTCGCGGCGAGGGGGAAGTCTCATGGTTTTTCTCGAGTTGCGGCGGGAACCTGGGGTATATTCTCGAGTTACGACGGGGATGGCCCTTCCACCCACGTGTTTCTTCAGCGACGTCAGGACTCCTGCCTAGTTGCGAGGGACAACTCTGGATTCTCCTCGAGGCTTGGCAGGGCAATTGGGACGCCTCTCCAGCTCAGGCGGGAGACCAAGTGTCCCTTTCCAAGTGCCACAGGAATCCTGGGACTCCTATCAAGTTTCACGAGGAGTCAGGCATCGTCTCCTTTGGAGGCACTGATCTCCGCGTACCTCTGGAGTTTTCAAAGGATGTGAGGCTATCGGTCGCGATGAGGTGGGGAACTAAGTCTTTCTCTGTGCTTTCCACAGGGAATTCAGACATCCTTTCGTCCTGGGAGATGCAAGACGAGCCTGCATTGAAGTCACTGCAGGGATATCCGGCCTTATTTCGAGTCAGGGCATCGCGGTGTCCATTCCACTTGAGGCCGCAAACTCAGGGTCCCTCTCACATACCTAGAGCTGAGAGAAGCCTCCTCTTGAGGTGCTTGTGGTAAGGTGGTATTCCTCTGGAGACGAATCCAGGGACTAACCTCTCTTTTCGAGTTGATTTTTGGTCCACGGAGCTCTTTCGTGTTGCTACAGTGACCTCAGGATCCCTCTAGCCTTGAAACAGTGTTCTTGGGGTTTCTCTGGAGTGCCATCAAGGAAATCAAGGCTCCTTTCATGTGTGATGTGCAAGACGGAATTGCTCTGCACGCAGTACAGTGGAATCGGGCCTCATCTCGCATCGAGGGGGAAGTCTCATGGTTTTTCTCGAGTTGCGGCGGGAACCTGGGGTATATTCTCGAGTTACGACGGGGATGGCCCTTCCACCCACGTGTTTGTTCAGCCACGTCAGGACTCCTGCCTAGTTGCGAGGGAAAACTCGGGATTCTCCTCGAGGCTTGGCACGGCAATTGGAACGCCTCTCCAGCTGAGGCGGGAGACCAAGGGTCCCTTTCCACGTGCGACAGGAATCCAGGGACTCCTATCAAGTTTCACGAGGAGTCAGGCATCGTCTCCTTTGGAGGCACTGATCTCCGCGTACCTCTGGAGTTTTCAAAGGATGTGAGGCCTCCGGTCGCGATGAGGTGGGGAACTAGGTCTTTCTCTGTGGTCTCCACAGGGGATTCAGACATCCTTTCGTCTTGGGAGATGCAAGACGAGCCTGCATTCCAGGCACTGCAGGGATATCCGGCCTTTTTTCGAGTCAGGGCATCGCGGTGTCCATTCCACTTGAGGCCGCAAACTCAGGGTCCCTCTCACATACCTAGAGCTGAGAGAAGCCTCCTCTTGAGGTGCTTGTGGTAAGGTGGTATTCCTCTGGAGACGAATCCAGGGACTAACCTCTCTTTTCGAGTTGATTTTTGGTCCACAGAGTTCTTTCGTGTTGCTACAGTGACCTCAGGATCCCTCTATCCTTGAAACAGTGTTCTTGGGGTTTCTCTGGAGTGCCATCAAGGAAATCAAGGCTCCTTTCATGTGTGATGTGCAAGACGGAATTGCTCTGCACGCAGTACAGGGGAATCGGGCCTCATCTCGCGGCGAGGGGGAAGTCTCATGGTTTTTCTCGAGTTGCGGCGGGAACCTGGGGTATATTCTCGAGTTACGACGGGGATGGCCCTTCCACACACGTGTGTGTTCAGCCACGTCAGGACTCTTGCCTAGTTGCGAGACACAACTCGGGATTCTCCTCGAGGCTTGGCAAGGCAATTGGGACGCCTCTCCAGCTGAGGCGGGAGACCAAGGGTCCCTTTCCACGTGCCACAGGAATCCTGGGACTCCTATCAAGTTTCACGAGGAGTCAGGCATCGTCTCCTTTGGAGGCACTGATCTCCGCGTACCTCTGGAGTTTTCAAAGGATGTGAGGCCTCCGGTCGCGATGAGGTGGGGAACTAAGTCTTTCTCTGTGGTCTCCACAGGGGATTCAGACATCCTTTCATCTTGGGAGATGCAAGAAGAGCCTGCATTCAAGTCACTGCAGGGATATCCAGCCTTATTTCGCGTCAGGGCATCGCGGTGTCCATTCCACTTGAGGCCGCAAACTCAGGGTCCCTCTCACATACATAGAGCTGAGAGAAGCCTCCTCTTGAGGTGCTTGTGGTAAGGTGGTATTCCTCAGGAGTCGAAGCCAGGGACTAACCTCTCATCTCGAGTTGATTTTTGGCCCACGGAGCTCTTTCGTGTTGCTACAGTGACCTCAGGATCCCTCTAGCCTTGAAACAGTGTTCTTGGGGTTTCTCTGGAGTGCCATCAAGGAAATCAAGGCTCCTTTCATGTGTGATGTGCAACACAGAATTGCTCTGCACGCAGTGCAGGGGAATCGGGCCTCATCTCGCAGCGAGGGGGAAGTCTCATGGTTTTTCTCGAGTTGCGGCGGGAACCTGGGGTATATTCTCGAGTTACGACGGGGATGGCCCTTCGACACACGTGTTTGTTCAGCCACGTCAGGACTCTTGCCTAGTTGCGAGACACAACTCGGGATTCTCCTCGAGGCTTGGCAAGGCAATTGGGACGCCTCTCCAGCTGAGGCGGGAGACCAAGGGTCCCTTTCCACGTGCCACAGGAATCCTGGGACTCCTATCAAGTTTCACGAGGAGTCAGGCATCGTCTCCTTTGGAGGCACTGATCTCCGCGTACCTCTGGAGTTTTCAAAGGATGTGAGGCCTCTGGTCGCGATGAGGTGGGGAACTAGGTCTTTCTCTGTGGTCTCCACAGGGGATTCAGACATCCTTTCATCTTGGGAGATGCAAGAGGAGCCTGCATTCAAGTCACTGCAGCGATATCCAGCCTTATTTCGCGTCAGGGCATCGCGGTGTCCATTCCACTTGAGGCCGCAAACTCAGGGTCCCTCTCACATACCTAGAGCTGAGTGTAGCCTCCTCTTGAGGTGCTTGTGGTAAGGTGGTGTTCCTCTGGAGTCGAAGCCAGGGACTAACCTCTCATCTCGAGTTGATTTTTGGCCCACGGAGCTCTTTCGTGTTGCTACAGTGACCTCAGGATCCCTCTATCCTTGAAACAGTGTTCTTGGGGTTTCTCTGGAGTGCCATCAAGGAAATCAAGCCTCCTTTCATGTGTGATGTGCACCACGGAATTGCTCTGCACGCAGTGCAGGGGAATCGGGCCTCATCTCGCGGCGAGGGGGAAGTCTCATGGTTTTTCTCGAGTTGCGGCGGGAACCTGGGGTATATTCTCGAGTTACGACGGGGATGGCCCTTCCACCCACGTGTTTCTTCAGCGACGTCAGGACTCCTGCCTAGTTGCGAGGGACAACTCTGGATTCTCCTCGAGACTTGGCAGGGCAATTGGGACGCCTCTCCAGCTGAGGCGGGAGACCAAGTGTCCGTTTCCAAGTGCCACAGGAATCCTGGGACTCCTATCAAGTTTCACGAGGAGTCAGGCATCATCTCCTTTGGAGGCACTGATCTCCGCGTACCTCTGGAGTTTTCAAAGGATGTGAGGCTATCGGTCGCGATGAGGTGGGGAACTAAGTCTTTCTCTGTGCTTTCCACAGGGGATTCAGACATCCTTTCGTCCTGGGAGATGCAAGACGAGCCTGCATTGAAGTCACTGCAGGGATATCCGGCCTTATTTCGAGTCAGGGCATCGCGGTGTCCATTCCACTTGAGGCCGCAAACTCAGGGTCCCTCTCACATACCTAGAGCTGAGAGAAGCCTCATCTTGAGGTGCTTGTGGTAAGGTGGTATTCCTCTGGAGACGAATCCAGGGACTAACTTCTCTTTTCGAGTTGATTTTTGGTCCACAGAGTTCTTTCGTGTTGCTACAGTGACCTCAGGACCCCTCTATCCTTGAAACAGTGTTCTTGGGGTTTCTCTGGAGTGCCATCAAGGAAATCAAGGCTCCTTTCATGTGTGATGTGCAGGACGGAATTGCTCTGCACGCAGTACAGGGGAATCGGGCCTCATCTCGCATCGAGGGGGAAGTCTCATGGTTTTTCTCGAGTTGCGGCGGGAACCTGGGGTATATTCTCGAGTTACGACGGGGATGGCCCTTCCACCCACGTGTTTGTTCAGCCACGTCAGGACTCCTGCCTAGTTGCGAGGGACAACTCGGGATTCTCCTCGAGGCTTGGCAGGGTAATTGGAACGCCTCTCCAGCTGAGGCGGTAGACCAAGGGTACCTTTCCACGTGCCACAAGAATCCTGGGACTCCTATCAAGTTTCACGAAGAGTCAGGCATCGTCTCCTTTGGAGGCACTGATCTCCGCGTACCTCTGGAGTTTTCAAAGGATGTGAGGCCTCCGGTCGCGATGAGGTGGGTAACTAGGTCTTTCTCTGTGGTCTCCACAGGGGATTCAGACATCCTTTCTTCTTGGGAGATGCAAGACGAGCCTGCATTCAAGTCACTGCAGGGATATCCGGCCTTATTTCGAGTCAGGGCATCGCGGTGTCCATTCCACTTGAGGCCGCAAACTCAGGATCCCTCTCACATACCTAGAGCTGAGAGAAGCCTCCTCTTGAGGTGCTTGTGGTAAGGTGGTATTCCTCCGGAGTCGAAGCCTGGTACTAACCTCTCATCTCGTGTTGATTCTTGGTCCACGGAGCTCTTTCGTGTTGCTACAGTGACCTCAGGATCCCTCTAGCCTTGAAACAGTGTTCTTAGGGTTTCTCTGGAGTGCCATCAAGGAAATCAAGGCTCCTTTCATGTGTGATGTGCAACACGGAATTGCTCTGCACGCAGTGCAGGGGTATCGGGCCTCATCTCGCGGCGAGGGGGAAGTCTCATGGTTTCTCTCGAGTTGCGGTGGGAACCTGGGGTATATTCTCGAGTTACGACGGGGATGACCCTTCCACACACGTGTTTCTTCAGCCACGTCAGGACTCCTGCCTAGTTGCGAGGGACAACTCGGGATTCTCCTCGAGGCTTTGCAGGGCAATTGGGACGCCTCTCCAGCTGAGACGGGAGACCAAGGGTCCCTTTCCACGTGCCACAGGAATCCTGGGACTCCTATCAAGTTTCACGAGGAGTCAGGCATTGTCTCCTTTGGAGGCACTGATCTCCGCATACCTCTGGAGTTTTCAAAGGATTTGAGGCCTCCTGTCGCTATGAGGTGGGGAACTCGGTCTTTCTCTGTGGTCTCCACAGGGGATTCAGACACCCTTTCGTCTTGGGAGAAGCAAGACGAGCCTGCATTCCAGTCACTGCAGGGATATCCGGCCTTATTTCGAGTCAGGGCATCGCGGTGTCCATTCCACTTGAGGCCGCAAACTCAGGGTCCCTCTCACATACCTAGAGATGAGAGAAGCCTCCTCTTGAGGTGCTTGTGGTAAGGTGGTATTCCTCTGGAGTCGAAGCCAGGGACAAACCTCTCATCTCGAGTTGATTTTTGGTCCATGGAGCTCTTTCGTGTTGATACAGTGACCTCAGGATCCCTCTATCCTTGAAACAGTGTTCTTGGGGTTTCTCTGGAGTGCCATGAAGGAAATCAAGGCTCCTTTCATGTGTGATGTGCAACACGGAATTGCTCTGCACGCAGTGCAGGGGAATCGGGCCTCATCTCGCGGCGAGGGGGAAGTCTCATGGTTTTTCTCGAGTTGCGGCGGGAACCTGGGGTATATTCTCGAGTTACGACGGGGATGGCCCTTCCACCCACGTGTTTCTTCAGCGACGTCAGGACTCCTGCCTAGTTGCGAGGGACAACTCTGGATTCTCCTCGAGGCTTGGCAGGGCAATTGGGACGCCTCTCCAGCTCAGGCGGGAGACCAAGTGTCCCTTTCCAAGTGCCACAGGAATCCTGGGACTCCTATCAAGTTTCACGAGGAGTCAGGCATCGTCTCCTTTGGAGGCACTGATCTCCGCGTACCTCTGGAGTTTTCAAAGGATGTGAGGCTATCGGTCGCGATGAGGTGGGGAACTAAGTCTTTCTCTGTGCTTTCCACAGGGAATTCAGACATCCTTTCGTCCTGGGAGATGCAAGACGAGCCTGCATTGAAGTCACTGCAGGGATATCCGGCCTTATTTCGAGTCAGGGCATCGCGGTGTCCATTCCACTTGAGGCCGCAAACTCAGGGTCCCTCTCACATACCTAGAGCTGAGAGAAGCCTCCTCTTGAGGTGCTTGTGGTAAGGTGGTATTCCTCTGGAGACGAATCCAGGGACTAACCTCTCTTTTCGAGTTGATTTTTGGTCCACAGAGTTCTTTCGTGTTGCTACAGTGACCTCAGGATCCCTCTATCCTTGAAACAGTGTTCTTGGGGTTTCTCTGGAGTGCCATGAAGGAAATCAAGGCTCCTTTCATGTGTGATGTGCAACACAGAATTGCTCTGCACGCAGTGCAGGGGAATCGGGCCTCATCTCGCGGCGAGGTGGAAGTCTCATGGTTTTTCTCGAGTTGCGGCGGGAACCTGGGGTATATTCTCGAGTTACGACGGGGATGGCCCTTCCACCCACGTGTTTCTTCAGCGACGTCAGGACTCCTGCCTAGTTGCGAGGGACAACTCGGGATTCTCCTCGAGGCTTGGCAGGGCAATTGGGACGCCTCTCCAGCTGAGACGGGAGACCAAGGGTCCCTTTCCACGTGCCACAGGAATCCTGGGTCTCCTATGAAGTTTCACGAGGAGTCAGGCATCGTCTCCTTTGGAGGCACTGATCTCCGCGTACCTCTGGAGTTTTCAAAGGATGTGAGGCTATCGGTCGCGATGAGGTGGGGAACTAAGTCTTTCTCTGTGCTTTCCACAGGGGATTCAGACATCCTTTCGTCTTGGGAGATGCAAGACGAGCCTGCATTGAAGTCACTGCAGGGATATCCGGCCTTATTTCGCGTCAGGGCATCGCGGTGTCCATTCCACTTGAGGCCGCAAACTCAGGGTCCCTCTCACATACCTAGAGCTGAGAGAAGCCTCCTCTTGAGGTGCTTGTGGTAAGGTGGTATTCCTCTGGAGACGAAGCCAGGGACTAACCTCTCATCTCGAGTTGATTTTTGGCCCACGGAGCTCTTTCGTGTTGCTACAGTGACCTCAGGATGCCTCTAGCCTTGAAACAGTGTTCTTGGGGTTTCTCTGGAGTGCCATCAAGGAAATCAAGGCTCCTTTCATGTGTGATGTGCAAGACGGAATTGCTCTGCACGCAGTACAGGGGAATTGGGCCTCATCTCGCATCGAGGGGGAAGTCTCATGGTTTTTCTCGAGTTGCGGCGGGAACCTGGGGTATATTCTCGAGTTACGACGGGGATGGCCCTTCCACCCACGTGTTTGTTCAGCCACGTCAGGACTCCTGCCTAGTTGCGAGGGACAACTCGGGATTCTCCTCGAGGCTTGGCAGGGCAATTGGGACGCCTCTCCAGCTGAGGCGGGAGAACAAGTGTCCCTTTCCACGTGCCAAAGGAATCCTGGGTCTCCTATCAAGTTTCACGAGGAGTCAGGCATCGTCTCCTTTGGAGGCACTGATCTCCTCATACCTCTGGAGTTTTCAAAGATTTTGAGGCCTCCTGTCGCGATGAGGTGGGAAACTAGGTCTTTCTCTGTGGTCTCCACAGGGGATTCAGACACCCTTTCGTCTTGGGAGATGCAAGACGAGCCTGCATTCCAGTCACTGCAGGAATATCCGGCCTTATTTCGAGTCAGGGCATCGCGGTGTCCATTCCACTTGAGGCCGCAAACTCAGGGTCCCTCTCACATACCTAGAGCTGAGAGAAGCCTCCTCTTGAGGTGCTTGTGGTAAGGTGGTATTCCTCTGGAATCGAAGCCAGGGACTAACCTCTCATCTCGAGTTGATTTTTGGTCCACGGAGCTCTTTCGTGTTGCTACAGTGACCTCAGGATCCCTCTAGCCTTGAAACAGTGTTCTTGGGGTTTCTCTGGAGTGCCATGAAGGTAATCAAGGCTCCTTTCATGTGTGATGTGCAACACAAAATTGCTCTGCACGCAGTGCAGGGAAATCGGGCCTCATCTCGCGGCGAGGGGGAAGTCTCATGGTTTTTCTCGAGTTGCGGCGGGAACCTGGGGTATATTCTCGAGTTACGACGGGGATGGCCCTTCCACCCACGTGTTTGTTCAGCCACGTCAGGACTCTTGCCTAGTTGCGAGACACAACTCGGGATTCTCCTCGAGGCTTGGCAAGGCAATTGGGACGCCTCTCCAGCTGAGGCGGGAGACCAAGCGTCCCTTTCCACGTGCCACAGGAATCCTGGGACTCCTATCAAGATTCACGAGGAGTGAGGCATCGTCTCCTTTGGAGGCACTGATCTCCGCGTACCTCTGGAGTTTTCAAAGGATGTGAGGCCTCCGGTCGCGATGAGGTGGGGAACTAGGTCTTTCTCTGTGGTCTCCACAGGGGATTCAGACATCCTTTCATCTTGGGAGATGCAAGACGAGCCTGCATTCAAGTCACTGCAGGGATATCCAGCCTTATTTCGAGTCAGGGCATCGCGGTGTCCATTCCACTTGAGGCCGCAAACTCAGGGTCCCTCTCACATACATAAAGCTGAGAGAAGCCTCCTCTTGAGGTGCTTGTGGTAAGGTGGTATTCCTCAGGAGTTGAAGCCAGGGACTAACCTCTCATCTCGAGTTGATTTTGGGTCCACGGAGCTCTTTCGTGTTGCTACAGTGACCTCAGGATCCCTCTAGCCTTGAAACAGTGTTCTTGGGGTTTCTCTGGAGTGCCATGAAGGAAATCAAGGCTCCTTTCATGTGTGATGTGCAACACGGAATTGCTCTGCACGCAGTGCAGGGGAATCGGGCCTCATCTCGCGGCGAGGGGGAAGTCTCATGGTTTTTCTCGAGTTGCGGCGGGAACCTGGGGTATATTCTCGAGTTACGACGGGGATGGCCCTTCCACCCACGTGTTTCTTCAGCGACGTCAGGACTCCTGCCTAGTTGCGAGGGACAACTCTGGATTCTCCTCGAGGCTTGGCAGGGCAATTGGGACGCCTCTCCAGCTGAGGCGGGAGACCAAGTGTCCCTTTCCAAGTGCCACAGGAATCCTGGGACTCCTATCAAGTTTCACGAGAAGTCAGGCATCGTCTCCTTTGGAGGCACTGATATCCGCGTACCTCTGGAATTTTCAAAGGATGTGAGGCTATCGGTCGCGATGAGGTGGGAAACTAAGTCTTTCTCTGTGCTTTCCACAGGGGATTCAGACATTCTTTCGTCCAGGGAGAAGCAAGACGAGCCTGCATTGAAGTCACTGCAGGGATATCCAGCCTTATTTCGAGTCAGGGCATCGCGGTGTCCATTCCACTTGAGGCCGCAAACTCAGGGTCCCTCTCACATACCTAGAGCTGAGAGAAGCCTCCTCTTGAGGTGCTTGTGGTAAGGTGGTATTCCTCTGGAGACGAATCCAGGGACTAACCTCTCTTTTCGAGTTGATTTTTGGTCCACAGAGTTCTTTCGTGTTGCTACAGTGACCTCAGGATCCCTCTATCCTTGAAACAGTGTTCTTGGGGTTTCTCTGGAGTGCCATGAAGGAAATCAAGGCTCCTTTCATGTGTGATGTGCAACACGGAATTGCTCTGCACGCAGTGCAGGGGAATCGGGCCTCATCTCGCGGCGAGGGGGAAGTCTCATGGTTTTTCTCGAGTTGCGGCGGGAACCTGGGGTATACTCTCGAGTTACGACGGGGATGGCCCTTCCACACACGTGTTTGTTCAGCCACGTCAGGACTCTTGCCTAGTTGCGAGACACAACTCGGGATTCTCCTCGAGGCTTGGCAAGGCAATTGGGACGCCTCTCCAGCTGAGGCGGGAGACCAAGGGTCCCTTTCCACGTGCCACAGGAATCCTGGGACTCCTATCAAGTTTCACGAGGAGTCAGGCATCGTCTCCTTTGGAGGCACTGATCTCCGTGTACCTCTGGAGTTTTCAAAGGATGTAGGCCTCCGGTCGCGATGAGGTGGGGAACTAGGTCTTTCTCTGTGGTCTCCACAGGGGATTCAGACATCCTTTCATCTTGGGAGATGCAAGACGAGCCTGCATTCAAGTCACTGCAGGGATATCCAGCCTTATTTCGCGTCAGGGCATCGCGGTGTCCATTCCACTTGAGTCCGCAAACTCAGGGTCCCTCTCACATACATAGAGCTGAGAGAAGCCTCCTCTTGAGGTGCTTGTGGTAAGGTGGTATTCCTCAGGAGTCGAAGCCAGGGACGAACCTCTCATCTCGAGTTGATTTTTGGCCCACGGAGCTCTTTCGTGTTGCTACAGTGACCTCAGGATCCCTCTAGCCTTGAAACAGTGTTCTTGGGGTTTCTCTGGAGTGCCATCAAGGAAATCAAGGCTCCTTTCATGTGTGATGTGCAACACGGAATTGCTCTGCACGCAGTGCAGGGGAATCGGGCCTCATCTCGCAGCGAGGGGGAAGTCTCATGGTTTTTCTCGAGTTGCGGCGGGAACCTGGGGTATATTCCCGAGTTACGACGGGGATGGCCCTTCCACCCACGTGTTTCTTCAGCGACGTCAGGACTCCTGCCTAGTTGCGAGGGACAACTCTGGATTCTCCTCGAGGCTTGGCAGGGCAATTGGGACGCCTCTCCAGCTGAGGCGGGAGACCAAGTGTCCCTTTCCAAGTGCCACAGGAATCCTGGGACTCCTAACAAGTTTCACGAGAAGTCAGGCATCGTCTCCTTTGGAGGCACTGATCTCCGCGTACCTCTGGAGTTTTCAAAGGATGTGAGGCTATCGGTCGCGATGAGCTGGGGAACTAAGTCTTTCTCTGTGCTTTCCACAGGGGATTCAGACATCCTTTCGTCTTGGGAGATGCAAGACGAGCCTGCATTGAAGTCACTGCAGGGATATCCGGCCTTATTTCGAGTCAGGGCATCACGGTGTCCATTCCACTTGAGGCCGCAAACTCAGGGTCCCTCTCACATACCTAGAGCTGAGAGAAGCCTCCTCTTGAGGTGCTTGTGGTAAGGTGGTATTCCTCTGGAGACGAATCCAGGGACTAACCTCTCTTTTCGAGTTGTTTTGTGGTCCACAGAGTTCTTTCGTGTTGCTACAGTGACCTCAGGATCCCTCTAGCCTTGAAACAGTGTTCTTGGGGTTTCTCTGGAGTGCCATCAAGGAAATCAAGGCTCCTTTCATGTGTGATGTGCAAGACGGAATTGCTCTGCACGCAGTACAGGGGAATCGGCCCTCATCTCGCATCGAGGGGGAAGTCTCATGGTTTTTCTCGAGTTGCGGCGGGAACCTGGGGTATATTCTCGAGTTACGACGGGGATGGCCCTTCCACACACGTGTTTGTTCAGCCACGTCAGGACTCCTGCCTAGTTGCGAGGGACAACTCGGGATTCTCCTCGAGGCTTGGCAGGGCAATTGGAACGCCTCTCCAGCTGAGGCGGGAGACCAAGGGTCCCTTTCCACGTGCCACAAGAATCCTGGGACTCCTATCAAGTTTCACGAGGAGTCAGGCATCGTCTCCTTTGGAGGCACTGATCTCCGCGTACCTCTGGAGTTTTCAAAGAATGTGAGGCCTCCGGTCGCGATGAGGTGGGGAACTAGGTCTTTCTCTGTGGTCTCCACAGGGGATTCAGACATCCTTTCTTCTTGGGAGATGCAAGACGAGCCTGCATTCCAGTCACTGCAGGGATATCCAGCCTTATTTCGCGTCAGGGCATCGCGGTGTCCATTCCACTTGAGGCCGCAAACTCAGGGTCCCTCTCACATACCTAGAGCTGAGAGAAGCCTCCTCTTGAGGTGCTTGTGGTAAGTTGGTATTCCTCTGGAGTCGAAGCCAGGGACTAACCTCTCATCTCGAGTTGATTTTTGGTCCACGGAGCTCTTTCGTGTTGCTACAGTGACCTCAGGATCCCTCTAGCCTTGAAACAGTGTTCTTGGGGTTTCTCTGGAGTGCCATCAAGGAAATCAAGGCTCCTTTCATGTGTGATGTGCAACACAGAATTGCTCTGCACGCAGTGCAGGGGAATCGGGCCTCATCTCGCGGCGAGGGGGAAGTCTCATGGTTTTTCTCGAGTTGCGGCGGGAACCTGGGGTATATTCTCGAGTTACGACGGGGATGGCCCTTCCACACACGTGTTTGTTCAGCCACGTCAGGACTCTTGCCTAGTTGCGAGACACAACTCGGGATTCTCCTCGAGGCTTGGCAAGGCAATTGGGACGCCTCTCCAGCTGAGGCGGGAGACCAAGGGTCCCTTTCCACGTGCCACAGGAATCCTGGGACTCCTATCAAGTTTCACGAGGAGTCAGGCATCGTCTCCTTTGCAGGCACTGATCTCCGCGTACCTCTGGAGTTTTCAAAGGATGTGAGGCCTCCGGTCGCGATTAGGTGGGGAACTAGGTCTTTCTCTGTGCTTTCCACAGGGAATTCAGACATCCTTTCGTCCTGGGAGATGCAAGACGAGCCTGCATTGAAGTCACTGCAGGGATATCCGGCCTTATTTCGAGTCAGGGCATCGCGGTGTCCATTCCACTTGAGGCCGCAAACTCAGGGTCCCTCTCACATACCTAGAGCTGAGAGAAGCCTCCTCTTGAGGTGCTTGTGGTAAGGTGGTATTCCTCTGGAGACGAATCCAGGGACTAACCTCTCTTTTCGAGTTGATTTTTGGTCCACGGAGCTCTTTCGTGTTGCTACAGTGACCTCAGGATCCCTCTATCCTTGAAACAGTGTTCTTGGGGTTTCTCTGGAGTGCCATCAAGGAAATCAAGGCTCCTTTCATGTGTAATGTGCAAGACGGAATTGCTCTGCACGCAGTACAGTGGAATCGGGCCTCATCTCGCATCGAGGGGGAAGTCTCATGGTTTTTCTCGAGTTGCGGCGGGAACCTGGGGTATATTCTCGAGTTACGACGGGGATGGCCCTTCCACCCACGTGTTTGTTCAGCCACGTCAGGACTCCTGCCTAGTTGCGAGGGAAAACTCGGGATTCTCCTCGAGGCTTGGCACGGCAATTGGAACGCCTCTCCAGCTGAGGCGGGAGACCAAGGGTCCCTTTCCACGTGCCACAGGAATCCAGGGACTCCTATCAAGTTTCACGAGGAGTCAGGCATCGTCTCCTTTGGAGGCACTGATCTCCGCGTACCTCTGGAGTTTTCAAAGGATGTGAGGCCTCCGGTCGCGATGAGGTGGGGAACTAGGTCTTTCTCTGTGGTCTCCACAGGGGATTCAGACATCCTTTCGTCTTGGGAGATGCAAGACGAGCCTGCATTCCAGGCACTGCAGGGATATCCGGCCTTATTTCGAGTCAGGGCATCGCGGTGTCCATTCCACTTGAGGCCGCAAACTCAGGGTCCCTCTCACATACCTAGAGCTGAGAGAAGCCTCCTCTTGAGGTGCTTGTGGTAAGGTGGTATTCCTCTGGAGACGAATCCAGGGACTAACCTCTCTTTTCGAGTTGATTTTTGGTCCACAGAGTTCTTTCGTGTTGCTACAGTGACCTCAGGATCCCTCTATCCTTGAAACAGTGTTCTTGGGGTTTCTCTGGAGTGCCATCAAGGAAATCAAGGCTCCTTTCATGTGTGATGTGCAAGACGGAATTGCTCTGCACGCAGTACAGGGGAATCGGGCCTCATCTCGCGGCGAGGGGGAAGTCTCATGGTTTTTCTCGAGTTGCGGCGGGAACCTGGGGTATATTCTCGAGTTACGACGGGGATGGCCCTTCCACACACGTGTGTGTTCAGCCACGTCAGGACTCTTGCCTAGTTGCGAGACACAACTCGGGATTCTCCTCGAGGCTTGGCAAGGCAATTGAGACGCCTCTCCAGCTGAGGCGGGAGACCAAGGGTCCCTTTCCACGTGCCACAGGAATCCTGGGACTCCTATCAAGTTTCACGAGGAGTCAGGCATCGTCTCCTTTGGAGGCACTGATCTCCGCGTACCTCTGGAATTTTCAAAGGATGTGAGGCCTCCGGTCGCGATGAGGTGGGGAACTAAGTCTTTCTCTGTGGTCTCCACAGGGGATTCAGACATCCTTTCATCTTGGGAGATGCAAGAAGAGCCTGCATTCAAGTCACTGCAGGGATATCCAGCCTTATTTCGCGTCAGGGCATCGCGGTGTCCATTCCACTTGAGGCCGCAAACTCAGGGTCCCTCTCACATACATAGAGCTGAGAGAAGCCTCCTCTTGAGGTGCTTGTGGTAAGGTGGTATTCCTCAGGAGTCGAAGCCAGGGACTAACCTCTCATCTCGAGTTGATTTTTGGCCCACGGAGCTCTTTCGTGTTGCTACAGTGACCTCAGGATCCCTCTAGCCTTGAAACAGTGTTCTTGGGGTTTCTCTGGAGTGCCATGAAGGAAATCAAGGCTCCTTTCATGTGTGATGTGCAACACAGAATTGCTCTGCACGCAGTGCAGGGGAATCGGGCCTCATCTCGCGGCGAGGGGGAAGTCTCATGGTTTTTCTCGAGTTGCGGCGGGAACCTGGGGTATATTCTCGAGTTACGACGGGGATGGCCCTTCCACACACGTGTTTGTTCAGCCACGTCAGGACTCTTGCCTAGTTGCGAGACACAACTCGGGATTCTCCTCGAGGCTTGGCAAGGCAATTGGGACGCCTCTCCAGCTGAGGCGGGAGACCAAGGGTCCCTTTCCACGTGCCACAGGAATCCTGGGTCTCCTATCAAGTTTCACGAGGAGTCAGGCATCGTCTCCTTTGGAGGCACTGATCTCCGCGTACCTCTGGAGTTTTCAAAGGATGTGAGGCCTCCGGTCGCGATGAGGTGGGGAACTAGGTCTTTCTCTGTGGTCTCCACAGGGGATTCAGACATCCTTTCACCTTGGGAGATGCAAGACGAGCCTGCATTCAAGTCACTGCAGCGATATCCAGCCTTATTTCGCGTCAGGGCATCGCGGTGTCCATTCCACTTGAGGCCGCAAACTCAGGGTCCCTCTCACATACCTAGAGCTGAGTGTAGCCTCCTCTTGAGGTGCTTGTGGTAAGGTGGTGTTCCTCTGGAGTCGAAGCCAGGGACTAACCTCTCATCTCGAGTTGATTTTTGGCCCACGGAGCTCTTTCGTGTTGCTACAGTGACCTCAGGATCCCTCTAGCCTTGAAACAGTGTTCTTGGGGTTTCTCTGGAGTGCCATCAAGGAAATCAAGCCTCCTTTCATGTGTGATGTGCACCACGGAATTGCTCTGCACGCAGTGCAGGGGAATCGGGCCTCATCTCGCGGCGAGGGGGAAGTCTCATGGTTTTTCTCGAGTTGCGGCGGGAACCTGGGGTATATTCTCGAGTTACGACGGGGATGGCCCTTCCACCCACGTGTTTCTTCAGCGACGTCAGGACTCCTGCCTAGTTGCGAGGGACAACTCTGGATTCTCCTCGAGTCTTGGCAGGGCAATTGGGACGCCTCTCCAGCTGAGGCGGGAGACCAAGTGTCCGTTTCCAAGTGCCACAGGAATCCTGGGACTCCTATCAAGTTTCACGAGGAGTCAGGCATCATCTCCTTTGGAGGCACTGATCTCCGCGTACCTCTGGAGTTTTCAAAGGATGTGAGGCTATCGGTCGCGATGAGGTGGGGAACTAAGTCTTTCTCTGTGCTTTCCACAGGGGATTCAGACATCCTTTCGTCCTGGGAGATGCAAGACGAGCCTGCATTGAAGTCACTGCCGGGATATCCGGCCTTATTTCGAGTCAGGGCATCGCGGTGTCCATTCCACTTGAGGCCGCAAACTCAGGGTCCCTCTCACATACCTAGAGCTGAGAGAAGCCTCCTCTTGAGGGGCTTGTGGTAAGGTGGTATTCCTCTGGAGACGAATCCAGGGACTAACCTCTCTTTTCGAGTTGATTTTTGGTCCACAGAGTTCTTTCGTGTTGCTACAGTGACCTCAGGACCCCTCTATCCTTGAAACAGTGTTCTTGGGGTTTCTCTGGAGTGCCATCAAGGAAATCAAGGCTCCTTTCATGTGTGATGTGCAAGACGGAATTGCTCTGCACGCAGTACAGGGGAATCGGGCCTCATCTCGCATCGAGGGGGAAGTCTCATGGTTTTTCTCGAGTTGCGGCGGGAACCTGGGGTATATTCTCGAGTTACGACGGGGATGGCCCTTCCACCCACGTGTTTGTTCAGCCACGTCAGGACTCCTGCCTAGTTGCGAGGGACAACTCGGGATTCTCCTCGAGGCTTGGCAGGGTAATTGGAACGCCTCTCCAGCTGAGGCGGTAGACCAAGGGTACCTTTCCACGTGCCACAAGAATCCTGGGACTCCTATCAAGTTTCACGAAGAGTCAGGCATCGTCTCCTTTGGAGGCACTGATCTCCGCGTACCTCTGGAGTTTTCAAAGGATGTGAGGCCTCCGGTCGCGATGAGGTGGGTAACTAGGTCTTTCTCTGTGGTCTCCACAGGGGATTCAGACATCCTTTCTTCTTGGGAGATGCAAGACGAGCCTGCATTCAAGTCACTGCAGGGATATCCGGCCTTATTTCGAGTCAGGGCATCGCGGTGTCCATTCCACTTGAGGCCGCAAACTCAGGATCCCTCTCACATACCTAGAGCTGAGAGAAGCCTCCTCTTGAGGTGCTTGTGGTAAGGTGGTATTCCTCCGGAGTCGAAGCCTGGTACTAACCTCTCATCTCGTGTTGATTCTTGGTCCACGGAGCTCTTTCGTGTTGCTACAGTGACCTCAGGATCCCTCTAGCCTTGAAACAGTGTTCTTAGGGTTTCTCTGGAGTGCCATCAAGGAAATCAAGGCTCCTTTCATGTGTGATGTGCAACACGGAATTGCTCTGCACGCAGTGCAGGGGTATCGGGCCTCATCTCGCGGCGAGGGGGAAGTCTCATGGTTTCTCTCGAGTTGCGGTGGGAACCTGGGGTATATTCTCGAGTTACGACGGGGATGACCCTTCCACACACGTGTTTCTTCAGCGACGTCAGGACTCCTGCCTAGTTGCGAGGGACAACTCGGGATTCTCCTCGAGGCTTTGCAGGGCAATTGGGACGCCTCTCCAGCTGAGACGGGAGACCAAGGGTCCCTTTCCACGTGCCACAGGAATCCTGGGACTCCTATCAAGTTTCACAAGGAGTCAGGCATTGTCTCCTTTGGAGGCACTGATCTCCGCATACCTCTGGAGTTTTCAAAGGATTTGAGGCCTCCTGTCGCTATGAGGTGGGGAACTAGGTCTTTCTCTGTGGTCTCCACAGGGGATTCAGACACCCTTTCGTCTTGGGAGATGCAAGACGAGCCTGCATTCCAGTCACTGCAGGGATATCCGGCCTTATTTCGAGTCAGGGCATCGCGGTGTCCATTCCACTTGAGGCCGCAAACTCAGGGTCCCTCTCACATACCTAGAGATGAGAGAAGCCTCCTCTTGAGGTGCTTGTGGTAAGGTGGTATTCCTCTGGAGTCGAAGCCAGGGACAAACCTCTCATCTCGAGTTGATTTTTGGTCCATGGAGCTCTTTCGTGTTGTTACAGTGACCTCAGGATCCCTCTAGCCTTGAAACAGTGTTCTTGGGGATTCTCTGGAGTGCCATCAAGGAAATCAAGGCTCCTTTCATGTGTGATGTGCAACACAGAATTGCTCTGCACGCAGTGCAAGGGAATCGGGCCTCATCTCGTGGCGAGGGGGAAGTCTCATGATTTTTCTCGAGTTGCGGCGGGAACCTGGGGTATATTCTCGAGTTACGACGGGGATGGCCCTTCCACACACGTGTTTGTTCAACCACGTCAGGACTCTTGCCTAGTTGCGAGACACAACTCGGGATTCTCCTCGAGGCTTGGCAAGGCAATTGGGACGCCTCTCCAGCTGAGGCGGGAGACCAAGTGTCCCTTTCCACGTGCCACAGGAATCCTGGGACTCCTATCAAGTTTCACGAGGAGTCAGGCATCGTCTCCTTTGGAGGCACTGATCTCCGCGTACCTCTGGAGTTTTCAAAGGATGTGAGGCCTCCGGTCGAGATGAGGTGGGGAATTAGGTGTTTCTCTGTGGTCTCCACAGGGGATTCAGACATCCTTTCGTCCTGGGAGATGCAAGACGAGCCTGCATTCAAGTCACTGCAGGGATATCCGGCCTTATTTCGAGTCAGGGCATCGCGGTGTCCATTCCACTTGAGGCCGCAAACTCAGGGTCCCTCTCACATACCTAGAGCTGAGAGAAGCCTCCTCTTGAGGTGCTTGTGGTAAGGTGGTATTCCTCTGGAGACGAATCCAGGGACTAACCTCTCTTTTCGAGTTGATTTTTGGTCCACAGAGTTCTTTCGTGTTGCTACAGTGACCTCAGGATCCCTCTATCCTTGAAACAGTGTTCTTGGGGTTTCTCTGGAGTGCCATCAAGGAAATCAAGGCTCCTTTCATGTGTGATGTGCAAGACGGAATTGCTCTGCACGCAGTACAGTGGAATCGGGCCTCATCTCGCATCGAGGGGGAAGTCTCATGGTTTTTCTCGAGTTGCGGCGGGAACCTGGGGTATATTCTCGAGTTACGACGGGGATGGCCCTTCCACCCACGTGTTTGTTCAGCCACGTCAGGACTCCTGCCTAGTTGCGAGGGACAACTCGGGATTCTCCTCGAGGCTTGGCACGGCAATTGGAACGCCTCTCCAGCTGAGGCGGGAGACCAAGGGTCCCTTTCCACGTGCCACAGGAATCCAGGGACTCCTATCAAGTTTCACGAGGAGTCAGGCATCGTCTCCTTTGGAGGCACTGATCTCCGCGTACCTCTGGAGTTTTCAAAGGATGTGAGGCCTCCGGTCGCGATGAGGTGGGGAACTAGGTCTTTCTCTGTGGTCTCCACAGGGGATTCAGACATCCTTTCGTCTTGGGAGATGCAAGACGAGCCTTCATTCCAGGCACTGCAGGGATATCCGGCCTTATTTCGAGTCAGGGCATCGCGGTGTCCATTCCACTTGAGGCCGCAAACTCAGGGTCCCTCTCACATACCTAGAGCTGAGAGAAGCCTCCTCTTGAGGTGCTTGTGGTAAGGTGGTATTCCTCTGGAGACGAATCCAGGGACTAACCTCTCTTTTCGAGTTGATTTTTGGTCCACAGAGTTCTTTCGTGTTGCTACAGTGACCTCAGGATCCCTCTATCCTTGAAACAGTGTTCTTGGGGTTTCTCTGGAGTGCCATCAAGGAAATCAAGGCTCCTTTCATGTGTGATGTGCAAGACGGAATTACTCTGCACGCAGTACAGGGGAATCGGGCCTCATTTCGCGGCGAGGGGGAAGTCTCATGGTTTTTCTCGAGTTGCGGCGGGAACCTGGGGTATATTCTCGAGTTACGACGGGGATGGCCCTTCCACACACGTGTGTGTTCAGCCACGTCAGGACTCTTGCCTAGTTGCGAGACACAACTCGGGATTCTCCTCGAGGCTTGGCAAGGCAAGTGAGACGCCTCTCCAGCTGAGGCGGGAGACCAAGGGTCCCTTTCCACGTGCCACAGGAATCCTGGGACTCCTATCAAGTTTCACGAGGAGTCAGGCATCGTCTCCTTTGGAGGCACTGATCTCCGCGTACCTCTGGAGTTTTCAAAGGATGTGAGGCCTCCGGTCGCGATGAGGTGGGGAACTAAGTCTTTCTCTGTGGTCTCCACAGGGGATTCAGACATCCTTTCATCTTGGGAGATGCAAGAAGAGCCTGCATTCAAGTCACTGCAGGGATATGCAGCCTTATTTCGCGTCAGGGCATCGCGGTGTCCATTCCACTTGAGGCCGCAAACTCAGGGTCCCTCTCACATACATAGAGCTGAGAGAAGCCTCCTCTTGAGGTGCTTGTGGTAAGGTGGTATTCCTCAGGAGTCGAAGCCAGGGACTAACCTCTCATCTCGAGTTAATTTTTGGCCCACGGAGCTCTTTCGTGTTGCTACAGTGACCTCAGGATCCCTCTAGCCTTGAAACAGTGTTCTTGGGGTTTCTCTGGAGTGCCATCAAGGAAATCAAGGCTCCTTTCATGTGTGATGTGCAACACAGAATTGCTCTGCACGCAGTGCAGGGGAATCGGGCCTCATCTCGCGGCGAGGGGGAAGTCTCATGGTTTTTCTCGAGTTGCGGCGGGAACCTGGGGTATATTCTCGAGTTACGACGGGGATGGCCCTTCCACACACGTGTTTGTTCAGCCACGTCAGGACTCTTGCCTAGTTGCGAGACACAACTCGGGATTCTCCTCGAGGCTTGGCAAGGCAATTGGGACGCCTCTCCAGCTGAGGCGGGAGACCAAGGGTCCCTTTCCACGTGCCACAGGAATCCTGGGACTCCTATCAAGTTTCACGAGGAGTCAGGCATCGTCTCCTTTGGAGGCACTGATCTCCGCGTACCTCTGGAGTTTTCAAAGGATGTGAGGCCTCCGGTCGCGATGAGGTGGGGAACTAGGTCTTTCTCTGTGGTCTCCACAGGGGATTCAGACATCCTTTCATCTTGGGAGATGCAAGACGAGCCTGCATTCAAGTCACTGCAGCGATATCCAGCCTTATTTCGCGTCAGGGCATCGCGGTGTCCATTCCACTTGAGGCCGCAAACTCAGGGTCCCTCTCACATACCTAGAGCTGAGTGTAGCCTCCTCTTGAGGTGCTTGTGGTAAAGTGGTGTTCCTCTGGAGTCGAAGCCAGGGACTAACCTCTCATCTCGAGTTGATTTTTGGCCCACGGAGCTCTTTCGTGTTGCTACAGTGACCTCAGGATCCCTCTATCCTTGAAACAGTGTTCTTGGGGTTTCTCTGGAGTGCCATCAAGGAAATCAAGCCTCCTTTCATGTGTGATGTGCACCACGGAATTGCTCTGCACGCAGTGCAGGGGAATCGGGCCTCATCTCGCGGCGAGGGGGAAGTCTCATGGTTTTTCTCGAGTTGCGGCGGGAACCTGGGGTATATTCTCGAGTTACGACGGGGATGGCCCTTCCACCCACGTGTTTCTTCAGCGACGTCAGGACTCCTGCCTAGTTGCGAGGGACAACTCTGGATTCTCCTCGAGTCTTGGCAGGGCAATTGGGACGCCTCTCCAGCTGAGGCGGGAGACCAAGTGTCCGTTTCCAAGTGCCACAGGAATCCTGGGACTCCTATCAAGTTTCACGAGGAGTCAGGCATCATCTCCTTTGGAGGCACTGATCTCCGCGTACCTCTGGAGTTTTCAAAGGATTTGAGGCTATCGGTCGCGATGAGGTGGGGAACTAAGTCTTTCTCTGTGCTTTCCACAGGGGATTCAGACATCCTTTCGTCCTGGGAGATGCAAGACGAGCCTGCATTGAAGTCACTGCAGGGATATCCGGCCTTATTTCGAGTCAGGGCATCGCGGTGTCCATTCCACTTGAGGCCGCAAACTCAGGGTCCCTCTCACATACCTAGAGCTGAGAGAAGCCTCCTCTTGAGGTGCTTGTGGTAAGGTGGTATTCCTCTGGAGACGAATCCAGGGACTAACCTCTCTTTTCGAGTTGATTTTTGGTCCACAGAGTTCTTTCGTGTTGCTACAGTGACCTCAGGACCCCTCTATCCTTGAAACAGTGTTCTTGGGGTTTCTCTGGAGTGCCATCAAGGAAATCAAGGCTCCTTTCATGTGTGATGTGCAAGACGGAATTGCTCTGCACGCAGTACAGGGGAATCGGGCCTCATCTCGCATCGAGGGGGAAGTCTCATGGTTTTTCTCGAGTTGCGGCGGGAACCTGGGGTATATTCTCGAGTTACGACGGGGATGGCCCTTCCACCCACGTGTTTGTTCAGCCACGTCAGGACTCCTGCCTAGTTGCGAGGGACAACTCGGGATTCTCCTCGAGGCTTGGCAGGGTAATTGGAACGCCTCTCCAGCTGAGGCGGTAGACCAAGGGTACCTTTCCACGTGCCACAAGAATCCTGGGACTCCTATCAAGTTTCACGAAGAGTCAGGCATCGTCTCCTTTCGAGGCACTGATCTCCGCGTACCTCTGGAGTTTTCAAAGGATGTGAGGCCTCCGGTCGCGATGAGGTGGGTAACTAGGTCTTTCTCTGTGGTCACCACAGGGGATTCAGACATCCTTTCTTCTTGGGAGATGCAAGACGAGCCTGCATTCAAGTCACTGCAGGGATATCCGGCCTTATTTCGAGTCAGGGCATCGCGGTGTCCATTCCACTTGAGGCCGCAAACTCAGGATCCCTCTCACATACCTAGAGCTGAGAGAAGCCTCCTCTTGAGGTGCTTGTGGTAAGGTGGTATTCCTCCGGAGTCGAAGCCTGGTACTAACCTCTCATCTCGTGTTGATTCTTGGTCCACGGAGCTCTTTCGTGTTGCTACAGTGACCTCAGGATCCCTCTAGCCTTGAAACAGTGTTCTTAGGGTTTCTCTGGAGTGCCATCAAGGAAATCAAGGCTCCTTTCATGTGTGATGTGCAACACGGAATTGCTCTGCACGCAGTGCAGGGGTATCGGGCCTCATCTCGCGGCGAGGGGGAAGTCTCATGGTTTCTCTCGAGTTGCGGTGGGAACCTGGGGTATATTCTCGAGTTACGACGGGGATGACCCTTCCACACACGTGTTTCTTCAGCGACGTCTGGACTCCTGCCTAGTTGCGAGGGACAACTCGGGATTCTCCTCGAGGCTTTGCAGGGCAATTGGGACGCCTCTCCAGCTGAGACGGGAGACCAAGGGTCCCTTTCCACGTGCCACAGGAATCCTGGGTCTCCTATCAAGTTTCACGAGGAGTCAGGCATTGTCTCCTTTGGAGGCACTGATCTCCGCATACCTCTGGAGTTTTCAAAGGATTTGAGGCCTCCTGTCGCTATGAGGTGGGGAACTCGGTCTTTCTCTGTGGTCTCCACAGGGGATTCAGACACCCTTTCGTCTTGGGAGATGCAAGACGAGCCTGCATTCCAGTCACTGCAGGGATATCCGGCCTTATTTCGAGTCAGGGCATCGCGGTGTCCATTCCACTTGAGGCCGCAAACTCAGGGTCCCTCTCACATACCTAGAGATGAGAGAAGCCTCCTCTTGAGGTGCTTGTGGTAAGGTGGTATTCCTCTGGAGTCGAAGCCAGGGACAAACCTCTCATCTCGAGTTGATTTTTGGTCCATGGAGCTCTTTCGTGTTGTTACAGTGACCTCAGGATCCCTCTAGCCTTGAAACAGTGTTCTTGGGGATTCTCTGGAGTGCCATCAAGGAAATCAAGGCTCCTTTCATGTGTGATGTGCAACACAGAATTGCTCTGCACGCAGTGCAGGGGAATCGGGCCTCATCTCGTGGCGAGGGGGAAGTCTCATGATTTTTCTCGAGTTGCGGCGGGAACCTGGGGTATATTCTCGAGTTACGACGGGGATGGCCCTTCCACACACGTGTTTGTTCAACCACGTCAGGACTCTTGCCTAGTTGCGAGACACAACTCGGGATTCTCCTCGAGGCTTGGCAAGGCAATTGGGACGCCTCTCCAGCTGAGGCGGGAGACCAAGTGTCCCTTTCCACGTGCCACAGGAATCCTGGGACTCCTATCAAGTTTCACGAGGAGTCAGGCATCGTCTCCTTTGGAGGCACTGATCTCCGCGTACCTCTGGAGTTTTCAAAGGATGTGAGGCCTCCGGTCGAGATGAGGTGGGGAATTAGGTGTTTCTCTGTGGTCTCCACAGGGGATTCAGACATCCTTTCTTCCTGGGAGATGCAAGACGAGCCTGCATTCAAGTCACTGCAGGGATATCCGGCCTTATTTCGAGTCAGGGCATCGCGGTGTCCTTTCCCCTTGAGGCCGCAAACTCAGGATCCCTCTCACATACCTAGAGCTGAGAGAAGCCTCCTCTTCAGTTGCTTGTGGTAAGTTGGTATTCCTCAGGAGTCGAAACCAGGGACTAACCTCTCATCTCGAGTTGATTCTTGGTCCACGGAGCTCTTTCGTGTTGCTACAGTGACCTCAGGATCCCTCTAGCCTTGAAACAGTGTTCTTGGGGTTTCTCTGGAGTGCCATCAAGGAAATCAAGGCTCCTTTCATGTGTGATGTGCAACACGGAATTGCTCTGCACGCAGTGCAGGGGAATCGGGCCTCATCTCGCGGCGAGGGGGAAGTCTCATGGTTTTTCTCGAGTTGCGGCGGGAACCTGGGGTATATTCTCGAGTTACGACGGGGATGGCCCTTCCACCCACGTGTTTCTTCAGCGACGTCAGGACTCCTGCCTAGTTGCGAGGGACAACTCGGGATTCTCCTCGAGGCTTTGCAGGGCAATTGGGACGCCTCTCCAGCTGAGACGGGAGACCAAGGGTCCCTTTCCACGTGCCACAGGAATCCTGGGTCTCCTATGAAGTTTCACGAGGAGTCAGGCATCGTCTCCTTTGGAGGCACTGATCTCCGCATACCTCTGGAGTTTTCAAAGGATTTGAGGCCTCCTGTCGCGATGAGGTGGGGAACTACGTCTTTCTCTGTGGTCTCCACAGGGGATTCAGACACCCTTTCGTCTTGGGAGATGCAAGACGAGCCTGCATTCCAGTCACTGCAGGGATATCCGGCCTTATTTCGAGTCAGAGCATCACGGTGTCCATTCCACTTGAGGCCGCAAACTCAGGGTCCCTCTCACATACCTAGAGCTGAGAGAAGCCTCCTCTTGAGGTGCTTGTGGTAAGGTGGTATTCCTCTGGAGTCGAAGCCAGGGTCTAACCTCTCATCTCGAGTTGATTTTTGGTCCACAGAGTTCTTTCGTGTTGATACAGTGACCTCAGGATCCCTCTATCCTTGAAACAGTGTTCTTGGGGTTTCTCTGGAGTGCCATCAAGGAAATCAAGGCTCCTTTCATGTGTGATGTGCAACACAGAATAGCTCTGCACGCAGTGCAGAGGAATCGGGCCTCATCTCGCGGCGAGGGGGAAGTCTCATGGTTTTTCTCGAGTTGCGGCGGGAACCTGGGGTATATTCTCGAGTTACGACGGGGATGGCCCTTCCACACACGTGTTTGTTCAGCCACGTCAGGACTCTTGCCTAGTTGCGAGACACAACTCGGGATACTCCTCGAGGCTTGGCAAGGCAATTGGGACGCCTCTCCAGCTGAGGCGGGAGACCAAGGGTCCCTTTCCACGTGCCACAGGAATCCTGGGACTCCTATCAAGTTTCACGAGGAGTCAGGCATCGTCTCCTTTGGAGGCACTGATCTCCGCGTACCTCTGGAGTTTTCAAAGGATGTGAGGCCTCCGGTCGCGATGAGGTGGGGAACTTGGTCTTTCTCTGTGGTCTCCACAGGGGATTCAGACATCCTTTCATCTTGGGAGATGCAAGACGAGCCTGCATTCAAGTCACTGCAGGGATATCCAGCCTTATTTCGCGTCCGGGCATCGCGGTGTCCATTCCACTTGAGGCCGCAAACTCAGGGTCCCTCTCACATACCTAGAGCTGAGAGAAGCCTCCTCTTGAGGTGCTTGTGGTAAGGTGGTATTCCTCTGGAGTCGAAGCCAGGGACAAACCTCTCATCTCGAGTTGATTTTTGGTCCATGGAGCTCTTTCGTGTTGTTACAGTGACCTCAGGATCCCTCTAGCCTTGAAACAGTGTTCTTGGGGATTCTCTGGAGTGCCATCAAGGAAATCAAGGCTCCTTTCATGTGTGATGTGCAACACAGAATTGCTCTGCACGCAGTGCAAGGGAATCGGGCCTCATCTCGTGGCGAGGGGGAAGTCTCATGATTTTTCTCGAGTTGCGGCGGGAACCTGGGGTATATTCTCGAGTTACGACGGGGATGGCCCTTCCACACACGTTTTTGTTCAACCACGTCAGGACTCTTGCCTAGTTGCGAGACACAACTCGGGATTCTCCTCGAGGCTTGGCAAGGCAATTGGGACGCCTCTCCAGCTGAGGCGGGAGACCAAGTGTCCCTTTCCACGTGCCACAGGAATCCTGGGACTCCTATCAAGTTTCACGAGGAGTCAGGCATCGTCTCCTTTGGAGGCACTGATCTCCGCGTACCTCTGGAGTTTTCAAAGGATGTGAGGCCTCCGGTCGAGATGAGGTGGGGAATTAGGTGTTTCTCTGTGGTCTCCACAGGGGATTCAGACATCCTTTCGTCCTGGGAGATGCAAGACGAGCCTGCATTGAAGTCACTGCAGGGATATCCGGCCTTATTTCGAGTCAGGGCATCGCGGTGTCCATTCCACTTGAGGCCGCAAACTCAGGGTCCCTCTCACATACCTAGAGCTGAGAGAAGCCTCCTCTTGAGGTGCTTGTGGTAAGGTGGTATTCCTCTGGAGACGAATCCAGGGACTAACCTCTCTTTTCGAGTTGATTTTTGGTCCACAGAGTTCTTTCGTGTTGCTACAGTGACCTCAGGATCCCTCTATCCTTGAAACAGTGTTCTTGGGGTTTCTCTGGAGTGCCATCAAGGAAATCAAGGCTCCTTTCATGTGTGATGTGCAAGACGGAATTGCTCTGCACGCAGTACAGTGGAATCGGGCCTCATCTCGCATCGAGGGGGAAGTCTCATGGTTTTTCTCGAGTTGCGGCGGGAACCTGGGGTATATTCTCGAGTTACGACGGGGATGGCCCTTCCACCCACGTGTTTGTTCAGCCACGTCAGGACTCCTGCCTAGTTGCGAGGGACAACTCGGGATTCTCCTCGAGGCTTGGCACGGCAATTGGAACGCCTCTCCAGCTGAGGCGGGAGACCAAGGGTCCCTTTCCACGTGCCACAGGAATCCAGGGACTCCTATCAAGTTTCACGAGGAGTCAGGCATCGTCTCCTTTGGAGGCACTGATCTCCGCGTACCTCTGGAGTTTTCAAAGGATGTGAGGCCTCCGGTCGCGATGAGGTGGGGAACTAGGTCTTTCTCTGTGGTCTCCACAGGGGATTCAGACATCCTTTCGTCTTGGGAGATGCAAGACGAGCCTTCATTCCAGGCACTGCAGGGATATCCGGCCTTATTTCGAGTCAGGGCATCGCGGTGTCCATTCCACTTGAGGCCGCAAACTCAGGGTCCCTCTCACATACCTAGAGCTGAGAGAAGCCTCCTCTTGAGGTGCTTGTGGTAAGGTGGTATTCCTCTGGAGACGAATCCAGGGACTAACCTCTCTTTTCGAGTTGATTTTTGGTCCACAGAGTTCTTTCGTGTTGCTACAGTGACCTCAGGATCCCTCTATCCTTGAAACAGTGTTCTTGGGGTTTCTCTGGAGTGCCATCAAGGAAATCAAGGCTCCTTTCATGTGTGATGTGCAAGACGGAATTACTCTGCACGCAGTACAGGGGAATCGGGCCTCATTTCGCGGCGAGGGGGAAGTCTCATGGTTTTTCTCGAGTTGCGGCGGGAACCTGGGGTATATTCTCGAGTTACGACGGGGATGGCCCTTCCACACACGTGTGTGTTCAGCCACGTCAGGACTCTTGCCTAGTTGCGAGACACAACTCGGGATTCTCCTCGAGGCTTGGCAAGGCAATTGAGACGCCTCTCCAGCTGAGGCGGGAGACCAAGGGTCCCTTTCCACGTGCCACAGGAATCCTGGGACTCCTATCAAGTTTCACGAGGAGTCAGGCATCGTCTCCTTTGGAGGCACTGATCTCCGCGTACCTCTGGAGTTTTCAAAGGATGTGAGGCCTCCGGTCGCGATGAGGTGGGGAACTAAGTCTTTCTCTGTGGTCTCCACAGGGGATTCAGACATCCTTTCATCTTGGGAGATGCAAGAAGAGCCTGCATTCAAGTCACTGCAGGGATATGCAGCCTTATTTCGCGTCAGGGCATCGCGGTGTCCATTCCACTTGAGGCCGCAAACTCAGGGTCCCTCTCACATACATAGAGCTGAGAGAAGCCTCCTCTTGAGGTGCTTGTGGTAAGGTGGTATTCCTCAGGAGTCGAAGCCAGGGACTAACCTCTCATCTCGAGTTAATTTTTGGCCCACGGAGCTCTTTCGTGTTGCTACAGTGACCTCAGGATCCCTCTAGCCTTGAAACAGTGTTCTTGGGGTTTCTCTGGAGTGCCATCAAGGAAATCAAGGCTCCTTTCATGTGTGATGTGCAACACAGAATTGCTCTGCACGCAGTGCAGGGGAATCGGGCCTCATCTCGCGGCGAGGGGGAAGTCTCATGGTTTTTCTCGAGTTGCGGCGGGAACCTGGGGTATATTCTCGAGTTACGACGGGGATGGCCCTTCCACACACGTGTTTGTTCAGCCACGTCAGGACTCTTGCCTAGTTGCGAGACACAACTCGGGATTCTCCTCGAGGCTTGGCAAGGCAATTGGGACGCCTCTCCAGCTGAGGCGGGAGACCAAGGGTCCCTTTCCACGTGCCACAGGAATCCTGGGACTCCTATCAAGTTTCACGAGGAGTCAGGCATCGTCTCCTTTGGAGGCACTGATCTCCGCGTACCTCTGGAGTTTTCAAAGGATGTGAGGCCTCCGGTCGCGATGAGGTGGGGAACTAGGTCTTTCTCTGTGGTCTCCACAGGGGATTCAGACATCCTTTCATCTTGGGAGATGCAAGACGAGCCTGCATTCAAGTCACTGCAGCGATATCCAGCCTTATTTCGCGTCAGGGCATCGCGGTGTCCATTCCACTTGAGGCCGCAAACTCAGGGTCCCTCTCACATACCTAGAGCTGAGTGTAGCCTCCTCTTGAGGTGCTTGTGGTAAAGTGGTGTTCCTCTGGAGTCGAAGCCAGGGACTAACCTCTCATCTCGAGTTGATTTTTGGCCCACGGAGCTCTTTCGTGTTGCTACAGTGACCTCAGGATCCCTCTAGCCTTGAAACAGTGTTCTTGGGGTTTCTCTGGAGTGCCATCAAGGAAATCAAGCCTCCTTTCATGTGTGATGTGCACCACGGAATTGCTCTGCACGCAGTGCAGGGGAATCGGGCCTCATCTCGCGGCGAGGGGGAAGTCTCATGGTTTTTCTCGAGTTGCGGCGGGAACCTGGGGTATATTCTCGAGTTACGACGGGGATGGCCCTTCCACCCACGTGTTTCTTCAGCGACGTCAGGACTCCTGCCTAGTTGCGAGGGACAACTCTGGATTCTCCTCGAGTCTTGGCAGGGCAATTGGGACGCCTCTCCAGCTGAGGCGGGAGACCAAGTGTCCGTTTCCAAGTGCCACAGGAATCCTGGGACTCCTATCAAGTTTCACGAGGAGTCAGGCATCATCTCCTTTGGAGGCACTGATCTCCGCGTACCTCTGGAGTTTTCAAAGGATTTGAGGCTATCGGTCGCGATGAGGTGGGGAACTAAGTCTTTCTCTGTGCTTTCCACAGGGGATTCAGACATCCTTTCGTCCTGGGAGATGCAAGACGAGCCTGCATTGAAGTCACTGCAGGGATATCCGGCCTTATTTCGAGTCAGGGCATCGCGGTGTCCATTCCACTTGAGGCCGCAAACTCAGGGTCCCTCTCACATACCTAGAGCTGAGAGAAGCCTCCTCTTGAGGTGCTTGTGGTAAGGTGGTATTCCTCTGGAGACGAATCCAGGGACTAACCTCTCTTTTCGAGTTGATTTTTGGTCCACAGAGTTCTTTCGTGTTGCTACAGTGACCTCAGGACCCCTCTATCCTTGAAACAGTGTTCTTGGGGTTTCTCTGGAGTGCCATCAAGGAAATCAAGGCTCCTTTCATGTGTGATGTGCAAGACGGAATTGCTCTGCACGCAGTACAGGGGAATCGGGCCTCATCTCGCATCGAGGGGGAAGTCTCATGGTTTTTCTCGAGTTGCGGCGGGAACCTGGGGTATATTCTCGAGTTACGACGGGGATGGCCCTTCCACCCACGTGTTTGTTCAGCCACGTCAGGACTCCTGCCTAGTTGCGAGGGACAACTCGGGATTCTCCTCGAGGCTTGGCAGGGTAATTGGAACGCCTCTCCAGCTGAGGCGGTAGACCAAGGGTACCTTTCCACGTGCCACAGGAATCCTGGGACTCCTATCAAGTTTCACGAAGAGTCAGGCATCGTCTCCTTTGGAGGCACTGATCTCCGCGTACCTCTGGAGTTTTCAAAGGATGTGAGGCCTCCGGTCGCGATGAGGTGGGTAACTAGGTCTTTCTCTGTGGTCTCCACAGGGGATTCAGACATCCTTTCTTCTTGGGAGATGCAAGACGAGCCTGCATTCAAGTCACTGCAGGGATATCCGGCCTTATTTCGAGTCAGGGCATCGCGGTGTCCATTCCACTTGAGGCCGCAAACTCAGGGTCCCTCTCACATACCTAGAGATGAGAGAAGCCTCCTCTTGAGGTGCTTGTGGTAAGGTGGTATTCCTCTGGAGTCGAAGCCAGGGACAAACCTCTCATCTCGAGTTGATTTTTGGTCCATGGAGCTCTTTCGTGTTGTTACAGTGACCTCAGGATCCCTCTAGCCTTGAAACAGTGTTCTTGGGGATTCTCTGGAGTGCCATCAAGGAAATCAAGGCTCCTTTCATGTGTGATGTGCAACACAGAATTGCTCTGCACGCAGTGCAGGGGAATCGGGCCTCATCTCGTGGCGAGGGGGAAGTCTCATGATTTTTCTCGAGTTGCGGCGGGAACCTGGGGTATATTCTCGAGTTACGACGGGGATGGCCCTTCCACACACGTGTTTGTTCAACCACGTCAGGACTCTTGCCTAGTTGCGAGACACAACTCGGGATTCTCCTCGAGGCTTGGCAAGGCAATTGGGACGCCTCTCCAGCTGAGGCGGGAGACCAAGTGTCCCTTTCCACGTGCCACAGGAATCCTGGGACTCCTATCAAGTTTCACGAGGAGTCAGGCATCGTCTCCTTTGGAGGCACTGATCTCCGCGTACCTCTGGAGTTTTCAAAGGATGTGAGGCCTCCGGTCGAGATGAGGTGGGGAATTATGTGTTTCTCTGTGGTCTCCACAGGGGATTCAGACATCCTTTCTTCCTGGGAGATGCAAGACGAGCCTGCATTCAAGTCACTGCAGGGATATCCGGCCTTATTTCGAGTCAGGGCATCGCGGTGTCCTTTCCCCTTGAGGCCGCAAACTCAGGATCCCTCTCACATACCTAGAGCTGAGAGAAGCCTCCTCTTCAGTTGCTTGTGGTAAGGTGGTATTCCTCAGGAGTCGAAACCAGGGACTAACCTCTCATCTCGAGTTGATTCTTGGTCCACGGAGCTCTTTCGTGTTGCTACAGTGACCTCAGGATCCCTCTAGCCTTGAAACAGTGTTCTTGGGGTTTCTCTGGAGTGCCATCAAGGAAATCAAGGCTCCTTTCATGTGTGATGTGCAACACGGAATTGCTCTGCACGCAGTGCAGGGGAATCGGGCCTCATCTCGCGGCGAGGGGGAAGTCTCATGGTTTTTCTCGAGTTGCGGCGGGAACCTGGGGTATATTCTCGAGTTACGACGGGGATGGCCCTTCCACCCACGTGTTTCTTCAGCGACGTCAGGACTCCTGCCTAGTTGCGAGGGACAACTCGGGATTCTCCTCGAGGCTTTGCAGGGCAATTGGGACGCCTCTCCAGCTGAGACGGGAGACCAAGGGTCCCTTTCCACGTGCCACAGGAATCCTGGGTCTCCTATGAAGTTTCACGAGGAGTCAGGCATCGTCTCCTTTGGAGGCACTGATCTCCGCATACCTCTGGAGTTTTCAAAGGATTTGAGGCCTCCTGTCGCGATGAGGTGGGGAACTACGTCTTTCTCTGTGGTCTCCACAGGGGATTCAGACACCCTTTCGTCTTGGGAGATGCAAGACGAGCCTGCATTCCAGTCACTGCAGGGATATCCGGCCTTATTTCGAGTCAGAGCATCACGGTGTCCATTCCACTTGAGGCCGCAAACTCAGGGTCCCTCTCACATACCTAGAGCTGAGAGAAGCCTCCTCTTGAGGTGCTTGTGGTAAGGTGGTATTCCTCTGGAGTCGAAGCCAGGGTCTAACCTCTCATCTCGAGTTGATTTTTGGTCCACAGAGTTCTTTCGTGTTGATACAGTGACCTCAGGATCCCTCTATCCTTGAAACAGTGTTCTTGGGGTTTCTCTGGAGTGCCATCAAGGAAATCAAGGCTCCTTTCATGTGTGATGTGCAACACAGAATAGCTCTGCACGCAGTGCAGGGGAATCGGGCCTCATCTCGCGGCGAGGGGGAAGTCTCATGGTTTTTCTCGAGTTGCGGCGGGAACCTGGGGTATATTCTCGAGTTACGACGGGGATGGCCCTTCCACACACGTGTTTGTTCAGCAACGTCAGGACTCTTGCCTAGTTGCGAGACACAACTCGGGATACTCCTCGAGGCTTGGCAAGGCAATTGGGACGCCTCTCCAGCTGAGGCGGGAGACCAAGGGTCCCTTTCCACGTGCCACAGGAATCCTGGGACTCCTATCAAGTTTCACGAGGAGTCAGGCATCGTCTCCTTTGGAGGCACTGATCTCCGCGTACCTCTGGAGTTTTCAAAGGATGTGAGGCCTCCGGTCGCGATGAGGTGGGGAACTTGGTCTTTCTCTGTGGTCTCCACAGGGGATTCAGACATCCTTTCATCTTGGGAGATGCAAGACGAGCCTGCATTCAAGTCACTGCAGGGATATCCAGCCTTATTTCGCGTCCGGGCATCGCGGTGTCCATTCCACTTGAGGCCGCAAACTCAGGGTCCCTCTCACATACCTAGAGCTGAGAGAAGCCTCCTCTTGAGGTGCTTGTGGTAAGGTGGTATTCCTCTGGAGTCGAAGCCAGGGACTAACCTCTCATCTCGAATTGATTTTTGGCCCACGGAGCTCTTTCGTGTTGCTACAGGGACCTCAGGATCCCTCTAGCCTTGAAACAGTGTTCTTGGGGTTTCTCTGGAGTGCCATCAAGGAAATCAAGGCTCCTTTCTTGTGTGATGTGCAACACGGAATTGCTCTGCACGCAGTGCAGGGGAATCGGGCCTCATCTCGCGGCGAGGGGGAAGTCTCATGGTTTTTCTCGAGTTGCGGCGGGAACCTGGGGTATATTCTCGAGTTACGACGGGTATGGCCCTTCCACCCACGTGTGTGTTCAGCCACGTCAGGACTCCTGCCTAGGTGCGAGGGACAACTCGGGATTCTCCTCGAGGCTTGGCAAGGCAATTGGGACGCCTCTCCAGCTGAGGCGGGAGACCAAGGGTCCCTTTCCACGTGCCGCAGGAATCCTGGGACTCCTATCAAGTTTCACGAGGAGTCAGGCATCGTCTCCTTTGGAGGCACTGATCTCCGCGTACCTCTGGAGTTTTCAAAAGATGTGAGGCCTCCGGTCGCGATGAGGTGGGGAACTAGGTCTTTCTCTGTGGTCTCCACAGGGGATTCAGACATCCTTTCATCTTGGGAGATGCAAGACGAGCCTGCATTCAAGTCACTGCAGGGATATCCAGCCTTATTTCGCGTCAGCGTATCGCGGTGTCCATTCCACTTGAGGCCGCAAACTCAGGGTCCCTCTCACATACCTAGAGCTGAGAGAAGCCTCCTCTTGAGGTGCTTGTGGTAAGGTGGTATTCCTCTGGAGTCGAAGCCAGGGACTAACCTCTCATCTCGAGTTGATTTTTGGCCCACGGAGCTCTTTCGTGTTGCTACAGTGACCTCAGGATCCCTCTAGCCTTGAAACAGTGTTCTTGGGGTTTCTCTGGAGTGCCATCAAGGAAATCAAGGCTCCTTTCATGTGTGATGTGCAACACGGAATTGCTCTGCACGCAGTGCAGGGGAATCGGGCCTCATCTCGCGGCGAGGGGGAAGTCTCATGGTTTTTCTCGAGTTGCGGCGGGAACCTGGGGTATATTCTCGAGTTACGACGGGGATGGCCCTTCCACCCACGTGTTTCTTCAGCGACGTCAGGACTCCTGCCTAGTTGCGAGGGACAACTCGGGATTCTCCTCGAGGCTTGGCAGGGCATTTGGGACGCCTCTCCAGCTGAGGCGGGAGACCAAGTGTCCCTTTCCACGTGCCACAGGAATCCAGGGACTCCTATCAAGTTTCACGAGGAGTCAGGCATCGTCTCCTTTGGAGGCACTGATCTCCGCGTAGCTCTGGAGTTTTCAAAGGATGTGAGGCCTCCGGTCGCGATGAGGTGGGGAACTAGGTCTTTCTCTGTGGTCTCCACAGGGGATTCAGACATCCTTTCGTCTTGGGAGATGCAAGACGAGCCTTCATTCCAGGCACTGCAGGGATATCCGGCCTTATTTCGAGTCAGGGCATCGCGGTGTCCATTCCACTTGAGGCCGCAAACTCAGGGTCCCTCTCACATACCTAGAGCTGAGAGAAGCCTCCTCTTGAGGTGCTTGTGGTAAGGTGGTATTCCTCTGGAGACGAATCCAGGGACTAACCTCTCTTTTCGAGTTGATTTTTGGTCCACAGAGTTCTTTCGTGTTGCTACAGTGACCTCAGGATCCCTCTATCCTTGAAACAGTGTTCTTGGGGTTTCTCTGGAGTGCCATCAAGGAAATCAAGGCTCCTTTCATGTGTGATGTGCAACACAGAATTGCTCTGCACGCAGTGCAGGGGAATCGGGCCTCATCTCGCGGCGAGGGGGAAGTCTCATGGTTTTTCTCGAGTTGCGGCGGGAACCTGGGGTATATTCTCGAGTTACGACGGGGATGGCCCTTCCACACACGTGTTTGTTCAGCCACGTCAGGACTCTTGCCTAGTTGCGAGACACAACTCGGGATTCTCCTCGAGGCTTGGCAAGGCAATTGGGACGCCTCTCCAGCTGAGGCGGGAGACCAAGGGTCCCTTTCCACGTGCCACAGGAATCCTGGGACTCCTATCAAGTTTCACGAGGAGTCAGGCATCGTCTCCTTTGGAGGCACTGATCTCCGCGTACCTCTGGAGTTTTCAAAGGATGTGAGGCCTCCGGTCGCGATGAGGTGGGGAACTAGGTCTTTCTCTGTGGTCTCCACAGGGGATTCAGACATCCTTTCATCTTGGGAGATGCAAGACGAGCCTGCATTCAAGTCACTGCAGCGATATCCAGCCTTATTTCGCGTCAGGGCATCGCGGTGTCCATTCCACTCGAGGCCGCAAACTCAGGGTCCCTCTCACATACCTAGAGCTGAGTGTAGCCTCCTCTTGAGGTGCTTGTGGTAAAGTGGTGTTCCTCTGGAGTCGAAGCCAGGGACTAACCTCTCATCTCGAGTTGATTTTTGGCCCACGGAGCTCTTTCGTGTTGCTACAGTGACCTCAGGATCCCTCTAGCCTTGAAACAGTGTTCTTGGGGTTTCTCTGGAGTGCCATCAAGGAAATCAAGCCTCCTTTCATGTGTGATGTGCACCACGGAATTGCTCTGCACGCAGTGCAGGGGAATCGGGCCTCATCTCGCGGCGAGGGGGAAGTCTCATGGTTTTTCTCGAGTTGCGGCGGGAACCTGGGGTATATTCTCGAGTTACGACGGGGATGGCCCTTCCACCCACGTGTTTCTTCAGCGACGTCAGGACTCCTGCCTAGTTGCGAGGGACAACTCTGGATTCTCCTCGAGTCTTGGCAGGGCAATTGGGACGCCTCTCCAGCTGAGGCGGGAGACCAAGTGTCCGTTTCCAAGTGCCACAGGAATCCTGGGACTCCTATCAAGTTTCACGAGGAGTCAGGCATCATCTCCTTTGGAGGCACTGATCTCCGCGTACCTCTGGAGTTTTCAAAGGATTTGAGGCTATCGGTCGCGATGAGGTGGGGAACTAAGTCTTTCTCTGTGCTTTCCACAGGGGATTCAGACATCCTTTCGTCCTGGGAGATGCAAGACGAGCCTGCATTGAAGTCACTGCAGGGATATCCGGCCTTATTTCGAGTCAGGGCATCGCGGTGTCCATTCCACTTGAGGCCGCAAACTCAGGGTCCCTCTCACATACCTAGAGCTGAGAGAAGCCTCCTCTTGAGGTGCTTGTGGTAAGGTGGTATTCCTCTGGAGACGAATCCAGGGACTAACCTCTCTTTTCGAGTTGATTTTTGGTCCACAGAGTTCTTTCGTGTTGCTACAGTGACCTCAGGACCCCTCTATCCTTGAAACAGTGTTCTTGGGGTTTCTCTGGAGTGCCATCAAGGAAATCAAGGCTCCTTTCATGTGTGATGTGCAAGACGGAATTGCTCTGCACGCAGTACAGGGGAATCGGGCCTCATCTCGCATCGAGGGGGAAGTCTCATGGTTTTTCTCGAGTTGCGGCGGGAACCTGGGGTATATTCTCGAGTTACGACGGGGATGGCCCTTCCACCCACGTGTTTGTTCAGCCACGTCAGGACTCCTGCCTAGTTGCGAGGGACAACTCGGGATTCTCCTCGAGGCTTGGCAGGGTAATTGGAACGCCTCTCCAGCTGAGGCGGTAGACCAAGGGTACCTTTCCACGTGCCACAAGAATCCTGGGACTCCTATCAAGTTTCACGAAGAGTCAGGCATCGTCTCCTTTGGAGGCACTGATCTCCGCGTACCTCTGGAGTTTTCAAAGGATGTGAGGCCTCCGGTCGCGATGAGGTGGGTAACTAGGTCTTTCTCTGTGGTCTCCACAGGGGATTCAGACATCCTTTCTTCTTGGGAGATGCAAGACGAGCCTGCATTCAAGTCACTGCAGGGATATCCGGCCTTATTTCGAGTCAGGGCATCGCGGTGTCCATTCCACTTGAGGCCGCAAACTCAGGATCCCTCTCACATACCTAGAGCTGAGAGAAGCCTCCTCTTGAGGTGCTTGTGGTAAGGTGGTATTCCTCCGGAGTCGAAGCCTGGTACTAACCTCTCATCTCGTGTTGATTCTTGGTCCACGGAGCTCTTTCGTGTTGCTACAGTGACCTCAGGATCCCTCTAGCCTTGAAACAGTGTTCTTAGGGTTTCTCTGGAGTGCCATCAAGGAAATCAAGGCTCCTTTCATGTGTGATGTGCAACACGGAATTGCTCTGCACGCAGTGCAGGGGTATCGGGCCTCATCTCGCGGCGAGGGGGAAGTCTCATGGTTTCTCTCGAGTTGCGGTGGGAACCTGGGGTATATTCTCGAGTTACGACGGGGATGACCCTTCCACACACGTGTTTCTTCAGCGACGTCTGGACTCCTGCCTAGTTGCGAGGGACAACTCGGGATTCTCCTCGAGGCTTTGCAGGGCAATTGGGACGCCTCTCCAGCTGAGACGGGAGACCAAGGGTCCCTTTCCACGTGCCACAGGAATCCTGGGACTCCTATCAAGTTTCACGAGGAGTCAGGCATTGTCTCCTTTGGAGGCACTGATCTCCGCATACCTCTGGAGTTTTCAAAGGATTTGAGGCCTCCTGTCGCTATGAGGTGGGGAACTCGGTCTTTCTCTGTGGTCTCCACAGGGGATTCAGACACCCTTTCGTCTTGGGAGATGCAAGACGAGCCTGCATTCCAGTCACTGCAGGGATATCCGGCCTTATTTCGAGTCAGGGCATCGCGGTGTCCATTCCACTTGAGGCCGCAAACTCAGGGTCCCTCTCACATACCTAGAGATGAGAGAAGCCTCCTCTTGAGGTGCTTGTGGTAAGGTGGTATTCCTCTGGAGTCGAAGCCAGGGACAAACCTCTCATCTCGAGTTGATTTTTGGTCCATGGAGCTCTTTCGTGTTGTTACAGTGACCTCAGGATCCCTCTAGCCTTGAAACAGTGTTCTTGGGGATTCTCTGGAGTGCCATCAAGGAAATCAAGGCTCCTTTCATGTGTGATGTGCAACACAGAATTGCTCTGCACGCAGTGCAGGGGAATCGGGCCTCATCTCGTGGCGAGGGGGAAGTCTCATGATTTTTCTCGAGTTGCGGCGGGAACCTGGGGTATATTCTCGAGTTACGACGGGGATGGCCCTTCCACACACGTGTTTGTTCAACCACGTCAGGACTCTTGCCTAGTTGCGAGACACAACTCGGGATTCTCCTCGAGGCTTGGCAAGGCAATTGGGACGCCTCTCCAGCTGAGGCGGGAGACCAAGTGTCCCTTTCCACGTGCCACAGGAATCCTGGGACTCCTATCAAGTTTCACGAGGAGTCAGGCATCGTCTCCTTTGGAGGCACTGATCTCCGCGTACCTCTGGAGTTTTCAAAGGATGTGAGGCCTCCGGTCGAGATGAGGTGGGGAATTAGGTGTTTCTCTGTGGTCTCCACAGGGGATTCAGACATCCTTTCTTCCTGGGAGATGCAAGACGAGCCTGCATTCAAGTCACTGCAGGGATATCCGGCCTTATTTCGAGTCAGGGCATCGCGGTGTCCTTTCCCCTTGAGGCCGCAAACTCAGGATCCCTCTCACATACCTAGAGCTGAGAGAAGCCTCCTCTTCAGTTGCTTGTGGTAAGGTGGTATTCCTCAGGAGTCGAAACCAGGGACTAACCTCTCATCTCGAGTTGATTCTTGGTCCACGGAGCTCTTTCGTGTTGCTACAGTGACCTCAGGATCCCTCTAGCCTTGAAACAGTGTTCTTGGGTTTTCTCTGGAGTGCCATCAAGGAAATCAAGGCTCCTTTCATGTGTGATGTGCAACACGGAATTGCTCTGCACGCAGTGCAGGGGAATCGGGCCTCATCTCGCGGCGAGGGGGAAGTCTCATGGTTTTTCTCGAGTTGCGGCGGGAACCTGGGGTATATTCTCGAGTTACGACGGGGATGGCCCTTCCACCCACGTGTTTCTTCAGCGACGTCAGGACTCCTGCCTAGTTGCGAGGGACAACTCGGGATTCTCCTCGAGGCTTTGCAGGGCAATTGGGACGCCTCTCCAGCTGAGACGGGAGACCAAGGGTCCCTTTCCACGTGCCACAGGAATCCTGGGTCTCCTATGAAGTTTCACGAGGAGTCAGGCATCGTCTCCTTTGGAGGCACTGATCTCCGCATACCTCTGGAGTTTTCAAAGGATTTGAGGCCTCCTGTCGCGATGAGGTGGGGAACTACGTCTTTCTCTGTGGTCTCCACAGGGGATTCAGACACCCTTTCGTCTTGGGAGATGCAAGACGAGCCTGCATTCCAGTCACTGCAGGGATATCCGGCCTTATTTCGAGTCAGAGCATCACGGTGTCCATTCCACTTGAGGCCGCAAACTCAGGGTCCCTCTCACATACCTAGAGCTGAGAGAAGCCTCCTCTTGAGGTGCTTGTGGTAAGGTGGTATTCCTCTGGAGTCGAAGCCAGGGTCTAACCTCTCATCTCGAGTTGATTTTTGGTCCACAGAGTTCTTTCGTGTTGATACAGTGACCTCAGGATCCCTCTATCCTTGAAACAGTGTTCTTGGGGTTTCTCTGGAGTGCCATCAAGGAAATCAAGGCTCCTTTCATGTGTGATGTGCAACACAGAATAGCTCTGCACGCAGTGCAGGGGAATCGGGCCTCATCTCGCGGCGAGGGGGAAGTCTCATGGTTTTTCTCGAGTTGCGGCGGGAACCTGGGGTATATTCTCGAGTTACGACGGGGATGGCCCTTCCACACACGTGTTTGTTCAGCCACGTCAGGACTCTTGCCTAGTTGCGAGACACAACTCGGGATACTCCTCGAGGCTTGGCAAGGCAATTGGGACGCCTCTCCAGCTGAGGCGGGAGACCAAGGGTCCCTTTCCACGTGCCACAAGAATCCTGGGACTCCTATCAAGTTTCACGAGGAGTCAGGCATCGTCTCCTTTGGAGGCACTGATCTCCGCGTACCTCTGGAGTTTTCAAAGGATGTGAGGCCTCCGGTCGCGATGAGGTGGGGAACTTGGTCTTTCTCTGTGGTCTCCACAGGGGATTCAGACATCCTTTCATCTTGGGAGATGCAAGACGAGCCTGCATTCAAGTCACTGCAGGGATATCCAGCCTTATTTCGCGTCCGGGCATCGCGGTGTCCATTCCACTTGAGGCCGCAAACTCAGGGTCCCTCTCACATACCTAGAGCTGAGAGAAGCCTCCTCTTGAGGTGCTTGTGGTAAGGTGGTATTCCTCTGGAGTCGAAGCCAGGGACTAACCTCTCATCTCGAATTGATTTTTGGCCCACGGAGCTCTTTCGTGTTGCTACAGGGACCTCAGGATCCCTCTAGCCTTGAAACAGTGTTCTTGGGGTTTCTCTGGAGTGCCATCAAGGAAATCAAGGCTCCTTTCTTGTGTGATGTGCAACACGGAATTGCTCTGCACGCAGTGCAGGGGAATCGGGCCTCATCTCGCGGCGAGGGGGAAGTCTCATGGTTTTTCTCGAGTTGCGGCGGGAACCTGGGGTATATTCTCGAGTTACGACGGGTATGGCCCTTCCACCCACGTGTGTGTTCAGCCACGTCAGGACTCCTGCCTAGGTGCGAGGGACAACTCGGGATTCTCCTCGAGGCTTGGCAAGGCAATTGGGACGCCTCTCCAGCTGAGGCGGGAGACCAAGGGTCCCTTTCCACGTGCCGCAGGAATCCTGGGACTCCTATCAAGTTTCACGAGGAGTCAGGCATCGTCTCCTTTGGAGGCACTGATCTCCGCGTACCTCTGGAGTTTTCAAAAGATGTGAGGCCTCCGGTCGCGATGAGGTGGGGAACTAGGTCTTTCTCTGTGGTCTCCACAGGGGATTCAGACATCCTTTCATCTTGGGAGATGCAAGACGAGCCTGCATTCAAGTCACTGCAGGGATATCCAGCCTTATTTCGCGTCAGGGTATCGCGGTGTCCATTCCACTTGAGGCCGCAAACTCAGGGTCCCTCTCACATACCTAGAGCTGAGAGAAGCCTCCTCTTGAGGTGCTTGTGGTAAGGTGGTATTCCTCTGGAGTCGAAGCCAGGGACTAACCTCTCATCTCGAGTTGATTTTTGGCCCACGGAGCTCTTTCGTGTTGCTACAGTGACCTCAGGATCCCTCTAGCCTTGAAACAGTGTTCTTGGGGTTTCTCTGGAGTGCCATCAAGGAAATCAAGGCTCCTTTCATGTGTGATGTGCAACACGGAATTGCTCTGCACGCAGTGCAGGGGAATCGGGCCTCATCTCGCGGCGAGGGGGAAGTCTCATGGTTTTTCTCGAGTTGCGGCGGGAACCTGGGGTATATTCTCGAGTTACGACGGGGATGGCCCTTCCACCCACGTGTTTCTTCAGCGACGTCAGGACTCCTGCCTAGTTGCGAGGGACAACTCGGGATTCTCCTCGAGGCTTGGCAGGGCATTTGGGACGCCTCTCCAGCTGAGGCGGGAGACCAAGTGTCCCTTTCCACGTGCCACAGGAATCCAGGGACTCCTATCAAGTTTCACGAGGAGTCAGGCATCGTCTCCTTTGGAGGCACTGATCTCCGCGTAGCTCTGGAGTTTTCAAAGGATGTGAGGCCTCCGGTCGCGATGAGGTGGGGAACTAGGTCTTTCTCTGTGGTCTCCACAGGGGATTCAGACATCCTTTCGTCTTGGGAGATGCAAGACGAGCCTTCATTCCAGGCACTGCAGGGATATCCGGCCTTATTTCGAGTCAGGGCATCGCGGTGTCCATTCCACTTGAGGCCGCAAACTCAGGGTCCCTCTCACATACCTAGAGCTGAGAGAAGCCTCCTCTTGAGGTGCTTGTGGTAAGGTGGTATTCCTCTGGAGACGAATCCAGGGACTAACCTCTCTTTTCGAGTTGATTTTTGGTCCACAGAGTTCTTTCGTGTTGCTACAGTGACCTCAGGATCCCTCTATCCTTGAAACAGTGTTCTTGGGGTTTCTCTGGAGTGCCATCAAGGAAATCAAGGCTCCTTTCATGTGTGATGTGCAAGACGGAATTGCTCTGCACGCAGTACAGGGGAATCGGGCCTCATCTCGCGGCGAGGGGGAAGTCTCATGCTTTTTCTCGAGTTGCGGCGGGAACCTGGGGTATATTCTCGAGTTACGACGGGGATGGCCCTTCCACACACGTGTGTGTTCAGCCACGTCAGGACTCTTGCCTAGTTGCGAGACACAACTCGGGATTCTCCTCGAGGCTTGGCAAGGCAATTGAGACGCCTCTCCAGCAGAGGCGGGAGACCAAGGGTCCCTTTCCACGTGCCACAGGAATCCTGGGACTCCTATCAAGTTTCACGAGGAGTCAGGCATCGTCTCCTTTGGAGGCACTGATCTCCGCGTACCTCTGGAGTTTTCAAAGGATGTGAGGCCTCCGGTCGCGATGAGGTGGGGAACTAAGTCTTTCTCTGTGGTCTCCACAGGGGATTCAGACATCCTTTCATCTTGGGAGATGCAAGAAGAGCCTGCATTCAAGTCACTGCAGGGATATCCAGCCTTATTTCGCGTCAGGGCATCGCGGTGTCCATTCCACTTGAGGCCGCAAACTCAGGGTCCCTCTCACATACATAGAGCTGAGAGAAGCCTCCTCTTGAGGTGCTTGTGGTAAGGTGGTATTCCTCAGGAGTCGAAGCCAGGGACTAACCTCTCATCTCGAGTTAATTTTTGGCCCACGGAGCTCTTTCGTGTTGCTACAGTGACCTCAGGATCCCTCTAGCCTTGAAACAGTGTTCTTGGGGTTTCTCTGGAGTGCCATCAAGGAAATCAAGGCTCCTTTCATGTGTGATGTGCAACACGGAATTGCTCTGCACGCAGTGCAGGGGAATCGGGCCCCATCTCGCGGCGAGGGGGAAGTCTCATGGTTTTTCTCGAGTTGCGGCGGGAACCTGGGGTATATTCTCGAGTTACGACGGGGATGGCCCTTCCACACACGTGTTTGTTCAGCCACGTCAGGACTCTTGCCTAGTTGCGAGACACAACTCGGGATTCTCCTCGAGGCTTGGCAGGGCAATTGGAACGCCTCTCCAGCTGAGGCGGGAGACCAAGGGTCCCTTTCCACGTGCCACAGGAATCCTGGGACTCCTATCAAGTTTCACGAGGAGTCAGGCATCGTCTCCTTTGGAGGCACTGATCTCCGCGTACCTCTGGAGTTTTCAAAGGATGTGAGGCCTCCGGTCGCGATGAGGTGGGGAACTAGGTCTTTCTCTGTGGTCTCCACAGGGGATTCAGACATCCTTTCATCTTGGGAGATGCAAGACGAGCCTGCATTCAAGTCACTGCAGCGATATCCAGCCTTATTTCGCGTCAGGGCATCGCGGTGTCCATTCCACTTGAGGCCGCAAACTCAGGGTCCCTCTCACATACCTAGAGCTGAGTGTAGCCTCCTCTTGAGGTGCTTGTGGTAAGGTGGTGTTCCTCTGGAGTCGAAGCCAGGGACTAACCTCTCATCTCGAGTTGATTTTTGGCCCACGGAGCTCTTTCGTGTTGCTACAGTGACCTCAGGATCCCTCTAGCCTTGAAACAGTGTTCTTGGGGTTTCTCTGGAGTGCCATCAAGGAAATCAAGCCTCCTTTCATGTGTGATGTGCACCACGGAATTGCTCTGCACGCAGTGCAGGGGAATCGGGCCTCATCTCGCGGCGAGGGGGAAGTCTCATGGTTTTTCTCGAGTTGCGGCGGGAACCTGGGGTATATTCTCGAGTTACGACGGGGATGGCCCTTCCACCCACGTGTTTCTTCAGCGACGTCAGGACTCCTGCCTAGTTACGAGGGACAACTCTGGATTCTCCTCGAGTCTTGGCAGGGCAATTGGGACGCCTCTCCAGCTGAGGCGGGAGACCAAGTGTCCGTTTCCAAGTGCCACAGGAATCCTGGGACTCCTATCAAGTTTCACGAGGAGTCAGGCATCATCTCCTTTGGAGGCACTGATCTCCGCGTACCTCTGGAGTTTTCAAAGGATGTGAGGCTATCGGTCGCGATGAGGTGGGGAACTAAGTCTTTCTCTGTGCTTTCGACAGGGGATTCAGACATCCTTTCGTCCTGGGAGATGCAAGACGAGCCTGCATTGAAGTCACTGCAGGGATATCCGGCCTTATTTCGAGTCAGGGCATCGCGGTGTCCATTCCACTTGAGGCCGCAAACTCAGGGTCCCTCTCACATACCTAGAGCTGAGAGAAGCCTCCTCTTGAGGTGCTTGTGGTAAGGTGGTATTCCTCTGGAGACGAATCCAGGGACTAACCTCTCTTTTCGAGTTGATTTTTGGTCCACAGAGTTCTTTCGTGTTGCTACAGTGACCTCAGGATCCCTCTATCCTTGAAACAGTGTTCTTGGGGTTTCTCTGGAGTGCCATCAAGGAAATCAAGGCTCCTTTCATGTGTGATGTGCAAGACGGAATTGCTCTGCACGCAGTACAGGGGAATCGGGCCTCATCTCGCGGCGAGGGGGAAGTCTCATGGTTTTTCTCGAGTTGCGGCGGGAACCTGGGGTATATTCTCGAGTTACGACGGGGATGGCCCTTCCACCCACGTGTTTGTTCAGCCACGTCAGGACTCCTGCCTAGTTGCGAGGGACAACTCGGGATTCTCCTCGAGGCTTGGCAGGGTAATTGGAACGCCTCTCCAGCTGAGGCGGTAGACCAAGGGTACCTTTCCACGTGCCACAAGAATCCTGGGACTCCTATCAAGTTTCACGAGGAGTCAGGCATCGTCTCCTTTGGAGGCACTGATCTCCGCGTACCTCTGGAGTTTTCAAAGGATGTGAGGCCTCCGGTCGCGATGAGGTGGGTAACTAGGTCTTTCTCTGTGGTCTCCACAGGGGATTCAGACATCCTTTCTTCTTGGGAGATGCAAGACGAGCCTGCATTCAAGTCACTGCAGGGATATCCGGCCTTATTTCGAGTCAGGGCATCGCGGTGTCCATTCCACTTGAGGCCGCAAACTCAGGATCCCTCTCACATACCTAGAGCTGAGAGAAGCCTCCTCTTGAGGTGCTTGTGGTAAGGTGGTATTCCTCCGGAGTCGAAGCCTGGTACTAACCTCTCATCTCGTGTTGATTCTTGGTCCACGGAGCTCTTTCGTGTTGCTACAGTGACCTCAGGATCCCTCTAGCCTTGAAACAGTGTTCTTAGGGTTTCTCTGGAGTGCCATCAAGGAAATCAAGGCTCCTTTCATGTGTGATGTGCAACACGGAATTGCTCTGCACGCAGTGCAGGGGTATCGGGCCTCATCTCGCGGCGAGGGGGAAGTCTCATGGTTTCTCTCGAGTTGCGGTGGGAACCTGGGGTATATTCTCGAGTTACGACGGGGATGACCCTTCCACACACGTGTTTCTCCAGCGACGTCTGGACTCCTGCCTAGTTGCGAGGGACAACTCGGGATTCTACTCGAGGCTTTGCAGGGCAATTGGGACGCCTCTCCAGCTGAGACGGGAGACCAAGGGTCCCTTTCCACGTGCCACAGGAATCCTGGGACTCCTATCAAGTTTCACGAGGAGTCAGGCATTGTCTCCTTTGGAGGCACTGATCTCCGCATACCTCTGGAGTTTTCAAAGGATTTGAGGCCTCCTGTCGCTATGAGGTGGGGAACTCGGTCTTTCTCTGTGGTCTCCACAGGGGATTCAGACACCCTTTCGTCTTGGGAGATGCAAGACGAGCCTGCATTCCAGTCACTGCAGGGATATCCGGCCTTATTTCGAGTCAGGGCATCGCGGTGTCCATTCCACTTGAGGCCGCAAACTCAGGGTCCCTCTCACATACCTAGAGATGAGAGAAGCCTCCTCTTGAGGTGCTTGTGGTAAGGTGGTATTCCTCTGGAGTCGAATTCAGGGACAAACCTCTCATCTCGAGTTGATTTTTGGTCCATGGAGCTCTTTCGTGTTGTTACAGTGACCTCAGGATCCCTCTAGCCTTGAAACAGTGTTCTTGGGGATTCTCTGGAGTGCCATCAAGGAAATCAAGGCTCCTTTCATGTGTGATGTGCAACACAGAATTGCTCTGCACGCAGTGCAGGGGAATCGGGCCTCATCTCGTGGCGAGGGGGAAGTCTCATGATTTTTCTCGAGTTGCGGCGGGAACCTGGGGTATATTCTCGAGTTACGACGGGGATGGCCCTTCCACACACGTGTTTGTTCAACCACGTCAGGACTCTTGCCTAGTTGCGAGACACAACTCGGGATTCTCCTCGAGGCTTGGCAAGGCAATTGGGACGCCTCTCCAGCTGAGGCGGGAGACCAAGTGTCCCTTTCCACGTGCCACAGGAATCCTGGGACTCCTATCAAGTTTCACGAGGAGTCAGGCATCGTCTCCTTTGGAGGCACTGATCTCCGCGTACCTCTGGAGTTTTCAAAGGATGTGAGGCCTCCGGTCGAGATGAGGTGGGGAATTAGGTGTTTCTCTGTGGTCTCCACAGGGGATTCAGACATCCTTTCTTCTTGGGAGATGCAAGACGAGCCTCCATTCAAGTCACTGCAGGGATATCCGGCCTTATTTCGAGTCAGGGCATCGCGGTGTCCTTTCCCCTTGAGGCCGCAAACTCAGGATCCCTCTCACATACCTAGAGCTGAGAGAAGCCTCCTCTTCAGTTGCTTGTGGTAAGGTGGTATTCCTCAGGAGTCGAAACCAGGGACTAACCTCTCATCTCGAGTTGATTCTTGGTCCACGGAGCTCTTTCGTGTTGCTACAGTGACCTCAGGATCCCTCTAGCCTTGAAACAGTGTTCTTGGGGTTTCTCTGGAGTGCCATCAAGGAAATCAAGGCTCCTTTCATGTGTGATGTGCAAGACGGAATTGCTCTGCATGAAAGAAAGGGGAATCGGGCCTCATCTCGCATCGAGGGGGAAGTCTCATGGTTTTTCTCGAGTTGCGGCGGGAACCTGGGGTATATTCTCGAGTTACGACGGGGATGGCCCTTCCACACACGTGTTGGTTCAGCCACGTCAGGACTCTTGCCTAGTTGCGAGACACAACTCGGGATTCTCCTCGAGGCTTGGCAAGGCAATTGGGACGCCTCTCCAGCTGAGGCGGGAGACCAAGTGTCCCTTTCCAAGTGCCACAGGAATCCTGGGACTCCTATCAAGTTTCACGAGGAGTCAGGCATCGTCTCCTTTGGAGGCACTGATCTCCGCGTACCTCTGGAGTTTTCAAAGGATGTGAGGCTATCGGTCGCGATGAGGTGGGGAACTAAGTCTTTCTCTGTGCTTTCCACAGGGGATTCAGACATCCTTTCGTCCTGGGAGATGCATGACGAGCCTGCATTGAAGTCACTGCAGGGATATCCGGCCTTATTTCGAATCAGGGCATCGCGGTGTCCATTCCACTTGAGGCCGCAAACTCAGGGTCCCTCTCACATACCTAGAGCTGAGAGAAGCCTCCTCTTGAGGTGCTTGTGGTAAGGTGGTATTCCTCTGGAGACGAATCCAGGGACTAACCTCTCTTTTCGAGTTGATTTGTGGTCCACAGAGTTCTTTCGTGTTGCTACAGTGACCTCAGGATCCCTCTAGCCTTGAAACAGTGTTCTTGGGGTTTCTCTGGAGTGCCATCAAGGAAATCAAGGCTCCTTTCATGTGTGATGTGCAAGACGGAATTGCTCTGCACGCAGTACAGGGGAATCGGGCCTCATCTCGCGGCGAGGGGGAAGTCTCATGGTTTTTCTCGAGTTGCGGCGGGAACCTGGGGTATATTCTCGAGTTACGACGGGGATGGCCCTTCCACCCACGTGTTTGTTCAGCCACGTCAGGACTCCTGCCTAGTTGCGAGGGACAACTCGGGATTCTCCTCGAGGCTTGGCAGGGCAATTGGAACGCCTCTCCAGCTGAGGCGGGAGACCAAGGGTCCCTTTCCACGTGCCACAAGAATCCTGGGACTCCTATCAAGTTTCACGAGGAGTCAGGCATCGTCTCCTTTGGAGGCACTGATCTCCGCGTACCTCTGGAGTTTTCAAAGGATGTGAGGCCTCCGGTCGCGATGAGGTGGGGAACTTGGTCTTTCTCTGTGGTCTCCACAGGGGATTCAGACATCCTTTCATCTTGGGAGATGCAAGACGAGCCTGCATTCAAGTCACTGCAGGGATATCCAGCCTTATTTCGCGTCCGGGCATCGCGGTGTCCATTCCACTTGAGGCCGCAAACTCAGGGTCCCTCTCACATACCTAGAGCTGAGAGAAGCTTCCTCTTGAGATGCTTGTGGTAAGGTGGTATTCCTCTGGAGTCGAAGCCAGGGACTAACCTCTCATCTCGAGTTGATTTTTGGCCCACAGAGCTCTTTCGTGTTGCTACAGTGACCTCAGGATCCCTCTAGCCTTGAAACAGTGTTCTTGGGGTTTCTCTGGAGTGCCATCAAGGAAATCAAGGCTCCTTTCATGGGTGATGTGCAACACGGAATTGCTCTGCACGCAGTGCAGGGGAATCGGGCCTCATCTCGCGGCGAGGGGGAAGTCTCATGGTTTTTCTCGAGTTGCGGCGGGAACCTGGGGTATATTCTCGAGTTACGACGGGGATGGCCCTTCCACCCACGTGTTTCTTCAGCGACGTCAGGACTCCTGCCTAGTTGCGAGGGACAACTCGGGATTCTCCTCGAGGCTTGGCAGGGCAATTGGGACGCCTCTCCAGCTGAGACGGGAGACCAAGGGTCCCTTTCCACGTGCCACAGGAATCCTGGGTCTCCTATCAAGTTTCACGAGGAGTCAGGCATCATCTCCTTTGGAGGCACTGATCTCCGCATACCTCTGGAGTTTTCAAAGGATGTGAGGCATCCGGTCGCGATGAGGTGGGGAACTAGGTCTTTCTCTGTCGTCTCCACAGGGGATTCAGACATCCTTTCGTCTTGGGAGATGCAAGACGAGCCTGCATTCCAGGCACTGCAGGGATATCCGGCCTTATTTCGAGTCAGGGCATCGCGGTGTCCATTCCACTTGAGGCCGCAAACTCAGGGTCCCTCTCACATACCTAGAGCTGAGAGAAGCCTCCTCTTGAGGTGCTTGTGGTAAGGTGGTATTCCTCTGGAGACGAATCCAGGGACTAACCTCTCTTTTCGAGTTGATTTTTGGTCCACAGAGTTCTTTCGTGTTGCTACAGTGACCTCAGGATCCCTCTATCCTTGAAACAGTGTTCTTGGGGTTTCTCTGGAGTGCCATCAAGGAAATCAAGGCTCCTTTCATGTGTGATGTGCAAGACGGAATTGCTCTGCACGCAGTACAAGGGAATCGGGCCTCATCTCGCATCGAGGGGGAAGTCTCATGGTTTTTCTCGAGTTGCGGCGGGAACCTGGGGTATATTCTCGAGTTACGACGGGGATGGCCCTTCCACACACGTGTGTGTTCAGCCACGTCGGGACTCTTGCCTAGTTGCGAGACACAACTCGGGATTCTCCTCGAGGCTTGGCAAGGCAATTGAGACGTCTCTCCAGCTGAGGCGGGAGACCAAGGGTCCCTTTCCACGTGCCACAGGAATCCTGGGACTCCTATCAAGTTTCACGAGGAGTCAGGCATCGTCTCCTTTGGAGGCACTGATCTCCGCGTACCTCTGGAGTTTTCAAAGGATGTGAGGCCTCCGGTCGCGATGAGGTGGGGAACTAGGTCTTTCTCTGTGGTCTCCACAGGGGATTCAGACACCCTTTCTTCTTGGCAGATGAAAGACGAGCCTGCATTCAAGTCAATGCAGGGATATCCAGCCTTATTTCGCGTCAGGGCATCGCGGTGTACATTCCACTTGAGGCCGCAAACTCAGGGTCCCTCTCACATACCTAGAGCTGAGAGAAGCCTCCTCTTGAGGTGCTTGTGGTAAGGTGGTATTCCTCTGGAGTCGAAGCCAGGGACTAACCTCTCATCTCGAGTTGATTTTTGGCCCACGGAGCTCTTTCGTGTTGCTACAGTGACCTCAGGATCCCTCTAGCCTTGAAACAGTGTTCTTGGGGTTTCTCTGGAGTGCCATCAAGGAAATCAAGGCTCCTTTCTTGTGTGATGTGCAACACGGAATTGCTCTGCACGCAGTGCAGGGGAATCGGGCCTCATCTCGCGGCGAGGGGGAAGTCTCATGGTTTTTCTCGAGTTGCGGCGGGAACCTGGGGTATATTCTCGAGTTACGACGGGGATGGCCCTTCCACCCACGTGTTTCTTCAGCGACGTCAGGACTCCTGCCTAGTTGCGAGGGACAACTCGGGATTCTCCTCGAGGCTTGGCAGGGCATTTGGTACGCCTCTCCAGCTGAGGCGGGAGACCAAGTGTCCCTTTCCAAGTGCCACAGGAATCCTGGGACTCCTATCAAGTTTCACGAGGAGTCAGGCATCGTCTCCTTTGGAGGCACTGATCTCCGCGTACCTCTGGAGTTTTCAAAGGATGTGAGGCTATCGGTCGCGATGAGGTGGGGAACTAAGTCTTTCTCTGTGCTTTCCACAGGGGATTCAGACATCCTTTCGTCCTGGGAGATGCAAGACGAGCCTGCATTGAAGTCACTGCAGGGATATCCGGCCTTATTTCGAGTCAGGGCATCGCGGTGTCCATTCCACTTGAGGCCGCAAACTCAGGGTCCCTCTCACATACCTAGAGCTGAGAGAAGCCTCCTCTTGAGGTGCTTGTGGTAAGGTGGTATTCCTCTGGAGTCGAAGCCAGGGACTAACCTCTCATCTCGAGTTGATTTTTGGCCCACGGAGCTCTTTCGTGTTCCTACAGTGACCTCAGGATCCCTCTATCCTTGAAACAGTGTTCTTGGGGTTTCTCTGGAGTGCCATGAAGGAAATCAAGGCTCCTTTCATGTGTGATGTGCAAGACGGAATTGCTCTGCACACAGTGCAGGGGAATCGGGCCTCATCTCGCGGCGAGGGGGAAGTCTCATGGTTTTTCTCGAGTTGCGGCGGGAACCTGGGGTATATTCTCGAGTTACGACGGGGATGGCCCTTCCACCCACGTGTTTCTTCAGCGACGTCAGGACTCCTGCCTAGTTGCGAGGGACAACTCGGGATTCTCCTCGAGGCTTGGCAGGGCAATTGGGACGCCTCTCCAGCTGAGACGCGAGACCAAGTGTCCCTTTCCACGTGCCACAGAATCCTGGGTCTCCTATCAAGTTTCACGAGGAGTCAGGCATCGTCTCCTTTGGAGGCACTGATCTCCGCGTACCTCTGGAGTTTTCAAAGGATGTGAGGCCTCCGGTCGCGATGAGGTGGGGAACTAGGTCTTTCTCTCTGGTCTCCACAGGGGATTCAGACATCCTTTCGTCCTGGGAGATGCATGACGAGCCTGCATTGAAGTCACTGCAGGGATATCCGGCCTTATTTCGAGTCAGGGCATCGCGGTGTCCATTCCACTTGAGGCCGCAAACTCAGGGTCCCTCTCACATACCTAGAGCTGAGAGAAGCCTCCTCTTGAGGTGCTTGTGGTAAGGTGGTATTCCTCTGGAGACGAATCCAGGGACTAACCTCTCTTTTCGAGTTGATTTTTGGTCCACAGAGTTCTTTCGTGTTGCTACAGTGACCTCAGGATCCTTCTAGCCTTGAAACAGTGTTCTTGGCGTTTCTCTGGAGTGCCATCAAGGAAATCAAGGCTCTTTCATGTGTGATGTGCAGGACGGAATTGCTCTGCACTCAGTACAGGGGAATCGGGCCTCATCTCGCATCGAGGGGGAAGTCTCATGGTTTTTCTCGAGTTGCGGCGGGAACCTGGGGTATATTCTCGAGTTACGACGGGGATGGCCCTTCCACCCACGTGTTTCTTCAGCGACTTCAGGACTCCTGCCTAGTTGCGAGGGACAACTCTGGATTCTCCTCGAGGCTTGGCAGGGCAATTGGGACGCCTCTCCAGCTGAGGCGGGAGACCAAGTGTCCCTTTCCAAGTGCCACAGGAATCCTGGGTCTCCTATCAAGTTTCACGAGGAGTCAGGCATCGTCTCCTTTGGAGGCACTGATCTCCGTGTACCTCTGGAGTTTTCAAAGGATGTGAGGCCTCCGGTCGCGATGAGGTGGGGAACTAGGTCTTTCTCTGTGGTCTCCACAGGGGATTCAGACATCCTTTCGTCCTGGGAGATGCAAGACGAGCCTGCATTGAAGTCACTGCAGGGATATCCGGCCTTATTTCGAGTCAGGGCATCGCGATGTCCATTCCACTTGAGGCCGCAAACTCAGGGTCCCTCTCACATACCTAGAGCTGAGAGAAGCCTCCTCTTGAGGTGCTTGTGGTAAGGTGGTATTCCTCTGGAGACGAATCCAGGGACTAACCTCTCTTTTCGAGTTGATTTTCGGTCCACAGAGTTCTTTCGTGTTGCTACTGTGACCTCAGGATCCCTCTATCCTTGAAACAGTGTTCTTGGGGTTTCTCTGGAGTGCCATCAAGGAAATCAAGGCTCCTTTCATGTGTGATGTGCAAGACGGAATTGCTCTGCACGCAGTACAGGGGAATCGGGCCTCATCTCGCATCGAGGGGGAAGTCTCATGGTTTTTCTCGAGTTGCGGCGGGAACCTGGGGTATATTCTCGAGTTACGACGGGGATGGCCCTTCCACCCACGTGTGTGTTCAGCCACGTCAGGACTCTTGCCTAGGTGCGAGACACAACTCGGGATTCTCCTCGAGGCTTGGCAAGGCAATTGGGACGCCTCTCCAGCTGAGGCGGGAGACCAAGGGTCCCTTTCCACGTGCCGCAGGAATCCTGGGACTCCTATCAAGTTTCACGAGGAGTCAGGCATCGTCTCCTTTGGAGGCACTGATCTCCGCGTACCTCTGGAGTTTTCAAAGGATGTGAGGACTCCGATCGCGATGAGGTGGGGAACTAGTTCTTTCTCTGTGGTCTCCACAGGGGATTCAGACATCCTTTCATCTTGGGAGATGAAAGACGAGCCTGCATTCAATTCACTGCAGGGATATCCAGCCTTATTTCACGTCAGGGCATCGCGGTGTCCATTCCACTTGAGGCCGCAAACTCAGGGTCCCTCTCACATACCTAGAGCTGAGAGAAGCCTCCTCTTGAGGTGCTTGTGGTAAGGTGGTATTCCTCTGGAGTCGAAGCCAGGGACTAACCTCTCATCTCGAGTTGATTTTTGGCCCACGGAGCTCTTTCGTGTTGCTACAGTGACCTCAGGATCCCTCTAGCCTTGAAACAGTGTTCTTGGGGTTTCTCTGGAGTGCCATCAAGGAAATCAAGGCTCCTTTCATGTGTGATGTGCAACACGGAATTGCTCTGCACGCAGTGCAGGGGAATCGGGCCTCATCTCGCATCGAGGGGGAAGTCTCATGGTTTTTCTCGAGTTGCGGCGGGAACCTGGGGTATATTCTCGAGTTACGACAGGGATGGCCCTTCCACACACGTGTTTCTTCAGCGACGTCAGGACTCCTGCCTAGTTGCGAGGGACAACTCTGGATTCTCCTCGAGGCTTGGCAGGGCATTTGGGACGCCTCTCCAGCTGAGGCGGGAGACCAAGTGTCCCTTTCCAAGTGCCACAGGAATCCTGGGACTCCTATCAAGTTTCACGAGGAGTCAGGCATCGTCTCCTTTGGAGGCACTGATCTCCGCGTACCTCTGGAGTTTTCAAAGGATGTGAGGCTATCGGTCGCGATGAGGTGGGGAACTAAGTCTTTCTCTGTGCTTTCCACAGGGGATTCAGACATCCTTTCGTCCTGGGAGATGCAAGACGAGCCTGCATTGAAGTCACTGCAGGGATATCCGGCCTTATTTCGAGTCAGGGCATCGCGGTGTCCATTCCACTTGAGGCCGCAAACTCAGGGTCCCTCTCACATACCTAGAGCTGAGAGAAGCCTCCTCTTGAGGTGCTTGTGGTAAGGTGGTATTCCTCTGGAGACGAATCCAGGGACTAACCTCTCTTTTCGAGTTGATTTTTGGTCCACAGAGTTCTTTCGTGTTGCTACAGTGACCTCAGGATGCCTCTATCCTTGAAACAGTGTTCTTGGGGTTTCTCTGGAGTGCCATCAAGGAAATCAAGGCTCCTTTCATGTGTGATGTGCAAGACGGAATTGCTCTGCACGCAAGAAAGGGGAATCGGGCCTCATCTCGCATCGAGGGGGAAGTCTCATGGTTTTTCTCGAGTTGCGGCGGGAACCTGGGGTATATTCTCGAGTTACGACGGGGATGGCCCTTCCACACACGTGTTTGTTCAGCCACGTCAGGACTCCTGCCTAGTTGCGAGACACAACTCGGGATTCTCCTCGAGGCTTTGCAGGGCAATTGGAACGCCTCTCCAGCTGAGGCTGGAGACCAAGGGTCCCTTTCCACGTGCCACAAGAATCCTGGGACTCCTATCAAGTTTCACGAGGAGTCTGGCATCGTCTCCTTTGGAGGCACTGATCTCCGCGTACCTCTGGAGTTTTCAAAGGATGTGAGGCCTCCGGTCGCGATGAGGTGGGGAACTAGGTGTTTCTCTGTGGTCTCCACAGGGGATTCAGACACCCTTTCTTCTTGGCAGATGCAAGACGAGCCTGCATTCAAGTCAATGCAGGGATATCCGGCCTTATTTCGAGTCAGGGCATCGCGGTGTCCATTCCACTTGAGGCCGCAAACTCAGGATCCCTCTCACATACCTAGAGCTGAGAGAAGCCTCCTCTTGAGGTGCTTGTGGTAAGGTGGTATTCCTCAGGAGTTGAAGCCAGGGACTAACCTCTCATCTCGTGTTGATTCTTGGTCCACGGAGCTCTTTCGTGTTGCAACAGTGACCTCAGGATCCCTCTAGCCTTGAAACAGTGTTCTTGGGGTTTCTCTGGAGTGCCATGAAGGAAATCAAGGCTCCTTTCATGTGTGATGTGCAACACGGAATTGCTCTGCACGCAGTGCAGGGGAATCGGGCCTCATCTCGCGGCGAGGGGGAAGTCTCTTGGTTTTTCTCGAGTTGCGGCGGGAACCTGGGGTATATTCTCGAGTTACGACGGGGATGGCCCTTCCACACACGTGTTTGTTCAGCCATGTCAGGACTCCTGCCTAGTTGCGAGGGACAACTCGCGATTCTCCTCGAGGCTTTGCAGGGCAATTGGGACGCCTCTCCAGCTGAGACGGGAGACCAAGGGTCCCTTTCCACGTGCCACAGGAATCCTGGGTCTCCTATCAAGTTTCACGAGGAGTCAGGCATCGTCTCCTTTGGAGGCACTGATCTCCCCATACCTCTGGAGTTTTCAAAGGATTTGAGGCCTGCTGTCGCGATGAGGTGGGGAACTACGTCTTTCTCTGTGGTCTCCACAGGGGATTCAGACACCCTTTCTTCTTGGGAGATGCAAGACGAGCCTGCATTCCAGTCACTGCAGGGATATCCGGCCTTATTTCGAGTCAGGGCATCGCGATGTCCATTCCACTTGAGGCCGCAAACTCAGGATCCCTCTCACATACCTAGAGCTGAGAGAAGCCTCCTCTTGAAGTGCTTGTGGTAAGGTGGTATTCCTCTGGAGTCGAAACCAGGGACTAACCTCTCATCTCGAGTTGATTTTGGTCCACGGAGCTCTTTCGTGTTGCTACAGTGACCTCAGGATCCCTCTAGCCTTGAAACAGTGTTCTTGGGGTTTCTCTGGAGTGCCATGAAGGAAATCAAGGCTCCTTTCATGTGTGATGTGCAACACAGAATTGCTCTGCACGCAGTGCAGGGGAATCGGGCCTCATCTCGCGGCGAGGGGGAAGTCTCATGGTTTTTCTCGAGTTGCGGCGGGAACCTGGGGTATATTCTCGAGTTACGACGGGGATGGCCCTTCCACACACGTGTTTGTTCAGCCACGTCAGGACTCTTGCCTAGTTGCGAGAAACAACTCGGGATTCTCCTCGAGGCTTGGCAGGGCAATTGGAACGCCTCTCCAGCTGAGGCGGGAGACCAAGGGTCCCTTTCCACGTTCCACAAGAATCCTGGGACTCCTATCAAGTTTCACGAGGAGTCAGGCATCGTCTCCTTTGGAGGCACTGATCTCCGCATACCTCTGGAGTTTTCAAAGGATGTGAGGCCTCCGGTCGCGATGAGGTGGGGAACTAGGTCTTTCTCTGTGGTCTCCACAGGGGATTCAGACATCCTTTCGTATTGGGAGATGAAAGACGAGCCTGCATTCCAGTCACTGCAGGAATGTCCGGCCTTATTTCGAGTCAGGGCATCGCGGTGTCCATTCCACTTGAGGCCGCAAACTCAGGGTCCCTCTCACATACCTAGAGCTGAAAGAAACCTCCTCTTGAGGTGCTTGTGGTAAGGTGGTATACCTCTGGAGTCGAAGCCAGGGACTAACCTCTCATCTCGAGTTGACTTTTGGTCCACGGAGGTCTTTCGTGTTGCTACAGTGACCTCAGGATCCCTCTAGCCTTGAAACAGTGTTCTTGGGGTTTCTCTGGAGTGCCATGAAGGAAATCAAGGCTCCTTTCATGTGTGATGTGCAACACAGAATTGCTCTGCACGCAGTGCAGGGGAATCGGGCCTCATCTCGCGGCGAGGGGGAAGTCTCATGGTTTTTCTCGAGTTGCGGCGGGAACCTGGGGTATATTCTCGAGTTACGACGGGGTGGCCCTTCCACCCACGTGTTTCTTCAGCGACGTCAGGACTCCTGCCTAGTTGCGAGGGACAACTCTGGATTCTCCTCGAGGCTTGGCAGGGCAATTGGAACGCCTCTCCAGCTGAGGCGGGAGACCAAGTGTCCCTTTCCAAGTGCCACAGGAATCCTGGGACTCCTATCAAGTTTCACGAGGAGTCAGGCATCGTCTCCTTTGGAGGCACTGATCTCCGCGTACCTCTGGAGTTTTCAAAGGATGTGAGGCTATCGGTCGCGATGAGGTGGGGAACTAAGTCTTTCTCTGTGCTTTCCACAGGGGATTCAGACATCCTTTCGTCCTGGGAGATGCATGACGAGCCGGCATTGAAGTCACTGCAGGGATATCCGGCCTTATTTCGAGTCAGGGCATCGCGGTGTCCATTCCACTTGAGGCCGCAAACTCAGGGTCCCTCTCACATACCTAGAGCTGAGAGAAGCCTCCTCTTGAGGTGCTTGTGGTAAGGTGGTATTCCTCTGGAGACGAATCCAGGGACTAACCTCTCTTTTCGAGTTGATTTTTGGTCCACAGAGTTCTTTCGTGTTGCTACAGTGACCTCAGGATCCTTCTAGCCTTGAAACAGTGTTCTTGGGGTTTCTCTGGAGTGCCATCAAGGAAATCAAGGCTCTTTCATGTGTGATGTGCAGGACGGAATTGCTCTGCACTCAGTACAGGGGAATCGGGCCTCATCTCGCATCGAGGGGGAAGTCTCATGGTTTTTCTCGAGTTGCGGCGGGAACCTGGGGTATATTCTCGAGTTACGACGGGGATGGCCCTTCCACCCACGTGTTTCTTCAGCGACTTCAGGACTCCTGCCTAGTTGCGAGGGACAACTCTGGATTCTCCTCGAGGCTTGGCAGGGCAATTGGGACGCCTCTCCAGCTGAGGCGGGAGACCAAGTGTCCCTTTCCAAGTGCCACAGGAATCCTGGGTCTCCTATCAAGTTTCACGAGGAGTCAGGCATCGTCTCCTTTGGAGGCACTGATCTCCGTGTACCTCTGGAGTTTTCAAAGGATGTGAGGCTATCGGTCGCGATGAGGTGGGGAACTAAGTCTTTCTCTGTGCTTTCCACAGGGGATTCAGACATCCTTTCGTCCTGGGAGATGCAAGACGAGCCTGCATTGAAGTCACTGCAGGGATATCCGGCCTTATTTCGAGTCAGGGCATCGCGGTGTCCATTCCACTTGAGGCCGCAAACTCAGGGTCCCTCTCACATACCTAGAGCTGAGAGAAGCCTCCTCTTGAGGTGCTTGTGGTAAGGTGGTATTCCTCTGGAGACGAATCCAGGGACTAACCTCTCTTTTCGAGTTGATTTTCGGTCCACAGAGTTCTTTCGTGTTGCTACTGTGACCTCAGGATCCCTCTATCCTTGAAACAGTGTTCTTGGGGTTTCTCTGGAGTGCCATCAAGGAAATCAAGGCTCCTTTCATGTGTGATGTGCAAGACGGAATTGCTCTGCACGCAGTACAGGGGAATCGGGCCTCATCTCGCATCGAGGGGGAAGTCTCATGGTTTTTCTCGAGTTGCGGCGGGAACCTGGGGTATATTCTCGAGTTACGACGGGGATGGCCCTTCCACCCACGTGTGTGTTCAGCCACGTCAGGACTCTTGCCTAGGTGCGAGACACAACTCGGGATTCTCCTCGAGGCTTGGCAAGGCAATTGGGACGCCTCTCCAGCTGAGGCGGGAGACCAAGTGTCCCTTTCCACGTGCCGCAGGAATCCTGGGACTCCTATCAAGTTTCACGAGGAGTCAGGCATCGTCTCCTTTGGAGGCACTGATCTCCGCGTACCTCTGGAGTTTTCAAAGGATGTGAGGCCTCCGGTCGCGATGAGGTGGGGAACTAGTTCTTTCTCTGTGGTCTCCACAGGGGATTCAGACATCCTTTCATCTTGGGAGATGCAAGACGAGCCTGCATTCAATTCACTGCAGGGATATCCAGCCTTATTTCACGTCAGGGCATCGCGGTGTCCATTCCACTTGAGGCCGCAAACTCAGGGTCCCTCTCACATACCTAGAGCTGAGAGAAGCCTCCTCTTGAGGTGCTTGTGGTAAGGTGGTATTCCTCTGGAGTCGAAGCCAGGGACTAACCTCTCATCTCGAGTTGATTTTTGGCCCACGGAGCTCTTTCGTGTTGCTACAGTGACCTCAGGATCCCTCTAGCCTTGAAACAGTGTTCTTGGGGTTTCTCTGGAGTGCCATGAAGGAAATCAAGGCTCCTTTCATGTGTGATGTGCAACACGGAATTGCTCTGCACGCAGTGCAGGGGAATCGGGCCTCATCTCGCGGCGAGGGGGAAGTCTCATGGTTTTTCTCGAGTTGCGGCGGGAACCTGGGGTATATTCTCGAGTTACGACAGGGATGGCCCTTCCACACACGTGTTTCTTCAGCGACGTCAGGACTCCTGCCTAGTTGCGAGGGACAACTCTGGATTCTCCTCGAGGCTTGGCAGGGCAATTGGGACGCCTCTCCAGCTGAGGCGGGAGACCAAGTGTCCCTTTCCAAGTGCCACAGGAATCCTGGGACTCCTATCAAGTTTCACGAGGAGTCAGGCATCGTCTCCTTTGGAGGCACTGATCTCCGCGTACCTCTGGAGTTTTCAAAGGATGTGAGGCTATCGGTCGCGATGAGGTGGGGAACTAAGTCTTTCTCTGTGCTTTCCACAGGGGATTCAGACATCCTTTCGTCCTGGGAGATGCAAGACGAGCCTGCATTGAAGTCACTGCAGGGATATCCGGCCTTATTTCGAGTCAGGGCATCGCGGTGTCCATTCCACTTGAGGCCGCAAACTCAGGGTCCCTCTCACATACCTAGAGCTGAGAGAAGCCTCCTCTTGAGGTGCTTGTGGTAAGGTGGTATTCCTCTGGAGACGAATCCAGGGACTAACCTCTCTTTTCGAGTTGATTTTTGGTCCACAGAGTTCTTTCGTGTTGCTACAGTGACCTCAGGATCCCTCTAGCCTTGAAACAGTGTTCTTGGGGTTTCTCTGGAGTGCCATCAAGGAAATCAAGGCTCCTTTCATGTGTGATGTGCAAGACGGAATTGCTCTGCACGCAAGAAAGGGGAATCGGGCCTCATCTCGCATCGAGGGGGAAGTCTCATGGTTTTTCTCGAGTTGCGGCGGGAACCTGGGGTATATTCTCGAGTTACGACGGGGATGGCCCTTCCACACACGTGTTTGTTCAGCCACGTCAGGACTCCTGCCTAGTTGCGAGACACAACTCGGGATTCTCCTCGAGGCTTTGCAGGGCAATTGGAACGCCTCTCCAGCTGAGGCTGGAGACCAAGGGTCCCTTTCCACGTGCCACAAGAATCCTGGGACTCCTATCAAGTTTCACGAGGAGTCTGGCATCGTCTCCTTTGGAGGCACTGATCTCCGTGTACCTCTGGAGTTTTCAAAGGATGTGAGGCCTCCGGTCGCGATGAGGTGGGGAACTAGGTGTTTCTCTGTGGTCTCCACAGGGGATTCAGACACCCTTTCTTCTTGGCAGATGCAAGACGAGCCTGCATTCAAGTCAATGCAGGGATATCCGGCCTTATTTCGAGTCAGGGCATCGCGGTGTCCATTCCACTTGAGGCCGCAAACTCAGGATCCCTCTCACATACCTAGAGCTGAGAGAAGCCTCCTCTTGAGGTGCTTGTGGTAAGGTGGTATTCCTCAGGAGTTGAAGCCAGGGACTAACCTCTCATCTCGTGTTGATTCTTGGTCCACGGAGCTCTTTCGTGTTGCTACAGTGACCTCAGGATCCCTCTAGCCTTGAAACAGTGTTCTTGGGGTTTCTCTGGAGTGCCATGAAGGAAATCAAGGCTCCTTTCATGTGTGATGTGCAACACGGAATTGCTCTGCACGCAGTGCAGGGGAATCGGGCCTCATCTCGCGGCGAGGGGGAAGTCTCTTGGTTTTTCTCGAGTTGCGGCGGGAACCTGGGGTATATTCTCGAGTTACGACGGGGATGGCCCTTCCACACACGTGTTTGTTCAGCCATGTCAGGACTCCTGCCTAGTTGCGAGGGACAACTCGCGATTCTCCTCGAGGCTTTGCAGGGCAATTGGGACGCCTCTCCAGCTGAGACGGGAGACCAAGCGTCCCTTTCCACGTGCCACAGGAATCCTGGGTCTCCTATCAAGTTTCACGAGGAGTCAGGCATCGTCTCCTTTGGAGGCACTGATCTCCCCATACCTCTGGAGTTTTCAAAGGATTTGAGGCCTGCTGTCGCGATGAGGTGGGGAACTACGTCTTTCTCTGTGGTCTCCACAGGGGATTCAGACACCCTTTCTTCTTGGGAGATGCAAGACGAGCCTGCATTCCAGTCACTGCAGGGATATCCGGCCTTATTTCGAGTCAGGGCATCGCGATGTCCATTCCACTTGAGGCCGCAAACTCAGGATCCCTCTCACATACCTAGAGCTGAGAGAAGCCTCCTCTTGAAGTGCTTGTGGTAAGGTGGTATTCCTCTGGAGTCGAAACCAGGGACTAACCTCTCATCTCGAGTTGATTTTGGTCCACGGAGCTCTTTCGTGTTGCTACAGTGACCTCAGGATCCCTCTAGCCTTGAAACAGTGTTCTTGGGGTTTCTCTGGAGTGCCATGAAGGAAATCAAGGCTCCTTTCATGTGTGATGTGCAACACAGAATTGCTCTGCACGCAGTGCAGGGGAATCGGGCCTCATCTCGCGGCGAGGGGGAAGTCTCATGGTTTTTCTCGAGTTGCGGCGGGAACCTGGGGTATATTCTCGAGTTACGACGGGGATGGCCCTTCCACACACGTGTTTGTTCAGCCACGTCAGGACTCTTGCCTAGTTGCGAGACACAACTCGGGATTCTCCTCGAGGCTTGGCAGGGCAATTGGAACGCCTCTCCAGCTGAGGCGGGAGACCAAGGGTCCCTTTCCACGTTCCACAAGAATCCTGGGACTCCTATCAAGTTTCACGAGGAGTCAGGCATCGTCTCCTTTGGAGGCACTGATCTCCGCATACCTCTGGAGTTTTCAAAGGATGTGAGGCCTCCGGTCGCGATGAGGTGGGGAACTAGGTCTTTCTCTGTGGTCTCCACAGGGGATTCAGACATCCTTTCATCTTGGGAGATGCAAGACGAGCCTGCATTCAAGTCACTGCAGGGATATCCAGCCTTATATCGCGTCAGGGCATCGCGGTGTCCATTCCACTTGAGGCCGCAAACTCAGGGTCCCTCTCACATACCTAGAGCTGAGAGAAGCCTCCTCTTGAGGTGCTTGTGGTAAGGTGGTATTCCTCTGGAGTCGAAGCCAGGGACTAACCTCTCATCTCGAGTTGATTTTTGGCCCACGGAGCTCTTTCGTGTTGCTACAGTGACCTCAGGATCCCTCTAGCCTTGAAACAGTGTTCTTGGGGTTTCTCTGGAGTGCCATGAAGGAAATCAAGGCTCCTTTCATGTGTGATGTGCAAGACGGAATTGCTCTGCACGCAGTGCAGGGGAATCGGGCCTCATCTCGCGGCGAGGGGGAAGTCTCATGGTTTTTCTCGAGTTGCGGCGGGAACCTGGGGTATATTCTCGAGTTACGACGGGGATGGCCCTTCCACCCACGTGTTTCTTCAGCGACGTCAGGACTCCTGCCTAGTTGCGAGGGACAACTCGGGATTCTCCTCGAGGCTTGGCAGGGCAATTGGGACGCCTCTCCAGCTGAGGCGGGAGACCAAGTGTCCCTTTCCAAGTGCCACAGGAATCCTGGGACTCCTATCAAGTTTCACGAGGAGTCAGGCATCGTCTCCTTTGGAGGCACTGATCTCCGCGTACCTCTGGAGTTTTCAGAGGATGTGAGGCTATCGGTCGCGATGAGGTGGGGAACTAAGTCTTTCTCTGTGCTTTCCACAGGGGATTCAGACATCCTTTCGTACTGGGAGATGCAAGACGAGCCTGCATTGAAGTCACTGCAGGGATATCCGGCCTTATTTCGAGTCAGGGCATCGCGGTGTCCATTCCACTTGAGGCCACAAACTCAGGGTCCCTCTCACATACATAGAGCTGAGAGAAGCCTCCTCTTGAGGTGCTTGTGGTAAGGTGGTATTCCTCTGGAGACGAATCCAAGGACTAACCTCTCTTTTCGAGTTGATTTTTGGTCCACAGAGTTCTTTCGTGTTGCTACAGTGACCTCAGGATCCCTCTAGCCTTGAAACAGTGTTCTTGGGGTTTCTCTGAAGTGCCATCAAGGAAATCAAGGCTCCTTTCATGTGTGATGTGCAACACGGAATTGCTCTGCACGCAGTGCAGGGGAATCGGGCCTCATCTCGCATCGAGTGGGAAGTCTCATGGTTTTTCTCGAGTTGCGGCGGGAACCTGAGGTATATTCTCGAGTTACGACGGGGATGGCCCTTCCACCCACGTGTTTGTTCAGCCACGTCAGGACTCCTGCCTAGTTGCGAGGGACAACTCGGGATTCTCCTCGAGGCTTGGCAGGGCAATTGGAACACCTCTCCAGCTGAGGCGGGAGACCAAGGGTCCCTTTCCACGTGCCACAAGAATTCTGGGACTCCTATCAAGTTTCACGAGGAGTCAGGCATCGTCTCTTTGGAGGCACTGATCTCCGCGTACCTCTGGAGTTTTCAAAGGATGTGAGGCCTCCGGTCGCGATGAGGTGGGGAACTAGGTGTTTCTCTGTGGTCTCCACAGGGGATTCAGACACACTTTCTTCTTGGGAGATGCAAGACGAGCCTGCATTCAAGTCACTGCAGGGATATCCGGCCTTATTTCGAGTCAGGGCATCGCGGTGTCCATTCCACTTGAGGCCGCAAACTCAGGGTCCCTCTCACATACCTAGAGCTGAGAGAAGCCTCCTCTTGAGGTGCTTGTGGTAAGGTGGTATTCCTCTGGAGTCGAAGCCAGGGACTAACCTCTCATCTCGAGTTGATTTTTGGCCCACGGAGCTCTTTCGTGTTGCTACAGTGACCTCAGGATCCCTCTAGCCTTGAAACAGTGTTCTTGGGGTTTCTCTGGAGTGCCATCAAGGAAATCAAGGCTCCTTTCATGTGTGATGTGCAACACGGAATTGCTCTGCACGTAGTGCAGGGGAATCGGGCCTCATCTCGCGGCGAGGGGGAAGTCTCATGGTTTTTCTCGAGTTGCGGCGGGAACCTGGTGTATATTCTCGAGTTACGACGGGGATGGCCCTTCCACCCACGTGTTTCTTCAGCCACGTCAGGACTCCTGCCTAGTTGCGAGGGACAACTCGGGATTCTCCTCGAGGCTTGGCAGGGCAATTGGAACGCCTCTCCAGCTGAGGCGGGAGACCAAGGGTCCCTTTCCACGTGCCACAAGAATCCTGGGACTCCATTCAAGTTTCACGAGGAGTCAGGCATCGTCTCCTTTGGAGGCACTGATCTCCGCGTACCTCTGGAGTTTTCAAAGGATGTGAGGCCTCCGGTCGCGATGAGGTGGGGAACTAGGTCTTTCTCTGTGGTCTCCACAGGGGATTCAGACATTCTTTCGTCTTGGGAGATGCAAGACGAGCCTGCATTCCAGTCACTGCAGGGATATCCGGCCTTATTTCGAGTCAGGGCATCGCGGTGTCCATTCCTCTTGAGGCAGCAAACTCAGGGTCCCTCTCACATACCTAGAGCTGAGAGAAGCCTCCTCTTGAGGTGCTTGTGGTAAGGTGGTATTCCTCTGGAGTCGAAGCCAGGGACTAACCTCTCATCTCGAGTTGATTTTGGTCCACGGAGCTCTTTCGTGTTGCTACAGTGACCTCAGGATCCCTCTAGCCTTGAAACAGTGTTCTTGGGGTTTCTCTGGAGTGCCATGAAGGAAATCAAGGCTCCTTTCATGTGTGATGTGCAACACAGAATTGCTCTGCACGCAGTGCAGGGGAATCGGGCCTCATCTAGCGGCGAGGGGGAAGTCTCATGGTTTTTCTCGAGTTGCGGCGGGAACCTGGGGTATATTCTTGAGTTACGACGGGGATGGCCCTTCCACACACGTGTTTGTTCAGCCACGTCAGGACTCTTGCCTAGTTGCGAGACACAACTCGGGATTCTCCTCGAGGCTTGGCAAGGCAATTGGGACGCCTCTCCAGCTGAGGCGGGAGACCAAGGGTCCCTTTCCACGTGCCACAGGAATCCTGGGACTCCTATCAAGTTTCACGAGGAGTCAGGCATCGTCTCCTTTGGAGGCACTGATCTCCGCGTACCTCTGGAGTTTTCAAAGGATGTGAGGCCTCTGGTCGTGATGAGTTGGGGAACTAGGTCTTTCTCTGTGGTCTCCACAGGGGATTCAGACATCCTTTCATCTTGGGAGATGCAAGACGAGCCTGCATTCAAGTCACTGCAGGGATATCCAGCCTTATTTCGCGTCAGGGCATCGCGGTGTCCATTCCACTTGAGGCCGCAAACTCAGGGTCCCTCTCACATACCTAGAGCTGAGAGAAGCCTCCTCTTGAGGTGCTTGTGGTAAGGTGGTATTCCTCTGGAGTCGAAGCCAGGGACTAACCTCTCATCTCGAGTTGATTTTTGGCCCACGGAGCTCTTTCGTGTTGCTACAGTGACCTCAGGATCCCTCTAGCCTTGAAACAGTGTTCTTGGGGTTTCTCTGGAGTGCCATCAAGGAAATCAAGGCTCCTTTCATGTGTGATGTGCAACACGGAATTGCTCTGCACGCAGTGCAGGGGAATCGGGCCTCATCTCGCGGCGAGGGGGAAGTCTCATGGTTTTTCTCGAGTTGCGGCGGGAACCGGGGGTATATTCTCGAGTTACGATGGGGATGGCACTTCCACACACGTGTTTCTTCAGCGACGTCAAGACTCCTGCCTAGTTGCGAGGGACAACTCTGGATTCTCCTCGAGGCTTGGCAGGGCAATTGGGACGCCTCTCCAGCTGAAGCGGGAGACCAAGTGTCCCTTTCCAAGTGCCACAGGAATCCTGGGACTCCTATCAAGTTTCACGAGGAGTCAGGCATCGTCTCCTTTGGAGGCACTGATCTCCGCGTACCTCTGGAGTTTTCAAAGGATGTGAGGCTATCGGTCGCGATGAGGTGGGGAACTAAGTCTTTCTCTGTGCTTTCCACAGGGGATTCAGACATCCTTTCGTCCTGGGAGATGCAAGACGAGCCTGCATTGAAGTCACTGCAGGGATATCCGGCCTTATTTCGAGTCAGGGCATCGCGGTGTCCATTCCAATTGAGGCCGCAAACTCAGGGTCCCTCTCACATACCTAGAGCTGAGAGAAGCCTCCTCTTGAGGTGCTTGTGGTAAGGTGGCATTCCTCTGGAGACGAATCCAGGGACTAACCTCTCTTTTCGAGTTGATTTTTGGTCCACAGAGTTCTTTCGTGTTGCTACAGTGACCTCAGGATCCCTCTAGCGTTGAAACAGTGTTCTTGGGGTTTCTCTGGAGTGCCATCAAGGAAATCAAGGCTCCTTTCATGTGTGATGTGCAAGACGGAATTGCTCTGCACGCAGGACAGGGGAATCGGGCCTCATCTCGCATCGAAGGGGAAGTCTCATGGTTTTTCTCGAGTTGCGGCGGGAACCTGGGGTATATTCTCGAGTTACGACGGGGATGGCCCTTCCACCCACGTGTTTGTTCAGCCACGTCAGGACTCCTGCCTAGTTGCGAGGGAGAACTCGGGATTCTCCTCGTGGCTTGGCAGGGCAATTGGAACGCCTCTCCAGCTGAGGCGGGAGACCAAGGGTCCCTTTCCACGTACCACAAGAATCCTGGGACTCCTATCAAGTTTCACGAGGAGTCAGGCATCGTCTCCTTTGGAGGCACTGATCTCCGCGTACCTCTGGAGTTTTCAAAGGATGTGAGGCCTCCGGTCGCGATGAGGTGGGGAACTAGGTGTTTCTCTGTGGTCTCCACAGGGGATTCAGACATCCTTTCTTCTTGGGAGATGCAAGACGAGCCTGCATTCAAGTCACTGCATGGATATCCGGCCTTATTTCGAGTCAGGGCATCGCGGTGTTCATTCCACTTGAGGCCGCAAACTCAGGATCCCTCTCACATACCTAGAGCTGAGAGAAGCCTCCTCTTGAGGTGCTTGTGGTAAGGTGGTATTCCTCTGGAGTCGAAGCCAGGGACTAACCTCTCATCTCGTGTTGATTCTTGGTCCACGGAACTCTTTCGTGTTGCTACAGTGACCTCAGGATCCCTCTAGCCTTGAAACAGTGTTCTTGGGGTTTCTCTGGAGTGCCATCAAGGAAATCAAGGCTCCTTTCATGTGTGATGTGCAACACGGAATTGCTCTGCACGCAGTGCAGGGGAATCGGGCCTCATCTCGCGGCGAGGGGGAAGTCTCATGGTTTTTCTCGAGTTGCGGTGGGAACCTGGGGTATATTCTCGAGTTACGACGGGGATGGCCCTTCCACCCACGTGTTTCTTCAGCGACGTCAGGACTCCTGCCTAGTTGCGAGGGACAACTCTGGATTCTCCTCGAGGCTTGGCAGGGCAATTGGGACGCCTCTCCAGCTGAGGCGGGAGACCAAGTGTCCCTTTCCAAGTGCCACAGGAATCCTGGGACTCCTATCAAGTTTCACGAGGAGTCAGGCATCGTCTCCTTTGGAGGCACTGATCTCCGCGTACCTCTGGAGTTTTCAGAGGATGTGAGGCTATCGGTCGCGATGAGATGGGGAACTAAGTCTTTCTCTGTGCTTTCCACAGGGGATTCAGACATTCTTTCGTCCTGGGAGATGCAAGACGAGCCTGCATTGAAGTCACTGCAGGGATATCCGGCCTTATTTCGAGTCAGGACATCGCGGTGTCCATTCCACTTGAGGCCGCAAACTCAGGGTCCCTCTCACATACCTAGAGCTGAGAGAAGCCTCCTCTTGAGGTGCTTGTGGTAAGGTGGTATTCCTCTGGAGACGAATCCAGGGACTAACCTCTCTTTTCGAGTTGATTTTTGGTCCACAGATTTCTTTCGTGTTGCTACAGTGACCTCAGGATCCCTCTAGCCTTGAAACAGTGTTCTTGGGGTTTCTCTGAAGTGCCATCAAGGAAATCAAGGCTCCTTTCATGTGTGATGTGCAAGACGGAATTGCTCTGCACGCAGGACAGGGGAATCGGGCCTCATCTCGCATCGAGGGGGAAGTCTCATGGTTTTTCTCGAGTTGCGGCGGGAACCTGGGGTATATTCTCGAGTTACGAAGGGGATGGCCCTTCCACCCACTTGTTTGTTCAGCCACGTCAGGACTCCTGCCTAGTTGTGAGGGACAATTCGGGATTCTCCTCGAGGCTTGGCAGGGCAATTGGAACACCTCTCCAGCTGAGGCGGGAGACCAAGGGTTCCTTTCCACGTGCCACAAGAATTCTGGGACTCCTATCAAGTTTCACGAGGAGTCAGGCATCGTCTCTTTGGAGGCACTGATCTCCGCGTACCTCTGGAGTTTTCAAAGGATGTGAGGCCTCCGGTCGCGATGAGGTGGGGAACTAGGTGTTTCTCTGTGGTCTCCACAGGGGATTCAGACACCCTTTCTTCTTGGGAGATGCAAGACGAGCCTGCATTCAAGTCACTGCAGGGATATCCGGCCTTATTTCGAGTCAGGGCATCGCGATGTCCATTCCACTTGAGGCAGCAAACTCAGGGTCCCTCTCACATACCTAGAGCTGAGAGAAGCCTCCTCTTGAGGTGCTTGTGGTAAGGTGGTATTCCTCTGGAGTTGAAGCCAGGGACTAACCTCTCATCTCGAGTTGATTTTGGTCCACGGAGCTCTTTCGTGTTGCTACAGTGACCTCAGGATCCCTCTAGCCTTGAAACAGTGTTCTTGGGGTTTCTCTGGAGTGCCATGAAGGAAATCAAGGCTCCTTTCATGTGTGATGTGCAACACAGAATTGCTCTGCACGCAGTGCAGGGGAATCGGGCCTCATCTCGCGGCGAGGGGGAAGTCTCATGGTTTTTCTCGAGTTGCGGCGGGAACCTGGGGTATATTCTCGAGTTACGACGGGGATGGCCCTTCCACACACGTGTTTGTTCAGCCACGTCAGGACTCTTGCCTAGTTGCGAGACACAACTCGGGATTCTCCTCGAGGCTTGGCAAGGCAATTGGGACGCCTCTCCAGCTGAGGCGGGAGACCAAGGGTCCCTTTCCACGTGCCACAGGAATCCTGGGACTCCTATCAAGTTTCACGAGGAGTCAGGCATCGTCTCCTTTGGAGGCACTGATCTCCGCGTACCTCTGGAGTTTTCAAAGGATGTGAGGCCTCTGGTCGTGATGAGTTGGGGAACTAGGTCTTTCTCTGTGGTCTCCACAGGGGATTCAGACATCCTTTCATCTTGGGAGATGCAAGACGAGCCTGCATTCAAGTCACTGCAGGGATATCCAGCCTTATTTCGCGTCAGGGCATCGCGGTGTCCATTCCACTTGAGGCCGCAAACTCAGGGTCCCTCTCACATACCTAGAGCTGAGAGAAGCCTCCTCTTGAGGTGCTTGTGGTAAGGTGGTATTCCTCTGGAGTCGAAGCCAGGGACTAACCTCTCATCTCGAGTTGATTTTTGGCCCACGGAGCTCTTTCGTGTTGCTACAGTGACCTCAGGATCCCTCTAGCCTTGAAACAGTGTTCTTGGGGTTTCTCTGGAGTGCCATCAAGGAAATCAAGGCTCCTTTCATGTGTGATGTGCAACACGGAATTGCTCTGCACGCAGTGCAGGGGAATCGGGCCTCATCTCGCGGCGAGGGGGAAGTCTCATGGTTTTTCTCGAGTTGCGGCGGGAACCTGGGGTATATTCTCGAGTTACGATGGGGATGGCCCTTCCACCCACTTATTTCTTCAGCGACGTCAAGACTCCTGCCTAGTTGCGAGGGACAACTCTGGATTCTCCTCGAGGCTTGGCAGGGCAATTGGGACGCCTCTCCAGCTGAAGCGGGAGACCATGTGTCCCTTTCCAAGTGCCACAGGAATCCTGGGACTCCTATCAAGTTTCACGAGGAGTCAGGCATCGTCTCCTTTGGAGGCACTGATCTCCGCGTACCTCTGGAGTTTTCAAAGGATGTGAGGCTATCGGTCGCGATGAGGTGGGGAACTAAGTCTTTCTCTGTGCTTTCCACAGGGGATTCAGACATCCTTTCGTCCTGGGAGATGCAAGACGAGCCTGCATTGAAGTCACTGCAGGGATATCCGGCCTTATTTCGAGTCAGGGCATCGCGGTGTCCATTCCACTTGAGGCCGCAAACTCAGGGTCCCTCTCACATACCTAGAGCTGAGAGAAGCCTCCTCTTGAGGTGCTTGTGGTAAGGTGGCATTCCTCTGGAGACGAATCCAGGGACTAACCTCTCTTTTCGAGTTGATTTTTGGTCCACAGAGTTCTTTCGTGTTGCTACAGTGACCTCAGGATCCCTCTAGCGTTGAAACAGTGTTCTTGGGGTTTCTCTGGAGTGCCATCAAGGAAATCAAGGCTCCTTTCATGTGTGATGTGCAAGACGGAATTGCTCTGCACGCAGGACAGGGGAATCGGGCCTCATCTCGCATCGAGGGGGAAGTCTCATGGTTTTTCTCGAGTTGCGGCGGGAACCTGGGGTATATTCTCGAGTTACGACGGGGATGGCCCTTCCACCCACGTGTTTGTTCAGCCACATCAGGACTCCTGCCTAGTTGCGAGGGACAACTCGGGATTCTCCTCGAGGCTTGGCAGGGCAATTGGAACACCTCTCCAGCTGAGGCGGGAGACCAAGGGTTCCTTTCCACGTGACACAAGAATTCTGGGACTCCTATCAAGTTTCACGAGGAGTCAGGCATCGTCTCTTTGGAGGCACTGATCTCCGCGTACCTCTGGAGTTTTCAAAGGATGTGAGGCCTCCGGTCGCGATGAGGTGGGGAACTAGGTGTTTCTCTGTGGTCTCCACAGGGGATTCAGACACCCTTTCTTCTTGGGAGATGCAAGACGAGCCTGCATTCAAGTCACTGCAGGGATATCCGGCCTTATTTCGAGTCAGGGCATCGCGGTGTCCATTCCACTTGAGGCTGCAAACTCAGGATCCCTCTCACATACCTAGAGCTGAGAGAAGCCTCCTCTTGAGGTGCTTGTGGTAAGGTGGTATTCCTCTGGAGTCGAAGCCAGGGACTAACCTCTCATCTCGTGTTGATTCTTGGTCCACGGAGCTCTTTCGTGTTGCTACAGTGACCTCAGGATCCCTCTAGCCTTGAAACAGTGTTCTTGGGGTTTCTCTGGAGTGCCATCAAGGAAATCAAGGCTCCTTTCATGTGTGATGTGCAACACGGAATTGCTCTGCACGCAGTGCAGGGGAATCGGGCCTCATCTCGCGGCGAGGGGGAAGTCTCATGGTTTTTCTCGAGTTGCGGCGGGAACCTGGGGTATATTCTCGAGTTACGACGGGGATGGCCCTTCCACCCACGTGTTTGTTCAGCCACGTCAGGACTCCTGCCTAGTTGCGAGGGACAACTCGGGATTCTCCTCGAGGCTTTGCAGGGCAATTGGGACGCCTCTCCAGCTGAGACGGGAGACCAAGGGTCCCTTTCCTCGTGCCACAGGAATCCTGGGTCTCCTATCAAGTTTCACGAGGAGTCAGGCATCGTCTCCTTTGGAGGCACTGATCTCCGCATACCTCTGGAGTTTTCAAAGGATGTGAGGCCTCCGGTCGCGATGAGGTGGGGAACTACGTCTTTCTCTGTGGTCTCCACAGGGGATTCAGAAACCCTTTCGTCTTGGGAGATGCAAGACGAGCCTGCATTCCAGTCACTGCAGGGATATCCGGCCTTATTTCGAGTCAGGGCATCGCGATGTCCATTCCACTTGAGGCAGCAAACTCAGGGTCCCTCTCACATACCTAGAGCTGAGAGAAGCCTCCTCTTGAGGTGCTTGTGGTAAGGTGGTATTCCTCTGGAGTTGAAGCCAGGGACTAACCTCTCATCTCGAGTTGATTTTGGTCCACGGAGCTCTTTCGTGTTGCTACAGTGACCTCAGGATCCCTCTAGCCTTGAAACAGTGTTCTTGGGGTTTCTCTGGAGTGCCATGAAGGAAATCAAGGCTCCTTTCATGTGTGATGTGCAACACAGAATTGCTCTGCACGCAGTGCAGGGGAATCGGGCCTCATCTCGCGGCGAGGGGGAAGTCTCATGGTTTTTCTCGAGTTGCGGCGGGAACCTGGGGTATATTCTCGAGTTACGACGGGGATGGCCCTTCCACACACGTGTTTGTTCAGCCACGTCAGGACTCTTGCCTAGTTGCGAGACACAACTCGGGATTCTCCTCGAGGCTTGGCAAGGCAATTGGGACGCCTCTCCAGCTGAGGCGGGAGACCAAGGGTCCCTTTCCACGTGCCACAGGAATCCTGGGACTCCTATCAAGTTTCACGAGGAGTCAGGCATCGTCTCCTTTGGAGGCACTGATCTCCGTGTACCTCTGGAGTTTTCAAAGGATGTGAGGCCTCTGGTCGTGATGAGTTGGGGAACTAGGTCTTTCTCTGTGGTCTCCACAGGGGATTCAGACATCCTTTCATCTTGGGAGATGCAAGACGAGCCTGCATTCAAGTCACTGCAGGGATATCCAGCCTTATTTCGCGTCAGGGCATCGCGGTGTCCATTCCACTTGAGGCCGCAAACTCAGGGTCCCTCTCACATACCTAGAGCTGAGAGAAGCCTCCTCTTGAGGTGCTTGTGGTAAGGTGGTATTCCTCTGGAGTCGAAGCCAGGGACTAACCTCTCATCTCGAGTTGATTTTTGGCCCACGGAGCTCTTTCGTGTTGCTACAGTGACCTCAGGATCCCTCTAGCCTTGAAACAGTGTTCTTGGGGTTTCTCTGGAGTGCCATCAAGGAAATCAAGGCTCCTTTCATGTGTGATGTGCAACACGGAATTGCTCTGCACGCAGTGCAGGGGAATCGGGCCTCATCTCGCGGCGAGGGGGAAGTCTCATGGTTTTTCTCGAGTTGCGGCGGGAACCTGGGGTATATTCTCGAGTTACGATGGGGATGGCCCTTCCACCCACTTATTTCTTCAGCGACGTCAAGACTCCTGCCTAGTTGCGAGGGACAACTCTGGATTCTCCTCGAGGCTTGGCAGGGCAATTGGGACGCCTCTCCAGCTGAAGCGGGAGACCAAGTGTCACTTTCCAAGTGCCACAGGAATCCTGGGACTCCTATCAAGTTTCACGAGGAGTCAGGCATCGTCTCCTTTGGAGGCACTGATCTCCGCGTACCTCTGGAGTTTTCAAAGGATGTGAGGCTATCGGTCGCGATGAGGTGGGGAACTCAGTCTTTCTCTGTGCTTTCCACAGGGGATTCAGACATCCTTTCGTCCTGGGAGATGCAAGACGAGCCTGCATTGAAGTCACTGCAGGGATATCCGGCCTTATTTCGAGTCAGGGCATCGCGGTGTCCATTCCACTTGAGGCCGCAAACTCAGGGTCCCTCTCACATACCTAGAGCTGAGAGAAGCCTCCTCTTGAGGTGCTTGTGGTAAGGTGGCATTCCTCTGGAGACGAATCCAGGGACTAACCTCTCTTTTCGAGTTGATTTTTGGTCCACAGAGTTCTTTCGTGTTGCTACAGTGACCTCAGGATCCCTCTAGCCTTGAAACAGTGTTCTTGGGGTTTCTCTGGAGTGCCATCAAGGAAATCAAGGCTCCTTTCATGTGTGATGTGCAAGACGGAATTGCTCTGCACGCAGTACAGGGGAATCGGGCCTCATCTCGCATCGAGGGGGAAGTCTCATGGTTTTTCTCGAGTTGCGGCGGGAACCTGGGGTATATTCTCGAGTTACGACGGGGATGGCCCTTCCACCCACGTGTTTGTTCAGCCACGTCAGGACTTCTGCCTAGTTGCGAGGGACAACTCGGGATTCTCCTCGTGGCTTGGCAGGGCAATTGGAACGCCTCTCCAGCTGAGGCGGGAGACCAAGTGTCCCTTTCCACGTGCCACAAGAATCCTGGGACTCCTATCAAGTTTCACGAGGAGTCAGGCATCGTCTCCTTTGGAGGCACTGATCTCCGCGTACCCTGGAGTTTTCAAAGGATGTGAGGCCTCCGGTCGCGATGAGGTGGGGAACTAGGTGTTTCTCTGTGGTCTCCACAGGGGATTCAGACATCCTTTCTTCTTGGGAGATGCAAGACGAGCCTGCATTCAAGTCACTGCAGGGATATCCGGCCTTATTTCGAGTCAGGGCATCGCGGTGTCCATTCCACTTGAGGCCGCAAACTCAGGATCCCTCTCACATACCTAGAGCTGAGAGAAGCCTCCTCTTGAGGTGCTTGTGGTAAGGTGGTATTCCTCAGGAGTCGAAGCCAGGGACTAACCTCTCATCTCATGTTGATTCTTGGTCCACGGAGCTCTTTCGTGTTGCTACAGTGACCTCAGGATCCCTCTAGCCTTGAAACAGTGTTCTTGGGGTTTCTCTGGAGTGCCATCAAGGAAATCAAGGCTCCTTTCATGTGTGATGTGCAACACGGAATTGCTCTGCACGCAGTGCAGGGGAATCGGGCCTCATCTCGCGGCGAGGGGGAAGTCTCATGGTTTTTCTCGAGTTGCGGCGGGAACCTGGGGTATATTCTCGAGTTACGACGGGGATGGCCCTTCCACACACGTGTGTGTTCAGCCATGTCAGGACTCCTGCCTAGTTGCGAGGGACAACTCGGGATTCTCCTCGAGGCTTTGCAGGGCAATTGGGACGCCTCTCCAGCTGAGACGGAAGACCAAGGGTCCCTTTCCACGTGCCACAGGAATCCTGGGTCTACTATCAAGTTTCACGAGGATTCAGGCATCGTCTCCTTTGGAGGCACTGATCTCCGCATACCTCTGGAGGTTTCAAAGGATTTGAGGCCTCCTGTCGCGATGAGTTGGGGAACTAGGTCTTTCTCTGTGGTCTCCACAGGGGATTCAGACACCCTTTCGTCTTGGGAGATGCCAGACGAGCCTGCATTCCAGTCACTGCAGGGATATCCGGCCTTATTTCGAGTCAGGGCATCGCGGTGTCCATTCCACTTGAGGCCGCAAACTCAGGGTCCCTCTCACATACCTAGAGCTGAGAAAAACCTCCTCTTGAGGTGCTTGTGGTAAGGTGGTATTCCTCTGGAGTCGAAGCCAGGGACTAACCTCTCATCTCGAGTTGATTTTTGGTCCACGGAGCTCTTTCGTGTTGCTACAGTGACCTCAGGATCCCTCTTGCCTTGAAACAGTATTCTTGGGGTTTCTCTGGAGTGCCATGAAGGAAATCAAGGCTCCTTTCATGTGTGATGTGCAACACAGAATTGCTCTGCACGCAGTGCAGGGGAATCGGGCCTCATCTCGCGGCGAGGGGGAAGTCTCATGGTTTTTCTCGAGTTGCGGCGGGAACCTGGGGTATATTCTCGAGTTACGACGGGGATGGCCCTTCCACACACGTGTTTCTTCAGCCACGTCAGGACTCTTGCCTAGTTGCGAGACACAACTCGGGATTCTCCTCGAGGCTTGGCAGGGCAATTGGGACGCCTCTCCAGCTGAGGCGGGAGACCAAGGGTCCCTTTCCACGTGCCACAGGAATCCTGGGACTCCTATCAAGTTTCACGAAGAGTCAGGCATCGTCTCCTTTGGAGGCACTGATCTCCGCGTACCTCTGGAGTTTTCAAAGGATGTGAGGCCTCCGGTCGCGATGAGGTGGGGAACTAGGTCTTTCTCTGTGGTCTCCACAGGGGATTCAGACATCCTTTCATCTTGGGAGATGCAAGACGAGCCTGCATTCAAGTCACTGCAGGGATATCCAGCCTTATTTCGCGTCAGGGCATCGCGGTGTCCATTCCACTTGAGGCCGCAAACTCAGGGTCCCTCTCACATACCTAGAGCTGAGAGAAGCCTCCTCTTGAGGTGCTTGTGGTAAGGTGGTATTCCTCTGGAGTCGAAGCCAGGGACTAACCTCTCATCTCGAGTTGATTTTTGGCCCACGGAGCTCTTTCGTGTTGCTACAGTGACCTCAGGATCCCTCTAGCCTTGAAACAGTGTTCTTGGGGTTTCTCTGGAGTGCCATCAAGGAAATCAAGGCTCCTTTCATGTGTGATGTGCAACACGGAATTGCTCTGCACGCAGTGCAGGGGAATCGGGCCTCGTCTCGCGGCGAAGGGGAAGTCTCATGGTTTTTCTCGAGTTGCGGCGGGAACCTGGGGTATATTCTCGAGTTACGACGGGGATGGCCCTTCCACCCACGTGTTTCTTCAGCAACGTCAGGACTCCTGCCTAGTTGCGAGGGACAACTCTGGATTCTCCTCGAGGCTTGGCAGGGCAATTGGGACGCCTCTCCAGCTGAGGCGGGAGACCAAGTGTCCCTTTCCAAGTGCCACAGGAATCCTGGGACTCCTAGCAAGTTTCACGAGGAGTCAGGCATCGTCTCCTTTGGAGGCACTGATCTCCGCGTACCTCTGGAGTTTTCAAAGGATGTGAGGCTATCGGTCGCGATGAGGTGGGGAACTAAGTCTTTCTCTGTGCTTTCCACAGGGGATTCAGACATCCTTTCGTCCTGGGAGATGCAAGACGAGCCTGCATTGAAGTCACTGAAGGGATATCCGGCCTTATTTCGAGTCAGGGCATCGCGGTGTCCATTCCACTTGAGGCCGCAAACTCAGGGTCCCTCTCACATACCTAGAGCTGAGAGAAGCCTCCTCTTGAGGTGCTTGTGGTAAGGTGGTATTCCTCTGGAGACGAATCCAGGGACTAACCTCTCTTTTCAAGTTGATTTTTGGTCCACAGAGTTCTTTCGTGTTGCTACAGTGACCTCAGGATCCCTCTATCCTTGAAACAGTGTTCTTGGGGTTTCTCTGGAGTGCCATGAAGGAAATCAAGGCTCCTTTCATGTGTGATGTGCAAGACGGAATTGCTCTGCACGCAGTACAGGGGAATCGGGCCTCATCTCGCATCGAGGGGGAAGTCTCATGGTTTTTCTCGAGTTGCGGCGGGAACCTGGGGTATATTCTCGAGTTACGACGGGGACGGCCCTTCCACCCACGTGTTTGTTCAGCCACGTCAGGACTCTTGCCTAGTTGCGAGACACAACTCGGGATTCTCCTCGAGGCTTGGCAGGGCAATTGGGACGCCTCTCCAGCTGAGACGGGAGACCAAGGGTCCCTTTCCACGTGCCACAGGAATCCTGGGACTCCTATCAAGTTTCACGAGGAGTCAGGCATCGTCTCCTTTGGAGGCACTGATCTCCGCGTACCTCTGGAGTTTTCAAAGGATGTGAGGCCTCCGGTCGCGATGAGGTGGGGAACTAGGTCTTTCTCTGTGGTCTCCACAGGGGATTCAGACATCCTTTCATCTTGGGAGATGCAAGACGAGCCTGCATTCAAGTCACTGCAGGGATATCCAGCCTTATTTCGCGTCAGGGCATCGCGGTGTCCATTCCACTTGAGGCCGCAAACTCAGGGTCCCTCTCACATACCTAGAGCTGAGAGAAGCCTCCTCTTGAGGTGCTTGTGGTAAGGTGGTATTCCTCTGGAGTCGAAGCCAGGGACTAACCTCTCATCTCGAGTTGATTTTTGGCCCACGGAGCTCTTTCGTGTTGCTACAGTGACCTCAGGATCCCTCTAGCCTTGAAACAGTGTTCTTGGGGTTTCTCTGGAGTGCCATCAAGGAAATCAAGGCTCCTTTCATGTGTGATGTGCAACACGGAATTGCTCTGCACGCAGTGCAGGGGAATCGGGCCTCATCTCGCGGCGAGGGGGAAGTCTCATGGTTTTTCTCGAGTTGCGGCGGGAACCTGGGGTATATTCTCGAGTTACGATGGGGATGGCCCTTCCACCCACTTATTTCTTCAGCGACGTCAAGACTCCTGCCTAGTTGCGAGGGACAACTCTGGATTCTCCTCGAGGCTTGGCAGGGCAATTGGGACGCCTCTCCAGCTGAAGCGGGAGACCAAGTGTCACTTTCCAAGTGCCACAGGAATCCTGGGACTCCTATCAAGTTTCACGAGGAGTCAGGCATCGTCTCCTTTGGAGGCACTGATCTCCGCGTACCTCTGGAGTTTTCAAAGGATGTGAGGCTATCGGTCGCGATGAGGTGGGGAACTCAGTCTTTCTCTGTGCTTTCCACAGGGGATTCAGACATCCTTTCGTCCTGGGAGATGCAAGACGAGCCTGCATTGAAGTCACTGCAGGGATATCCGGCCTTATTTCGAGTCAGGGCATCGCGGTGTCCATTCCACTTGAGGCCGCAAACTCAGGGTCCCTCTCACATACCTAGAGCTGAGAGAAGCCTCCTCTTGAGGTGCTTGTGGTAAGGTGGCATTCCTCTGGAGACGAATCCAGGGACTAACCTCTCTTTTCGAGTTGATTTTTGGTCCACAGAGTTCTTTCGTGTTGCTACAGTGACCTCAGGATCCCTCTAGCCTTGAAACAGTGTTCTTGGGGTTTCTCTGGAGTGCCATCAAGGAAATCAAGGCTCCTTTCATGTGTGATGTGCAAGACGGAATTGCTCTGCACGCAGGACAGGGGAATCGGGCCTCATCTCGCATCGAGGGGGAAGTCTCATGGTTTTTCTCGAGTTGCGGCGGGAACCTGGGGTATATTCTCGAGTTACGACGGGGATGGCCCTTCCACCCACGTGTTTGTTCAGCCACGTCAGGACTTCTGCCTAGTTGCGAGGGACAACTCGGGATTCTCCTCGTGGCTTGGCAGGGCAATTGGAACGCCTCTCCAGCTGAGGCGGGAGACCAAGTGTCCCTTTCCACGTACCACAAGAATCCTGGGACTCCTATCAAGTTTCACGAGGAGTCAGGCATCGTCTCCTTTGGAGGCACTGATCTCCGCGTACCCTGGAGTTTTCAAAGGATGTGAGGCCTCCGGTCGCGATGAGGTGGGGAACTAGGTGTTTCTCTGTGGTCTCCACAGGGGATTCAGACATCCTTTCTTCTTGGGAGATGCAAGACGAGCCTGCATTCAAGTCACTGCAGGGATATCCGGCCTTATTTCGAGTCAGGGCATCGCGGTGTCCATTCCACTTGAGGCCGCAAACTCAGGATCCCTCTCACATACCTAGAGCTGAGAGAAGCCTCCTCTTGAGGTGCTTGTGGTAAGGTGGTATTCCTCAGGAGTCGAAGCCAGGGACTAACCTCTCATCTCGTGTTGATTCTTGGTCCACGGAGCTCTTTCGTGTTGCTACAGTGACCTCAGGATCCCTCTAGCCTTGAAACAGTGTTCTTGGGGTTTCTCTGGAGTGCCATCAAGGAAATCAAGGCTCCTTTCATGTGTGATGTGCAACACGGAATTGCTCTGCACGCAGTGCAGGGGAATCGGGCCTCATCTCGCGGCGAGGGGGAAGTCTCATGGTTTTTCTCGAGTTGCGGCGGGAACCTGGGGTATATTCTCGAGTTACGACGGGGATGGCCCTTCCACACACGTGTGTGTTCAGCCATGTCAGGACTCCTGCCTAGTTGCGAGGGACAACTCGGGATTCTCCTCGAGGCTTTGCAGGGCAATTGGGACGCCTCTCCAGCTGAGACGGAAGACCAAGGGTCCCTTTCCACGTGCCACAGGAATCCTGGGTCTACTATCAAGTTTCACGAGGATTCAGGCATCGTCTCCTTTGGAGGCACTGATCTCCGCATACCTCTGGAGGTTTCAAAGGATTTGAGGCCTCCTGTCGCGATGAGTTGGGGAACTAGGTCTTTCTCTGTGGTCTCCACAGGGGATTCAGACACCCTTTCGTCTTGGGAGATGCCAGACGAGCCTGCATTCCAGTCACTGCAGGGATATCCGGCCTTATTTCGAGTCAGGGCATCGCGGTGTCCATTCCACTTGAGGCCGCAAACTCAGGGTCCCTCTCACATACCTAGAGCTGAGAAAAACCTCCTCTTGAGGTGCTTGTGGTAAGGTGGTATTCCTCTGGAGTCGAAGCCAGGGACTAACCTCTCATCTCGAGTTGATTTTTGGTCCACGGAGCTCTTTCGTGTTGCTACAGTGACCTCAGGATCCCTCTTGCCTTGAAACAGTATTCTTGGGGTTTCTCTGGAGTGCCATGAAGGAAATCAAGGCTCCTTTCATGTGTGATGTGCAACACAGAATTGCTCTGCACGCAGTGCAGGGGAATCGGGCCTCATCTCGCGGCGAGGGGGAAGTCTCATGGTTTTTCTCGAGTTGCGGCGGGAACCTGGGGTATATTCTCGAGTTACGACGGGGATGGCCCTTCCACACACGTGTTTCTTCAGCCACGTCAGGACTCTTGCCTAGTTGCGAGACACAACTCGGGATTCTCCTCGAGGCTTGGCAGGGCAATTGGGACGCCTCTCCAGCTGAGGCGGGAGACCAAGGGTCCCTTTCCACGTGCCACAGGAATCCTGGGACTCCTATCAAGTTTCACGAAGAGTCAGGCATCGTCTCCTTTGGAGGCACTGATCTCCGCGTACCTCTGGAGTTTTCAAAGGATGTGAGGCCTCCGGTCGCGATGAGGTGGGGAACTAGGTCTTTCTCTGTGGTCTCCACAGGGGATTCAGACATCCTTTCATCTTGGGAGATGCAAGACGAGCCTGCATTCAAGTCACTGCAGGGATATCCAGCCTTATTTCGCGTCAGGGCATCGCGGTGTCCATTCCACTTGAGGCCGCAAACTCAGGGTCCCTCTCACATACCTAGAGCTGAGAGAAGCCTCCTCTTGAGGTGCTTGTGGTAAGGTGGTATTCCTCTGGAGTCGAAGCCAGGGACTAACCTCTCATCTCGAGTTGATTTTTGGCCCACGGAGCTCTTTCGTGTTGCTACAGTGACCTCAGGATCCCTCTAGCCTTGAAACAGTGTTCTTGGGGTTTCTCTGGAGTGCCATCAAGGAAATCAAGGCTCCTTTCATGTGTGATGTGCAACACGGAATTGCTCTGCACGCAGTGCAGGGGAATCGGGCCTCGTCTCGCGGCGAAGGGGAAGTCTCATGGTTTTTCTCGAGTTGCGGCGGGAACCTGGGGTATATTCTCGAGTTACGACGGGGATGGCCCTTCCACCCACGTGTTTCTTCAGCGACGTCAGGACTCCTGCCTAGTTGCGAGGGACAACTCTGGATTCTCCTCGAGGCTTGGCAGGGCAATTGGGACGCCTCTCCAGCTGAGGCGGGAGACCAAGTGTCCCTTTCCAAGTGCCACAGGAATCCTGGGACTCCTAGCAAGTTTCACGAGGAGTCAGGCATCGTCTCCTTTGGAGGCACTGATCTCCGTGTACCTCTGGAGTTTTCAAAGGATGTGAGGCTATCGGTCGCGATGAGGTGGGGAACTAAGTCTTTCTCTGTGCTTTCCACAGGGGATTCAGACATCCTTTCGTCCTGGGAGATGCAAGACGAGCCTGCATTGAAGTCACTGAAGGGATATCCGGCCTTATTTCGAGTCAGGGCATCGCGGTGTCCATTCCACTTGAGGCCGCAAACTCAGGGTCCCTCTCACATACCTAGAGCTGAGAGAAGCCTCCTCTTGAGGTGCTTGTGGTAAGGTGGTATTCCTCTGGAGACGAATCCAGGGACTAACCTCTCTTTTCAAGTTGATTTTTGGTCCACAGAGTTCTTTCGTGTTGCTACAGTGACCTCAGGATCCCTCTATCCTTGAAACAGTGTTCTTGGGGTTTCTCTGGAGTGCCATCAAGGAAATCAAGGCTCCTTTCATGTGTGATGTGCAAGACGGAATTGCTCTGCACGCAGTACAGGGGAATCGGGCCTCATCTCGCATCGAGGGGGAAGTCTCATGGTTTTTCTCGAGTTGCGGCGGGAACCTGGGGTATATTCTCGAGTTACGACGGGGACGGCCCTTCCACCCACGTGTTTGTTCAGCCACGTCAGGACTCTTGCCTAGTTGCGAGACACAACTCGGGATTCTCCTCGAGGCTTGGCAGGGCAATTGGGACGCCTCTCCAGCTGAGACGGGAGACCAAGGGTCCCTTTCCACGTGCCACAGGAATCCTGGGACTCCTATCAAGTTTCACGAGGAGTCAGGCATCGTCTCCTTTGGAGGCACTGATCTCCGCGTACCTCTGGAGTTTTCAAAGGATGTGAGGCCTCCGGTCGCGATGAGGTGGGGAACTAGGTCTTTCTCTGTGGTCTCCACAGGGGATTCAGACATCCTTTCATCTTGGGAGATGCAAGACGAGCCTGCATTCAAGTCACTGCAGGGATATCCAGCCTTATTTCGCGTCAGGGCATCGCGGTGTCCATTCCACTTGAGGCCGCAAACTCAGGGTCCCTCTCACATACCTAGAGCTGAGAGAAGCCTCCTCTTGAGGTGCTTGTGGTAAGGTGGTATTCCTCTGGAGTCGAAGCCAGGGACTAACCTCTCATCTCGAGTTGATTTTTGGCCCACGGAGCTCTTTCGTGTTGCTACAGTGACCTCAGGATCCCTCTAGCCTTGAAACAGTGTTCTTGGGGTTTCTCTGGAGTGCCATCAAGGAAATCAAGGCTCCTTTCATGTGTGATGTGCAACACGGAATTGCTCTGCACGCAGTGCAGGGGAATCGGGCCTCATCTCGCGGCGAGGGGGAAGTCTCATGGTTTTTCTCGAGTTGCGGCGGGAACCTGGGGTATATTCTCGAGTTACGACGGGGATGGCCCTTCAACCCACGTGTTTCTTCAGCGACGTCAGGACTCCTGCCTAGTTGCGAGGGACAACTCTGGATTCTCCTCGAGGCTTGGCAGGGCAATTGGGACGCCTCTCCAGCTGAGGCGGGAGACCAAGTGTCCCTTTCCAAGTGCCACAGGAATCCTGGGACTCCTATCAAGTTTCACGAGGAGTCAGGCATCGTCTCCTTTGGAGGCACTGATCTCCGCGTACCTCTGGTGTTTTCAAAGGATGTGAGGCTATCGGTCGCGATGAGGTGGGGAACTAAGTCTTTCTCTGTGCTTTCCACAGGGGATTCAGACATCCTTTCGTCCTGGGAGATGCAAGACGAGCCTGCATTGAAGTCACTGCAGGGATATCCGGCCTTATTTCGAGTCAGGGCATCGCGGTGTCCATTCCACTTGAGGCCGCAAACTCAGGGTCCCTCTCACATACCTAGAGCTGAGAGAAGCCTCCTCTTGAGGTGCTTGTGGTAAGGTGGTAATCCTCTGGAGACGAATCCAGGGACTAACCTCTCTTTTCGAGTTGATTTTTGGTCCACATAGTTCTTTCGTGTTGCTACAGTGACCTCAGGATCCCTCTAGCCTTGAAACAGTGTTCTTGGGGTTTCTCTGGAGTGCCATCAAGGAAATCAAGGCTCCTTTCATGTGTGATGTGCAACACGGAATTGCTCTGCACGCAGTACAGGGGAATCGGGCCTCATCTCGCATCGAGGGGGAAGTCTCATGGTTTTTCTCGAGTTGCGGCGGGAACCTGGGGTATATTCTCGAGTTACGACGGGGATGGCCCTTCCACCCACGTGTTTGTTCAGCCAGGTCAGGACTCCTGTCTAGTTGTGAGGGACAACTCCGGATTCTCCTCGAGGCTTGGCAGGGCAATTGGGACGCCTCTCCAGCTGAGGCGGGTGACCAAGGGTCCCTTTCCACGTGCCACAAGAATCCTGGGACTCCTATCAAGTTTCACGAGGAGTCAGGCATCGTCTCCTTTGGAGGCACTGATCTCCGCGTACCTCTGGAGTTTTCAAAGGATGTGAGGCCTCCGGTCGCGATGAGGTGGGGAACTAGGTCTTTCTCTGTGGTCTCCACAGGGGATTCAGACATCCTTTCTTCTTGGGAGATGCAAGACGAGCCTGCATTCAAGTCACTGCAGGGATATCCGGCCTTATTTCACGTCAGGGCATCGCGGTGTCCATTCCATTTGAGGCCGCAAACTCAGGGTCCCTCTCACATACCTAGAGCTGAGAGAAGCCTCCTCTTGAGGTGCTTGTGGTAAGGTGGTATTCCTCTGGAGTCGAAGCCAGGGACTAACCTCTCATCTCGAGTTGATTTTTGGCCCACGGAGCTCTTTCGTGTTGCTACAGTGACCTCAGGATCCCTCTAGCCTTGAAACAGTGTTCTTGGGGTTTCTCTGGAGTGCCATCAAGGAAATCAAGGCTCCTTTCATGTGTGATGTGCAACACGGAATTGCTCTGCATGCAGTGCAGGGGAATCGGGCCTCATCTCGCGGCGAGGGGGAAGTCTCATGGTTTTTCTCGAGTTGCGGCGGGAACCTGGGGTATATTCTCGAGTTACGACGGGGATGGCCCTTCCACCCACGTGTTTCTTCAGCGACGTCAGGACTCCTGCCTAGTTGCGAGGGACAACTCTGGATTCTCCTCGAGGCTTGGCAGGGCAATTGGGACGCCTCTCCAGCTGAGGCGGGAGACCAAGTGTCCCTTTCCAAGTGCCACAGGAATCCTGGGACTCCTATCAAGTTTCACGAGGAGTCAGGCATCGTCTCCTTTGGAGGCACTGATCTCCGCGTACCTCTGGAGTTTTCAAAGGATGTGAGGCTATCGGTCGCGATGAGGTGGGGAACTAAGTCTTTCTCTGTGCTTTCCACAGGGGATTCAGACATCCTTTCGTCCTGGGAGATGCAAGACGAGCCTGCATTGAAGTCACTGCAGGGATATCCGGCCTTATTTCGAGTCAGGGCATCGCGGTGTCCATTCCACTTGAGGCCGCAAACTCAGGGTCCCTCTCACATACCTAGAGCTGAGAGAAGCCTCCTCTTGAGGTGCTTGTGGTAAGGTGGTATTCCTCTGGAGACGAATCCAGGGACTAACCTCTCTTTTCGAGTTGATTTTTGGTCCACAGAGTTCCTTCGTGTTGCTACAGTGACCTCAGGATCCCTCTAGCCTTGAAACAGTGTTCTTGGGGTTTCTCTGGAGTGCCATCAAGGAAATCAAGGCTCCTTTCATGTGTGATGTGCAAGACGGAATTGCTCTGCACGCAGTACAGGGGAATCGGGCCTCATCTCGCATCGAGGGGGAAGTCTCATGGTTTTTCTCGAGTTGCGGCGGGAACCTGGGGTATATTCTCGAGTTACGACGGGGATGGCCCTTCCACCCACGTGTTTGTTCAGCCACGTCAGGACTCATGCCTAGTTGCGCGGGACAACTCGGGATTCTCCTCGAGGCTTGGCAGGGCAATTGGAACGCCTCTCCAGCTGAGGCGTGAGACCAAGGATCCCTTTCCACGTGCCACAAGAATCCTGGGACTCCTATCAAGTTTCACGAGGAGTCAGGCATCGTCTCCTTTGGAGGCACTGATCTCCGCATACCTCTGGAGTTTTCAAAGGATTTGAGGCCTCCTGTCGCGATGAGGTGGGGAACTAGGTCTTTCTCTGTGGTCTCCACAGGGGATTCAGACACCCTTTCGTCTTGGGAGATGCAAGACGAGCCTGCATTCCAGTCACTGCAGGGATATCCGGCCTTATTTCGAGTCAGGGCATCGCGGTGTCCATTCCACTTGAGGCCGCAAACTCAGGGTCCCTCTCACATACCTAGAGCTGAGAGAAGCCTCCTCTTGAGGTGCTTGTGGTAAGGTGGTATTCCTCTGGAGTCGAAGCCAGGGACTAACCTCTCATCTCGAGTTGATTTTTGGTCCACGGAGCTCTTTCGTGTTGCTCCAGTGACCTCAGGATCCCTCTAGCCTTGAAACAGTGTTCTTGGGGTTTCTCTGGAGTGCCATCAAGGAAATCAAGGCTCCTTTCATGTGTGATGTGCAACACAGAATTGCTCTGCACGCACTGCAGGGGAATCGGGCCTCATCTCGCGGCGAGGGGGAAGTCTCATGGTTTTTCTCGAGTTGCGGCGGGAACCTGGGGTATATTCTCGAGTTACGACGGGGATGGCCCTTCCACACACGTGTTTGTTCAACCACGTCAGGACTCTTGCCTAGTTGCGAGACTCAACTCGGGATTCTCCTCGAGGCTTGGCAAGGCAATTGGGACGCCTCTCCAGCTGAGGCGGGAGACCAAGGGTCCCTTTCCACGTGCCACAGGAATCCTGGGACTCCTATCAAGTTTCACGAGGAGTCAGGCATCGTCTCCTTTGGAGGCACTGATCTCCGCGTACCTCTGGAGTTTTCAAAGGATGTGAGGCCTCCGGTCGCGATGAGGTGGGGAACTAGGTGTTTCTCTGTGGTCTCCACAGGGGATTCAGACATCCTTTCTTCTTGGGAGATGCAAGACGAGCCTGCATTCCAGTCACTGCAGGGATATCCGGCCTTATTTCGAGTCAGGGCATCGCGGTGTCCATTCCACTTGAGGCCGCAAACTCAGGATCCCTCTCACATACCTAGAGCTGAGAGAAGCCTCCTCTTGAGGTGCTTGTGGTAAGGTGGTATTCCTCAGGAGTCGAAGCCAGGGACTAACCTCTCATCTCGTGTTGATTCTTGGTCCACGGAGCTCTTTCGTGTTGCTACAGTGACCTCAGGATCCCTCTAGCCTTGAAACAGTGTTCTTAGGGTTTCTCTGGAGTGCCATCAAGGAAATCAAGGCTCCTTTCATGTGTGATGTGCAACACAGAATTGCTCTGCACGCAGTGCAGGGGAATCGGGCCTCATCTCGCGGCGAGTGGGAAGTCTCATGGTTTTTCTCGAGTTGCGGCGGGAACCTGGGGTATATTCTCGAGTTACGACGGGGATGGCCCTTCCACCCACGTGTTTCTTCAGCGACGTCAGGACTCCTGCCTAGTTGCGAGGGACAACTCGGGATTCTCCTCGAGGCTTTGCAGGGCAATTGGGACGCCTCTCCAGCTGAGACGGGAGACGAAGGGTCCCTTTCCACGTGCCACAGGAATCCTGGGTCTCCTATGAAGTTTCACGAGAAGTCAGGCATCGTCTCCTTTGGAGGCACTGATCTCCGCATACCTCTGGAGTTTTCAAAGGATTTGAGGCCTCCTGTCGCGATGAGGTGGGGAACTAGGTCTTTCTCTGTGGTCTCCACAGGGGATTCAGACACCCTTTCGTCTTGGGAGATGCAAGACGAGCCTGCATTCCAGTCACTGCAGGGATATTCGGCCTTATTTCGAGTCAGGGCATCGCGGTGTCCATTCCACTTGAGGCCGCAAACTCAGGGTCCCTCTCACATACCTAGAGCTGAGAGAAGCCTCCTCTTGAGGTGCTTGTGGTAAGGTGGTATTCCTCTGGAGTCGAAGCCAGGGACTAACCTCTCATCTCGAGTTGATTTTTGGTCCACGGAGCTCTTTCGTGTTGCTACAGTGACCTCAGGATCCCTCTAGCCTTGAAACAGTGTTCTTGGGGTTTCTCTGGAGTGCCATCAAGGAAATCAAGGCTCCTTTCATGTGTGATGTGCAACACGGAATTGCTCTGCACGCAGTGCAGGGGAATCGGGCCTCATCTCGCGGCGAGGGGGAAGTCTCATGGTTTTTCTCGAGTTGCGGCGGGAACCTGGGGTATATTCTCGAGTTACGACGGGGATGGCCCTTCCACACACGTGTTTGTTCAACCACGTCAGGACTCTTGCCTAGTTGCGAGACTCAACTCGGGATTCTCCTCGAGGCTTGGCAAGGCAATTGGGACGCCTCTCCAGCTGAGGCGGGAGACCAAGGGTCCCTTTCCACGTGCCACAGGAATCCTGGGACTCCTATCAAGTTTCACGAGGAGTCAGGCATCGTCTCCTTTGGAGGCACTGATCTCCGCGTACCTCTGGAGTTTTCAAAGGATGTGAGGCCTCCGGTCGCGATGAGGTGGGGAACTAGGTCTTTCTCTGTGGTCTCCACAGGGGATTCAGACATCCTTTCTTCTTGGGAGATGCAAGACGAGCCTGCATTCAAGTCACTGCAGGGATATCCAGCCTTATTAGGCATCAGGGCATCGCGGTGTCCATTCCACTTGAGGCCGCAAACTCAGGGTCCCTCTCACATACCTAGAGCTGAGAGAAGCCTCCTCTTGAGGTGCTTGTGGTAAGGTGGTATTCCTCTGGAGTCGAAGCCAGGGACTAACCTCTCATCTCGAGTTGATTTTTGGCCCACGGAGCTCTTTCGTCTTGCTACAGTGACCTCAGGATCCCTCTAGCCTTGAAACAGTGTTCTTGGGGTTTCTCTGGAGTGCCATCAAGGAAATCAAGGCTCCTTTCATGGGTGATGTGCAACACGGAATTGCTCTGCAGGCAGTGCAGGGGAATCGGGCCTCATCTCGCGGCGAGGGGAAAGTCTCATGGTTTTTCTCGAGTTGCGGCGGGAACCTGGGGTATATTCTCGAGTTACGACGGGGATGGCCCTTCCACCCACGTGTTTCTTCAGCGACGTCAGGACTCCTGCCTAGTTGCGAGGGACAACTCTGGATTCTCCTCGAGGCTTGGCAAGGCAATTGGAATGCCTCTCCAGCTGAGGCGGGAGACCAAGTGTCCCTTTCCAAGTGCCACAGGAATCCTGGGACTCATATCAAGTTTCACGAGGAGTCAGGCATCATCTCCTTTGGAGGCACTGATCTCCGCGTACCTCTGGAGTTTTCAAAGGATGTGAGGCTATCGGTCGCGATGAGGTGGGGAACTAAGTCTTTCTCTGTGCTTTCCACAGGGGATTCAAACATCCTTTCGTCCTGGGAGATGCAAGACGAGCCTGCATTGAAGTCACTGCAGGGATATCCGGCCTTATTTCGAGTCAGGGCATCGCGGTGTCCATTCCACTTGAGGCCGCAAACTCAGGGTCCCTCTCACATACCTAGAGCTGAGAGAAGCCTCCTCTTGAGGTGCTTGTGGTAAGGTGGTAATCCTCTGGAGACGAATCCAGGGACTAACCTCTCTTTTCGAGTTGATTTTTGGTCCACAGAGTTCTTTCGTGTTGCTACAGTGACCTCAGGATCCCTCTAGCCTTGAAACAATGTTCTTGGGGTTTCTCTGGAGTGCCATCAAGGAAATCAAGGCTCCTTTCATGTGTGATGTGCAACACGGAATTGCTCTGCACGCAGTACAGGGGAATCGGGCCTCATCTCGCATCGAGGGGGAAGTCTCATGGTTTTTCTCGAGTTGCGGCGGGAACCTGGGGTATATTCTCGAGTTACGACGGGGATGGCCCTTCCACCCACGTGTTTGTTCAGCCAGATCAGGACTCCTGCCTAGTTGTGAGGGACAACTCCGGATTCTCCTCGAGGCTTGGCAGGGCAATTGGGACGCCTCTCCAGCTGAGGCGGGTGACCAAGGGTCCCTTTCCACGTGCCACAAGAATCCTGGGACTCCTATCAAGTTTCACGAGGAGTCAGGCATCGTCTCCTTTGGAGGCACTGATCTCCGCGTACCTCTGGAGTTTTCAAAGGATGTGAGGCCTCCGGTCGCGATGAGGTGGGGAACTAGGTCTTTCTCTGTGGTCTCCACAGGGGATTCAGACATCCTTTCATCTTGGGAGATGCAAGACGAGCCTGCATTCAAGTCACTGCAGGGATATCCAGCCTTATTTCACGTCAGGGCATCGCGGTGTCCATTCCATTTGAGGCCGCAAACTCAGGGTCCCTCTCACATACCTAGAGCTGAGAGAAGCCTCCTCTTGAGGTGCTTGTGGTAAGGTGGTATTCCTCTGGAGTCGAAGCCAGGGACTAACCTCTCATCTCGAGTTGATTTTTGGCCCACGGACCTCTTTCGTGTTGCTACAGTGACCTCAGGATCCCTCTAGCCTTGAAACAGTGTTCTTGGGGTTTCTCTGGAGTGCCATCAAGGAAATCAAGGCTCCTTTCATGTGTGATGTGCAACACGGAATTGCTCTGCACGCAGTGCAGGGGAATCGGGCCTCATCTCGCGGCGAGGGGGAAGTCTCATGGTTTTTCTCGAGTTGCGGCGGGAACCTGGGGTATATTCTCGAGTTACGACGGGGATGGCCCTTCCACCCACGTGTTTCTTCAGCGACGTCAGGACTCCTGCCTAGTTGCGAGGGACAACTCTGGATTCTCCTCGAGGCTTGGCAGGGCAATTGGGACGCCTCTCCAGCTGAGGCGGGAGACCAAGTGTCCCTTTCCAAGTGCCACAGGAATCCTGGGACTCCTATCAAGTTTCACGAGGAGTCAGGCATCGTCTCCTTTGGAGGCACTGATCTCCGCGTACCTCTGGAGTTTTCAAAGGATGTGAGGCTATCGGTCGCGATGAGGTGGGGAACTAAGTCTTTCTCTGTGCTTTCCACAGGGGATTCAGACATCCTTTCGTCCTCGGAGATGCAAGACGAGCCTGCATTGAAGTCACTGCAGGGATATCCGGCCTTATTTCGAGTCAGGGCATCGCGGTGTCCATTCCACTTGAGGCCGCAAACTCAGGGTCCCTCTCACATACCTAGAGCTGAGAGAAGCCTCCTCTTGAGGTGCTTTTGGTAAGGTGGTAATCCTCTGGAGACGAATCCAGGGACTAACCTCTCTTTTCGAGTTGATTTTTGGTCCACAGAGTTCTTTCGTGTTGCTACAGTGACCTCAGGATCCCTCTAGCCTTGAAACAATGTTCTTGGGGTTTCTCTGGAGTGCCATCAAGGAAATCAAGGCTCCTTTCATGTGTGATGTGCAACACGGAATTGCTCTGCACGCAGTACAGGGGAATCGGGCCTCATCTCGCATCGAGGGGGAAGTCTCATGGTTTTTCTCGAGTTGCGGCGGGAACCTGGGGTATATTCTCGAGTTACGACGGGGATGGCCCTTCCACCCACGTGTTTGTTCAGCCAGATCAGGACTCCTGCCTAGTTGTGAGGGACAACTCCGGATTCTCCTCGAGGCTTGGCAGGGCAATTGGGACGCCTCTCCAGCTGAGGCGGGTGACCAAGGGTCCCTTTCCACGTGCCACAAGAATCCTGGGACTCCTATCAAGTTTCACGAGGAGTCAGGCATCGTCTCCTTTGGAGGCACTGATCTCCGCGTACCTCTGGAGTTTTCAAAGGATGTGAGGCCTCCGGTCGCGATGAGGTGGGGAACTAGGTCTTTCTCTGTGGTCTCCACAGGGGATTCAGACATCCTTTCATCTTGGGAGATGCAAGACGAGCCTGCATTCAAGTCACTGCAGGGATATCCAGCCTTATTTCACGTCAGGGCATCGCGGTGTCCATTCCATTTGAGGCCGCAAACTCAGGGTCCCTCTCACATACCTAGAGCTGAGAGAAGCCTCCTCTTGAGGTGCTTGTGGTAAGGTGGTATTCCTCTGGAGTCGAAGCCAGGGACTAACCTCTCATCTCGAGTTGATTTTTGGCCCACGGACCTCTTTCGTGTTGCTACAGTGACCTCAGGATCCCTCTAGCCTTGAAACAGTGTTCTTGGGGTTTCTCTGGAGTGCCATCAAGGAAATCAAGGCTCCTTTCATGTGTGATGTGCAACACGGAATTGCTCTGCACGCAGTGCAGGGGAATCGGGCCTCATCTCGCGGCGAGGGGGAAGTCTCATGGTTTTTCTCGAGTTGCGGCGGGAACCTGGGGTATATTCTCGAGTTACGACGGGGATGGCCCTTCCACCCACGTGTTTCTTCAGCGACGTCAGGACTCCTGCCTAGTTGCGAGGGACAACTCTGGATTCTCCTCGAGGCTTGGCAGGGCAATTGGGACGCCTCTCCAGCTGAGGCGGGAGACCAAGTGTCCCTTTCCAAGTGCCACAGGAATCCTGGGACTCCTATCAAGTTTCACGAGGAGTCAGGCATCGTCTCCTTTGGAGGCACTGATCTCCGCGTACCTCTGGAGTTTTCAAAGGATGTGAGGCTATCGGTCGCGATGAGGTGGGGAACTAAGTCTTTCTCTGTGCTTTCCACAGGGGATTCAGACATCCTTTCGTCCTCGGAGATGCAAGACGAGCCTGCATTGAAGTCACTGCAGGGATATCCGGCCTTATTTCGAGTCAGGGCATCGCGGTGTCCATTCCACTTGAGGCCGCAAACTCAGGGTCCCTCTCACATACCTAGAGCTGAGAGAAGCCTCCTCTTGAGGTGCTTGTGGTAAGGTGGTATTCCTCTGGAGACGAATCCAGGGACTAACCTCTCTTTTCGAGTTGATTTTTGGTCCACAGAGTTCCTTCGTGTTGCTACAGTGACCTCAGGATCCCTCTAGCCTTGAAACAGTGTTCTTGGGGTTTCTCTGGAGTGCCATCAAGGAAATCAAGGCTCCTTTCATGTGTGATGTGCAACACGGAATTGCTCTGCACGCAGTGCAGGGGAATCGGGCCTCATCTCGCGGCGAGGGGGAAGTCTCATGGTTTTTCTCGAGTTGCGGCGGGAACCTGGGGTATATTCTCGAGTTACGACGGGGATGGCCCTTCCACCCACGTGTTTGTTCAGCCACGTCAGGACTCCTGCCTAGTTGCGAGGGACAACTCGGGATTCTCCTCGAGGCTTGGCAGGGCAATTGGAACGCCTCTCCAGCTGAGGCGGGAGACCAAGGATCCCTTTCCACGTGCCACAAGAATCCTGGGACTCCTATCAAGTTTCACGAGGAGTCAGGCATCGTCTCCTTTGGAGGCACTGATCTCCGCATACCTCTGGAGTTTTCAAAGGATTTGAGGCCTCCTGTCGCGATGAGGTGGGGAACTAGGTCTTTCTCTGTGGTCTCCACAGGGGATTCAGACACCCTTTCGTCTTGGGAGATGCAAGACGAGCCTGCATTCCAGTCACTGCAGGGATATCCGGCCTTATTTCGAGTCAGGGCATCGCGGTGTCCATTCCACTTGAGGCCGCAAACTCAGGGTCCCTCTCACATACCTAGAGCTGAGAGAAGCCTCCTCTTGAGGTGCTTGTGGTAAGGTGGTATTCCTCTGGAGTCGAAGCCAGGGACTAACCTCTCATCTCGAGTTGATTTTTGGCCCACGGAGCTCTTTCGTCTTGCTACAGTGACCTCAGGATCCCTCTAGCCTTGAAACAGTGTTCTTGGGGTTTCTCTGGAGTGCCATCAAGGAAATCAAGGCTCCTTTCATGGGTGATGTGCAACACGGAATTGCTCTGCACGCAGTGCAGGGGAATCGGGCCTCATCTCGCGGCGAGGGGGAAGTCTCATGGTTTTTCTCGAGTTGCGGCGGGAACCTGGGGTATATTCTCGAGTTACGACGGGGATGGCCCTTCCACCCACGTGTTTCTTCAGCGACGTCAGGACTCCTGCCTAGTTGCGAGGGACAACTCTGGATTCTCCTCGAGGCTTGGCAAGGCAATTGGGACGCCTCTCCAGCTGAGGCGGGAGACCAAGGGTCCCTTTCCACGTGCCACAGGAATCCTGGGACTCCTATCAAGTTTCACGAGGAGTCAGGCATCGTCTCCTTTGGAGGCACTGATCTCCGCGTACCTCTGGAGTTTTCAAAGGATGTGAGGCCTCCGGTCGCGATGAGGTGGGAAACTAGGTCTTTCTCTGTGGTCTCCACAGGGGATTCAGACATCCTTTCTTCTTGGGAGATGCAAGACGAGCCTGCATTCAAGTCACTGCAGGGATATCCGGCCTTATTTCGAGTCAGGGCATCGCGGTGTCCATTCCACTTGAGGCCGCAAACTCAGGATCCCTCTCACATACCTAGAGCTGAGAGAAGCCTCCTCTTGAGGTGCTTGTGGTAAGGTGGTATTCCTCAGGAGGCGAAGCCAGGGACTAACCTCTCATCTCGTGTTGATTCTTGGTCCACGGAGCTCTTTCGTGTTGCTACAGTGACCTCAGGATCCCTCTAGCCTTGAAACAGTGTTCTTGGGGTTTCTCTGGAGTGCCATCAAGGAAATCAAGGCTCCTTTCATGTGTGATGTGCAACACGGAATTGCTCTGCACGCAGTGCAGGGGAATCGGGCCTCATCTCGCGGCGAGGGGGAAGTCTCATGGTTTTTCTCGCGTTGCGGCGGGAACCTGGGGTATATTCTCGAGTTCCGACGGGGATGGCCCTTCCACACACGTGTGTGTTCAGCCATGTCAGGACTCCTGCCTAGTTGCGAGACACAACCCGGGATTCTCCTCGAGGCTTTGCAGGGCAATTGGGACGCCTCTCCAGCTGAGACGGGAGACCAAGGGTCCCTTTCCACGTGCCACAGGAATCCTGGGTCTCCTATCAAGTCTCAGGAGGAGTCAGGCATCGTCTCCTTTGGAGGCACTGATCTCCGCATACCTCTGGAGTTTTCAAAGGATGTGAGGCCTCCGGTCGCGATGAGGTGGGGAACTAGGTCTTTCTCTGTGCTTTCCACAGGGGATTCAGACATCCTTTCGTCTTGGGAGATGCAAGACGAGCCTGCATTGAAGTCACTGCAGGGATATCCGGCCTTATTTCGAGTCAGGGCATCGCGGTGTCCATTCCACTTGAGGCCGCAAACTCAGGGTCCCTCTCACATACCTAGAGCTGAGAGAAGCCTCCTCTTGAGGTGCTTGTGGTAAGGTGGTATTCCTCTGGAGTCGAAGCCAGGGACTAACCTCTCATCTCGAGTTGATTTTTGGTCCACGGAGCTCTTTCGTGTTGCTACAGTGACCTCAGGATCCCTCTATCCTTGAAACAGTGTTCTTGGGGTTTCTCTGGAGTGCCATGAAGGAAATCAAGGCTCCTTTCATGTGTGATGTGCAACACAGAATTGCTCTGCACGCAGTGCAGGGGAATCGGGCCTCATCTCGCGGCGAGGGGGAAGTCTCATGGTTTTTCTCGAGTTGCGGCGGGAACCTGGGGTATATTCTCGAGTTACGACGGGGATGGCCCTTCCACACACGTGTTTGTTCAGCCACGTCAGGACTCTTGCCTAGTTGCGAGACACAACTCTGGATTCTCCTCGAGGCTTGGCAGGGCAATTGGGACGCCTCTCCAGCTGAGACGGGAGACCAAGTGTCCCTTTCCACGTGCCACAGGAATCCTGGGACTCCTATCAAGTTTCACGAGGAGTCAGGCATCGTCTCTTTGGAGGCACTGATCTCCCCGTACCTCTGGAGTTTTCAAAGGATGTGAGGCCTCCGGTCGCGATGAGGTGGGGAACTAGGTCTTTCTCTGTGGTCTCCACAGGGGATTCAGACATCCTTTCATCTTGGGAGATGCAAGACGAGCCTGCATTCAAGTCACTGTAGGGATATCCAGCCTTATTTCGCGTCAGGGCATCGCGGTGTCCATTCCACTTGAGGCCGCAAACTCAGGGTCCCTCTCACATACCTAGAGCTGAGAGAAGCCTCCTGTTGAGGTGCTTGTGGTAAGGTGGTATTCCTCTGGAGACGAATCCAGGGACTAACCTCTCTTTTCGAGTTGATTTTTTGGTCCACAGAGTTCTTTCGTGTTGCTACAGTGACCTCAGGATCCCTCTAGCCTTGAAACAGTGTTCTTGGGGTTTCTCTGGAGTGCCATCAAGGAAATCAAGGCTCCTTTCATGTGTGATGTGCAAGACGGAATTGCTCTGCATGCAGTACAGGGGAATCGGGCCTCATCTCGCATCGAGGTGGAAGTCTCATGGTTTTTCTCGAGTTGCGGCGGGAACCTGGGGTATATTCTCGAGTTACGATGGGGATGGCCCTTCCACCCACGTGTTTCTTCAGCCACGTCAGGACTCCTGCCTAGTTGCGAGGGACAACTCGGGATTCTCCTCGAGGCTTGGCAGGGCAATTGGAACGCCTCTCCAGCTGAGGCGGGAGACCAAGGGTCCCTTTCCACGTGCCACAGGAATCCTGGGTCTCCTATCAAGTTTCACGAGGAGTCAGGCATCGTCTCCTTTGGAGGCACTGATCTCCGCATACCTCTGGAGTTTTCAAAGGATTTGAGGCCTCCTGTCGCGATGAGGTGGGGAACTAGGTCTTTCTCTGTGGTCTCCACAGGGGATTCAGACACCCTTTCGTCTTGGGAGATGCAAGACGAGCCTGCATTCCAGTCACTGCAGGGATATCCGGCCTTATTTCGAGTCAGGGCATCGCGGTGTCCATTCCACTTGAGGCCGCAAACTCAGGGTCCCTCTCACATACCTAGAGCTGAGAGAAGCCTCCTCTTGAGGTGCTTGTGGTAAGGTGGTATTCCTCTGGAGTCGAAGCCAGGGACTAACCTCTCATCTCGAGTTGATTTTTGGCCCACGGAGCTCTTTCGTGTTGCTACAGTGACCTCAGGATCCCTCTAGCCTTGAAACAGTGTTCTTGGGGTTTCTCTGGAGTGCCATCAAGGAAATCAAGGCTCCTTTCATGTTTGATGTTCAACACGGAATTGCTCTGCACACAGTGCAGGGGAATCGGGCCTCATCTCGCGGCGAGGGGGAAGTCTCATGGTTTTTCTCGAGTTGCGGCGGGAACCTGGGGTATATTCTCGAGTTACGACGGGGATGGCCCTTCCACCCACGTGTTTCTTCAGCGAAGTCAGGACTCCTGCCTAGTTGCGAGGGACAACTCTGGATTCTCCTCGAGGCTTGGCAGGGCAATTGGGACGCCTCTCCAGCTGAGGCGGGAGACGAAGTGTCCCTTTCCAAGTGCCGCAGGAATCCTGGGACTCCTATCAAGTTTCACGAGGAGTCAGGCATCGTCTCCTTTGGAGGCACTGATCTCCGCGTACCTCTGGAGTTTTCAAAGGATGTGAGGCTATCGGTCGCGATGAGGTGGGGAACTAAGTCTTTCTCTGTGCTTTCCACAGGGGATTCAGACATCCTTTCGTCCTGGGAGATGCAAGACGAGCCTGCATTGAAGTCACTGCAGGGATATCCGGCCTTATTTCGAGTCAGGGCATCGCGGTGTCCATTCCACTTGAGGCCGCAAACTCAGGGTCCCTCTCACATACCTAAAGCTGAGAGAAGCCTCCTCTTGAGGTGCTTGTGGTAAGGTGGTATTCCTCTGGAGACGAATCCAGGGACTAACCTCTCTTTTCGAGTTGATTTTTGGTCCACAGAGTTCTTTCGTGTTGCTACAGTGACCTCAGGATCCCTCTAGCCTTGAAACAGTGTTCTTGGGGTTTCTCTGGAGTGCCATCAAGGAAATCAAGGCTCCTTTCATGTGTGATGTGCAAGACGGAATTGCTCTGCACGCAGTACAGGGGAATCGGGCCTCATCTCGCATCGAGGGGGAAGTCTCATGGTTTTTCTCGAGTTGCGGCGGGAACCTGGGGTATATTCTCGAGTTACGACGGGGATGGCCCTTCCACCCACGTGTTTGTTCAGCCATGTCAGGACTCCTGCCTAGTTGCGAGGGACAACTCGGGATTCTCCTCGAGGCTTGGCAGGGCAATTGGAACGCCTCTCCAGCTGTGGCGGGAGACCAAGGGTCCCTTTCCACGTGCCGCAAGAATCCTGGGACTCCTATCAAGTTTCACGAGGAGTCAGGCATCGTCTCCTTTGGAGGCACTGATCTCCGCGTACCTCTGGAGTTTTCAAAGGATGTGAGGCCTCCGGTCGCGATGAGGTGGGGAACTAGGTGTTTCTCTGTGGTCTCCACAGGGGATTCAGACATCCTTTCTTCTTGGGAGATGCAAGACGAGCCTGCATTCAAGTCACTGCAGGGATATCCGGCCTTATTTCGAGTCAGGGCATCGCGGTGTCCATTCCACTTGAGGCCGCAAACTCAGGATCCCTCTCACATACCTAGAGCTGAGAGAAGCCTCCTCTTGAGGTGCTTGTGGTAAGGTGGTATTCCTCAGGAGTCGAAGCCAGGGACTAACCTCTCATCTCGTGTTGATTCTTGGTCCACGGAGCTCTTTCGTGTTGCTACAGTGACCTCAGGATCCCTCTAGCCTTGAAACAGTGTTCTTGGGGTTTCTCTGGAGTGCCATGAAGGAAATCAAGGCTCCTTTCATGTGTGATGTGCAACACGGAATTGCTCTGCACGCAGTGCAGGGGAATCGGGCCTCATCTCGCGGCGAGGGGGAAGTCTCATGGTTTTTCTCGAGTTGCGGCGGGAACCTGGGGTATATTCTCGAGTTACGACGGGGATGGCCCTTCCACACACGTGTGTGTTCAGCCATGTCAGGACTCCTGCCTATTTGCGAGGGACAACTCTGGATTCTCCTCGAGGCTTTGCAGGGCAATTGGGACGCCTCTCCAGCTGAGACGGGAGACCAAGGGTCCCTTTCCACGTGCCACAGGAATCCTGGGTCTCCTATCAAGTTTCACGAGGAGTCAGGCATCGTCTCCTTTGGAGGCACTGATCTCCGCATACCTCTATAGTTTTCAAAGGATTTGAGGCCTCCTGTCGCGATGAGGTGGGGAACTAGGTCTTTCTCTCTGGTCTCCACAGGGGATTCAGACACCCTTTTGTCTTGGGAGATGCAAGATGAGCCTGCATTCAAGTCACTGCAGGGATATCCGGCCTTATTTCGAGTCAGGGCATCGCGGTGTCCATTCCACTTGAGGCCGCAAACTCAGGGTCCCTCTCACATACCTAGAGCTGAGAGAAGCCTCCTCTTGAGGTGCTTGTGGTAAGGTGGTATTCCTCTGGAGTCGAAGCCAGGGACTAACCTCTCATCTTGAGTTGATTTTTGGTCCACGGAGCTCTTTCGTGTTGCTACAGTGACCTCAGGATCCCTCTAGCCTTGAAACAGTGTTCTTGGGGTTTCTCTGGAGTGCCGTGAAGGAAATCAAGGCTCCTTTCATGTGTGATGTGCAACACAGAATTGCTCTGCACGCAGTGCAGGGGAATCGGGCCTCATCTCGCGGCGAGGGGGAAGTCTCATGGTTTTTCTCGCGTTGCGGCGGGAACCTGGGGTATATTCTCGAGTTCCGACGGGGATGGCCCTTCCACACACGTGTGTGTTCAGCCATGTCAGGACTCCTGCCTAGTTGCGAGACACAACTCGGGATTCTCCTCGAGGCTTTGCAGGGCAATTGGGACGCCTCTCCAGCTGAGACGGGAGACCAAGGGTCCCTTTCCACGTGCCACAGGAATCCTGGGTCTCCTATCAAGTCTCAGGAGGAGTCAGGCATCGTCTCCTTTGGAGGCACTGATCTCCGCATACCTCTGGAGTTTTCAAAGGATGTGAGGCCTCCGGTCGCGATGAGGTGGGGAACTAGGTCTTTCTCTGTGCTTTCCACAGGGGATTCAGACATCCTTTCGTCTTGGGAGATGCAAGACGAGCCTGCATTGAAGTCACTGCAGGGATATCCGGCCTTATTTCGAGTCAGGGCATCGCGGTGTCCATTCCACTTGAGGCCGCAAACTCAGGGTCCCTCTCACATACCTAGAGCTGAGAGAAGCCTCCTCTTGAGGTGCTTGTGGTAAGGTGGTATTCCTCTGGAGTCGAAGCCAGGGACTAACCTCTCATCTCGAGTTGATTTTTGGTCCACGGAGCTCTTTCGTGTTGCTACAGTGACCTCAGGATCCCTCTATCCTTGAAACAGTGTTCTTGGGGTTTCTCTGGAGTGCCATGAAGGAAATCAAGGCTCCTTTCATGTGTGATGTGCAACACAGAATTGCTCTGCACGCAGTGCAGGGGAATCGGGCCTCATCTCGCGGCGAGGGGGAAGTCTCATGGTTTTTCTCGAGTTGCGGCGGGAACCTGGGGTATATTCTCGAGTTACGACGGGGATGGCCCTTCCACACACGTGTTTGTTCAGCCACGTCAGGACTCTTGCCTAGTTGCGAGACACAACTCTGGATTCTCCTCGAGGCTTGGCAGGGCAATTGGGACGCCTCTCCAGCTGAGACGGGAGACCAAGTGTCCCTTTCCACGTGCCACAGGAATCCTGGGACTCCTATCAAGTTTCACGAGGAGTCAGGCATCGTCTCTTTGGAGGCACTGATCTCCCCGTACCTCTGGAGTTTTCAAAGGATGTGAGGCCTCCGGTCGCGATGAGGTGGGGAACTAGGTCTTTCTCTGTGGTCTCCACAGGGGATTCAGACATCCTTTCATCTTGGGAGATGCAAGACGAGCCTGCATTCAAGTCACTGTAGGGATATCCAGCCTTATTTCGCGTCAGGGCATCGCGGTGTCCATTCCACTTGAGGCCGCAAACTCAGGGTCCCTCTCACATACCTAGAGCTGAGAGAAGCCTCCTCTTGAGGTGCTTGTGGTAAGGTGGTATTCCTCTGGAGACGAATCCAGGGACTAACCTCTCTTTTCGAGTTGATTTTTGGTCCACAGAGTTCTTTCGTGTTGCTACAGTGACCTCAGGATCCCTCTAGCCTTGAAACAGTGTTCTTGGGGTTTCTCTGGAGTGCCATCAAGGAAATCAAGGCTCCTTTCATGTGTGATGTGCAAGACGGAATTGCTCTGCACGCAGTACAGGCGAATCGGGCCTCATCTCGCATCGAGGTGGAAGTCTAATGGTTTTTCTCGAGTTGCGGCGGGAACCTGGGGTATATTCTCGAGTTACGATGGGGATGGCCCTTCCACCCACGTGTTTCTTCAGCCACGTCAGGACTCCTGCCTAGTTGCGAGGGACAACTCGGGATTCTCCTCGAGGCTTGGCAGGGCAATTGGAACGCCTCTCCAGCTGAGGCGGGAGACCAAGGGTCCCTTTCCACGTGCCACAGGAATCCTGGGTCTCCTATCAAGTTTCACGAGGAGTCAGGCATCGTCTCCTTTGGAGGCACTGATCTCCGCATACCTCTGGAGTTTTCAAAGGATTTGAGGCCTCCTGTCGCGATGAGGTGGGGAACTAGGTCTTTCTCTGTGGTCTCCACAGGGGATTCAGACACCCTTTCGTCTTGGGAGATGCAAGACGAGCCTGCATTCCAGTCACTGCAGGGATATCCGGCCTTATTTCGAGTCAGGGCATCGCGGTGTCCATTCCACTTGAGGCCGCAAACTCAGGGTCCCTCTCACATACCTAGAGCTGAGAGAAGCCTCCTCTTGAGGTGCTTGTGGTAAGGTGGTATTCCTCTGGAGTCGAAGCCAGGGACTAACCTCTCATCTCGAGTTGATTTTTGGCCCACGGAGCTCTTTCGTGTTGCTACAGTGACCTCAGGATCCCTCTAGCCTTGAAACAGTGTTCTTGGGGTTTCTCTGGAGTGCCATCAAGGAAATCAAGGCTCCTTTCATGTTTGATGTTCAACACGGAATTGCTCTGCACACAGTGCAGGGGAATCGGGCCTCATCTCGCGGCGAGGGGGAAGTCTCATGGTTTTTCTCGAGTTGCGGCGGGAACCTGGGGTATATTCTCGAGTTACGACGGGGATGGCCCTTCCACCCACGTGTTTCTTCAGCGAAGTCAGGACTCCTGCCTAGTTGCGAGGGACAACTCTGGATTCTCCTCGAGGCTTGGCAGGGCAATTGGGACGCCTCTCCAGCTGAGGCGGGAGACGAAGTGTCCCTTTCCAAGTGCCACAGGAATCCTGGGACTCCTATCAAGTTTCACGAGGAGTCAGGCATCGTCTCCTTTGGAGGCACTGATCTCCGCGTACCTCTGGAGTTTTCAAAGGATGTGAGGCTATCGGTCGCGATGAGGTGGGGAACTAAGTCTTTCTCTGTGCTTTCCACAGGGGATTCAGACATCCTTTCGTCCTGGGAGATGCAAGACGAGCCTGCATTGAAGTCACTGCAGGGATATCCGGCCTTATTTCGAGTCAGGGCATCGCGGTGTCCATTCCACTTGAGGCCGCAAACTCAGGGTCCCTCTCACATACCTAAAGCTGAGAGAAGCCTCCTCTTGAGGTGCTTTTGGTAAGGTGGTATTCCTCAGGAGTCGAAGCCAGGGACTAACCTCTCATCTCGTGTTGATTCTTGGTCCACGGAGCTCTTTCGTGTTGCTACAGTGACCTCAGGATCCCTCTAGCCTTGAAACAGTGTTCTTGGGGTTTCTCTGGAGTGCCATGAAGGAAATCAAGGCTCCTTTCATGTGTGATGTGCAACACGGAATTGCTCTGCACGCAGTGCAGGGGAATCGGGCCTCATCTCGCGGCGAGGGGGAAGTCTCATGGTTTTTCTCGAGTTGCGGCGGGAACCTGGGGTATATTCTCGAGTTACGACGGGGATGGCCCTTCCACACACGTGTGTGTTCAGCCATGTCAGGACTCCTGCCTATTTGCGAGGGACAACTCTGGATTCTCCTCGAGGCTTTGCAGGGCAATTGGGACGCCTCTCCAGCTGAGACGGGAGACCAAGGGTCCCTTTCCACGTGCCACAGGAATCCTGGGTCTCCTATCAAGTTTCACGAGGAGTCAGGCATCGTCTCCTTTGGAGGCACTGATCTCCGCATACCTCTAGAGTTTTCAAAGGATTTGAGGCCTCCTGTCGCGATGAGGTGGGGAACTAGGTCTTTCTCTCTGGTCTCCACAGGGGATTCAGACACCCTTTTGTCTTGGGAGATGCAAGATGAGTCTGCATTCCAGTCACTGCAGGGATATCCGGCCTTATTTCGAGTCAGGGCATCGCGGTGTCCATTCCACTTGAGGCCGCAAACTCAGGGTCCCTCTCACATACCTAGAGCTGAGAGAAGCCTCCTCTTGAGGTGCTTGTGGTAAGGTGGTATTCCTCTGGAGTCGAAGCCAGGGACTAACCTCTCATCTCGAGTTGATTTTTGGTCCATGGAGCTCTTTCGTGTTGCTACAGTGACCTCAGGATCCCTCTAGCCTTGAAACAGTGTTCTTGGGGTTTCTCTGGAGTGCCATGAAGGAAATCAAGGCTCCTTTCATGTGTGATGTGCAACACAGAATTGCTCTGCACGCAGTGCAGGGGAATCGGGCCTCATCTCACGGCGAGGGGGAAGTCTCATGATTTTTCTCGAGTTGCGGCGGGAACCTGGGGTATATTCTCGAGTTACGACGGGGATGGCCCTTCCACACACGTGTTTTTTCAGCCACGTCAGGACTCTTGCCTAGTTGCGAGACACTACTCGGGATTCTCCTCGAGGCTTGGCAAGGCAATTGGGACGCCTCTCCAGCTGAGGCGGGAGACCAAGGGTCCCTTTCCACGTGCCACAGGAATCCTGGGACTCCTATCAAGTTTCACGAGGAGTCAGGCATCGTCTCCTTTGGAGGCACTGATCTCCGCGTACCTCTGGAGTTTTCAAAGGATGTGAGGCCTCCGGTCGCGATGAGGTGGGGAACTAGGTCTTTCTCTGTGGTCTCCACAGGGGATTCAGACATCCTTTCATCTTGGGAGATGCAAGACGAGCCTGCATTCAAGTCACTGCAGGGATATCCAGCCTTATTTCGCGTCAGGGCATCGCGGTGTCCATTCCACTTGAGGCCGCAAACTCAGGGTCCCTCTCACATACCTAGAGCTGAGAGAAGCCTCCTCTTGAGGTGCTTGTGGTAAGGTGGTATTCCTCTGGAGTCGAAGCCAGGGACTAACCTCTCATCTCGAGTTGATTTTTGGCCCACGGAGCTCTTTCGTGTTGCTACAGTGACCTCAGGATCCCTCTAGCCTTGAAACAGTGTTCTTGGGGTTTCTCTGGAGTGCCATGAAGGAAATCAAGGCTCCTTTCATGTGTGATGTGCAACACGGAATTACTGTGCACGCAGTGCAGGGGAATCGGGCCTCATCTCGCGGCGAGGGGGAAGTCTCATGGTTTTTCTCGAGTTGCGGCGGGAACCTGGGGTATATTCTCGAGTTACGACGGGGATGGCCCTTCCACACACGTGTTTGTTCAGCCACGTCAGGACTCTTGCCTAGTTGCGAGACACAACTCTGGATTCTCCTCGAGGCTTGGCAGGGCAATTGGGACGCCTCTCCAGCTGAGACGGGAGACCAAGTGTCCCTTTCCACGTGCCACAGGAATCCTGGGACTCCTATCAAGTTTCACGAGGAGTCAGGCATCGTCTCCTTTGGAGGCACTGATCTCCCCGTACCTCTGGAGTTTTCAAAGGATGTGAGGCCTCCGCTCGCGATGAGGTGGGGAACTAGGTCTTTCTCTGTGGTCTCCACAGGGGATTCAGACATCCTTTCATCTTGGGAGATGCAAGACGAGCCTGCATTCAAGTCACTGTAGGGATATCCAGCCTTATTTCGCGTCAGGGCATCGCGGTGTCCATTCCACTTGAGGCCGCAAACTCAGGGTCCCTCTCACATACCTAGAGCTGAGAGAAGCCTCCTCTTGAGGTGCTTGTGGTAAGGTGGTATTCCTCTGGAGACGAATCCAGGGACTAACCTCTCTTTTCGAGTTGATTTTTGGTCCACAGAGTTCTTTCGTGTTGCTACAGTGACCTCAGGATCCCTCTAGCCTTGAAACAGTGTTCTTGGGGTTTCTCTGGAGTGCCATCAAGGAAATCAAGGCTCCTTTCATGTGTGATGTGCAAGACGGAATTGCTCTGCACGCAGTGCAGGGGAATCGGGCCTCATCTCGCATCGAGGTGGAAGTCTCATGGTTTTTCTCGAGTTGCGGCGGGAACCTGGGGTATATTCTCGAGTTACGATGGGGATGGCCCTTCCACCCACGTGTTTCTTCAGCCACGTCAGGACTCCTGCCTAGTTGCGAGGGACAACTCGGGATTCTCCTCGAGGCTTGGCAGGGCAATTGGAACGCCTCTCCAGCTGAGGCGGGAGACCAAGGGTCCCTTTCCACGTGCCACAGGAATCCTGGGTCTCCTATCAAGTTTCACGAGGAGTCAGGCATCGTCTCCTTTGGAGGCACTGATCTCCGCATACCTCTGGAGTTTTCAAAGGATTTGAGGCCTCCTGTCGCGATGAGGTGGGGAACTAGGTCTTTCTCTGTGGTCTCCACAGGGGATTCAGACACCCTTTCGTCTTGGGAGATGCAAGACGAGCCTGCATTCCAGTCACTGCAGGGATATCCGGCCTTATTTCGAGTCAGGGCATCGCGGTGTCCATTCCACTTGAGGCCGCAAACTCAGGGTCCCTCTCACATACCTAGAGCTGAGAGAAGCCTCCTCTTGAGGTGCTTGTGGTAAGGTGGTATTCCTCTGGAGTCGAAGCCAGGGACTAACCTCTCATCTCGAGTTGATTTTTGGCCCACGGAGCTCTTTCGTGTTGCTACAGTGACCTCAGGATCCCTCTAGCCTTGAAACAGTGTTCTTGGGGTTTCTCTGGAGTGCCATGAAGGAAATCAAGGCTCCTTTCATGTTTGATGTTCAACACGGAATTGCTCTGCACACAGTGCAGGGGAATCGGGCCTCATCTCGCGGCGAGGGGGAAGTCTCATGGTTTTTCTCGAGTTGCGGCGGGAACCTTGGGTATATTCTCGAGTTACGACGGGGATGGCCCTTCCACCCACGTGTTTCTTCAGCGAAGTCAGGACTCCTGCCTAGTTGCGAGGGACAACTCTGGATTCTCCTCGAGGCTTGGCAGGGCAATTGGGACGCCTCTCCAGCTGAGGCGGGAGACGAAGTGTCCCTTTCCAAGTGCCACAGGAATCCTGGGACTCCTATCAAGTTTCACGAGGAGTCAGGCATCGTCTCCTTTGGAGGCACTGATCTCCACGTACCTCTGGAGTTTTCAAAGGATGTGAGGCTATCGGTCGCGATGAGGTGGGGAACTAAGTCTTTCTCTGTGCTTTCCACAGGGGATTCAGACATCCTTTCGTCCTGGGAGATGCAAGACGAGCCTGCATTGAAGTCACTGCAGGGATATCCGGCCTTATTTCGAGTCAGGGCATCGCGGTGTCCATTCCACTTGAGGCCGCAAACTCAGGGTCCCTCTCACATACCTAAAGCTGAGAGAAGCCTCCTCTTGAGGTGCTTGTGGTAAGGTGGTATTCCTCTGGAGACGAATCCAGGGACTAACCTCTCTTTTCGAGTTGATTTTTGGTCCACAGAGTTCTTTCGTGTTGCTACAGTGACCTCAGGATCCCTCTAGCCTTGAAACAGTGTTCTTGGGGTTTCTCTGGAGTGCCATCAAGGAAATCAAGGCTCCTTTCATGTGTGATGTGCAAGACGGAATTGCTCTGCACGCAGTACAGGGGAATCGGGCCTCATCTCGCATCGAGGGGGAAGTCTCATGGTTTTTCTCGAGTTGCGGCGGGAACCTGGGGTATATTCTCGAGTTACGACGGGGATGGCCCTTCCACCCACGTGTTTGTTCAGCCATGTCAGGACTCCTGCCTAGTTGCGAGGGACAACTCGGGATTCTCCTCGAGGCTTGGCAGGGCAATTGGAACGCCTCTCCAGCTGAGGCGGGAGACCAAGGGTCCCTTTCCACGTGCCGCAAGAATCCTGGGACTCCTATCAAGTTTCACGAGGAGTCAGGCATCGTCTCCTTTGGAGGCACTGATCTCCGCGTACCTCTGGAGTTTTCAAAGGATGTGAGGCCTCCGGTCGCGATGAGGTGGGGAACTAGGTGTTTCTCTGTGGTCTCCACAGGGGATTCAGACATCCTTTCTTCTTGGGAGATGCAAGACGAGCCTGCATTCAAGTCACTGCAGGGATATCCGGCCTTATTTCGAGTCAGGGCATCGCGGTGTCCATTCCACTTGAGGCCGCAAACTCAGGATCCCTCTCACATACCTAGAGCTGAGAGAAGCCTCCTCTTGAGGTGCTTGTGGTAAGGTGGTATTCCTCAGGAGTCGAAGCCAGGGACTAACCTCTCATCTCGTGTTGATTCTTGGTCCACGGAGCTCTTTCGTGTTGCTACAGTGACCTCAGGATCCCTCTAGCCTTGAAACAGTGTTCTTGGGGTTTCTCTGGAGTGCCATGAAGGAAATCAAGGCTCCTTTCATGTGTGATGTGCAACACGGAATTGCTCTGCACGCAGTGCAGGGGAATCGGGCCTCATCTCGCGGCGAGGGGGAAGTCTCATGGTTTTTCTCGAGTGGCGGCGGGAACCTGGGGTATATTCTCGAGTTACGACGGGGATGGCCCTTCCACACACGTGTGTGTTCAGCCATGTCAGGACTCCTGCCTATTTGCGAGGGACAACTCTGGATTCTCCTCGAGGCTTTGCAGGGCAATTGGGACGCCTCTCCAGGTGAGACGGGAGACCAAGGGTCCCTTTCCACGTTCCACAGGAATCCTGGGTCTCCTATCAAGTTTCACGAGGAGTCAGGCATCGTCTCCTTTGGAGGCACTGATCTCCGCATACCTCTGGAGTTTTCAAAGGATTTGAGGCCTCCTGTCGCGATGAGGTGGGGAACTAGGTCTTTCTCTCTGGTCTCCACAGGGGATTCAGACACCCTTTTGTCTTGGGAGATGCAAGATGAGCCTGCATTCCAGTCACTGCAGGGATATCCGGCCTTATTTCGAGTCAGGGCATCGCGGTGTCCATTCCACTTGAGGCCGCAAACTCAGAGTCCCTCTCACATACCTAGAGCTGAGAGAAGCCTCCTCTTGAGGTGCTTGTGGTAAGGTGGTATTCCTCTGGAGTCGAAGCCAGGGACTAACCTCTCATCTCGAGTTGATTTTTGGTCCACGGAGCTCTTTCGTGTTGCTACAGTGACCTCAGGATCCCTCTAGCCTTGAAACAGTGTTCTTGGGGTTTCTCTGGAGTGCCGTGAAGGAAATCAAGGCTCCTTTCATGTGTGATGTGCAACACAGAATTGCTCTGCACGCAGTGCAGGGGAATCGGGCCTCATCTCACGGCGAGGGGGAAGTCTCATGATTTTTCTCGAGTTGCGGCGGGAACCTGGGGTATATTCTCGAGTTACGACGGGGATGGCCCTTCCACACACGTGTTTTTTCAGCCAAGTCAGGACTCTTGCCTAGTTGCGAGACACTACTCGGGATTCTCCTCGAGGCTTGGCAAGGCAATTGGGACGCCTCTCCAGCTGAGGCGGGAGACCAAGGGTCCCTTTCCACGTGCCACAGGAATCCTGGGACTCCTATCAAGTTTCACGAGGAGTCAGGCATCGTCTCCTTTGGATTCACTGATCTCCGCGTACCTCTGGAGTTTTCAAAGGATGTGAGGCCTCCGGTCGCGATGAGGTGGGGAACTAGGTCTTTCTCTGTGGTCTCCACAGGGGATTCAGACATCCTTTCATCTTGGGAGATGCAAGACGAGCCTGCATTCAAGTCACTGCAGGGATATCCAGCCTTATTTCGCGTCAGGGCATCGCGGTGTCCATTCCACTTGAGGCCGCAAACTCAGGGTCCCTCTCACATACCTAGAGCTGAGAGAAGCCTCCTCTTGAGGTGCTTGTGGTAAGGTGGTATTCCTCTGGAGTCGAAGCCAGGGACTAACCTCTCATCTCGAGTTGATTTTTGGCCCACGGAGCTCTTTCGTGTTGCTACAGTGACCTCAGGATCCCTCTAGCCTTGAAACAGTGTTCTTGGGGTTTCTCTGGAGTGCCATGAAGGAAATCAAGGCTCCTTTCATGTGTGATGTGCAACACGGAATTGCTGTGCACGCAGTGCAGGGGAATCGGGCCTCATCTCGCGGCGAGGGGGAAGTCTCATGGTTTTTCTCGAGTTGCGGCGGGAACCTGGGGTATATTCTCGAGTTACGACGGGGATGGCCCTTCCACCCACGTGTTTCTTCAGCGACGTCAGGACTCCTGCCTACTTGCGAGGGACAACTCTGGATTCTCCTCGAGGCTTGGCAGGGCAATTGGGACGCCTCTCCAGCTGAGGCGGGAGACCAAGTGTCCCTTTCCAAGTGCCACAGGAATCCTGGGACTCCTATCAAGTTTCACGAGGAGTCAGGCGTCGTCTCCTTTGGAGGCACTGATCTCGGCGTACCTCTGGAGTTTTCAAAGGATGTGAGGCTATCGGTCGCGATGAGGTGGGGAACTAAGTCTTTCTCTGTGCTTTCCACAGGGGATTCAGACATCCTTTCGTCCTGGGAGATGCAAGACGAGCCTGCATTGAAGTCACTGCAGGGATATCCGGCCCTATTTCGAGTCAGGGCATCGCGGTGTCCATTCCACTTGAGGCCGCAAACTCAGGGTCCCTCTCACATACCTAGAGCTGAGAGAAGCCTCCTCTTGAGGTGCTTGTGGTAAGGTGGTATTCCTCTGGAGACGAAGCCAGGGACTAACCTCTCTTTTCGAGTTGATTTTTGGTCCACAGAGTTCTTTCGTGTTGCTACAGTGACCTCAGGATCCCTCTAGCCTTGAAACAGTGTTCTTGGGGTTTCTCTGGAGTGCCATCAAGGAAATCAAGGCTCCTTTCATGTGTGATGTGCAAGACGGAATTGCTCTGCACGCAGTACAGGGGAATCGGGCCTCATCTCGCATCGAGTACAAGTCTCATGGTTTTTCTCGAGTTGCGGCGGGAACCTGGGGTATATTCTCGAGTTACGACGGGGATGGCCCTTCCACCCACGTGTTTGTTCAGCCACGTCAGGACTCCTGCCTAGTTGCGAGGGACAACTCGGGATCCTCCTCGAGGCTTGGCAGGGCAATTGGAACGCCTCTCCAGCTGAGGCGGGAGACCAAGGGTCCCTTTCCACGTGCCACAAGAATCCTGGGACTCCTATCAAGTTTCACGAGGAGTCAGGCATCGTCTCCTTTGGAGGCACTGATCTCCGCGTACCTCTGGAGTTTTCAAAGGATGTGAGGCCTCCGGTCGCGATGAGGTGGGGAACTAGGTCTTTCTCTGTTGTCTCCACAGGGGATTCAGACATCCTTTCATCTTGGGAGATGCAAGACGAGCCTGCATTCAAGTCACTGCAGGGATATCCAGCCTTATTTCGCGTCAGGGCATCGCGGTGTCCATTCCACTTGAGGCCGCAAACTCAGGGTCCCTCTCACATACATAAAGCTGAGAGAAGCCTCCTCTTGAGGTGCTTGTGGTAAGGTGGTATTCCTCAGGAGTCGAAGCCAGGGACTAACCTCTCATCTCGAGTTGATTTTGGGTCCACGGAGCTCTTTCTTGTTGCTACAGTGACCTCAGGATCCCTCTAGCCTTGAAACAGTGTTCTTGGGGTTTCTCTGGAGTGCCATGAAGGAAATCAAGGCTCCTTTCATGTGTGATGTGCAACACGGAATTGCTCTGCACGCAGTGCAGGGGAATCGGGCCTCATCTCGCAGCGAGGGGGAAGTCTCATGGTTTTTCTCGAGTTGCGGCGGGAACCTGGGGTATATTCTCGAGTTACGACGGGGATGGCCCTTCCACCCACGTGTTTCTTCAGCGACGTCAGGACTCCTGCCTAGTTGCGAGGGACACCTCGGGATTCTCCTCGAGGCTTTGCAGGGCAATTGGGACGCCTCTCCAGCTGAGGCGGGAGACAAAGTGTCCCTTTCCAAGTGCCACAGGAATCCTGGGACTCCTATCAAGTTTCACAAGAAGTCAGGCATCGTCTCCTTTGGAGGCACTGATATCCGCGTACCTCTGGAATTTTCAAAGGATGTGAGGCTATCGGTCGCGATGAGGTGGGAAACTAAGTCTTTCTCTGTGCTTTCCACAGGGGATTCAGACATCCTTTCGTCCTGGGAGAAGCAAGACGAGCCTGCATTGAAGTCACTGCAGGGATATCCAGCCTTATTTCGAGTCAGGGCATCGCGGTGTCCATTCCACTTGAGGCCGCAAACTCAGGGTCCCTCTCACATACCTAGAGCTGAGAGAAGCCTCCTCTTGAGGTGCTTGTGGTAAGGTGGTATTCCTCTGGAGACGAATCCAGGGACTAACCTCTCTTTTCGAGTTGATTTTTGGTCCACAGAGTTCTTTCGTGTTGCTACAGTGACCTCAGGATCCCTCTATCCTTGAAACAGTGTTCTTGGGGTTTCTCTGGAGTGCCATGAAGGAAATCAAGGCTCCTTTCATGTGTGATGTGCAACACAGAATTGCTCTGCACGCAGTGAAGGGGAATCGGGCCTCATCTCGCGGCGAGGGGGAAGTCTCATGGTTTTTCTCGAGTTGCGGCGGGAACCTGGGGTATACTCTCGAGTTACGACGGGGATGGCCCTTCCACACACGTGTTTGTTCAGCCACGTCAGGACTCTTGCCTAGTTGCGAGACACAACTCGGGATTCTCCTCGAGGCTTGGCAAGGCAATTGGGACGCCTCTCCAGCTGAGGCGGGAGACCAAGGGTCCCTTTCCACGTGCCACAGGAATCCTGGGACGCCTATCAAGTTTCACGAGGAGTCAGGCATCGTCTCCTTTGGAGGCACTGATCTCCGCGTACCTCTGGAGTTTTCAAAGGATGTGAGGCCTCCGGTCGCGATGAGGTGGGGAACTAGGTCTTTCTCTGTGGTCTCCACAGGGGATTCAGACATCCTTTCTTCTTGGGAGATGCAAGACGAGCCTGCATTCAAGTCACTGCAGGGATATCCGGCCTTATTTCGAGTCAGGGCATCGCGGTGTCCATTCCACTTGAGGCCGCAAACTCAGGATCCCTCTCACATACCTAGAGCTGCGAGAAGGCTCCTCTTGAGGTGCATGTGGTAAGGTGGTATTCCTCAGGATTCGAAGCCAGGGACTAACCTCTCATCTCGTGTTGATTCTTGGTCCACGGAGCTCTTTCGTGTTGCTACAGTGACCTCAGGATCCCTCTAGCCTTGAAACAGTGTTCTTGGGGTTTCTCTGGAGTGCTATCAAGGAAATCAAGGCTCCTTTCATGTGTGATGTGCAACACGGAATTGCTCTGCACGCACTGCAGGGGAATTGGGCCTCATCTCGCGGCGAGGGGGAAGTCTCATGGTTTTTCTCGAGTTGCGGCGGGAACCTGGGGTATATTCTCGAGTTACGACGGGGATGGCCCTTCCACCCACGTGTTTCTTCAGCGACGTCAGGACTCCTGCCTAGTTGCGAGGGACAACTCGGGATTCTCCTCGAGGCTTGGCAGGGCAATTGGGACGCCTCTCGAGCTGAGGCGGGAGACCAAGCGTCCCTTTCCACGTGCCACAGGAATCCTGGGACTCCTATCAAGATTCACGAGGAGTGAGGCATCGTCTCCTTTGGAGGCACTGATCTCCGCGTACCTCTGGAGTTTTCAAAGGATGTGAGGCCTCCGGTCGCGATGAGGTGGGGAACTAGGTCTTTCTCTGTGGTCTCCACAGGGGATTCAGACATCCTTTCATCTTGGGAGATGCAAGACGAGCCTGCATTCAAGTCACTGCAGGGATATCCAGCCTTATTTCGCGTCAGGGCATCGCGGTGTCCATTCCACTTGAGGCCGCAAACTCAGGGTCCCTCTCACATACATAAAGCTGAGAGAAGCCTCCTCTTGAGGTGCTTGTGGTAAGGTGGTATTCCTCAGGAGTCGAAGCCAGGGACTAACCTCTCATCTCGAGTTGATTTTGGGTCCACGGAGCTCTTTCGTGTTGCTACAGTGACCTCAGGATCCCTCTAGCCTTGAAACAGTGTTCTTGGGGTTTCTCTGGAGTGCCATGAAGGAAATCAAGGCTCCTTTCATGTGTGATGTGCAACACGGAATTGCTCTGCACGCAGTGCAGGGGAATCGGGCCTCATCTCGCGGCGAGGGGGAAGTCTCATGGTTTTTCTCGAGTTGCGGCGGGAACCTGGGGTATATTCTCGAGTTACGACGGGGATGGCCCTTCCACCCACGTGTTTCTTCAGCGACGTCAGGACTCCTGCCTAGTTGCGAGGGACAACTCTGGATTCTCCTCGAGGCTTGGCAGGGCAATTGGGACGCCTCTCCAGCTGAGGCGGGAGACCAAGTGTCCCTTTCCAAGTGCCACAGGAATCCTGGGACTCCTATCAAGTTTCACGAGAAGTCAGGCATCGTCTCCTTTGGAGGCACTGATATCCGCGTACCTCTGGAATTTTCAAAGGATGTGAGGCTATCGGTCGCGATGAGGTGGGAAACTAAGTCTTTCTCTGTGCTTTCCACAGGGGATTCAGACATTCTTTCGTCCAGGGAGAAGCAAGACGAGCCTGCATTGAAGTCACTGCAGGGATATCCAGCCTTATTTCGAGTCAGGGCATCGCGGTGTCCATTCCACTTGAGGCCGCAAACTCAGGGTCCCTCTCACATACCTAGAGCTGAGAGAAGCCTCCTCTTGAGGTGCTTGTGGTAAGGTGGTATTCCTCTGGAGACGAATCCAGGGACTAACCTCTCTTTTCGAGTTGATTTTTGGTCCACAGAGTTCTTTCGTGTTGCTACAGTGACCTCAGGATCCCTCTATCCTTGAAACAGTGTTCTTGGGGTTTCTCTGGAGTGCCATGAAGGAAATCAAGGCTCCTTTCATGTGTGATGTGCAACACGGAATTGCTCTGCACGCAGTGCAGGGGAATCGGGCCTCATCTCGCGGCGAGGGGGAAGTCTCATGGTTTTTCTCGAGTTGCGGCGGGAACCTGGGGTATACTCTCGAGTTACGACGGGGATGGCCCTTCCACACACGTGTTTGTTCAGCCACGTCAGGACTCTTGCCTAGTTGCGAGACACAACTCGGGATTCTCCTCGAGGCTTGGCAAGGCAATTGGGACGCCTCTCCAGCTGAGGCGGGAGACCAAGGGTCCCTTTCCACGTGCCACAGGAATCCTGGGACTCCTATCAAGTTTCACGAGGAGTCAGGCATCGTCTCCTTTGGAGGCACTGATCTCCGTGTACCTCTGGAGTTTTCAAAGGATGTAGGCCTCCGGTCGCGATGAGGTGGGGAACTAGGTCTTTCTCTGTGGTCTCCACAGGGGATTCAGACATCCTTTCATCTTGGGAGATGCAAGACGAGCCTGCATTCAAGTCACTGCAGGGATATCCAGCCTTATTTCGCGTCAGGGCATCGCGGTGTCCATTCCACTTGAGGCCGCAAACTCAGGGTCCCTCTCACATACATAGAGCTGAGAGAAGCCTCCTCTTGAGGTGCTTGTGGTAAGGTGGTATTCCTCAGGAGTCGAAGCCAGGGACGAACCTCTCATCTCGAGTTGATTTTTGGCCCACGGAGCTCTTTCGTGTTGCTACAGTGACCTCAGGATCCCTCTAGCCTTGAAACAGTGTTCTTGGGGTTTCTCTGGAGTGCCATCAAGGAAATCAAGGCTCCTTTCATGTGTGATGTGCAACACGGAATTGCTCTGCACGCAGTGCAGGGGAATCGGGCCTCATCTCGCAGCGAGGGGGAAGTCTCATGGTTTTTCTCGAGTTGCGGCGGGAACCTGGGGTATATTCCCGAGTTACGACGGGGATGGCCCTTCCACCCACGTGTTTCTTCAGCGACGTCAGGACTCCTGCCTAGTTGCGAGGGACAACTCTGGATTCTCCTCGAGGCTTGGCAGGGCAATTGGGACGCCTCTCCAGCTGAGGCGGGAGACCAAGTGTCCCTTTCCAAGTGCCACAGGAATCCTGGGACTCCTAACAAGTTTCACGAGAAGTCAGGCATCGTCTCCTTTGGAGGCACTGATCTCCGCGTACCTCTGGAGTTTTCAAAGGATGTGAGGCTATCGGTCGCGATGAGGTGGGGAACTAAGTCTTTCTCTGTGCTTTCCACAGGGGATTCAGACATCCTTTCGTCTTGGGAGATGCAAGACGAGCCTGCATTGAAGTCACTGCAGGGATATCCGGCCTTATTTCGAGTCAGGGCATCACGGTGTCCATTCCACTTGAGGCCGCAAACTCAGGGTCCCTCTCACATACCTAGAGCTGAGAGAAGCCTCCTCTTGAGGTGCTTGTGGTAAGGTGGTATTCCTCTGGAGACGAATCCAGGGACTAACCTCTCTTTTCGAGTTGTTTTGTGGTCCACAGAGTTCTTTCGTGTTGCTACAGTGACCTCAGGATCCCTCTAGCCTTGAAACAGTGTTCTTGGGGTTTCTCTGGAGTGCCATCAAGGAAATCAAGGCTCCTTTCATGTGTGATGTGCAAGACGGAATTGCTCTGCACGCAGTACAGGGGAATCGGGCCTCATCTCGCATCGAGGGGGAAGTCTCATGGTTTTTCTCGAGTTGCGGCGGGAACCTGGGGTATATTCTCGAGTTACGACGGGGATGGCCCTTCCACACACGTGTTTGTTCAGCCACGTCAGGACTCCTGCCTAGTTGCGAGGGACAACTCGGGATTCTCCTCGAGGCTTGGCAGGGCAATTGGAACGCCTCTCCAGCTGAGGCGGGAGACCAAGGGTCCCTTTCCACGTGCCACAAGAATCCTGGGACTCCTATCAAGTTTCACGAGGAGTCAGGCATCGTCTCCTTTGGAGGCACTGATCTCCGCGTACCTCTGGAGTTTTCAAAGAATGTGAGGCCTCCGGTCGCGATGAGGTGGGGAACTAGTTCTTTCTCTGTGGTCTCCACAGGGGATTCAGACATCCTTTCTTCTTGGGAGATGCAAGACGAGCCTGCATTCAAGTCACTGCAGGGATATCCGGCCTTATTTCGAGTCAGGGCATCGCGGTGTCCATTCCACTTGAGGCCGCAAACTCAGGATCCCTCTCACATACCTAGAGCTGCGAGAAGGCTCCTCTTGAGGTGCTTGTGGTAAGGTGGTATTCCTCAGGATTCGAAGCCAGGGACTAACCTCTCATCTCGTGTTGATTCTTGGTCCACGGAGCTCTTTCGTGTTGCTACAGTGACCTCAGGATCCCTCTAGCCTTGAAACAGTGTTCTTGGGGTTTCTCTGGAGTGCTATCAAGGAAATCAAGGCTCCTTTCATGTGTGATGTGCAACACGGAATTGCTCTGCACGCAGTGCAGGGGAATTGGGCCTCATCTCGCGGCGAGGGGGAAGTCTCATGGTTTTTCTCGAGTTGCGGCGGGAACCTGGGGTATATTCTCGAGTTACGACGGGGATGGCCCTTCCACCCACGTGTTTCTTCAGCGACGTCAGGACTCCTGCCTAGTTGCGAGGGACAACTCTGGATTCTCCTCGAGGCTTGGCAGGGCAATTGGGACGCCTCTCCAGCTGAGGCGGGAGACCAAGTGTCCCTTTCCAAGTGCCACAGGAATCCTGGGACTCCTATCAAGTTTCACGAGAAGTCAGGCATCGTCTCCTTTGGAGGCACTGATCTCCGCGTACCTCTGGAGTTTTCAAAGAATGTGAGGCTATCGGTCGCGATGAGGTGGGGAACTAAGTCTTTCTCTGTGCTTTAAACAGGGGATTCAGACATCCTTTCGTCTTGGGAGATGCAAGACGAGCCTGCATTGAAGTCACTGCAGGAATATCCGGCCTTATTTCGCGTCAGGGCATCGCGGTGTCCATTCCACTTGAGGCCGCAAACTCAGGGTCCCTTTCACATACCTAGAGCTGAGAGAAGCCTCCTCTTGAGGTGCTTGTGGTAAGGTGGTATTCCTCAGGAGTCGAAGCCAGGGACTAACCTCTCATCTCGAGTTGATTTTTGGCCCACGGAGCTCTTTCGTGTTGCTACAGTGACCTCAGGATCCCTCTAGCCTTGAAACAGTGTTCTTGGGGTTTCTCTGGAGTGCCATCAAGGAAATCAAGGCTCCTTTCATGTGTGATGTGCAAGACGGAATTGCTCTGCACGCAGTACAGGGGAATTGGGCCTCATCTCGCATCGAGGGGGAAGTCTCATGGTTTTTCTCGAGTTGCGGCGGGAACCTGGGGTATATTCTCGAGTTACGACGGGGATGGCCCTTCCACCCACGTGTTTGTTCAGCCACGTCAGGACTCCTGCCTAGTTGCGAGGGACAACTCGGGATTCTCCTCGAGGCTTGGCAGGGCAATTGGGACGCCTCTCCAGCTGAGGCGGGAGACCAAGGGTCCCTTTCCACGTGCCAAAGGAATCCTGGGTCTCCTATCAAGTTTCACGAGGAGTCAGGCATCGTCTCCTTTGGAGGCACTGATCTCCTCATACCTCTGGAGTTTTCAAAGATTTTGAGGCCTCCTGTCGCGATGAGGTGGGGAACTAGGTCTTTCTCTGTGGTCTCCACAGGGGATTCAGACACCCTTTCGTCTTGGGAGATGCAAGACGAGCCTGCATTCCAGTCACTGCAGGAATATCCGGCCTTATTTCGAGTCAGGGCATCGCGGTGTCCATTCCACTTGAGGCCGCAAACTCAGGGTCCCTCTCACATACCTAGAGCTGAGAGAAGCCTCCTCTTGAGGTGCTTGTGGTAAGGTGGTATTCCTCTGGAATCGAAGCCAGGGACTAACCTCTCATCTCGAGTTGATTTTTGGCCCACGGAGCTCTTTCGTGTTGCTACAGTGACCTCAGGATCCCTGTATCCTTGAAACAGTGTTCTTGGGGTTTCTCTGGAGTGCCATGAAGGTAATCAAGGCTCCTTTCATGTGTGATGTGCAACACAAAATTGCTCTGCACGCAGTGCAGGGAAATCGGGCCTCATCTCGCGGCGAGGGGGAAGTCTCATGGTTTTTCTCGAGTTGCGGCGGGAACCTGGGGTATATTCTCGAGTTACGACGGGGATGGCCCTTCCACACACGTGTTTGTTCAGCCACGTCAGGACTCTTGCCTAGTTGCGAGACACAACTCGGGATTCTCCTCGAGGCTTGGCAAGGCAATTGGGACGCCTCTCCAGCTGAGGCGGGAGACCAAGGGTCCCTTTCCACGTGCCACAGGAATCCTGGGACTCCTATCAAGTTTCACGAGGAGTCAGGCATCGTCTCCTTTGCAGGCATTGATCTCCGCGTACCTCTGGAGTTTTCAAAGGATGTGAGGCCTCCGGTCGCGATGAGGTGGGGAACTAGGTCTTTCTATGTGGTCTCCACAGGGGATTCAGACATCCTTTCATCTTGGGAGATGCAAGACGAGCCTCCATTCAAGTCACTGCAGGGATATCCAGCTTTATTTCGCGTCAGAGCATCGCGGTGTCCATTCCACTTGAGGCCGCAAACTCAGGGTCCCTCTCACATACCTCGAGCTGAGAGAAGCCTCCTCTTGAGGTGCTTGTGGTAAGGTGGTATTCCTCTGGAGTCGAAGCCAGGGACTAACCTCTCATCTCGAGTTGATTTTTGGCCCACGGAGTTCTTTCGTGTTGCTACAGTGACCTCAGGATCCCTCTAGCCTTGAAACAGTGTTCTTGGGGTTTCTCTGGAGTGCCATCAAGGAAATCAAGGCTCCTTTCATGTGTGATGTGCAACACGGAATTGCTCTGCACGCAGTGCAGGGGAATCGGGCCTCATCTCGCGGCGAGGGGGAAGTCTCATGGTTTTTCTCGAGTTGCGGTGGGAACCTGAGGTATATTCTCGAGTTACGACAGGGATGGCCCTTCCACCCACGTGTTTGTTCAGCCACGTCAGGACTCCTGCCTAGTTGCGAGGGACAACTCTGGATTCTCCTCGAGGCTTGGCATGGCAATTGGGACGCCTCTCCAGCTGAGGCGGGAGACCAAGTGTCCCTTTCCAAGTGCCACAGGAATCCTGGGACTCCTATCAAGTTTCACGAGGAGTCAGGCATCGTCTCCTTTGGAGGCACTGATCTCCGCGTACCTCTGGAGTTTTCAAAGGATGTGAGGCTATCGGTCGCGATGAGGTGGGGAACTAAGTCTTTCTCTGTGCTTTCCACAGGGGATTCAGACAACCTTTCGTCCTGGGAGATGCAAGACGAGCCTGCATTGAAGTCACTGCAGGGATATCCGGCCTTATTTCGAGTCAGGGCATCGCGGTGTCCATTCCACTTGAGGCCGCAAACTCAGGGTCCCTCTCACATACCTAGAGCTGAGAGAAGCCTCCTCTTGAGGTGCTTGCGGTAAGGTGGTATTCCTCTGGAGACGAATCCAGGGACTAACCTCTCTTTTCGAGTTGATTTTTGGTCCACAGAGTTCTTTCGTGTTGCTACAGTGACCTCAGGATCCCTCTATCCTTGAAACAGTGTTCTTGGGGTTTCTCTGGAGTGCCATCAAGGAAATCAAGGCTCCTTTCATGTGTGATGTGCAAGACGGAATTGCTCTGCACGCAGTACAGGGGAATCGGGCCTCATCTCGCATCGAGGGGGAAGTCTCATGGTTTTTCTCGAGTTGCGGCGGGAACCTGGGGTATATTCTCGAGTTATGACGGGGATGGCCCTTCCACCCACGTGTTTGTTCAGCCACGTCAGGACTCCTGCCTAGTTGCGAGGGACAACTCGGGATTCTCCTCGAGGCTTGGCAGGGCAATTGGAACGCCTCTCCAGCTGAGGCGGGAGACCAAGGGTCCCTTTCCACGTGCCACAAGAATCCTGGGACTGCTATCAAGTTTCACGAGGAGTCAGGCATCGTCTCCTTTGGAGGCACTGATCTCCGCGTACCTCTGGAGTTTTCAAAGGATGTGAGGCCTCCGGTCGCGATGAGGTGGGGAACTAGGTCTTTCTCTGTGGTCTCCACAGGGGATTCAGACATCCTTTCGTCTTGGGAAATGCAAGACGAGCCTGCATTCAAGTCACTGCAGGGATATCCGGCCTTATTTCGAGTCAGGGCATCGCGGTGTCCATTCCACTTGAGGCCGCAAACTCAGGGTCCCTCTCACATACCTAGAGCTGAGAGAAGCCTCCTCTTGAGGTGCTTGTGGTAAGGTGGTATTCCTCAGGAGTCGAAGCCAGGGACTAACCTCTCATCTCGTGTTGATTCTTGGTCCACGGAGCTCTTTCGTGTTGCTACAGTGACCTCAGGATCCCTCTAGCCTTGAAACAGTGTTCTTGGGGTTTCTCTGGAGTGCCATCAAGGAAATCAAGGCTCCTTTCATGTGTGATGTGCAACACGGAATTGCTCTGCACGCAGTGCAGGGGAATCGGGCCTCATCTCGCGGCGAGGGGGAAGTCTCATGGTTTTTCTCGAGTTGCGGCGGGAACCTGGGGTATATTCTCGAGTTACGACGGGGATGGCCCTTCCACCCACGTGTTTCTTCAGCGACGTCAGGACTCCTGCCTAGTTGCGAGGGACACCTCGGGATTCTCCTCGAGGCTTTGCAGGGCAATTGGGACGCCTCTCCAGCTGAGACGGGAGACCAAGTGTCCCTTTCCACGTGCCACAGGAATCCTGGGTCTCCTATCAAGTTTCACGAGGAGTCAGGCATCGTCTCCTTTGGAGGCACTGATCTCCGCATACCTCTGGAGTTTTCAAAGGATTTGAGGCCTCCTGTCGCGATGAGGTGGGGAACTAGGTCTTTCTCTGTGGTCTCCACAGGGGATTCAGACACCCTTTCGTCTTGGGAGATGCAAGACGAGCCTGCATTTCAGTCACTGCAGGGATATCCAGCCTTATTTCGCGTCAGGGCATCGCGGTGTCCATTCCACTTGAGGCCGCAAACTCAGGGTCCCTCTCACATACCTAGAGCTGAGAGAAGCCTCCTCTTGAGGTGCTTGTGGTAAGGTGGTATTCCTCTGGAGTCGAAGCCAGGGACTAACCTCTCATCTCGAGTTGATTTTTGGTCCACGGAGCTCTTTCGTGTTGCTACAGTGACCTCAGGATCCCTCTAGCCTTGAAACAGTGTTCTTGGGGTTTCTCTGGAGTGCCATCAAGGAAATCAAGGCTCCTTTCATGTGTGATGTGCAACACAGAATTGCTCTGCACGCAGTGCAGGGGAATCGGGCCTCATCTCGCGGCGAGGGGGAAGTCTCATGGTTTTTCTCGAGTTGCGGCGGGAACCTGAGGTATATTCTCGAGTTACGACAGGGATGGCCCTTCCACCCACGTGTTTCTTCAGCGACGTCAGGACTCCTGCCTAGTTGCGAGGGACAACTCTGGATTCTCCTCGAGGCTTGGCATGGCAATTGGGACGCCTCTCCAGCTGAGGCGGGAGACCAAGTGTCCCTTTCCAAGTGCCACAGGAATCCTGGGACTCCTATCAAGTTTCACGAGGAGTCAGGCATCGTCTCCTTTGGAGGCACTGATCTCCGCGTACCTCTGGAGTTTTCAAAGGATGTGAGGCTATCGGTCGCGATGAGGTGGGGAACTAAGTCTTTCTCTGTGCTTTCCACAGGGGATTCAGACAACCTTTCGTCCTGGGAGATGCAAGACGAGCCTGCATTGAAGTCACTGCAGGGATATCCGGCCTTATTTCGAGTCGGGCATCGCGGTGTCCATTCCACTTGAGGCCGCAAACTCAGGGTCCCTCTCACATACCTAGAGCTGAGAGAAGCCTCCTCTTGAGGTGCTTGTGGTAAGGTGGTATTCCTCTGGAGACGAATCCAGGGACTAACCTCTCTTTTCGAGTTGATTTTTGGTCCACAGAGTTCTTTCGTGTTGCTACAGTGACCTCAGGATCCCTCTATCCTTGAAACAGTGTTCTTGGGGTTTCTCTGGAGTGCCATCAAGGAAATCAAGGCTCCTTTCATGTGTGATGTGCAAGACGGAATTGCTCTGCACGCAGTACAGGGGAATCGGGCCTCATCTCGCATCGAGGGGGAAGTCTCATGGTTTTTCTCGAGTTGCGGCGGGAACCTGGGGTATATTCTCGAGTTATGACGGGGATGGCCCTTCCACCCACGTGTTTGTTCAGCCACGTCAGGACTCCTGCCTAGTTGCGAGGGACAACTCGGGATTCTCCTCGAGGCTTGGCAGGGCAATTGGAACGCCTCTCCAGCTGAGGCGGGAGACCAAGGGTCCCTTTCCACGTGCCACAAGAATCCTGGGACTGCTATCAAGTTTCACGAGGAGTCAGGCATCGTCTCCTTTGGAGGCACTGATCTCCGCGTACCTCTGGAGTTTTCAAAGGATGTGAGGCTATCGGTCGCGATGAGGTGGGGAACTAGGTCTTTCTCTGTGGTCTCCACAGGGGATTCAGACATCCTTTCGTCTTGGGAAATGCAAGACGAGCCTGCATTCAAGTCACTGCAGGGATATCCGGCCTTATTTCGAGTCAGGGCATCGCGGTGTCCATTCCACTTGAGGCCGCAAACTCAGGGTCCCTCTCACATACCTACAGCTGAGAGAAGCCTCCTCTTGAGGTGCTTGTGGTAAGGTGGTATTCCTCAGGAGTCGAAGCCAGGGACTAACCTCTCATCTCGTGTTGATTCTTGGTCCACAGAGCTCTTTCGTGTTGCTACAGTGACCTCAGGATCCCTCTAGCCTTATAACAGTGTTCTTGGGGTTTCTCTGGAGTGCCATCAAGGAAATCAAGGCTCCTTTCATGTGTGATGTGCAACACGGAATTGCTCTGCACGCAGGGCAGGGGAATCGGGCCTCATCTCGCGGCGAGGGGGAAGTCTCATGGTTTTTCTCGAGTTGCGGCGGGAACCTGGGGTATATTCTCGAGTTACGACGGGGATGGCCCTTCCACCCACGTGTTTCTTCAGCGACGTCAGGACTCCTGCCTAGTTGCGAGGGACAACTCGGGATTCTCCTCGAGGCTTTGCAGGGCAATTGGGACGTCTCTCCAGCTGAGACGGGAGACCAAGTGTCCCTTTCCACGTGCCACAGGAATCCTGGGTCTCCTATCAAGTTTCACGAGGAGTCAGGCATCGTCTCCTTTGGAGGCACTGATCTCCGCATACCTCTGGAGTTTTCAAAGGATTTGAGGCCTCCTGTCGCGATGAGGTGGGGAACTAGGTCTTTCTCTGTGGTCTCCACAGGGGATTCAGACACCCTTTCGTCTTGGGAGATGCAAGACGAGCCTGCATTCCAGTCACTGCAGGGATATCCAGCCTTATTTCGCGTCAGGGCATCGCGGTGTCCATTCCACTTGAGGCCGCAAACTCAGGGTCCCTCTCACATACCTAGAGCTGAGAGAAGCCTCCTCTTGAGGTGCTTGTGGTAAGGTGGTATTCCTCTGGAGTCGAAGCCAGGGACTAACCTCTCATCTCGAGTTGATTTTTGGTCCACGGAGCTCTTTCGTGTTGCTACAGTGACCTCAGGATCCCTCTAGCCTTGAAACAGTGTTCTTGGGGTTTCTCTGGAGTGCCATCAAGGAAATCAAGGCTCCTTTCATGTGTGATGTGCAACACAGAATTGCTCTGCACGCAGTGCAGGGGAATCGGGCCTCATCTCGCGGCGAGGGGGAAGTCTCATGGTTTTTCTCGAGTTGCGGCGGGAACCTGGGGTATATTCTCGAGTTACGACGGGGATGGCCCTTCCACACACGTGTTTGTTCAGCGACGTCAGGACTCTTGCCTAGTTGCGAGACACAACTCGGGATTCTCCTCGAGGCTTGGCAAGGCAATTGGGACGCCTCTCCAGCTGAGGCGGGAGACCAAGGGTCCCTTTCCACGTGCCACAGGAATCCTGGGACTCCTATCAAGTTTCACGAGGAGTCAGGCATCGTCTCCTTTGCAGTCACTGATCTCCGCGTACCTCTGGAGTTTTCAAAGGATGTGAGGCCTCCGGTCGCGATGAGGTGGGGAACTAGGTCTTTCTCTGTGGTCTCCACAGGGGATTCAGACATCCTTTCTTCTTGGGAGATGCAAGACGAGCCTGCATTCAAGTCACTGCAGGGATATCCAGCCTTATTTCGCGTCAGGGCATCGCGGTGTCCATTCCACTTGAGGCCGCAAACTCAGGATCCCTCTCACATACCTAGAGCTGAGAGAAGCCTCCTCTGGAAGTGCTTGTGGTAAGGTGGTATTCCTCTGGATTCGAAGCCAGGGACTAACCTCTCATCTCGAGTTGATTTTTGGTCCACGGAGCTCTTTCGTGTTGCTACAGTGACCTCAGGATCCCTCTAGCCTTGAAACAGTGTTCTTCGGGTTTCTCTGGAGTGACATCAAGGAAATCAAGGCTCCTTTCATGTGTGATGTGCAACACAGAATTGCTCTGCACGCAGTGCAGGGGAATCGGGCCTCATCTCGCGGCGAGGGGGACGTCTCATGGTTTTTCTCGAGTTGCGGCGGGAACCTGGGGTATATTCTCGAGTTACGACGGGGATGGACCTTCCACCCACGTGTTTCTTCAGCGACGTCAGGACTCCTGCCTAGTTGCGAGGGACAACTCTGGATTCTCCTCGAGGCTTGGCAGGGCAATTGGGACGCCTCTCCCGCTCAGGCGGGAGACCAAGTGTCCCTTTCCAAGTGCCACAGGAATCCTGGGACTCCTATCAAGTTTCACGAGGAGTCAGGCATCGTCTCCTTTGGAGGCACTGATCTCCGCGTACCTCTGGAGTTTTCAAAGGATGTGAGGCTATCGGTCGCGATGAGGTGGGGAACTAAGTCTTTCTCTGTGCTTTCCACAGGGGATTCAGACATCCTTTCGTCCTGGGAGATGCAAGACGAGCCTGCATTGAAGTCACTGCAGGGATATCCGGCCTTATTTCGAGTCAGGGCATCGCGGTGTCCATTCCACTTGAGGCCGCAAACTCAGGGTCCCTCTCACATACCTAGAGCTGAGAGAAGCCTCCTCTTGAGGTGCTTGTGGTAAGGTGGTATTCCTCTGGAGACGAATCCAGGGACTAACCTCTCTTTTCGAGTTGATTTGTGGTCCACAGAGTTCTTTCGTGTTGCTACAGTGACCTCAGGATCCCTCTAGCCTTGAAACAGTGTTCTTGGGGTTTCTCTGGAGTGCCATCAAGGAAATCAAGGCTCCTTTCATGTGTGATGTGCAAGACGGAATTGCTCTGCACGCAGTACAGGGGAATCGGGCCTCATCTCGCATCGAGGGGGAAGTCTCATGGTTTTTCTCGAGTTGCGGCGGGAACCTGGGGTATATTCTCGAGTTACGACTGGGATGGCCCTTCCACCCACGTGTTGGTTCAGCCACGTCAGGACTCCTGCCGAGTTGCGAAGGACAACTCTGGATTCTCCTCGAGGCTTGGCAGGGCAATTGGAACGCCTCTCCAGCTGAGGCGGGAGACCAAGGGTCCCTTTCCACGTGCCACAAGAATCCTGGGACTCCTATCAAGTTTCACGAGGAGTCAGGCATCGTCTCCTTTGGAGGCACTGATCTCCGTGTACCTCTGGAGTTTTCAAAGGATGTGAGGCCTCCGGTCGCGATGAGGTGGGGAATTAGGTGTTTCTCTGTGGTCTCCACAGGGGATTCAGACATCCTTTCTTCTTGGGAGATGCAAGACGAGCCTGCATTCAAGTCACTGCAGGGATATACGGCCTTATTTCGAGTCAGGGCATCGCGGTGTCCATTCCACTTGAGGCCGCAAACTCAGGATCCCTCTCACATACCTAGAGCTGAGAGAAGCCTCCTCTTGAGGTGCTTGTGGTAAGGTGGTATTCCTCAGGAGTCGAAGCCAGGGACTAACCTCTCATCTCGTGTTGATTCTTGGTCCACGTAGCTCTTTCATGTTGCTACAGTGACCTCAGGATCCCTCTAGCCTTGAAACAGTGTTCTTGGGGTTTCTCTGGAGTGCCGTCAAGGAAATCAAGGCTCCTTTCATGTGTGATGTGCAACACGGAATTGCTCTGCACGCAGTGCAGGGGAATCGGGCCTCATCTCGCGGCGAGGGGGAAGTCTCATGGTTTTTCTCGAGTTGCGGCGGAACCTGGGGTATATTCTCGAGTTACGACGGGGATGGCCCTTCCACCCACGTGTTTCTTCAGCGACGTCAGGACTCCTGCCTAGTTGCGAGGGACAACTCGGGATTCTCCTCGAGGCTTTGCAGGGCAATTGGGACGCCTCTCCAGCTGAGACGGGAGACCAAGGGTCCCTTTCCACGTACCACAGGAATCCTGGGTCTCCTATCAAGTTTCACGAGGAGTCAGGCATCGTCTCCTTTGGAGGCACTGATCTCCGCATACCTCTGGAGTTTTCAAAGGATTTGAGGCCTCCTGTCGCGATGAGGTGGGGAACTAGGTCTTTCTCTGTGGTCTCCACAGGGGATTCAGACACCCTTTCGTCTTGGGAGATGCAAGACGAGCCTGCATTCCAGTCACTGCAGGGATATCCGGCCTTATTTCGAGTCAGGGCATCGCGGTGTCCATTCCACTTGAGGCCGCAAACTCAGGGTCCCACTCACATACCTAGAGCTGAGAGAAGCCTCCTCTTGAGGTGCTTGTGGTAAGATGGTATTCCTCTGGAGTCGAAACCAGGGACTAACCTCTCATCTCGAGTTGATTTTTGGCCCACGGAGCTCTTTCGTGTTGCTACAGTGACCTCAGGATCCCTCTAGCCTTGAAACAGTGTTCTTGGGGTTTCTCTGGAGTGCCATCAAGGAAATCAAGGCTCCTTTCATGTGTGATGTGCAACACGGAATTGCTCTGCACGCAGTGCAGGGGAATCGGGCCTCATCTCGCGGCGAGGGGGAAGTCTCATGGTTTTTCTCGAGTTGCGGCGGGAACCTGGGGTATATTCTCGAGTTACGACGGGGATGGCCCTTCCACCCACGTGTTTCTTCAGCGACGTCAGGACTCCTGCCTAGTTGCGAGGGACAACTCTGGATTCTCCTCGAGGCTTGGCAGGGCAATTGGGACGCCTCTCCAGCTCAGGCGGGAGACCAAGTGTCCCTTTCCAAGTGCCACAGGAATCCTGGGACTCCTATCAAGTTTCACGAGGAGTCAGGCATCGTCTCCTTTGGAGGCACTGATCTCCGCGTACCTCTGGAGTTTTCAAAGGATGTGAGGCTATCGGTCGCGATGAGGTGGGGAACTAAGTCTTTCTCTGTGCTTTCCACAGGGAATTCAGACATCCTTTCGTCCTGGGAGATGCAAGACGAGCCTGCATTGAAGTCACTGCAGGGATATCCGGCCTTATTTCGAGTCAGGGCATCGCGGTGTCCATTCCACTTGAGGCCGCAAACTCAGGGTCCCTCTCACATACCTAGAGCTGAGAGAAGCCTCCTCTTGAGGTGCTTGTGGTAAGGTGGTATTCCTCTGGAGACGAATCCAGGGACTAACCTCTCTTTTCGAGTTGATTTTTGGTCCACGGAGCTCTTTCGTGTTGCTACAGTGACCTCAGGATCCCTCTATCCTTGAAACAGTGTTCTTGGGGTTTCTCTGGAGTGCCATCAAGGAAATCAAGGCTCCTTTCATGTGTGATGTGCAAGACGGAATTGCTCTGCACGCAGTACAGTGGAATCGGGCCTCATCTCGCATCGAGGGGGAAGTCTCATGGTTTTTCTCGAGTTGCGGCGGGAACCTGGGGTATATTCTCGAGTTACGACGGGGATGGCCCTTCCACCCACGTGTTTGTTCAGCCACGTCAGGACTCCTGCCTAGTTGCGAGGGAAAACTCGGGATTCTCCTCGAGGCTTGGCACGGCAATTGGAACGCCTCTCCAGCTGAGGCGGGAGACCAAGGGTCCCTTTCCACGTGCCACAAGAATCCTGGGACTCCTATCAAGTTTCACGAGGAGTCAGGCATCGTCTCCTTTGGAGGCACTGATCTCCGCGTACCTCTGGAGTTTTCAAAGGATGTGAGGCCTCCGGTCGCGATGAGGTGGGGAACTAAGTCTTTCTCTGTGGTCTCCACAGGGGATTCAGACATCCTTTCATCTTGGGAGATGCAAGAAGAGCCTGCATTCAAGTCACTGCAGGGATATCCAGCCTTATTTCGCGTCAGGGCATCGCGGTGTCCATTCCACTTGAGGCCGCAAACTCAGGGTCCCTCTCACATACATAGAGCTGAGAGAAGCCTCCTCTTGAGGTGCTTGTGGTAAGGTGGTATTCCTCAGGAGTCGAAGCCAGGGACTAACCTCTCATCTCGAGTTGATTTTTGGCCCACGGAGCTCTTTCGTGTTGCTACAGTGACCTCAGGATCCCTCTAGCCTTGAAACAGTGTTCTTGGGGTTTCTCTGGAGTGCCATCAAGGAAATCAAGGCTCCTTTCATGTGTGATGTGCAACACAGAATTGCTCTGCACGCAGTGCAGGGGAATCGGGCCTCATCTCGCAGCGAGGGGGAAGTCTCATGGTTTTTCTCGAGTTGCGGCGGGAACCTGGGGTATATTCTCGAGTTACGACGGGGATGGCCCTTCCACACACGTGTTTGTTCAGCCACGTCAGGACTCTTGCCTAGTTGCGAGACACAACTCGGGATTCTCCTCGAGGCTTGGCAAGGCAATTGGGACGCCTCTCCAGCTGAGGCGGGAGACCAAGGGTCCCTTTCCACGTGCCACAGGAATCCTGGGACTCCTATCAAGTTTCACGAGGAGTCAGGCATCGTCTCCTTTGGAGGCACTGATCTCCGCGTACCTCTGGAGTTTTCAAAGGATGTGAGGCCTCTGGTCGCGATGAGGTGGGGAACTAGGTCTTTCTCTGTGGTCTCCACAGGGGATTCAGACATCCTTTCATCTTGGGAGATGCAAGACGAGCCTGCATTCAAGTCACTGCAGCGATATCCAGCCTTATTTCGCGTCAGGGCATCGCGGTGTCCATTCCACTTGAGGCCGCAAACTCAGGGTCCCTCTCACATACCTAGAGCTGAGTGTAGCCTCCTCTTGAGGTGCTTGTGGTAAGGTGGTATTCCTCAGGAGTCGAAGCCAGGGACTAACCTCTCATCTCGAGTTGATTTTGGGTCCACGGAGCTCTTTCTTGTTGCTACAGTGACCTCAGGATCCCTCTCGCCTTGAAACAGTGTTCTTGGGGTTTCTCTGGAGTGCCATGAAGGAAATCAAGGCTCCTTTCATGTGTGATGTGCAACACGGAATTGCTCTGCACGCAGTGCAGGGGAATCGGGCCTCATCTCGCAGCGAGGGGGAAGTCTCATGGTTTTTCTCGAGTTGCGGCGGGAACCTGGGGTATATTCTCGAGTTACGACGGGGATGGCCCTTCCACCCACGTGTTTCTTCAGCGACGTCAGGACTCCTGCCTAGTTGCGAGGGACACCTCGGGATTCTCCTCGAGGCTTTGCAGGGCAATTGGGACGCCTCTCCAGCTGAGGCGGGAGACAAAGTGTCCCTTTCCAAGTGCCACAGGAATCCTGGGACTCCTATCAAGTTTCACAAGAAGTCAGGCATCGTCTCCTTTGGAGGCACTGATATCCGCGTACCTCTGGAATTTTCAAAGGATGTGAGGCTATCGGTCGCGATGAGGTGGGAAACTAAGTCTTTCTCTGTGCTTTCCACAGGGGATTCAGACATCCTTTCGTCCTGGGAGAAGCAAGACGAGCCTGCATTGAAGTCACTGCAGGGATATCCAGCCTTATTTCGAGTCAGGGCATCGCGGTGTCCATTCCACTTGAGGCCGCAAACTCAGGGTCCCTCTCACATACCTAGAGCTGAGAGAAGCCTCCTCTTGAGGTGCTTGTGGTAAGGTGGTATTCCTCTGGAGACGAATCCAGGGACTAACCTCTCTTTTCGAGTTGATTTTTGGTCCACAGAGTTCTTTCGTGTTGCTACAGTGACCTCAGGATCCCTCTATCCTTGAAACAGTGTTCTTGGGGTTTCTCTGGAGTGCCATGAAGGAAATCAAGGCTCCTTTCATGTGTGATGTGCAACACAGAATTGCTCTGCACGCAGTGAAGGGGAATCGGGCCTCATCTCGCGGCGAGGGGGAAGTCTCATGGTTTTTCTCGAGTTGCGGCGGGAACCTGGGGTATACTCTCGAGTTACGACGGGGATGGCCCTTCCACACACGTGTTTGTTCAGCCACGTCAGGACTCTTGCCTAGTTGCGAGACACAACTCGGGATTCTCCTCGAGGCTTGGCAAGGCAATTGGGACGCCTCTCCAGCTGAGGCGGGAGACCAAGGGTCCCTTTCCACGTGCCACAGGAATCCTGGGACGCCTATCAAGTTTCACGAGGAGTCAGGCATCGTCTCCTTTGGAGGCACTGATCTCCGCGTACCTCTGGAGTTTTCAAAGGATGTGAGGCCTCCGGTCGCGATGAGGTGGGGAACTAGGTCTTTCTCTGTGGTCTCCACAGGGGATTCAGACATCCTTTCTTCTTGGGAGATGCAAGACGAGCCTGCATTCAAGTCACTGCAGGGATATCCGGCCTTATTTCGAGTCAGGGCATCGCGGTGTCCATTCCACTTGAGGCCGCAAACTCAGGATCCCTCTCACATACCTAGAGCTGCGAGAAGGCTCCTCTTGAGGTGCATGTGGTAAGGTGGTATTCCTCAGGATTCGAAGCCAGGGACTAACCTCTCATCTCGTGTTGATTCTTGGTCCACGGAGCTCTTTCGTGTTGCTACAGTGACCTCAGGATCCCTCTAGCCTTGAAACAGTGTTCTTGGGGTTTCTCTGGAGTGCTATCAAGGAAATCAAGGCTCCTTTCATGTGTGATGTGCAACACGGAATTGCTCTGCACGCACTGCAGGGGAATTGGGCCTCATCTCGCGGCGAGGGGGAAGTCTCATGGTTTTTCTCGAGTTGCGGCGGGAACCTGGGGTATATTCTCGAGTTACGACGGGGATGGCCCTTCCACCCACGTGTTTCTTCAGCGACGTCAGGACTCCTGCCTAGTTGCGAGGGACAACTCGGGATTCTCCTCGAGGCTTGGCAGGGCAATTGGGACGCCTCTCGAGCTGAGGCGGGAGACCAAGCGTCCCTTTCCACGTGCCACAGGAATCCTGGGACTCCTATCAAGATTCACGAGGAGTGAGGCATCGTCTCCTTTGGAGGCACTGATCTCCGCGTACCTCTGGAGTTTTCAAAGGATGTGAGGCCTCCGGTCGCGATGAGGTGGGGAACTAGGTCTTTCTCTGTGGTCTCCACAGGGGATTCAGACATCCTTTCATCTTGGGAGATGCAAGACGAGCCTGCATTCAAGTCACTGCAGGGATATCCAGCCTTATTTCGCATCAGGGCATCGCGGTGTCCATTCCACTTGAGGCCGCAAACTCAGGGTCCCTCTCACATACATAAAGCTGAGAGAAGCCTCCTCTTGAGGTGCTTGTGGTAAGGTGGTATTCCTCAGGAGTCGAAGCCAGGGACTAACCTCTCATCTCGAGTTGATTTTGGGTCCACGGAGCTCTTTCGTGTTGCTACAGTGACCTCAGGATCCCTCTAGCCTTGAAACAGTGTTCTTGGGGTTTCTCTGGAGTGCCATGAAGGAAATCAAGGCTCCTTTCATGTGTGATGTGCAACACGGAATTGCTCTGCACGCAGTGCAGGGGAATCGGGCCTCATCTCGCGGCGAGGGGGAAGTCTCATGGTTTTTCTCGAGTTGCGGCGGGAACCTGGGGTATATTCTCGAGTTACGACGGGGATGGCCCTTCCACCCACGTGTTTCTTCAGCGACGTCAGGACTCCTGCCTAGTTGCGAGGGACAACTCTGGATTCTCCTCGAGGCTTGGCAGGGCAATTGGGACGCCTCTCCAGCTGAGGCGGGAGACCAAGTGTCCCTTTCCAAGTGCCACAGGAATCCTGGGACTCCTATCAAGTTTCACGAGAAGTCAGGCATCGTCTCCTTTGGAGGCACTGATATCCGCGTACCTCTGGAATTTTCAAAGGATGTGAGGCTATCGGTCGCGATGAGGTGGGAAACTAAGTCTTTCTCTGTGCTTTCCACAGGGGATTCAGACATTCTTTCGTCCAGGGAGAAGCAAGACGAGCCTGCATTGAAGTCACTGCAGGGATATCCAGCCTTATTTCGAGTCAGGGCATCGCGGTGTCCATTCCACTTGAGGCCGCAAACTCAGGGTCCCTCTCACATACCTAGAGCTGAGAGAAGCCTCCTCTTGAGGTGCTTGTGGTAAGGTGGTATTCCTCTGGAGACGAATCCAGGGACTAACCTCTCTTTTCGAGTTGATTTTTGGTCCACAGAGTTCTTTCGTGTTGCTACAGTGACCTCAGGATCCCTCTATCCTTGAAACAGTGTTCTTGGGGTTTCTCTGGAGTGCCATGAAGGAAATCAAGGCTCCTTTCATGTGTGATGTGCAACACGGAATTGCTCTGCACGCAGTGCAGGGGAATCGGGCCTCATCTCGCGGCGAGGGGGAAGTCTCATGGTTTTTCTCGAGTTGCGGCGGGAACCTGGGGTATACTCTCGAGTTACGACGGGGATGGCCCTTCCACACACGTGTTTGTTCAGCCACGTCAGGACTCTTGCCTAGTTGCGAGACACAACTCGGGATTCTCCTCGAGGCTTGGCAAGGCAATTGGGACGCCTCTCCAGCTGAGGCGGGAGACCAAGGGTCCCTTTCCACGTGCCACAGGAATCCTGGGACTCCTATCAAGTTTCACGAGGAGTCAGGCATCGTCTCCTTTGGAGGCACTGATCTCCGTGTACCTCTGGAGTTTTCAAAGGATGTAGGCCTCCGGTCGCGATGAGGTGGGGAACTAGGTCTTTCTCTGTGGTCTCCACAGGGGATTCAGACATCCTTTCATCTTGGGAGATGCAAGACGAGCCTGCATTCAAGTCACTGCAGGGATATCCAGCCTTATTTCGCGTCAGGGCATCGCGGTGTCCATTCCACTTGAGGCCGCAAACTCAGGGTCCCTCTCACATACATAGAGCTGAGAGAAGCCTCCTCTTGAGGTGCTTGTGGTAAGGTGGTATTCCTCAGGAGTCGAAGCCAGGGACGAACCTCTCATCTCGAGTTGATTTTTGGCCCACGGAGCTCTTTCGTGTTGCTACAGTGACCTCAGGATCCCTCTAGCCTTGAAACAGTGTTCTTGGGGTTTCTCTGGAGTGCCATCAAGGAAATCAAGGCTCCTTTCATGTGTGATGTGCAACACGGAATTGCTCTGCACGCAGTGCAGGGGAATCGGGCCTCATCTCGCAGCGAGGGGGAAGTCTCATGGTTTTTCTCGAGTTGCGGCGGGAACCTGGGGTATATTCCCGAGTTACGACGGGGATGGCCCTTCCACCCACGTGTTTCTTCAGCGACGTCAGGACTCCTGCCTAGTTGCGAGGGACAACTCTGGATTCTCCTCGAGGCTTGGCAGGGCAATTGGGACGCCTCTCCAGCTGAGGCGGGAGACCAAGTGTCCCTTTCCAAGTGCCACAGGAATCCTGGGACTCCTAACAAGTTTCACGAGAAGTCAGGCATCGTCTCCTTTGGAGGCACTGATCTCCGCGTACCTCTGGAGTTTTCAAAGGATGTGAGGCTATCGGTCGCGATGAGGTGGGGAACTAAGTCTTTCTCTGTGCTTTCCACAGGGGATTCAGACATCCTTTCGTCTTGGGAGATGCAAGACGAGCCTGCATTGAAGTCACTGCAGGGATATCCGGCCTTATTTCGAGTCAGGGCATCACGGTGTCCATTCCACTTGAGGCCGCAAACTCAGGGTCCCTCTCACATACCTAGAGCTGAGAGAAGCCTCCTCTTGAGGTGCTTGTGGTAAGGTGGTATTCCTCTGGAGACGAATCCAGGGACTAACCTCTCTTTTCGAGTTGTTTTGTGGTCCACAGAGTTCTTTCGTGTTGCTACAGTGACCTCAGGATCCCTCTAGCCTTGAAACAGTGTTCTTGGGGTTTCTCTGGAGTGCCATCAAGGAAATCAAGGCTCCTTTCATGTGTGATGTGCAAGACGGAATTGCTCTGCACGCAGTACAGGGGAATCGGGCCTCATCTCGCATCGAGGGGGAAGTCTCATGGTTTTTCTCGAGTTGCGGCGGGAACCTGGGGTATATTCTCGAGTTACGACGGGGATGGCCCTTCCACCCACGTGTTTGTTCAGCCACGTCAGGACTCCTGCCTAGTTGCGAGGGACAACTCGGGATTCTCCTCGAGGCTTGGCAGGGCAATTGGAACGCCTCTCCAGCTGAGGCGGGAGACCAAGGGTCCCTTTCCACGTGCCACAAGAATCCTGGGACTCCTATCAAGTTTCACGAGGAGTCAGGCATCGTCTCCTCTGGAGGCACTGATCTCCGCGTACCTCTGGAGTTTTCAAAGAATGTGAGGCTATCGGTCGCGATGAGGTGGGGAACTAAGTCTTTCTCTGTGCTTTAAACAGGGGATTCAGACATCCTTTCGTCTTGGGAGATGCAAGACGAGCCTGCATTGAAGTCACTGCAGGAATATCCGGCCTTATTTCGCGTCAGGGCATCGCGGTGTCCATTCCACTTGAGGCCGCAAACTCAGGGTCCCTTTCACATACCTAGAGCTGAGAGAAGCCTCCTCTTGAGGTGCTTGTGGTAAGGTGGTATTCCTCAGGAGTCGAAGCCAGGGACTAACCTCTCATCTCGAGTTGATTTTTGGCCCACGGAGCTCTTTCGTGTTGCTACAGTGACCTCAGGATCCCTCTAGCCTTGAAACAGTGTTCTTGGGGTTTCTCTGGAGTGCCATCAAGGAAATCAAGGCTCCTTTCATGTGTGATGTGCAAGACGGAATTGCTCTGCACGCAGTACAGGTGAATTGGGCCTCATCTCGCATCGAGGGGGAAGTCTCATGGTTTTTCTCGAGTTGCGGCGGGAACCTGGGGTATATTCTCGAGTTACGACGGGGATGGCCCTTCCACCCACGTGTTTGTTCAGCCACGTCAGGACTCCTGCCTAGTTGCGAGGGACAACTCGGGATTCTCCTCGAGGCTTGGCAGGGCAATTGGGACGCCTCTCCAGCTGAGGCGGGAGACCAAGGGTCCCTTTCCACGTGCCAAAGGAATCCTGGGTCTCCTATCAAGTTTCACGAGGAGTCAGGCATCGTCTCCTTTGGAGGCACTGATCTCCTCATACCTCTGGAGTTTTCAAAGATTTTGAGGCCTCCTGTCGCGATGAGGTGGGGAACTAGGTCTTTCTCTGTGGTCTCCACAGGGGATTCAGACACCCTTTCGTCTTGGGAGATGCAAGACGAGCCTGCATTCCAGTCACTGCAGGAATATCCGGCCTTATTTCGAGTCAGGGCATCGCGGTGTCCATTCCACTTGAGGCCGCAAACTCAGGGTCCCTCTCACATACCTAGAGCTGAGAGAAGCCTCCTCTTGAGGTGCTTGTGGTAAGGTGGTATTCCTCTGGAATCGAAGCCAGGGACTAACCTCTCATCTCGAGTTGATTTTTGGCCCACGGAGCTCTTTCGTGTTGCTACAGTGACCTCAGGATCCCTGTATCCTTGAAACAGTGTTCTTGGGGTTTCTCTGGAGTGCCATGAAGGTAATCAAGGCTCCTTTCATGTGTGATGTGCAACACAAAATTGCTCTGCACGCAGTGCAGGGAAATCGGGCCTCATCTCGCGGCGAGGGGGAAGTCTCATGGTTTTTCTCGAGTTGCGGCGGGAACCTGGGGTATATTCTCGAGTTACGACGGGGATGGCCCTTCCACACACGTGTTTGTTCAGCCACGTCAGGACTCTTGCCTAGTTGCGAGACACAACTCGGGATTCTCCTCGAGGCTTGGCAAGGCAATTGGGACGCCTCTCCAGCTGAGGCGGGAGACCAAGGGTCCCTTTCCACGTGCCACAGGAATCCTGGGACTCCTATCAAGTTTCACGAGGAGTCAGGCATCGTCTCCTTTGCAGGCATTGATCTCCGCGTACCTCTGGAGTTTTCAAAGGATGTGAGGCCTCCGGTCGCGATGAGGTGGGGAACTAGGTCTTTCTATGTGGTCTCCACAGGGGATTCAGACATCCTTTCATCTTGGGAGATGCAAGACGAGCCTCCATTCAAGTCACTGCAGGGATATCCAGCTTTATTTCGCGTCAGAGCATCGCGGTGTCCATTCCACTTGAGGCCGCAAACTCAGGGTCCCTCTCATATACCTCGAGCTGAGAGAAGCCTCCTCTTGAGGTGCTTGTGGTAAGGTGGTATTCCTCTGGAGTCGAAGCCAGGGACTAACCTCTCATCTCGAGTTGATTTTTGGCCCACGGAGTTCTTTCGTGTTGCTACAGTGACCTCAGGATCCCTCTAGCCTTGAAACAGTGTTCTTGGGGTTTCTCTGGAGTGCCATCAAGGAAATCAAGGCTCCTTTCATGTGTGATGTGCAACACGGAATTGCTCTGCACGCAGTGCAGGGGAATCGGGCCTCATCTCGCGGCGAGGGGGAAGTCTCATGGTTTTTCTCGAGTTGCGGTGGGAACCTGAGGTATATTCTCGAGTTACGACAGGGATGGCCCTTCCACCCACGTGTTTCTTCAGCCACGTCAGGACTCCTTCCTAGTTGCGAGGGACAACTCTGGATTCTCCTCGAGGCTTGGCATGGCAATTGGGACGCCTCTCCAGCTGAGGCGGGAGACCAAGTGTCCCTTTCCAAGTGCCACAGGAATCCTGGGACTCCTATCAAGTTTCACGAGGAGTCAGGCATCGTCTCCTTTGGAGGCACTGATCTCCGCGTACCTCTGGAGTTTTCAAAGGATGTGAGGCTATCGGTCGCGATGAGGTGGGGAACTAAGTCTTTCTCTGTGCTTTCCACAGGGGATTCAGACAACCTTTCGTCCTGGGAGATGCAAGACGAGCCTGCATTGAAGTCACTGCAGGGATATCCGGCCTTATTTCGAGTCAGGGCATCGCGGTGTCCATTCCACTTGAGGCCGCAAACTCAGGGTCCCTCTCACATACCTAGAGCTGAGAGAAGCCTCCTCTTGAGGTGCTTGCGGTAAGGTGGTATTCCTCTGGAGACGAATCCAGGGACTAACCTCTCTTTTCGAGTTGATTTTTGGTCCACAGAGTTCTTTCGTGTTGCTACAGTGACCTCAGGATCCCTCTATCCTTGAAACAGTGTTCTTGGGGTTTCTCTGGAGTGCCATCAAGGAAATCAAGGCTCCTTTCATGTGTGATGTGCAAGACGGAATTGCTCTGCACGCAGTACAGGGGAATCGGGCCTCATCTCGCATCGAGGGGGAAGTCTCATGGTTTTTCTCGAGTTGCGGCGGGAACCTGGGGTATATTCTCGAGTTATGACGGGGATGGCCCTTCCACCCACGTGTTTGTTCAGCCACGTCAGGACTCCTGCCTAGTTGCGAGGGACAACTCGGGATTCTCCTCGAGGCTTGGCAGGGCAATTGGAACGCCTCTCCAGCTGAGGCGGGAGACCAAGGGTCCCTTTCCACGTGCCACAAGAATCCTGGGACTCCTATCAAGTTTCACGAGGAGTCAGGCATCGTCTCCTTTGGAGGCACTGATCTCCGCGTACCTCTGGAGTTTTCAAAGGATGTGAGGCCTCCGGTCGCGATGAGGTGGGGAACTAGGTCTTTCTCTGTGGTCTCCACAGGGGATTCAGACATCCTTTCGTCTTGGGAAATGCAAGACGAGCCTGCATTCAAGTCACTGCAGGGATATCCGGCCTTATTTCGAGTCAGGGAATCGCGGTGTCCATTCCACTTGAGGCCGCAAACTCAGGGTCCCTCTCACATACCTAGAGCTGAGAGAAGCCTCCTCTTGAGGTGCTTGTGGTAAGGTGGTATTCCTCAGGAGTCGAAGCCAGGGACTAACCTCTCATCTCGTGTTGATTCTTGGTCCACGGAGCTCTTTCGTGTTGCTACAGTGACCTCAGGATCCCTCTAGCCTTGAAACAGTGTTCTTGGGGTTTCTCTGGAGTGCCATCAAGGAAATCAAGGCTCCTTTCATGTGTGATGTGCAACACGGAATTGCTCTGCACGCAGGGCAGGGGAATCGGGCCTCATCTCGCGGCGAGGGGGAAGTCTCATGGTTTTTCTCGAGTTGCGGCGGGAACCTGGGGTATATTCTCGAGTTACGACGGGGATGGCCCTTCCACCCACGTGTTTCTTCAGCGACGTCAGGACTCCTGCCTAGTTGCGAGGGACACCTCGGGATTCTCCTCGAGGCTTTGCAGGGCAATTGGGACGCCTCTCCAGCTGAGACGGGAGACCAAGTGTCCCTTTCCACGTGCCACAGGAATCCTGGGTCTCCTATCAAGTTTCACGAGGAGTCAGGCATCGTCTCCTTTGGAGGCACTGATCTCCGCATACCTCTGGAGTTTTCAAAGGATTTGAGGCCTCCTGTCGCGATGAGGTGGGGAACTAGGTCTTTCTCTGTGGTCTCCACAGGGGATTCAGACACCCTTTCTTCTTGGGAGATGCAAGACGAGCCTGCATTTCAGTCACTGCAGGGATATCCAGCCTTATTTCGCGTCAGGGCATCGCGGTGTCCATTCCACTTGAGGCCGCAAACTCAGGGTCCCTCTCACATACCTAGAGCTGAGAGAAGCCTCCTCTTGAGGTGCTTGTGGTAAGGTGGTATTCCTCTGGAGTCGAAGCCAGGGACTAACCTCTCATCTCGAGTTGATTTTTGGCCCACGGAGCTCTTTCGTGTTGCTACAGTGACCTCAGGATCCCTCTAGCCTTGAAACAGTGTTCTTGGGGTTTCTCTGGAGTGCCATCAAGGAAATCAAGGCTCCTTTCATGTGTGATGTGCAACACAGAATTGCTCTGCACGCAGTGCAGGGGAATCGGGCCTCATCTCGCGGCGAGGGGGAAGTCTCATGGTTTTTCTCGAGTTGCGGCGGGAACCTGAGGTATATTCTCGAGTTACGACAGGGATGGCCCTTCCACCCACGTGTTTCTTCAGCGACGTCAGGACTCCTGCCTAGTTGCGAGGGACAACTCTGGATTCTCCTCGAGGCTTGGCATGGCAATTGGGACGCCTCTCCAGCTGAGGCGGGAGACCAAGTGTCCCTTTCCAAGTGCCACAGGAATCCTGGGACTCCTATCAAGTTTCACGAGGAGTCAGGCATCGTCTCCTTTGGAGGCACTGATCTCCGCGTACCTCTGGAGTTTTCAAAGGATGTGAGGCTATCGGTCGCGATGAGGTGGGGAACTAAGTCTTTCTCTGTGCTTTCCACAGGGGATTCAGACAACCTTTCGTCCTGGGAGATGCAAGACGAGCCTGCATTGAAGTCACTGCAGGGATATCCGGCCTTATTTCGAGTCGGGCATCGCGGTGTCCATTCCACTTGAGGCCGCAAACTCAGGGTCCCTCTCACATACCTAGAGCTGAGAGAAGCCTCCTCTTGAGGTGCTTGTGGTAAGGTGGTATTCCTCTGGAGACGAATCCAGGGACTAACCTCTCTTTTCGAGTTGATTTTTGGTCCACAGAGTTCTTTCGTGTTGCTACAGTGACCTCAGGATCCCTCTAGCCTTGAAACAGTGTTCTTGGGGTTTCTCTGGAGTGCCATCAAGGAAATCAAGGCTCCTTTCATGTGTGATGTGCAAGACGGAATTGCTCTGCACGCAGTACAGGGGAATCGGGCCTCATCTCGCATCGAGGGGGAAGTCTCATGGTTTTTCTCGAGTTGCGGCGGGAACCTGGGGTATATTCTCGAGTTATGACGGGGATGGCCCTTCCACCCACGTGTTTGTTCAGCCACGTCAGGACTCCTGCCTAGTTGCGAGGGACAACTCGGGATTCTCCTCGAGGCTTGGCAGGGCAATTGGAACGCCTCTCCAGCTGAGGCGGGAGACCAAGGGTCCCTTTCCACGTGCCACAAGAATCCTGGGACTGCTATCAAGTTTCACGAGGAGTCAGGCATCGTCTCCTTTGGAGGCACTGATCTCCGCGTACCTCTGGAGTTTTCAAAGGATGTGAGGCCTCCGGTCGCGATGAGGTGGGGAACTAGGTCTTTCTCTGTGGTCTCCACAGGGGATTCAGACATCCTTTCGTCTTGGGAAATGCAAGACGAGCCTGCATTCAAGTCACTGCAGGGATATCCGGCCTTATTTCGAGTCAGGGCATCGCGGTGTCCATTCCACTTGAGGCCGCAAACTCAGGGTCCCTCTCACATACCTACAGCTGAGAGAAGCCTCCTCTTGAGGTGCTTGTGGTAAGGTGGTATTCCTCAGGAGTCGAAGCCAGGGACTAACCTCTCATCTCGTGTTGATTCTTGGTCCACAGAGCTCTTTCGTGTTGCTACAGTGACCTCAGGATCCCTCTAGCCTTATAACAGTGTTCTTGGGGTTTCTCTGGAGTGCCATCAAGGAAATCAAGGCTCCTTTCATGTGTGATGTGCAACACGGAATTGCTCTGCACGCAGGGCAGGGGAATCGGGCCTCATCTCGCGGCGAGGGGGAAGTCTCATGGTTTTTCTCGAGTTGCGGCGGGAACCTGGGGTATATTCTCGAGTTACGACGGGGATGGCCCTTCCACCCACGTGTTTCTTCAGCGACGTCAGGACTCCTGCCTAGTTGCGAGGGACAACTCGGGATTCTCCTCGAGGCTTTGCAGGGCAATTGGGACGCCTCTCCAGCTGAGACGGGAGACCAAGTGTCCCTTTCCACGTGCCACAGGAATCCTGGGTCTCCTATCAAGTTTCACGAGGAGTCAGGCATCGTCTCCTTTGGAGGCACTGATCTCCGCATACCTCTGGAGTTTTCAAAGGATTTGAGGCCTCCTGTCGCGATGAGGTGGGGAACTAGGTCTTTCTCTGTGGTCTCCACAGGGGATTCAGACACCCTTTCGTCTTGGGAGATGCAAGACGAGCCTGCATTCCAGTCACTGCAGGGATATCCAGCCTTATTTCGCGTCAGGGCATCGCGGTGTCCATTCCACTTGAGGCCGCAAACTCAGGGTCCCTCTCACATACCTAGAGCTGAGAGAAGCCTCCTCTTGAGGTGCTTGTGGTAAGGTGGTATTCCTCTGGAGTCGAAGCCAGGGACTAACCTCTCATCTCGAGTTGATTTTTGGTCCACGGAGCTCTTTCGTGTTGCTACAGTGACCTCAGGATCCCTCTAGCCTTGAAACAGTGTTCTTGGGGTTTCTCTGGAGTGCCATCAAGGAAATCAAGGCTCCTTTCATGTGTGATGTGCAACACAGAATTGCTCTGCACGCAGTGCAGGGGAATCGGGCCTCATCTCGCGGCGAGGGGGAAGTCTCATGGTTTTTCTCGAGTTGCGGCGGGAACCTGGGGTATATTCTCGAGTTACGACGGGGATGGCCCTTCCACACACGTGTTTGTTCAGCGACGTCAGGACTCTTGCCTAGTTGCGAGACACAACTCGGGATTCTCCTCGAGGCTTGGCAAGGCAATTGGGACGCCTCTCCAGCTGAGGCGGGAGACCAAGGGTCCCTTTCCACGTGCCACAGGAATCCTGGGACTCCTATCAAGTTTCACGAGGAGTCAGGCATCGTCTCCTTTGCAGGCACTGATCTCCGCGTACCTCTGGAGTTTTCAAAGGATGTGAGGCCTCCGGTCGCGATGAGGTGGGGAACTAGGTCTTTCTCTGTGGTCTCCACAGGGGATTCAGACATCCTTTCTTCTTGGGAGATGCAAGACGAGCCTGCATTCAAGTCACTGCAGGGATATCCAGCCTTATTTCGCGTCAGGGCATCGCGGTGTCCATTCCACTTGAGGCCGCAAACTCAGGATCCCTCTCACATACCTAGAGCTGAGAGAAGCCTCCTCTTGAAGTGCTTGTGGTAAGGTGGTATTCCTCTGGATTCGAAGCCAGGGACTAACCTCTCATCTCGAGTTGATTTTTGGTCCACGGAGCTCTTTCGTGTTGCTACAGTGACCTCAGGATCCCTCTAGCCTTGAAACAGTGTTCTTCGGGTTTCTCTGGAGTGACATCAAGGAAATCAAGGCTCCTTTCATGTGTGATGTGCAACACAGAATTGCTCTGCACGCAGTGCAGGGGAATCGGGCCTCATCTCGCGGCGAGGGGGACGTCTCATGGTTTTTCTCGAGTTGCGGCGGGAACCTGGGGTATATTCTCGAGTTACGACGGGGATGGACCTTCCACCCACGTGTTTCTTCAGCGACGTCAGGACTCCTGCCTAGTTGCGAGGGACAACTCTGGATTCTCCTCGAGGCTTGGCAGGGCAATTGGGACGCCTCTCCCGCTCAGGCGGGAGACCAAGTGTCCCTTTCCAAGTGCCACAGGAATCCTGGGACTCCTATCAAGTTTCACGAGGAGTCAGGCATCGTCTCCTTTGGAGGCACTGATCTCCGCGTACCTCTGGAGTTTTCAAAGGATGTGAGGCTATCGGTCGCGATGAGGTGGGGAACTAAGTCTTTCTCTGTGCTTTCCACAGGGGATTCAGACATCCTTTCGTCCTGGGAGATGCAAGACGAGCCTGCATTGAAGTCACTGCAGGGATATCCGGCCTTATTTCGAGTCAGGGCATCGCGGTGTCCATTCCACTTGAGGCCGCAAACTCAGGGTCCCTCTCACATACCTAGAGCTGAGAGAAGCCTCCTCTTGAGGTGCTTGTGGTAAGGTGGTATTCCTCTGGAGACGAATCCAGGGACTAACCTCTCTTTTCGAGTTGATTTTTGGTCCACAGAGTTCTTTCGTGTTGCTACAGTGACCTCAGGATCCCTCTAGCCTTGAAACAGTGTTCTTGGGGTTTCTCTGGAGTGCCATCAAGGAAATCAAGGCTCCTTTCATGTGTGATGTGCAAGACGGAATTGCTCTGCACGCAGTACAGGGGAATCGGGCCTCATCTCGCATCGAGGGGGAAGTCTCATGGTTTTTCTCGAGTTGCGGCGGGAACCTGGGGTATATTCTCGAGTTACGACTGGGATGGCCCTTCCACCCACGTGTTGGTTCAGCCACGTCAGGACTCCTGCCGAGTTGCGAAGGACAACTCTGGATTCTCCTCGAGGCTTGGCAGGGCAATTGGAACGCCTCTCCAGCTGAGGCGGGAGACCAAGGGTCCCTTTCCACGTGCCACAAGAATCCTGGGACTCCTATCAAGTTTCACGAGGAGTCAGGCATCGTCTCCTTTGGAGGCACTGATCTCCGTGTACCTCTGGAGTTTTCAAAGGATGTGAGGCCTCCGGTCGCGATGAGGTGGGGAATTAGGTGTTTCTCTGTGGTCTCCACAGGGGATTCAGACATCCTTTCTTCTTGGGAGATGCAAGACGAGCCTGCATTCAAGTCACTGCAGGGATATACGGCCTTATTTCGAGTCAGGGCATCGCGGTGTCCATTCCACTTGAGGCCGCAAACTCAGGATCCCTCTCACATACCTAGAGCTGAGAGAAGCCTCCTCTTGAGGTGCTTGTGGTAAGGTGGTATTCCTCAGGAGTCGAAGCCAGGGACTAACCTCTCATCTCGTGTTGATTCTTGGTCCACGTAGCTCTTTCATGTTGCTACAGTGACCTCAGGATCCCTCTAGCCTTGAAACAGTGTTCTTGGGGTTTCTCTGGAGTGCCGTCAAGGAAATCAAGGCTCCTTTCATGTGTGATGTGCAACACGGAATTGCTCTGCACGCAGTGCAGGGGAATCGGGCCTCATCTCGCGGCGAGGGGGAAGTCTCATGGTTTTTCTCGAGTTGCGGCGGAACCTGGGGTATATTCTCGAGTTACGACGGGGATGGCCCTTCCACCCACGTGTTTCTTCAGCGACGTCAGGACTCCTGCCTAGTTGCGAGGGACAACTCGGGATTCTCCTCGAGGCTTTGCAGGGCAATTGGGACGCCTCTCCAGCTGAGACGGGAGACCAAGGGTCCCTTTCCACGTACCACAGGAATCCTGGGTCTCCTATCAAGTTTCACGAGGAGTCAGGCATCGTCTCCTTTGGAGGCACTGATCTCCGCATACCTCTGGAGTTTTCAAAGGATTTGAGGCCTCCTGTCGCGATGAGGTGGGGAACTAGGTCTTTCTCTGTGGTCTCCACAGGGGATTCAGACACCCTTTCGTCTTGGGAGATGCAAGACGAGCCTGCATTCCAGTCACTGCAGGGATATCCGGCCTTATTTCGAGTCAGGGCATCGCGGTGTCCATTCCACTTGAGGCCGCAAACTCAGGGTCCCACTCACATACCTAGAGCTGAGAGAAGCCTCCTCTTGAGGTGCTTGTGGTAAGATGGTATTCCTCTGGAGTCGAAACCAGGGACTAACCTCTCATCTCGAGTTGATTTTTGGCCCACGGAGCTCTTTCGTGTTGCTACAGTGACCTCAGGATCCCTCTAGCCTTGAAACAGTGTTCTTGGGGTTTCTCTGGAGTGCCATCAAGGAAATCAAGGCTCCTTTCATGTGTGATGTGCAACACGGAATTGCTCTGCACGCAGTGCAGGGGAATCGGGCCTCATCTCGCGGCGAGGGGGAAGTCTCATGGTTTTTCTCGAGTTGCGGCGGGAACCTGGGGTATATTCTCGAGTTACGACGGGGATGGCCCTTCCACCCACGTGTTTCTTCAGCGACGTCAGGACTCCTGCCTAGTTGCGAGGGACAACTCTGGATTCTCCTCGAGGCTTGGCAGGGCAATTGGGACGCCTCTCCAGCTCAGGCGGGAGACCAAGTGTCCCTTTCCAAGTGCCACAGGAATCCTGGGACTCCTATCAAGTTTCACGAGGAGTCAGGCATCGTCTCCTTTGGAGGCACTGATCTCCGCGTACCTCTGGAGTTTTCAAAGGATGTGAGGCTATCGGTCGCGATGAGGTGGGGAACTAAGTCTTTCTCTGTGCTTTCCACAGGGAATTCAGACATCCTTTCGTCCTGGGAGATGCAAGACGAGCCTGCATTGAAGTCACTGCAGGGATATCCGGCCTTATTTCGAGTCAGGGCATCGCGGTGTCCATTCCACTTGAGGCCGCAAACTCAGGGTCCCTCTCACATACCTAGAGCTGAGAGAAGCCTCCTCTTGAGGTGCTTGTGGTAAGGTGGTATTCCTCTGGAGACGAATCCAGGGACTAACCTCTCTTTTCGAGTTGATTTTTGGTCCACGGAGCTCTTTCGTGTTGCTACAGTGACCTCAGGATCCCTCTATCCTTGAAACAGTGTTCTTGGGGTTTCTCTGGAGTGCCATCAAGGAAATCAAGGCTCCTTTCATGTGTGATGTGCAAGACGGAATTGCTCTGCACGCAGTACAGTGGAATCGGGCCTCATCTCGCATCGAGGGGGAAGTCTCATGGTTTTTCTCGAGTTGCGGCGGGAACCTGGGGTATATTCTCGAGTTACGACGGGGATGGCCCTTCCACCCACGTGTTTGTTCAGCCACGTCAGGACTCCTGCCTAGTTGCGAGGGAAAACTCGGGATTCTCCTCGAGGCTTGGCACGGCAATTGGAACGCCTCTCCAGCTGAGGCGGGAGACCAAGGGTCCCTTTCCACGTGCGACAGGAATCCAGGGACTCCTATCAAGTTTCACGAGGAGTCAGGCATCGTCTCCTTTGGAGGCACTGATCTCCGCGTACCTCTGGAGTTTTCAAAGGATGTGAGGCCTCCGGTCGCGATGAGGTGGGGAACTAGGTCTTTCTCTGTGGTCTCCACAGGGGATTCAGACATCCTTTCGTCTTGGGAGATGCAAGACGAGCCTGCATTCCAGGCACTGCAGGGATATCCGGCCTTTTTTCGAGTCAGGGCATCGCGGTGTCCATTCCACTTGAGGCCGCAAACTCAGGGTCCCTCTCACATACCTAGAGCTGAGAGAAGCCTCCTCTTGAGGTGCTTGTGGTAAGGTGGTATTCCTCTGGAGACGAATCCAGGGACTAACCTCTCTTTTCGAGTTGATTTTTGGTCCACAGAGTTCTTTCGTGTTGCTACAGTGACCTCAGGATCCCTCTATCCTTGAAACAGTGTTCTTGGGGTTTCTCTGGAGTGCCATCAAGGAAATCAAGGCTCCTTTCATGTGTGATGTGCAAGACGGAATTGCTCTGCACGCAGTACAGGGGAATCGGGCCTCATCTCGCGGCGAGGGGGAAGTCTCATGGTTTTTCTCGAGTTGCGGCGGGAACCTGGGGTATATTCTCGAGTTACGACGGGGATGGCCCTTCCACACACGTGTGTGTTCAGCCACGTCAGGACTCTTGCCTAGTTGCGAGACACAACTCGGGATTCTCCTCGAGGCTTGGCAAGGCAATTGAGACGCCTCTCCAGCTGAGGCGGGAGACCAAGGGTCCCTTTCCACGTGCCACAGGAATCCTGGGACTCCTATCAAGTTTCACGAGGAGTCAGGCATCGTCTCCTTTGGAGGCACTGATCTCCGCGTACCTCTGGAGTTTTCAAAGGATGTGAGGCCTCCGGTCGCGATGAGGTGGGGAACTAAGTCTTTCTCTGTGGTCTCCACAGGGGATTCAGACATCCTTTCATCTTGGGAGATGCAAGAAGAGCCTGCATTCAAGTCACTGCAGGGATATCCAGCCTTATTTCGCGTCAGGGCATCGCGGTGTCCATTCCACTTGAGGCCGCAAACTCAGGGTCCCTCTCACATACATAGAGCTGAGAGAAGCCTCCTCTTGAGGTGCTTGTGGTAAGGTGGTATTCCTCAGGAGTCGAAGCCAGGGACTAACCTCTCATCTCGAGTTGATTTTTGGCCCACGGAGCTCTTTCGTGTTGCTACAGTGACCTCAGGATCCCTCTAGCCTTGAAACAGTGTTCTTGGGGTTTCTCTGGAGTGCCATCAAGGAAATCAAGGCTCCTTTCATGTGTGATGTGCAACACAGAATTGCTCTGCACGCAGTGCAGGGGAATCGGGCCTCATCTCGCAGCGAGGGGGAAGTCTCATGGTTTTTCTCGAGTTGCGGCGGGAACCTGGGGTATATTCTCGAGTTACGACGGGGATGGCCCTTCGACACACGTGTTTGTTCAGCCACGTCAGGACTCTTGCCTAGTTGCGAGACACAACTCGGGATTCTCCTCGAGGCTTGGCAAGGCAATTGGGACGCCTCTCCAGCTGAGGCGGGAGACCAAGGGTCCCTTTCCACGTGCCACAGGAATCCTGGGACTCCTATCAAGTTTCACGAGGAGTCAGGCATCGTCTCCTTTGGAGGCACTGATCTCCGCGTACCTCTGGAGTTTTCAAAGGATGTGAGGCCTCTGGTCGCGATGAGGTGGGGAACTAGGTCTTTCTCTGTGGTCTCCACAGGGGATTCAGACATCCTTTCATCTTGGGAGATGCAAGAGGAGCCTGCATTCAAGTCACTGCAGCGATATCCAGCCTTATTTCGCGTCAGGGCATCGCGGTGTCCATTCCACTTGAGGCCGCAAACTCAGGGTCCCTCTCACATACCTAGCGCTGAGTGTAGCCTCCTCTTGAGGTGCTTGTGGTAAGGTGGTGTTCCTCTGGAGTCGAAGCCAGGGACTAACCTCTCATCTCGAGTTGATTTTTGGCCCACGGAGCTCTTTCGTGTTGCTACAGTGACCTCAGGATCCCTCTATCCTTGAAACAGTGTTCTTGGGGTTTCTCTGGAGTGCCATCAAGGAAATCAAGCCTCCTTTCATGTGTGATGTGCACCACGGAATTGCTCTGCACGCAGTGCAGGGGAATCGGGCCTCATCTCGCGGCGAGGGGGAAGTCTCATGGTTTTTCTCGAGTTGCGGCGGGAACCTGGGGTATATTCTCGAGTTACGACGGGGATGGCCCTTCCACCCACGTGTTTCTTCAGCGACGTCAGGACTCCTGCCTAGTTGCGAGGGACAACTCTGGATTCTCCTCGAGACTTGGCAGGGCAATTGGGACGCCTCTCCAGCTGAGGCGGGAGACCAAGTGTCCGTTTCCAAGTGCCACAGGAATCCTGGGACTCCTATCAAGTTTCACGAGGAGTCAGGCATCATCTCCTTTGGAGGCACTGATCTCCGCGTACCTCTGGAGTTTTCAAAGGATGTGAGGCTATCGGTCGCGATGAGGTGGGGAACTAAGTCTTTCTCTGTGCTTTCCACAGGGGATTCAGACATCCTTTCGTCCTGGGAGATGCAAGACGAGCCTGCATTGAAGTCACTGCAGGGATATCCGGCCTTATTTCGAGTCAGGGCATCGCGGTGTCCATTCCACTTGAGGCCGCAAACTCAGGGTCCCTCTCACATACCTAGAGCTGAGAGAAGCCTCATCTTGAGGTGCTTGTGGTAAGGTGGTATTCCTCTGGAGACGAATCCAGGGACTAACTTCTCTTTTCGAGTTGATTTTTGGTCCACAGAGTTCTTTCGTGTTGCTACAGTGACCTCAGGACCCCTCTATCCTTGAAACAGTGTTCTTGGGGTTTCTCTGGAGTGCCATCAAGGAAATCAAGGCTCCTTTCATGTGTGATGTGCAGGACGGAATTGCTCTGCACGCAGTACAGGGGAATCGGGCCTCATCTCGCATCGAGGGGGAAGTCTCATGGTTTTTCTCGAGTTGCGGCGGGAACCTGGGGTATATTCTCGAGTTACGACGGGGATGGCCCTTCCACCCACGTGTTTGTTCAGCCACGTCAGGACTCCTGCCTAGTTGCGAGGGACAACTCGGGATTCTCCTCGAGGCTTGGCAGGGTAATTGGAACGCCTCTCCAGCTGAGGCGGTAGACCAAGGGTACCTTTCCACGTGCCACAAGAATCCTGGGACTCCTATCAAGTTTCACGAAGAGTCAGGCATCGTCTCCTTTGGAGGCACTGATCTCCGCGTACCTCTGGAGTTTTCAAAGGATGTGAGGCCTCCGGTCGCGATGAGGTGGGTAACTAGGTCTTTCTCTGTGGTCTCCACAGGGGATTCAGACATCCTTTCTTCTTGGGAGATGCAAGACGAGCCTGCATTCAAGTCACTGCAGGGATATCCGGCCTTATTTCGAGTCAGGGCATCGCGGTGTCCATTCCACTTGAGGCCGCAAACTCAGGGTCCCTCTCACATACCTAGAGCTGAGAGAAGCCTCCTCTTGAGGTGCTTGTGGTAAGGTGGTATTCCTCCGGAGTCGAAGCCTGGTACTAACCTCTCATCTCGTGTTGATTCTTGGTCCACGGAGCTCTTTCGTGTTGCTACAGTGACCTCAGGATCCCTCTAGCCTTGAAACAGTGTTCTTAGGGTTTCTCTGGAGTGCCATCAAGGAAATCAAGGCTCCTTTCATGTGTGATGTGCAACACGGAATTGCTCTGCACGCAGTGCAGGGGTATCGGGCCTCATCTCGCGGCGAGGGGGAAGTCTCATGGTTTCTCTCGAGTTGCGGTGGGAACCTGGGGTATATTCTCGAGTTACGACGGGGATGACCCTTCCACACACGTGTTTCTTCAGCCACGTCAGGACTCCTGCCTAGTTGCGAGGGACAACTCGGGATTCTCCTCGAGGCTTTGCAGGGCAATTGGGACGCCTCTCCAGCTGAGACGGGAGACCAAGGGTCCCTTTCCACGTGCCACAGGAATCCTGGGACTCCTATCAAGTTTCACGAGGAGTCAGGCATTGTCTCCTTTGGAGGCACTGATCTCCGCATACCTCTGGAGTTTTCAAAGGATTTGAGGCCTCCTGTCGCTATGAGGTGGGGAACTCGGTCTTTCTCTGTGGTCTCCACAGGGGATTCAGACACCCTTTCGTCTTGGGAGAAGCAAGACGAGCCTGCATTCCAGTCACTGCAGGGATATCCGGCCTTATTTCGAGTCAGGGCATCGCGGTGTCCATTCCACTTGAGGCCGCAAACTCAGGGTCCCTCTCACATACCTAGAGATGAGAGAAGCCTCCTCTTGAGGTGCTTGTGGTAAGGTGGTATTCCTCTGGAGTCGAAGCCAGGGACAAACCTCTCATCTCGAGTTGATTTTTGGTCCATGGAGCTCTTTCGTGTTGATACAGTGACCTCAGGATCCCTCTATCCTTGAAACAGTGTTCTTGGGGTTTCTCTGGAGTGCCATGAAGGAAATCAAGGCTCCTTTCATGTGTGATGTGCAACACGGAATTGCTCTGCACGCAGTGCAGGGGAATCGGGCCTCATCTCGCGGCGAGGGGGAAGTCTCATGGTTTTTCTCGAGTTGCGGCGGGAACCTGGGGTATATTCTCGAGTTACGACGGGGATGGCCCTTCCACCCACGTGTTTCTTCAGCGACGTCAGGACTCCTGCCTAGTTGCGAGGGACAACTCTGGATTCTCCTCGAGGCTTGGCAGGGCAATTGGGACGCCTCTCCAGCTCAGGCGGGAGACCAAGTGTCCCTTTCCAAGTGCCACAGGAATCCTGGGACTCCTATCAAGTTTCACGAGGAGTCAGGCATCGTCTCCTTTGGAGGCACTGATCTCCGCGTACCTCTGGAGTTTTCAAAGGATGTGAGGCTATCGGTCGCGATGAGGTGGGGAACTAAGTCTTTCTCTGTGCTTTCCACAGGGAATTCAGACATCCTTTCGTCCTGGGAGATGCAAGACGAGCCTGCATTGAAGTCACTGCAGGGATATCCGGCCTTATTTCGAGTCAGGGCATCGCGGTGTCCATTCCACTTGAGGCCGCAAACTCAGGGTCCCTCTCACATACCTAGAGCTGAGAGAAGCCTCCTCTTGAGGTGCTTGTGGTAAGGTGGTATTCCTCTGGAGACGAATCCAGGGACTAACCTCTCTTTTCGAGTTGATTTTTGGTCCACAGAGTTCTTTCGTGTTGCTACAGTGACCTCAGGATCCCTCTATCCTTGAAACAGTGTTCTTGGGGTTTCTCTGGAGTGCCATGAAGGAAATCAAGGCTCCTTTCATGTGTGATGTGCAACACAGAATTGCTCTGCACGCAGTGCAGGGGAATCGGGCCTCATCTCGCGGCGAGGTGGAAGTCTCATGGTTTTTCTCGAGTTGCGGCGGGAACCTGGGGTATATTCTCGAGTTACGACGGGGATGGCCCTTCCACCCACGTGTTTCTTCAGCGACGTCAGGACTCCTGCCTAGTTGCGAGGGACAACTCGGGATTCTCCTCGAGGCTTGGCAGGGCAATTGGGACGCCTCTCCAGCTGAGACGGGAGACCAAGGGTCCCTTTCCACGTGCCACAGGAATCCTGGGTCTCCTATGAAGTTTCACGAGGAGTCAGGCATCGTCTCCTTTGGAGGCACTGATCTCCGCGTACCTCTGGAGTTTTCAAAGGATGTGAGGCTATCGGTCGCGATGAGGTGGGGAACTAAGTCTTTCTCTGTGCTTTCCACAGGGGATTCAGACATCCTTTCGTCTTGGGAGATGCAAGACGAGCCTGCATTGAAGTCACTGCAGGGATATCCGGCCTTATTTCGCGTCAGGGCATCGCGGTGTCCATTCCACTTGAGGCCGCAAACTCAGGGTCCCTCTCACATACCTAGAGCTGAGAGAAGCCTCCTCTTGAGGTGCTTGTGGTAAGGTGGTATTCCTCTGGAGACGAAGCCAGGGACTAACCTCTCATCTCGAGTTGATTTTTGGCCCACGGAGCTCTTTCGTGTTGCTACAGTGACCTCAGGATGCCTCTAGCCTTGAAACAGTGTTCTTGGGGTTTCTCTGGAGTGCCATCAAGGAAATCAAGGCTCCTTTCATGTGTGATGTGCAAGACGGAATTGCTCTGCACGCAGTACAGGGGAATTGGGCCTCATCTCGCATCGAGGGGGAAGTCTCATGGTTTTTCTCGAGTTGCGGCGGGAACCTGGGGTATATTCTCGAGTTACGACGGGGATGGCCCTTCCACCCACGTGTTTGTTCAGCCACGTCAGGACTCCTGCCTAGTTGCGAGGGACAACTCGGGATTCTCCTCGAGGCTTGGCAGGGCAATTGGGACGCCTCTCCAGCTGAGGCGGGAGAACAAGTGTCCCTTTCCACGTGCCAAAGGAATCCTGGGTCTCCTATCAAGTTTCACGAGGAGTCAGGCATCGTCTCCTTTGGAGGCACTGATCTCCTCATACCTCTGGAGTTTTCAAAGATTTTGAGGCCTCCTGTCGCGATGAGGTGGGAAACTAGGTCTTTCTCTGTGGTCTCCACAGGGGATTCAGACACCCTTTCGTCTTGGGAGATGCAAGACGAGCCTGCATTCCAGTCACTGCAGGAATATCCGGCCTTATTTCGAGTCAGGGCATCGCGGTGTCCATTCCACTTGAGGCCGCAAACTCAGGGTCCCTCTCACATACCTAGAGCTGAGAGAAGCCTCCTCTTGAGGTGCTTGTGGTAAGGTGGTATTCCTCTGGAATCGAAGCCAGGGACTAACCTCTCATCTCGAGTTGATTTTTGGTCCACGGAGCTCTTTCGTGTTGCTACAGTGACCTCAGGATCCCTCTAGCCTTGAAACAGTGTTCTTGGGGTTTCTCTGGAGTGCCATGAAGGTAATCAAGGCTCCTTTCATGTGTGATGTGCAACACAAAATTGCTCTGCACGCAGTGCAGGGAAATCGGGCCTCATCTCGCGGCGAGGGGGAAGTCTCATGGTTTTTCTCGAGTTGCGGCGGGAACCTGGGGTATATTCTCGAGTTACGACGGGGATGGCCCTTCCACCCACGTGTTTGTTCAGCCACGTCAGGACTCTTGCCTAGTTGCGAGACACAACTCGGGATTCTCCTCGAGGCTTGGCAAGGCAATTGGGACGCCTCTCCAGCTGAGGCGGGAGACCAAGCGTCCCTTTCCACGTGCCACAGGAATCCTGGGACTCCTATCAAGATTCACGAGGAGTGAGGCATCGTCTCCTTTGGAGGCACTGATCTCCGCGTACCTCTGGAGTTTTCAAAGGATGTGAGGCCTCCGGTCGCGATGAGGTGGGGAACTAGGTCTTTCTCTGTGGTCTCCACAGGGGATTCAGACATCCTTTCATCTTGGGAGATGCAAGACGAGCCTGCATTCAAGTCACTGCAGGGATATCCAGCCTTATTTCGAGTCAGGGCATCGCGGTGTCCATTCCACTTGAGGCCGCAAACTCAGGGTCCCTCTCACATACATAAAGCTGAGAGAAGCCTCCTCTTGAGGTGCTTGTGGTAAGGTGGTATTCCTCAGGAGTTGAAGCCAGGGACTAACCTCTCATCTCGAGTTGATTTTGGGTCCACGGAGCTCTTTCGTGTTGCTACAGTGACCTCAGGATCCCTCTAGCCTTGAAACAGTGTTCTTGGGGTTTCTCTGGAGTGCCATGAAGGAAATCAAGGCTCCTTTCATGTGTGATGTGCAACACGGAATTGCTCTGCACGCAGTGCAGGGGAATCGGGCCTCATCTCGCGGCGAGGGGGAAGTCTCATGGTTTTTCTCGAGTTGCGGCGGGAACCTGGGGTATATTCTCGAGTTACGACGGGGATGGCCCTTCCACCCACGTGTTTCTTCAGCGACGTCAGGACTCCTGCCTAGTTGCGAGGGACAACTCTGGATTCTCCTCGAGGCTTGGCAGGGCAATTGGGACGCCTCTCCAGCTGAGGCGGGAGACCAAGTGTCCCTTTCCAAGTGCCACAGGAATCCTGGGACTCCTATCAAGTTTCACGAGAAGTCAGGCATCGTCTCCTTTGGAGGCACTGATATCCGCGTACCTCTGGAATTTTCAAAGGATGTGAGGCTATCGGTCGCGATGAGGTGGGAAACTAAGTCTTTCTCTGTGCTTTCCACAGGGGATTCAGACATTCTTTCGTCCAGGGAGAAGCAAGACGAGCCTGCATTGAAGTCACTGCAGGGATATCCAGCCTTATTTCGAGTCAGGGCATCGCGGTGTCCATTCCACTTGAGGCCGCAAACTCAGGGTCCCTCTCACATACCTAGAGCTGAGAGAAGCCTCCTCTTGAGGTGCTTGTGGTAAGGTGGTATTCCTCTGGAGACGAATCCAGGGACTAACCTCTCTTTTCGAGTTGATTTTTGGTCCACAGAGTTCTTTCGTGTTGCTACAGTGACCTCAGGATCCCTCTATCCTTGAAACAGTGTTCTTGGGGTTTCTCTGGAGTGCCATGAAGGAAATCAAGGCTCCTTTCATGTGTGATGTGCAACACGGAATTGCTCTGCACGCAGTGCAGGGGAATCGGGCCTCATCTCGCGGCGAGGGGGAAGTCTCATGGTTTTTCTCGAGTTGCGGCGGGAACCTGGGGTATACTCTCGAGTTACGACGGGGATGGCCCTTCCACACACGTGTTTGTTCAGCCACGTCAGGACTCTTGCCTAGTTGCGAGACACAACTCGGGATTCTCCTCGAGGCTTGGCAAGGCAATTGGGACGCCTCTCCAGCTGAGGCGGGAGACCAAGGGTCCCTTTCCACGTGCCACAGGAATCCTGGGACTCCTATCAAGTTTCACGAGGAGTCAGGCATCGTCTCCTTTGGAGGCACTGATCTCCGTGTACCTCTGGAGTTTTCAAAGGATGTAGGCCTCCGGTCGCGATGAGGTGGGGAACTAGGTCTTTCTCTGTGGTCTCCACAGGGGATTCAGACATCCTTTCATCTTGGGAGATGCAAGACGAGCCTGCATTCAAGTCACTGCAGGGATATCCAGCCTTATTTCGCGTCAGGGCATCGCGGTGTCCATTCCACTTGAGTCCGCAAACTCAGGGTCCCTCTCACATACATAGAGCTGAGAGAAGCCTCCTCTTGAGGTGCTTGTGGTAAGGTGGTATTCCTCAGGAGTCGAAGCCAGGGACGAACCTCTCATCTCGAGTTGATTTTTGGCCCACGGAGCTCTTTCGTGTTGCTACAGTGACCTCAGGATCCCTCTAGCCTTGAAACAGTGTTCTTGGGGTTTCTCTGGAGTGCCATCAAGGAAATCAAGGCTCCTTTCATGTGTGATGTGCAACACGGAATTGCTCTGCACGCAGTGCAGGGGAATCGGGCCTCATCTCGCAGCGAGGGGGAAGTCTCATGGTTTTTCTCGAGTTGCGGCGGGAACCTGGGGTATATTCCCGAGTTACGACGGGGATGGCCCTTCCACCCACGTGTTTCTTCAGCGACGTCAGGACTCCTGCCTAGTTGCGAGGGACAACTCTGGATTCTCCTCGAGGCTTGGCAGGGCAATTGGGACGCCTCTCCAGCTGAGGCGGGAGACCAAGTGTCCCTTTCCAAGTGCCACAGGAATCCTGGGACTCCTAACAAGTTTCACGAGAAGTCAGGCATCGTCTCCTTTGGAGGCACTGATCTCCGCGTACCTCTGGAGTTTTCAAAGGATGTGAGGCTATCGGTCGCGATGAGCTGGGGAACTAAGTCTTTCTCTGTGCTTTCCACAGGGGATTCAGACATCCTTTCGTCTTGGGAGATGCAAGACGAGCCTGCATTGAAGTCACTGCAGGGATATCCGGCCTTATTTCGAGTCAGGGCATCACGGTGTCCATTCCACTTGAGGCCGCAAACTCAGGGTCCCTCTCACATACCTAGAGCTGAGAGAAGCCTCCTCTTGAGGTGCTTGTGGTAAGGTGGTATTCCTCTGGAGACGAATCCAGGGACTAACCTCTCTTTTCGAGTTGTTTTGTGGTCCACAGAGTTCTTTCGTGTTGCTACAGTGACCTCAGGATCCCTCTAGCCTTGAAACAGTGTTCTTGGGGTTTCTCTGGAGTGCCATCAAGGAAATCAAGGCTCCTTTCATGTGTGATGTGCAAGACGGAATTGCTCTGCACGCAGTACAGGGGAATCGGCCCTCATCTCGCATCGAGGGGGAAGTCTCATGGTTTTTCTCGAGTTGCGGCGGGAACCTGGGGTATATTCTCGAGTTACGACGGGGATGGCCCTTCCACACACGTGTTTGTTCAGCCACGTCAGGACTCCTGCCTAGTTGCGAGGGACAACTCGGGATTCTCCTCGAGGCTTGGCAGGGCAATTGGAACGCCTCTCCAGCTGAGGCGGGAGACCAAGGGTCCCTTTCCACGTGCCACAAGAATCCTGGGACTCCTATCAAGTTTCACGAGGAGTCAGGCATCGTCTCCTTTGGAGGCACTGATCTCCGCGTACCTCTGGAGTTTTCAAAGAATGTGAGGCCTCCGGTCGCGATGAGGTGGGGAACTAGGTCTTTCTCTGTGGTCTCCACAGGGGATTCAGACATCCTTTCTTCTTGGGAGATGCAAGACGAGCCTGCATTCCAGTCACTGCAGGGATATCCAGCCTTATTTCGCGTCAGGGCATCGCGGTGTCCATTCCACTTGAGGCCGCAAACTCAGGGTCCCTCTCACATACCTAGAGCTGAGAGAAGCCTCCTCTTGAGGTGCTTGTGGTAAGTTGGTATTCCTCTGGAGTCGAAGCCAGGGACTAACCTCTCATCTCGAGTTGATTTTTGGTCCACGGAGCTCTTTCGTGTTGCTACAGTGACCTCAGGATCCCTCTAGCCTTGAAACAGTGTTCTTGGGGTTTCTCTGGAGTGCCATCAAGGAAATCAAGGCTCCTTTCATGTGTGATGTGCAACACAGAATTGCTCTGCACGCAGTGCAGGGGAATCGGGCCTCATCTCGCGGCGAGGGGGAAGTCTCATGGTTTTTCTCGAGTTGCGGCGGGAACCTGGGGTATATTCTCGAGTTACGACGGGGATGGCCCTTCCACACACGTGTTTGTTCAGCCACGTCAGGACTCTTGCCTAGTTGCGAGACACAACTCGGGATTCTCCTCGAGGCTTGGCAAGGCAATTGGGACGCCTCTCCAGCTGAGGCGGGAGACCAAGGGTCCCTTTCCACGTGCCACAGGAATCCTGGGACTCCTATCAAGTTTCACGAGGAGTCAGGCATCGTCTCCTTTGCAGGCACTGATCTCCGCGTACCTCTGGAGTTTTCAAAGGATGTGAGGCCTCCGGTCGCGATTAGGTGGGGAACTAGGTCTTTCTCTGTGCTTTCCACAGGGAATTCAGACATCCTTTCGTCCTGGGAGATGCAAGACGAGCCTGCATTGAAGTCACTGCAGGGATATCCGGCCTTATTTCGAGTCAGGGCATCGCGGTGTCCATTCCACTTGAGGCCGCAAACTCAGGGTCCCTCTCACATACCTAGAGCTGAGAGAAGCCTCCTCTTGAGGTGCTTGTGGTAAGGTGGTATTCCTCTGGAGACGAATCCAGGGACTAACCTCTCTTTTCGAGTTGATTTTTGGTCCACGGAGCTCTTTCGTGTTGCTACAGTGACCTCAGGATCCCTCTATCCTTGAAACAGTGTTCTTGGGGTTTCTCTGGAGTGCCATCAAGGAAATCAAGGCTCCTTTCATGTGTAATGTGCAAGACGGAATTGCTCTGCACGCAGTACAGTGGAATCGGGCCTCATCTCGCATCGAGGGGGAAGTCTCATGGTTTTTCTCGAGTTGCGGCGGGAACCTGGGGTATATTCTCGAGTTACGACGGGGATGGCCCTTCCACCCACGTGTTTGTTCAGCCACGTCAGGACTCCTGCCTAGTTGCGAGGGAAAACTCGGGATTCTCCTCGAGGCTTGGCACGGCAATTGGAACGCCTCTCCAGCTGAGGCGGGAGACCAAGGGTCCCTTTCCACGTGCCACAGGAATCCAGGGACTCCTATCAAGTTTCACGAGGAGTCAGGCATCGTCTCCTTTGGAGGCACTGATCTCCGCGTACCTCTGGAGTTTTCAAAGGATGTGAGGCCTCCGGTCGCGATGAGGTGGGGAACTAGGTCTTTCTCTGTGGTCTCCACAGGGGATTCAGACATCCTTTCGTCTTGGGAGATGCAAGACGAGCCTGCATTCCAGGCACTGCAGGGATATCCGGCCTTATTTCGAGTCAGGGCATCGCGGTGTCCATTCCACTTGAGGCCGCAAACTCAGGGTCCCTCTCACATACCTAGAGCTGAGAGAAGCCTCCTCTTGAGGTGCTTGTGGTAAGGTGGTATTCCTCTGGAGACGAATCCAGGGACTAACCTCTCTTTTCGAGTTGATTTTTGGTCCACAGAGTTCTTTCGTGTTGCTACAGTGACCTCAGGATCCCTCTATCCTTGAAACAGTGTTCTTGGGGTTTCTCTGGAGTGCCATCAAGGAAATCAAGGCTCCTTTCATGTGTGATGTGCAAGACGGAATTGCTCTGCACGCAGTACAGGGGAATCGGGCCTCATCTCGCGGCGAGGGGGAAGTCTCATGGTTTTTCTCGAGTTGCGGCGGGAACCTGGGGTATATTCTCGAGTTACGACGGGGATGGCCCTTCCACACACGTGTGTGTTCAGCCACGTCAGGACTCTTGCCTAGTTGCGAGACACAACTCGGGATTCTCCTCGAGGCTTGGCAAGGCAATTGAGACGCCTCTCCAGCTGAGGCGGGAGACCAAGGGTCCCTTTCCACGTGCCACAGGAATCCTGGGACTCCTATCAAGTTTCACGAGGAGTCAGGCATCGTCTCCTTTGGAGGCACTGATCTCCGCGTACCTCTGGAATTTTCAAAGGATGTGAGGCCTCCGGTCGCGATGAGGTGGGGAACTAAGTCTTTCTCTGTGGTCTCCACAGGGGATTCAGACATCCTTTCATCTTGGGAGATGCAAGAAGAGCCTGCATTCAAGTCACTGCAGGGATATCCAGCCTTATTTCGCGTCAGGGCATCGCGGTGTCCATTCCACTTGAGGCCGCAAACTCAGGGTCCCTCTCACATACATAGAGCTGAGAGAAGCCTCCTCTTGAGGTGCTTGTGGTAAGGTGGTATTCCTCAGGAGTCGAAGCCAGGGACTAACCTCTCATCTCGAGTTGATTTTTGGCCCACGGAGCTCTTTCGTGTTGCTACAGTGACCTCAGGATCCCTCTAGCCTTGAAACAGTGTTCTTGGGGTTTCTCTGGAGTGCCATGAAGGAAATCAAGGCTCCTTTCATGTGTGATGTGCAACACAGAATTGCTCTGCACGCAGTGCAGGGGAATCGGGCCTCATCTCGCGGCGAGGGGGAAGTCTCATGGTTTTTCTCGAGTTGCGGCGGGAACCTGGGGTATATTCTCGAGTTACGACGGGGATGGCCCTTCCACACACGTGTTTGTTCAGCCACGTCAGGACTCTTGCCTAGTTGCGAGACACAACTCGGGATTCTCCTCGAGGCTTGGCAAGGCAATTGGGACGCCTCTCCAGCTGAGGCGGGAGACCAAGGGTCCCTTTCCACGTGCCACAGGAATCCTGGGTCTCCTATCAAGTTTCACGAGGAGTCAGGCATCGTCTCCTTTGGAGGCACTGATCTCCGCGTACCTCTGGAGTTTTCAAAGGATGTGAGGCCTCCGGTCGCGATGAGGTGGGGAACTAGGTCTTTCTCTGTGGTCTCCACAGGGGATTCAGACATCCTTTCACCTTGGGAGATGCAAGACGAGCCTGCATTCAAGTCACTGCAGCGATATCCAGCCTTATTTCGCGTCAGGGCATCGCGGTGTCCATTCCACTTGAGGCCGCAAACTCAGGGTCCCTCTCACATACCTAGAGCTGAGTGTAGCCTCCTCTTGAGGTGCTTGTGGTAAGGTGGTGTTCCTCTGGAGTCGAAGCCAGGGACTAACCTCTCATCTCGAGTTGATTTTTGGCCCACGGAGCTCTTTCGTGTTGCTACAGTGACCTCAGGATCCCTCTAGCCTTGAAACAGTGTTCTTGGGGTTTCTCTGGAGTGCCATCAAGGAAATCAAGCCTCCTTTCATGTGTGATGTGCACCACGGAATTGCTCTGCACGCAGTGCAGGGGAATCGGGCCTCATCTCGCGGCGAGGGGGAAGTCTCATGGTTTTTCTCGAGTTGCGGCGGGAACCTGGGGTATATTCTCGAGTTACGACGGGGATGGCCCTTCCACCCACGTGTTTCTTCAGCGACGTCAGGACTCCTGCCTAGTTGCGAGGGACAACTCTGGATTCTCCTCGAGTCTTGGCAGGGCAATTGGGACGCCTCTCCAGCTGAGGCGGGAGACCAAGTGTCCGTTTCCAAGTGCCACAGGAATCCTGGGACTCCTATCAAGTTTCACGAGGAGTCAGGCATCATCTCCTTTGGAGGCACTGATCTCCGCGTACCTCTGGAGTTTTCAAAGGATGTGAGGCTATCGGTCGCGATGAGGTGGGGAACTAAGTCTTTCTCTGTGCTTTCCACAGGGGATTCAGACATCCTTTCGTCCTGGGAGATGCAAGACGAGCCTGCATTGAAGTCACTGCCGGGATATCCGGCCTTATTTCGAGTCAGGGCATCGCGGTGTCCATTCCACTTGAGGCCGCAAACTCAGGGTCCCTCTCACATACCTAGAGCTGAGAGAAGCCTCCTCTTGAGGTGCTTGTGGTAAGGTGGTATTCCTCTGGAGACGAATCCAGGGACTAACCTCTCTTTTCGAGTTGATTTTTGGTCCACAGAGTTCTTTCGTGTTGCTACAGTGACCTCAGGATCCCTCTATCCTTGAAACAGTGTTCTTGGGGTTTCTCTGGAGTGCCATCAAGGAAATCAAGGCTCCTTTCATGTGTGATGTGCAAGACGGAATTGCTCTGCACGCAGTACAGGGGAATCGGGCCTCATCTCGCATCGAGGGGGAAGTCTCATGGTTTTTCTCGAGTTGCGGCGGGAACCTGGGGTATATTCTCGAGTTACGACGGGGATGGCCCTTCCACCCACGTGTTTGTTCAGCCACGTCAGGACTCCTGCCTAGTTGCGAGGGACAACTCGGGATTCTCCTCGAGGCTTGGCAGGGTAATTGGAACGCCTCTCCAGCTGAGGCGGTAGACCAAGGGTACCTTTCCACGTGCCACAAGAATCCTGGGACTCCTATCAAGTTTCACGAAGAGTCAGGCATCGTCTCCTTTGGAGGCACTGATCTCCGCGTACCTCTGGAGTTTTCAAAGGATGTGAGGCCTCCGGTCGCGATGAGGTGGGTAACTAGGTCTTTCTCTGTGGTCTCCACAGGGGATTCAGACATCCTTTCTTCTTGGGAGATGCAAGACGAGCCTGCATTCAAGTCACTGCAGGGATATCCGGCCTTATTTCGAGTCAGGGCATCGCGGTGTCCATTCCACTTGAGGCCGCAAACTCAGGATCCCTCTCACATACCTAGAGCTGAGAGAAGCCTCCTCTTGAGGTGCTTGTGGTAAGGTGGTATTCCTCCGGAGTCGAAGCCTGGTACTAACCTCTCATCTCGTGTTGATTCTTGGTCCACGGAGCTCTTTCGTGTTGCTACAGTGACCTCAGGATCCCTCTAGCCTTGAAACAGTGTTCTTAGGGTTTCTCTGGAGTGCCATCAAGGAAATCAAGGCTCCTTTCATGTGTGATGTGCAACACGGAATTGCTCTGCACGCAGTGCAGGGGTATCGGGCCTCATCTCGCGGCGAGGGGGAAGTCTCATGGTTTCTCTCGAGTTGCGGTGGGAACCTGGGGTATATTCTCGAGTTACGACGGGGATGACCCTTCCACACACGTGTTTCTTCAGCGACGTCAGGACTCCTGCCTAGTTGCGAGGGACAACTCGGGATTCTCCTCGAGGCTTTGCAGGGCAATTGGGACGCCTCTCCAGCTGAGACGGGAGACCAAGGGTCCCTTTCCACGTGCCACAGGAATCCTGGGACTCCTATCAAGTTTCACAAGGAGTCAGGCATTGTCTCCTTTGGAGGCACTGATCTCCGCATACCTCTGGAGTTTTCAAAGGATTTGAGGCCTCCTGTCGCTATGAGGTGGGGAACTAGGTCTTTCTCTGTGGTCTCCACAGGGGATTCAGACACCCTTTCGTCTTGGGAGATGCAAGACGAGCCTGCATTCCAGTCACTGCAGGGATATCCGGCCTTATTTCGAGTCAGGGCATCGCGGTGTCCATTCCACTTGAGGCCGCAAACTCAGGGTCCCTCTCACATACCTAGAGATGAGAGAAGCCTCCTCTTGAGGTGCTTGTGGTAAGGTGGTATTCCTCTGGAGTCGAAGCCAGGGACAAACCTCTCATCTCGAGTTGATTTTTGGTCCATGGAGCTCTTTCGTGTTGTTACAGTGACCTCAGGATCCCTCTAGCCTTGAAACAGTGTTCTTGGGGATTCTCTGGAGTGCCATCAAGGAAATCAAGGCTCCTTTCATGTGTGATGTGCAACACAGAATTGCTCTGCACGCAGTGCAAGGGAATCGGGCCTCATCTCGTGGCGAGGGGGAAGTCTCATGATTTTTCTCGAGTTGCGGCGGGAACCTGGGGTATATTCTCGAGTTACGACGGGGATGGCCCTTCCACACACGTGTTTGTTCAACCACGTCAGGACTCTTGCCTAGTTGCGAGACACAACTCGGGATTCTCCTCGAGGCTTGGCAAGGCAATTGGGACGCCTCTCCAGCTGAGGCGGGAGACCAAGTGTCCCTTTCCACGTGCCACAGGAATCCTGGGACTCCTATCAAGTTTCACGAGGAGTCAGGCATCGTCTCCTTTGGAGGCACTGATCTCCGCGTACCTCTGGAGTTTTCAAAGGATGTGAGGCCTCCGGTCGAGATGAGGTGGGGAATTAGGTGTTTCTCTGTGGTCTCCACAGGGGATTCAGACATCCTTTCGTCCTGGGAGATGCAAGACGAGCCTGCATTCAAGTCACTGCAGGGATATCCGGCCTTATTTCGAGTCAGGGCATCGCGGTGTCCATTCCACTTGAGGCCGCAAACTCAGGGTCCCTCTCACATACCTAGAGCTGAGAGAAGCCTCCTCTTGAGGTGCTTGTGGTAAGGTGGTATTCCTCTGGAGACGAATCCAGGGACTAACCTCTCTTTTCGAGTTGATTTTTGGTCCACAGAGTTCTTTCGTGTTGCTACAGTGACCTCAGGATCCCTCTATCCTTGAAACAGTGTTCTTGGGGTTTCTCTGGAGTGCCATCAAGGAAATCAAGGCTCCTTTCATGTGTGATGTGCAAGACGGAATTGCTCTGCACGCAGTACAGGGGAATCGGGCCTCATCTCGCATCGAGGGGGAAGTCTCATGGTTTTTCTCGAGTTGCGGCGGGAACCTGGGGTATATTCTCGAGTTACGACGGGGATGGCCCTTCCACCCACGTGTTTGTTCAGCCACGTCAGGACTCCTGCCTAGTTGCGAGGGACAACTCGGGATTCTCCTCGAGGCTTGGCACGGCAATTGGAACGCCTCTCCAGCTGAGGCGGGAGACCAAGGGTCCCTTTCCACGTGCCACAGGAATCCTGGGACTCCTATCAAGTTTCACGAGGAGTCAGGCATCGTCTCCTTTGGAGGCACTGATCTCCGCGTACCTCTGGAGTTTTCAAAGGATGTGAGGCCTCCGGTCGCGATGAGGTGGGGAACTAGGTCTTTCTCTGTGGTCTCCACAGGGGATTCAGACATCCTTTCGTCTTGGGAGATGCAAGACGAGCCTTCATTCCAGGCACTGCAGGGATATCCGGCCTTATTTCGAGTCAGGGCATCGCGGTGTCCATTCCACTTGAGGCCGCAAACTCAGGGTCCCTCTCACATACCTAGAGCTGAGAGAAGCCTCCTCTTGAGGTGCTTGTGGTAAGGTGGTATTCCTCTGGAGACGAATCCAGGGACTAACCTCTCTTTTCGAGTTGATTTTTGGTCCACAGAGTTCTTTCGTGTTGCTACAGTGACCTCAGGATCCCTCTATCCTTGAAACAGTGTTCTTGGGGTTTCTCTGGAGTGCCATCAAGGAAATCAAGGCTCCTTTCATGTGTGATGTGCAAGACGGAATTACTCTGCACGCAGTACAGGGGAATCGGGCCTCATTTCGCGGCGAGGGGGAAGTCTCATGGTTTTTCTCGAGTTGCGGCGGGAACCTGGGGTATATTCTCGAGTTACGACGGGGATGGCCCTTCCACACACGTGTGTGTTCAGCCACGTCAGGACTCTTGCCTAGTTGCGAGACACAACTCGGGATTCTCCTCGAGGCTTGGCAAGGCAATTGAGACGCCTCTCCAGCTGAGGCGGGAGACCAAGGGTCCCTTTCCACGTGCCACAGGAATCCTGGGACTCCTATCAAGTTTCACGAGGAGTCAGGCATCGTCTCCTTTGGAGGCACTGATCTCCGCGTACCTCTGGAGTTTTCAAAGGATGTGAGGCCTCCGGTCGCGATGAGGTGGGGAACTAAGTCTTTCTCTGTGGTCTCCACAGGGGATTCAGACATCCTTTCATCTTGGGAGATGCAAGAAGAGCCTGCATTCAAGTCACTGCAGGGATATGCAGCCTTATTTCGCGTCAGGGCATCGCGGTGTCCATTCCACTTGAGGCCGCAAACTCAGGGTCCCTCTCACATACATAGAGCTGAGAGAAGCCTCCTCTTGAGGTGCTTGTGGTAAGGTGGTATTCCTCAGGAGTCGAAGCCAGGGACTAACCTCTCATCTCGAGTTAATTTTTGGCCCACGGAGCTCTTTCGTGTTGCTACAGTGACCTCAGGATCCCTCTAGCCTTGAAACAGTGTTCTTGGGGTTTCTCTGGAGTGCCATCAAGGAAATCAAGGCTCCTTTCATGTGTGATGTGCAACACAGAATTGCTCTGCACGCAGTGCAGGGGAATCGGGCCTCATCTCGCGGCGAGGGGGAAGTCTCATGGTTTTTCTCGAGTTGCGGCGGGAACCTGGGGTATATTCTCGAGTTACGACGGGGATGGCCCTTCCACACACGTGTTTGTTCAGCCACGTCAGGACTCTTGCCTAGTTGCGAGACACAACTCGGGATTCTCCTCGAGGCTTGGCAAGGCAATTGGGACGCCTCTCCAGCTGAGGCGGGAGACCAAGGGTCCCTTTCCACGTGCCACAGGAATCCTGGGACTCCTATCAAGTTTCACGAGGAGTCAGGCATCGTCTCCTTTGGAGGCACTGATCTCCGCGTACCTCTGGAGTTTTCAAAGGATGTGAGGCCTCCGGTCGCGATGAGGTGGGGAACTAGGTCTTTCTCTGTGGTCTCCACAGGGGATTCAGACATCCTTTCATCTTGGGAGATGCAAGACGAGCCTGCATTCAAGTCACTGCAGCGATATCCAGCCTTATTTCGCGTCAGGGCATCGCGGTGTCCATTCCACTTGAGGCCGCAAACTCAGGGTCCCTCTCACATACCTAGAGCTGAGTGTAGCCTCCTCTTGAGGTGCTTGTGGTAAAGTGGTGTTCCTCTGGAGTCGAAGCCAGGGACTAACCTCTCATCTCGAGTTGATTTTTGGCCCACGGAGCTCTTTCGTGTTGCTACAGTGACCTCAGGATCCCTCTATCCTTGAAACAGTGTTCTTGGGGTTTCTCTGGAGTGCCATCAAGGAAATCAAGCCTCCTTTCATGTGTGATGTGCACCACGGAATTGCTCTGCACGCAGTGCAGGGGAATCGGGCCTCATCTCGCGGCGAGGGGGAAGTCTCATGGTTTTTCTCGAGTTGCGGCGGGAACCTGGGGTATATTCTCGAGTTACGACGGGGATGGCCCTTCCACCCACGTGTTTCTTCAGCGACGTCAGGACTCCTGCCTAGTTGCGAGGGACAACTCTGGATTCTCCTCGAGTCTTGGCAGGGCAATTGGGACGCCTCTCCAGCTGAGGCGGGAGACCAAGTGTCCGTTTCCAAGTGCCACAGGAATCCTGGGACTCCTATCAAGTTTCACGAGGAGTCAGGCATCATCTCCTTTGGAGGCACTGATCTCCGCGTACCTCTGGAGTTTTCAAAGGATTTGAGGCTATCGGTCGCGATGAGGTGGGGAACTAAGTCTTTCTCTGTGCTTTCCACAGGGGATTCAGACATCCTTTCGTCCTGGGAGATGCAAGACGAGCCTGCATTGAAGTCACTGCAGGGATATCCGGCCTTATTTCGAGTCAGGGCATCGCGGTGTCCATTCCACTTGAGGCCGCAAACTCAGGGTCCCTCTCACATACCTAGAGCTGAGAGAAGCCTCCTCTTGAGGTGCTTGTGGTAAGGTGGTATTCCTCTGGAGACGAATCCAGGGACTAACCTCTCTTTTCGAGTTGATTTTTGGTCCACAGAGTTCTTTCGTGTTGCTACAGTGACCTCAGGACCCCTCTATCCTTGAAACAGTGTTCTTGGGGTTTCTCTGGAGTGCCATCAAGGAAATCAAGGCTCCTTTCATGTGTGATGTGCAAGACGGAATTGCTCTGCACGCAGTACAGGGGAATCGGGCCTCATCTCGCATCGAGGGGGAAGTCTCATGGTTTTTCTCGAGTTGCGGCGGGAACCTGGGGTATATTCTCGAGTTACGACGGGGATGGCCCTTCCACCCACGTGTTTGTTCAGCCACGTCAGGACTCCTGCCTAGTTGCGAGGGACAACTCGGGATTCTCCTCGAGGCTTGGCAGGGTAATTGGAACGCCTCTCCAGCTGAGGCGGTAGACCAAGGGTACCTTTCCACGTGCCACAAGAATCCTGGGACTCCTATCAAGTTTCACGAAGAGTCAGGCATCGTCTCCTTTCGAGGCACTGATCTCCGCGTACCTCTGGAGTTTTCAAAGGATGTGAGGCCTCCGGTCGCGATGAGGTGGGTAACTAGGTCTTTCTCTGTGGTCACCACAGGGGATTCAGACATCCTTTCTTCTTGGGAGATGCAAGACGAGCCTGCATTCAAGTCACTGCAGGGATATCCGGCCTTATTTCGAGTCAGGGCATCGCGGTGTCCATTCCACTTGAGGCCGCAAACTCAGGATCCCTCTCACATACCTAGAGCTGAGAGAAGCCTCCTCTTGAGGTGCTTGTGGTAAGGTGGTATTCCTCCGGAGTCGAAGCCTGGTACTAACCTCTCATCTCGTGTTGATTCTTGGTCCACGGAGCTCTTTCGTGTTGCTACAGTGACCTCAGGATCCCTCTAGCCTTGAAACAGTGTTCTTAGGGTTTCTCTGGAGTGCCATCAAGGAAATCAAGGCTCCTTTCATGTGTGATGTGCAACACGGAATTGCTCTGCACGCAGTGCAGGGGTATCGGGCCTCATCTCGCGGCGAGGGGGAAGTCTCATGGTTTCTCTCGAGTTGCGGTGGGAACCTGGGGTATATTCTCGAGTTACGACGGGGATGACCCTTCCACACACGTGTTTCTTCAGCGACGTCTGGACTCCTGCCTAGTTGCGAGGGACAACTCGGGATTCTCCTCGAGGCTTTGCAGGGCAATTGGGACGCCTCTCCAGCTGAGACGGGAGACCAAGGGTCCCTTTCCACGTGCCACAGGAATCCTGGGACTCCTATCAAGTTTCACGAGGAGTCAGGCATTGTCTCCTTTGGAGGCACTGATCTCCGCATACCTCTGGAGTTTTCAAAGGATTTGAGGCCTCCTGTCGCTATGAGGTGGGGAACTCGGTCTTTCTCTGTGGTCTCCACAGGGGATTCAGACACCCTTTCGTCTTGGGAGATGCAAGACGAGCCTGCATTCCAGTCACTGCAGGGATATCCGGCCTTATTTCGAGTCAGGGCATCGCGGTGTCCATTCCACTTGAGGCCGCAAACTCAGGGTCCCTCTCACATACCTAGAGATGAGAGAAGCCTCCTCTTGAGGTGCTTGTGGTAAGGTGGTATTCCTCTGGAGTCGAAGCCAGGGACAAACCTCTCATCTCGAGTTGATTTTTGGTCCATGGAGCTCTTTCGTGTTGTTACAGTGACCTCAGGATCCCTCTAGCCTTGAAACAGTGTTCTTGGGGATTCTCTGGAGTGCCATCAAGGAAATCAAGGCTCCTTTCATGTGTGATGTGCAACACAGAATTGCTCTGCACGCAGTGCAGGGGAATCGGGCCTCATCTCGTGGCGAGGGGGAAGTCTCATGATTTTTCTCGAGTTGCGGCGGGAACCTGGGGTATATTCTCGAGTTACGACGGGGATGGCCCTTCCACACACGTGTTTGTTCAACCACGTCAGGACTCTTGCCTAGTTGCGAGACACAACTCGGGATTCTCCTCGAGGCTTGGCAAGGCAATTGGGACGCCTCTCCAGCTGAGGCGGGAGACCAAGTGTCCCTTTCCACGTGCCACAGGAATCCTGGGACTCCTATCAAGTTTCACGAGGAGTCAGGCATCGTCTCCTTTGGAGGCACTGATCTCCGCGTACCTCTGGAGTTTTCAAAGGATGTGAGGCCTCCGGTCGAGATGAGGTGGGGAATTAGGTGTTTCTCTGTGGTCTCCACAGGGGATTCAGACATCCTTTCTTCCTGGGAGATGCAAGACGAGCCTGCATTCAAGTCACTGCAGGGATATCCGGCCTTATTTCGAGTCAGGGCATCGCGGTGTCCTTTCCCCTTGAGGCCGCAAACTCAGGATCCCTCTCACATACCTAGAGCTGAGAGAAGCCTCCTCTTCAGTTGCTTGTGGTAAGTTGGTATTCCTCAGGAGTCGAAACCAGGGACTAACCTCTCATCTCGAGTTGATTCTTGGTCCACGGAGCTCTTTCGTGTTGCTACAGTGACCTCAGGATCCCTCTAGCCTTGAAACAGTGTTCTTGGGGTTTCTCTGGAGTGCCATCAAGGAAATCAAGGCTCCTTTCATGTGTGATGTGCAACACGGAATTGCTCTGCACGCAGTGCAGGGGAATCGGGCCTCATCTCGCGGCGAGGGGGAAGTCTCATGGTTTTTCTCGAGTTGCGGCGGGAACCTGGGGTATATTCTCGAGTTACGACGGGGATGGCCCTTCCACCCACGTGTTTCTTCAGCGACGTCAGGACTCCTGCCTAGTTGCGAGGGACAACTCGGGATTCTCCTCGAGGCTTTGCAGGGCAATTGGGACGCCTCTCCAGCTGAGACGGGAGACCAAGGGTCCCTTTCCACGTGCCACAGGAATCCTGGGTCTCCTATGAAGTTTCACGAGGAGTCAGGCATCGTCTCCTTTGGAGGCACTGATCTCCGCATACCTCTGGAGTTTTCAAAGGATTTGAGGCCTCCTGTCGCGATGAGGTGGGGAACTACGTCTTTCTCTGTGGTCTCCACAGGGGATTCAGACACCCTTTCGTCTTGGGAGATGCAAGACGAGCCTGCATTCCAGTCACTGCAGGGATATCCGGCCTTATTTCGAGTCAGAGCATCACGGTGTCCATTCCACTTGAGGCCGCAAACTCAGGGTCCCTCTCACATACCTAGAGCTGAGAGAAGCCTCCTCTTGAGGTGCTTGTGGTAAGGTGGTATTCCTCTGGAGTCGAAGCCAGGGTCTAACCTCTCATCTCGAGTTGATTTTTGGTCCACAGAGTTCTTTCGTGTTGATACAGTGACCTCAGGATCCCTCTATCCTTGAAACAGTGTTCTTGGGGTTTCTCTGGAGTGCCATCAAGGAAATCAAGGCTCCTTTCATGTGTGATGTGCAACACAGAATAGCTCTGCACGCAGTGCAGGGGAATCGGGCCTCATCTCGCGGCGAGGGGGAAGTCTCATGGTTTTTCTCGAGTTGCGGCGGGAACCTGGGGTATATTCTCGAGTTACGACGGGGATGGCCCTTCCACACACGTGTTTGTTCAGCCACGTCAGGACTCTTGCCTAGTTGCGAGACACAACTCGGGATACTCCTCGAGGCTTGGCAAGGCAATTGGGACGCCTCTCCAGCTGAGGCGGGAGACCAAGGGTCCCTTTCCACGTGCCACAAGAATCCTGGGACTCCTATCAAGTTTCACGAGGAGTCAGGCATCGTCTCCTTTGGAGGCACTGATCTCCGCGTACCTCTGGAGTTTTCAAAGGATGTGAGGCCTCCGGTCGCGATGAGGTGGGGAACTTGGTCTTTCTCTGTGGTCTCCACAGGGGATTCAGACATCCTTTCATCTTGGGAGATGCAAGACGAGCCTGCATTCAAGTCACTGCAGGGATATCCAGCCTTATTTCGCGTCCGGGCATCGCGGTGTCCATTCCACTTGAGGCCGCAAACTCAGGGTCCCTCTCACATACCTAGAGCTGAGAGAAGCCTCCTCTTGAGGTGCTTGTGGTAAGGTGGTATTCCTCTGGAGTCGAAGCCAGGGACAAACCTCTCATCTCGAGTTGATTTTTGGTCCATGGAGCTCTTTCGTGTTGTTACAGTGACCTCAGGATCCCTCTAGCCTTGAAACAGTGTTCTTGGGGATTCTCTGGAGTGCCATCAAGGAAATCAAGGCTCCTTTCATGTGTGATGTGCAACACAGAATTGCTCTGCACGCAGTGCAAGGGAATCGGGCCTCATCTCGTGGCGAGGGGGAAGTCTCATGATTTTTCTCGAGTTGCGGCGGGAACCTGGGGTATATTCTCGAGTTACGACGGGGATGGCCCTTCCACACACGTTTTTGTTCAACCACGTCAGGACTCTTGCCTAGTTGCGAGACACAACTCGGGATTCTCCTCGAGGCTTGGCAAGGCAATTGGGACGCCTCTCCAGCTGAGGCGGGAGACCAAGTGTCCCTTTCCACGTGCCACAGGAATCCTGGGACTCCTATCAAGTTTCACGAGGAGTCAGGCATCGTCTCCTTTGGAGGCACTGATCTCCGCGTACCTCTGGAGTTTTCAAAGGATGTGAGGCCTCCGGTCGAGATGAGGTGGGGAATTAGGTGTTTCTCTGTGGTCTCCACAGGGGATTCAGACATCCTTTCGTCCTGGGAGATGCAAGACGAGCCTGCATTCAAGTCACTGCAGGGATATCCGGCCTTATTTCGAGTCAGGGCATCGCGGTGTCCATTCCACTTGAGGCCGCAAACTCAGGGTCCCTCTCACATACCTAGAGCTGAGAGAAGCCTCCTCTTGAGGTGCTTGTGGTAAGGTGGTATTCCTCTGGAGACGAATCCAGGGACTAACCTCTCTTTTCGAGTTGATTTTTGGTCCACAGAGTTCTTTCGTGTTGCTACAGTGACCTCAGGATCCCTCTATCCTTGAAACAGTGTTCTTGGGGTTTCTCTGGAGTGCCATCAAGGAAATCAAGGCTCCTTTCATGTGTGATGTGCAAGACGGAATTGCTCTGCACGCAGTACAGTGGAATCGGGCCTCATCTCGCATCGAGGGGGAAGTCTCATGGTTTTTCTCGAGTTGCGGCGGGAACCTGGGGTATATTCTCGAGTTACGACGGGGATGGCCCTTCCACCCACGTGTTTGTTCAGCCACGTCAGGACTCCTGCCTAGTTGCGAGGGACAACTCGGGATTCTCCTCGAGGCTTGGCACGGCAATTGGAACGCCTCTCCAGCTGAGGCGGGAGACCAAGGGTCCCTTTCCACGTGCCACAGGAATCCTGGGACTCCTATCAAGTTTCACGAGGAGTCAGGCATCGTCTCCTTTGGAGGCACTGATCTCCGCGTACCTCTGGAGTTTTCAAAGGATGTGAGGCCTCCGGTCGCGATGAGGTGGGGAACTAGGTCTTTCTCTGTGGTCTCCACAGGGGATTCAGACATCCTTTCGTCTTGGGAGATGCAAGACGAGCCTTCATTCCAGGCACTGCAGGGATATCCGGCCTTATTTCGAGTCAGGGCATCGCGGTGTCCATTCCACTTGAGGCCGCAAACTCAGGGTCCCTCTCACATACCTAGAGCTGAGAGAAGCCTCCTCTTGAGGTGCTTGTGGTAAGGTGGTATTCCTCTGGAGACGAATCCAGGGACTAACCTCTCTTTTCGAGTTGATTTTTGGTCCACAGAGTTCTTTCGTGTTGCTACAGTGACCTCAGGATCCCTCTATCCTTGAAACAGTGTTCTTGGGGTTTCTCTGGAGTGCCATCAAGGAAATCAAGGCTCCTTTCATGTGTGATGTGCAAGACGGAATTACTCTGCACGCAGTACAGGGGAATCGGGCCTCATTTCGCGGCGAGGGGGAAGTCTCATGGTTTTTCTCGAGTTGCGGCGGGAACCTGGGGTATATTCTCGAGTTACGACGGGGATGGCCCTTCCACACACGTGTGTGTTCAGCCACGTCAGGACTCTTGCCTAGTTGCGAGACACAACTCGGGATTCTCCTCGAGGCTTGGCAAGGCAATTGAGACGCCTCTCCAGCTGAGGCGGGAGACCAAGGGTCCCTTTCCACGTGCCACAGGAATCCTGGGACTCCTATCAAGTTTCACGAGGAGTCAGGCATCGTCTCCTTTGGAGGCACTGATCTCCGCGTACCTCTGGAGTTTTCAAAGGATGTGAGGCCTCCGGTCGCGATGAGGTGGGGAACTAAGTCTTTCTCTGTGGTCTCCACAGGGGATTCAGACATCCTTTCATCTTGGGAGATGCAAGAAGAGCCTGCATTCAAGTCACTGCAGGGATATGCAGCCTTATTTCGCGTCAGGGCATCGCGGTGTCCATTCCACTTGAGGCCGCAAACTCAGGGTCCCTCTCACATACATAGAGCTGAGAGAAGCCTCCTCTTGAGGTGCTTGTGGTAAGGTGGTATTCCTCAGGAGTCGAAGCCAGGGACTAACCTCTCATCTCGAGTTAATTTTTGGCCCACGGAGCTCTTTCGTGTTGCTACAGTGACCTCAGGATCCCTCTAGCCTTGAAACAGTGTTCTTGGGGTTTCTCTGGAGTGCCATCAAGGAAATCAAGGCTCCTTTCATGTGTGATGTGCAACACAGAATTGCTCTGCACGCAGTGCAGGGGAATCGGGCCTCATCTCGCGGCGAGGGGGAAGTCTCATGGTTTTTCTCGAGTTGCGGCGGGAACCTGGGGTATATTCTCGAGTTACGACGGGGATGGCCCTTCCACACACGTGTTTGTTCAGCCACGTCAGGACTCTTGCCTAGTTGCGAGACACAACTCGGGATTCTCCTCGAGGCTTGGCAAGGCAATTGGGACGCCTCTCCAGCTGAGGCGGGAGACCAAGGGTCCCTTTCCACGTGCCACAGGAATCCTGGGACTCCTATCAAGTTTCACGAGGAGTCAGGCATCGTCTCCTTTGGAGGCACTGATCTCCGCGTACCTCTGGAGTTTTCAAAGGATGTGAGGCCTCCGGTCGCGATGAGGTGGGGAACTAGGTCTTTCTCTGTGGTCTCCACAGGGGATTCAGACATCCTTTCATCTTGGGAGATGCAAGACGAGCCTGCATTCAAGTCACTGCAGCGATATCCAGCCTTATTTCGCGTCAGGGCATCGCGGTGTCCATTCCACTTGAGGCCGCAAACTCAGGGTCCCTCTCACATACCTAGAGCTGAGTGTAGCCTCCTCTTGAGGTGCTTGTGGTAAAGTGGTGTTCCTCTGGAGTCGAAGCCAGGGACTAACCTCTCATCTCGAGTTGATTTTTGGCCCACGGAGCTCTTTCGTGTTGCTACAGTGACCTCAGGATCCCTCTAGCCTTGAAACAGTGTTCTTGGGGTTTCTCTGGAGTGCCATCAAGGAAATCAAGCCTCCTTTCATGTGTGATGTGCACCACGGAATTGCTCTGCACGCAGTGCAGGGGAATCGGGCCTCATCTCGCGGCGAGGGGGAAGTCTCATGGTTTTTCTCGAGTTGCGGCGGGAACCTGGGGTATATTCTCGAGTTACGACGGGGATGGCCCTTCCACCCACGTGTTTCTTCAGCGACGTCAGGACTCCTGCCTAGTTGCGAGGGACAACTCTGGATTCTCCTCGAGTCTTGGCAGGGCAATTGGGACGCCTCTCCAGCTGAGGCGGGAGACCAAGTGTCCGTTTCCAAGTGCCACAGGAATCCTGGGACTCCTATCAAGTTTCACGAGGAGTCAGGCATCATCTCCTTTGGAGGCACTGATCTCCGCGTACCTCTGGAGTTTTCAAAGGATTTGAGGCTATCGGTCGCGATGAGGTGGGGAACTAAGTCTTTCTCTGTGCTTTCCACAGGGGATTCAGACATCCTTTCGTCCTGGGAGATGCAAGACGAGCCTGCATTGAAGTCACTGCAGGGATATCCGGCCTTATTTCGAGTCAGGGCATCGCGGTGTCCATTCCACTTGAGGCCGCAAACTCAGGGTCCCTCTCACATACCTAGAGCTGAGAGAAGCCTCCTCTTGAGGTGCTTGTGGTAAGGTGGTATTCCTCTGGAGACGAATCCAGGGACTAACCTCTCTTTTCGAGTTGATTTTTGGTCCACAGAGTTCTTTCGTGTTGCTACAGTGACCTCAGGACCCCTCTATCCTTGAAACAGTGTTCTTGGGGTTTCTCTGGAGTGCCATCAAGGAAATCAAGGCTCCTTTCATGTGTGATGTGCAAGACGGAATTGCTCTGCACGCAGTACAGGGGAATCGGGCCTCATCTCGCATCGAGGGGGAAGTCTCATGGTTTTTCTCGAGTTGCGGCGGGAACCTGGGGTATATTCTCGAGTTACGACGGGGATGGCCCTTCCACCCACGTGTTTGTTCAGCCACGTCAGGACTCCTGCCTAGTTGCGAGGGACAACTCGGGATTCTCCTCGAGGCTTGGCAGGGTAATTGGAACGCCTCTCCAGCTGAGGCGGTAGACCAAGGGTACCTTTCCACGTGCCACAGGAATCCTGGGACTCCTATCAAGTTTCACGAAGAGTCAGGCATCGTCTCCTTTGGAGGCACTGATCTCCGCGTACCTCTGGAGTTTTCAAAGGATGTGAGGCCTCCGGTCGCGATGAGGTGGGTAACTAGGTCTTTCTCTGTGGTCTCCACAGGGGATTCAGACATCCTTTCTTCTTGGGAGATGCAAGACGAGCCTGCATTCAAGTCACTGCAGGGATATCCGGCCTTATTTCGAGTCAGGGCATCGCGGTGTCCATTCCACTTGAGGCCGCAAACTCAGGGTCCCTCTCACATACCTAGAGATGAGAGAAGCCTCCTCTTGAGGTGCTTGTGGTAAGGTGGTATTCCTCTGGAGTCGAAGCCAGGGACAAACCTCTCATCTCGAGTTGATTTTTGGTCCATGGAGCTCTTTCGTGTTGTTACAGTGACCTCAGGATCCCTCTAGCCTTGAAACAGTGTTCTTGGGGATTCTCTGGAGTGCCATCAAGGAAATCAAGGCTCCTTTCATGTGTGATGTGCAACACAGAATTGCTCTGCACGCAGTGCAGGGGAATCGGGCCTCATCTCGTGGCGAGGGGGAAGTCTCATGATTTTTCTCGAGTTGCGGCGGGAACCTGGGGTATATTCTCGAGTTACGACGGGGATGGCCCTTCCACACACGTGTTTGTTCAACCACGTCAGGACTCTTGCCTAGTTGCGAGACACAACTCGGGATTCTCCTCGAGGCTTGGCAAGGCAATTGGGACGCCTCTCCAGCTGAGGCGGGAGACCAAGTGTCCCTTTCCACGTGCCACAGGAATCCTGGGACTCCTATCAAGTTTCACGAGGAGTCAGGCATCGTCTCCTTTGGAGGCACTGATCTCCGCGTACCTCTGGAGTTTTCAAAGGATGTGAGGCCTCCGGTCGAGATGAGGTGGGGAATTATGTGTTTCTCTGTGGTCTCCACAGGGGATTCAGACATCCTTTCTTCCTGGGAGATGCAAGACGAGCCTGCATTCAAGTCACTGCAGGGATATCCGGCCTTATTTCGAGTCAGGGCATCGCGGTGTCCTTTCCCCTTGAGGCCGCAAACTCAGGATCCCTCTCACATACCTAGAGCTGAGAGAAGCCTCCTCTTCAGTTGCTTGTGGTAAGGTGGTATTCCTCAGGAGTCGAAACCAGGGACTAACCTCTCATCTCGAGTTGATTCTTGGTCCACGGAGCTCTTTCGTGTTGCTACAGTGACCTCAGGATCCCTCTAGCCTTGAAACAGTGTTCTTGGGGTTTCTCTGGAGTGCCATCAAGGAAATCAAGGCTCCTTTCATGTGTGATGTGCAACACGGAATTGCTCTGCACGCAGTGCAGGGGAATCGGGCCTCATCTCGCGGCGAGGGGGAAGTCTCATGGTTTTTCTCGAGTTGCGGCGGGAACCTGGGGTATATTCTCGAGTTACGACGGGGATGGCCCTTCCACCCACGTGTTTCTTCAGCGACGTCAGGACTCCTGCCTAGTTGCGAGGGACAACTCGGGATTCTCCTCGAGGCTTTGCAGGGCAATTGGGACGCCTCTCCAGCTGAGACGGGAGACCAAGGGTCCCTTTCCACGTGCCACAGGAATCCTGGGTCTCCTATGAAGTTTCACGAGGAGTCAGGCATCGTCTCCTTTGGAGGCACTGATCTCCGCATACCTCTGGAGTTTTCAAAGGATTTGAGGCCTCCTGTCGCGATGAGGTGGGGAACTACGTCTTTCTCTGTGGTCTCCACAGGGGATTCAGACACCCTTTCGTCTTGGGAGATGCAAGACGAGCCTGCATTCCAGTCACTGCAGGGATATCCGGCCTTATTTCGAGTCAGAGCATCACGGTGTCCATTCCACTTGAGGCCGCAAACTCAGGGTCCCTCTCACATACCTAGAGCTGAGAGAAGCCTCCTCTTGAGGTGCTTGTGGTAAGGTGGTATTCCTCTGGAGTCGAAGCCAGGGTCTAACCTCTCATCTCGAGTTGATTTTTGGTCCACAGAGTTCTTTCGTGTTGATACAGTGACCTCAGGATCCCTCTATCCTTGAAACAGTGTTCTTGGGGTTTCTCTGGAGTGCCATCAAGGAAATCAAGGCTCCTTTCATGTGTGATGTGCAACACAGAATAGCTCTGCACGCAGTGCAGGGGAATCGGGCCTCATCTCGCGGCGAGGGGGAAGTCTCATGGTTTTTCTCGAGTTGCGGCGGGAACCTGGGGTATATTCTCGAGTTACGACGGGGATGGCCCTTCCACACACGTGTTTGTTCAGCAACGTCAGGACTCTTGCCTAGTTGCGAGACACAACTCGGGATACTCCTCGAGGCTTGGCAAGGCAATTGGGACGCCTCTCCAGCTGAGGCGGGAGACCAAGGGTCCCTTTCCACGTGCCACAAGAATCCTGGGACTCCTATCAAGTTTCACGAGGAGTCAGGCATCGTCTCCTTTGGAGGCACTGATCTCCGCGTACCTCTGGAGTTTTCAAAGGATGTGAGGCCTCCGGTCGCGATGAGGTGGGGAACTTGGTCTTTCTCTGTGGTCTCCACAGGGGATTCAGACATCCTTTCATCTTGGGAGATGCAAGACGAGCCTGCATTCAAGTCACTGCAGGGATATCCAGCCTTATTTCGCGTCCGGGCATCGCGGTGTCCATTCCACTTGAGGCCGCAAACTCAGGGTCCCTCTCACATACCTAGAGCTGAGAGAAGCCTCCTCTTGAGGTGCTTGTGGTAAGGTGGTATTCCTCTGGAGTCGAAGCCAGGGACTAACCTCTCATCTCGAATTGATTTTTGGCCCACGGAGCTCTTTCGTGTTGCTACAGGGACCTCAGGATCCCTCTAGCCTTGAAACAGTGTTCTTGGGGTTTCTCTGGAGTGCCATCAAGGAAATCAAGGCTCCTTTCTTGTGTGATGTGCAACACGGAATTGCTCTGCACGCAGTGCAGGGGAATCGGGCCTCATCTCGCGGCGAGGGGGAAGTCTCATGGTTTTTCTCGAGTTGCGGCGGGAACCTGGGGTATATTCTCGAGTTACGACGGGTATGGCCCTTCCACCCACGTGTGTGTTCAGCCACGTCAGGACTCCTGCCTAGGTGCGAGGGACAACTCGGGATTCTCCTCGAGGCTTGGCAAGGCAATTGGGACGCCTCTCCAGCTGAGGCGGGAGACCAAGGGTCCCTTTCCACGTGCCGCAGGAATCCTGGGACTCCTATCAAGTTTCACGAGGAGTCAGGCATCGTCTCCTTTGGAGGCACTGATCTCCGCGTACCTCTGGAGTTTTCAAAAGATGTGAGGCCTCCGGTCGCGATGAGGTGGGGAACTAGGTCTTTCTCTGTGGTCTCCACAGGGGATTCAGACATCCTTTCATCTTGGGAGATGCAAGACGAGCCTGCATTCAAGTCACTGCAGGGATATCCAGCCTTATTTCGCGTCAGCGTATCGCGGTGTCCATTCCACTTGAGGCCGCAAACTCAGGGTCCCTCTCACATACCTAGAGCTGAGAGAAGCCTCCTCTTGAGGTGCTTGTGGTAAGGTGGTATTCCTCTGGAGTCGAAGCCAGGGACTAACCTCTCATCTCGAGTTGATTTTTGGCCCACGGAGCTCTTTCGTGTTGCTACAGTGACCTCAGGATCCCTCTAGCCTTGAAACAGTGTTCTTGGGGTTTCTCTGGAGTGCCATCAAGGAAATCAAGGCTCCTTTCATGTGTGATGTGCAACACGGAATTGCTCTGCACGCAGTGCAGGGGAATCGGGCCTCATCTCGCGGCGAGGGGGAAGTCTCATGGTTTTTCTCGAGTTGCGGCGGGAACCTGGGGTATATTCTCGAGTTACGACGGGGATGGCCCTTCCACCCACGTGTTTCTTCAGCGACGTCAGGACTCCTGCCTAGTTGCGAGGGACAACTCGGGATTCTCCTCGAGGCTTGGCAGGGCATTTGGGACGCCTCTCCAGCTGAGGCGGGAGACCAAGTGTCCCTTTCCACGTGCCACAGGAATCCAGGGACTCCTATCAAGTTTCACGAGGAGTCAGGCATCGTCTCCTTTGGAGGCACTGATCTCCGCGTAGCTCTGGAGTTTTCAAAGGATGTGAGGCCTCCGGTCGCGATGAGGTGGGGAACTAGGTCTTTCTCTGTGGTCTCCACAGGGGATTCAGACATCCTTTCGTCTTGGGAGATGCAAGACGAGCCTTCATTCCAGGCACTGCAGGGATATCCGGCCTTATTTCGAGTCAGGGCATCGCGGTGTCCATTCCACTTGAGGCCGCAAACTCAGGGTCCCTCTCACATACCTAGAGCTGAGAGAAGCCTCCTCTTGAGGTGCTTGTGGTAAGGTGGTATTCCTCTGGAGACGAATCCAGGGACTAACCTCTCTTTTCGAGTTGATTTTTGGTCCACAGAGTTCTTTCGTGTTGCTACAGTGACCTCAGGATCCCTCTATCCTTGAAACAGTGTTCTTGGGGTTTCTCTGGAGTGCCATCAAGGAAATCAAGGCTCCTTTCATGTGTGATGTGCAACACAGAATTGCTCTGCACGCAGTGCAGGGGAATCGGGCCTCATCTCGCGGCGAGGGGGAAGTCTCATGGTTTTTCTCGAGTTGCGGCGGGAACCTGGGGTATATTCTCGAGTTACGACGGGGATGGCCCTTCCACACACGTGTTTGTTCAGCCACGTCAGGACTCTTGCCTAGTTGCGAGACACAACTCGGGATTCTCCTCGAGGCTTGGCAAGGCAATTGGGACGCCTCTCCAGCTGAGGCGGGAGACCAAGGGTCCCTTTCCACGTGCCACAGGAATCCTGGGACTCCTATCAAGTTTCACGAGGAGTCAGGCATCGTCTCCTTTGGAGGCACTGATCTCCGCGTACCTCTGGAGTTTTCAAAGGATGTGAGGCCTCCGGTCGCGATGAGGTGGGGAACTAGGTCTTTCTCTGTGGTCTCCACAGGGGATTCAGACATCCTTTCATCTTGGGAGATGCAAGACGAGCCTGCATTCAAGTCACTGCAGCGATATCCAGCCTTATTTCGCGTCAGGGCATCGCGGTGTCCATTCCACTCGAGGCCGCAAACTCAGGGTCCCTCTCACATACCTAGAGCTGAGTGTAGCCTCCTCTTGAGGTGCTTGTGGTAAAGTGGTGTTCCTCTGGAGTCGAAGCCAGGGACTAACCTCTCATCTCGAGTTGATTTTTGGCCCACGGAGCTCTTTCGTGTTGCTACAGTGACCTCAGGATCCCTCTAGCCTTGAAACAGTGTTCTTGGGGTTTCTCTGGAGTGCCATCAAGGAAATCAAGCCTCCTTTCATGTGTGATGTGCACCACGGAATTGCTCTGCACGCAGTGCAGGGGAATCGGGCCTCATCTCGCGGCGAGGGGGAAGTCTCATGGTTTTTCTCGAGTTGCGGCGGGAACCTGGGGTATATTCTCGAGTTACGACGGGGATGGCCCTTCCACCCACGTGTTTCTTCAGCGACGTCAGGACTCCTGCCTAGTTGCGAGGGACAACTCTGGATTCTCCTCGAGTCTTGGCAGGGCAATTGGGACGCCTCTCCAGCTGAGGCGGGAGACCAAGTGTCCGTTTCCAAGTGCCACAGGAATCCTGGGACTCCTATCAAGTTTCACGAGGAGTCAGGCATCATCTCCTTTGGAGGCACTGATCTCCGCGTACCTCTGGAGTTTTCAAAGGATTTGAGGCTATCGGTCGCGATGAGGTGGGGAACTAAGTCTTTCTCTGTGCTTTCCACAGGGGATTCAGACATCCTTTCGTCCTGGGAGATGCAAGACGAGCCTGCATTGAAGTCACTGCAGGGATATCCGGCCTTATTTCGAGTCAGGGCATCGCGGTGTCCATTCCACTTGAGGCCGCAAACTCAGGGTCCCTCTCACATACCTAGAGCTGAGAGAAGCCTCCTCTTGAGGTGCTTGTGGTAAGGTGGTATTCCTCTGGAGACGAATCCAGGGACTAACCTCTCTTTTCGAGTTGATTTTTGGTCCACAGAGTTCTTTCGTGTTGCTACAGTGACCTCAGGACCCCTCTATCCTTGAAACAGTGTTCTTGGGGTTTCTCTGGAGTGCCATCAAGGAAATCAAGGCTCCTTTCATGTGTGATGTGCAAGACGGAATTGCTCTGCACGCAGTACAGGGGAATCGGGCCTCATCTCGCATCGAGGGGGAAGTCTCATGGTTTTTCTCGAGTTGCGGCGGGAACCTGGGGTATATTCTCGAGTTACGACGGGGATGGCCCTTCCACCCACGTGTTTGTTCAGCCACGTCAGGACTCCTGCCTAGTTGCGAGGGACAACTCGGGATTCTCCTCGAGGCTTGGCAGGGTAATTGGAACGCCTCTCCAGCTGAGGCGGTAGACCAAGGGTACCTTTCCACGTGCCACAAGAATCCTGGGACTCCTATCAAGTTTCACGAAGAGTCAGGCATCGTCTCCTTTGGAGGCACTGATCTCCGCGTACCTCTGGAGTTTTCAAAGGATGTGAGGCCTCCGGTCGCGATGAGGTGGGTAACTAGGTCTTTCTCTGTGGTCTCCACAGGGGATTCAGACATCCTTTCTTCTTGGGAGATGCAAGACGAGCCTGCATTCAAGTCACTGCAGGGATATCCGGCCTTATTTCGAGTCAGGGCATCGCGGTGTCCATTCCACTTGAGGCCGCAAACTCAGGATCCCTCTCACATACCTAGAGCTGAGAGAAGCCTCCTCTTGAGGTGCTTGTGGTAAGGTGGTATTCCTCCGGAGTCGAAGCCTGGTACTAACCTCTCATCTCGTGTTGATTCTTGGTCCACGGAGCTCTTTCGTGTTGCTACAGTGACCTCAGGATCCCTCTAGCCTTGAAACAGTGTTCTTAGGGTTTCTCTGGAGTGCCATCAAGGAAATCAAGGCTCCTTTCATGTGTGATGTGCAACACGGAATTGCTCTGCACGCAGTGCAGGGGTATCGGGCCTCATCTCGCGGCGAGGGGGAAGTCTCATGGTTTCTCTCGAGTTGCGGTGGGAACCTGGGGTATATTCTCGAGTTACGACGGGGATGACCCTTCCACACACGTGTTTCTTCAGCGACGTCTGGACTCCTGCCTAGTTGCGAGGGACAACTCGGGATTCTCCTCGAGGCTTTGCAGGGCAATTGGGACGCCTCTCCAGCTGAGACGGGAGACCAAGGGTCCCTTTCCACGTGCCACAGGAATCCTGGGACTCCTATCAAGTTTCACGAGGAGTCAGGCATTGTCTCCTTTGGAGGCACTGATCTCCGCATACCTCTGGAGTTTTCAAAGGATTTGAGGCCTCCTGTCGCTATGAGGTGGGGAACTCGGTCTTTCTCTGTGGTCTCCACAGGGGATTCAGACACCCTTTCGTCTTGGGAGATGCAAGACGAGCCTGCATTCCAGTCACTGCAGGGATATCCGGCCTTATTTCGAGTCAGGGCATCGCGGTGTCCATTCCACTTGAGGCCGCAAACTCAGGGTCCCTCTCACATACCTAGAGATGAGAGAAGCCTCCTCTTGAGGTGCTTGTGGTAAGGTGGTATTCCTCTGGAGTCGAAGCCAGGGACAAACCTCTCATCTCGAGTTGATTTTTGGTCCATGGAGCTCTTTCGTGTTGTTACAGTGACCTCAGGATCCCTCTAGCCTTGAAACAGTGTTCTTGGGGATTCTCTGGAGTGCCATCAAGGAAATCAAGGCTCCTTTCATGTGTGATGTGCAACACAGAATTGCTCTGCACGCAGTGCAGGGGAATCGGGCCTCATCTCGTGGCGAGGGGGAAGTCTCATGATTTTTCTCGAGTTGCGGCGGGAACCTGGGGTATATTCTCGAGTTACGACGGGGATGGCCCTTCCACACACGTGTTTGTTCAACCACGTCAGGACTCTTGCCTAGTTGCGAGACACAACTCGGGATTCTCCTCGAGGCTTGGCAAGGCAATTGGGACGCCTCTCCAGCTGAGGCGGGAGACCAAGTGTCCCTTTCCACGTGCCACAGGAATCCTGGGACTCCTATCAAGTTTCACGAGGAGTCAGGCATCGTCTCCTTTGGAGGCACTGATCTCCGCGTACCTCTGGAGTTTTCAAAGGATGTGAGGCCTCCGGTCGAGATGAGGTGGGGAATTAGGTGTTTCTCTGTGGTCTCCACAGGGGATTCAGACATCCTTTCTTCCTGGGAGATGCAAGACGAGCCTGCATTCAAGTCACTGCAGGGATATCCGGCCTTATTTCGAGTCAGGGCATCGCGGTGTCCTTTCCCCTTGAGGCCGCAAACTCAGGATCCCTCTCACATACCTAGAGCTGAGAGAAGCCTCCTCTTCAGTTGCTTGTGGTAAGGTGGTATTCCTCAGGAGTCGAAACCAGGGACTAACCTCTCATCTCGAGTTGATTCTTGGTCCACGGAGCTCTTTCGTGTTGCTACAGTGACCTCAGGATCCCTCTAGCCTTGAAACAGTGTTCTTGGGTTTTCTCTGGAGTGCCATCAAGGAAATCAAGGCTCCTTTCATGTGTGATGTGCAACACGGAATTGCTCTGCACGCAGTGCAGGGGAATCGGGCCTCATCTCGCGGCGAGGGGGAAGTCTCATGGTTTTTCTCGAGTTGCGGCGGGAACCTGGGGTATATTCTCGAGTTACGACGGGGATGGCCCTTCCACCCACGTGTTTCTTCAGCGACGTCAGGACTCCTGCCTAGTTGCGAGGGACAACTCGGGATTCTCCTCGAGGCTTTGCAGGGCAATTGGGACGCCTCTCCAGCTGAGACGGGAGACCAAGGGTCCCTTTCCACGTGCCACAGGAATCCTGGGTCTCCTATGAAGTTTCACGAGGAGTCAGGCATCGTCTCCTTTGGAGGCACTGATCTCCGCATACCTCTGGAGTTTTCAAAGGATTTGAGGCCTCCTGTCGCGATGAGGTGGGGAACTACGTCTTTCTCTGTGGTCTCCACAGGGGATTCAGACACCCTTTCGTCTTGGGAGATGCAAGACGAGCCTGCATTCCAGTCACTGCAGGGATATCCGGCCTTATTTCGAGTCAGAGCATCACGGTGTCCATTCCACTTGAGGCCGCAAACTCAGGGTCCCTCTCACATACCTAGAGCTGAGAGAAGCCTCCTCTTGAGGTGCTTGTGGTAAGGTGGTATTCCTCTGGAGTCGAAGCCAGGGTCTAACCTCTCATCTCGAGTTGATTTTTGGTCCACAGAGTTCTTTCGTGTTGATACAGTGACCTCAGGATCCCTCTATCCTTGAAACAGTGTTCTTGGGGTTTCTCTGGAGTGCCATCAAGGAAATCAAGGCTCCTTTCATGTGTGATGTGCAACACAGAATAGCTCTGCACGCAGTGCAGGGGAATCGGGCCTCATCTCGCGGCGAGGGGGAAGTCTCATGGTTTTTCTCGAGTTGCGGCGGGAACCTGGGGTATATTCTCGAGTTACGACGGGGATGGCCCTTCCACACACGTGTTTGTTCAGCCACGTCAGGACTCTTGCCTAGTTGCGAGACACAACTCGGGATACTCCTCGAGGCTTGGCAAGGCAATTGGGACGCCTCTCCAGCTGAGGCGGGAGACCAAGGGTCCCTTTCCACGTGCCACAAGAATCCTGGGACTCCTATCAAGTTTCACGAGGAGTCAGGCATCGTCTCCTTTGGAGGCACTGATCTCCGCGTACCTCTGGAGTTTTCAAAGGATGTGAGGCCTCCGGTCGCGATGAGGTGGGGAACTTGGTCTTTCTCTGTGGTCTCCACAGGGGATTCAGACATCCTTTCATCTTGGGAGATGCAAGACGAGCCTGCATTCAAGTCACTGCAGGGATATCCAGCCTTATTTCGCGCCCGGGCATCGCGGTGTCCATTCCACTTGAGGCCGCAAACTCAGGGTCCCTCTCACATACCTAGAGCTGAGAGAAGCCTCCTCTTGAGGTGCTTGTGGTAAGGTGGTATTCCTCTGGAGTCGAAGCCAGGGACTAACCTCTCATCTCGAATTGATTTTTGGCCCACGGAGCTCTTTCGTGTTGCTACAGGGACCTCAGGATCCCTCTAGCCTTGAAACAGTGTTCTTGGGGTTTCTCTGGAGTGCCATCAAGGAAATCAAGGCTCCTTTCTTGTGTGATGTGCAACACGGAATTGCTCTGCACGCAGTGCAGGGGAATCGGGCCTCATCTCGCGGCGAGGGGGAAGTCTCATGGTTTTTCTCGAGTTGCGGCGGGAACCTGGGGTATATTCTCGAGTTACGACGGGTATGGCCCTTCCACCCACGTGTGTGTTCAGCCACGTCAGGACTCCTGCCTAGGTGCGAGGGACAACTCGGGATTCTCCTCGAGGCTTGGCAAGGCAATTGGGACGCCTCTCCAGCTGAGGCGGGAGACCAAGGGTCCCTTTCCACGTGCCGCAGGAATCCTGGGACTCCTATCAAGTTTCACGAGGAGTCAGGCATCGTCTCCTTTGGAGGCACTGATCTCCGCGTACCTCTGGAGTTTTCAAAAGATGTGAGGCCTCCGGTCGCGATGAGGTGGGGAACTAGGTCTTTCTCTGTGGTCTCCACAGGGGATTCAGACATCCTTTCATCTTGGGAGATGCAAGACGAGCCTGCATTCAAGTCACTGCAGGGATATCCAGCCTTATTTCGCGTCAGGGTATCGCGGTGTCCATTCCACTTGAGGCCGCAAACTCAGGGTCCCTCTCACATACCTAGAGCTGAGAGAAGCCTCCTCTTGAGGTGCTTGTGGTAAGGTGGTATTCCTCTGGAGTCGAAGCCAGGGACTAACCTCTCATCTCGAGTTGATTTTTGGCCCACGGAGCTCTTTCGTGTTGCTACAGTGACCTCAGGATCCCTCTAGCCTTGAAACAGTGTTCTTGGGGTTTCTCTGGAGTGCCATCAAGGAAATCAAGGCTCCTTTCATGTGTGATGTGCAACACGGAATTGCTCTGCACGCAGTGCAGGGGAATCGGGCCTCATCTCGCGGCGAGGGGGAAGTCTCATGGTTTTTCTCGAGTTGCGGCGGGAACCTGGGGTATATTCTCGAGTTACGACGGGGATGGCCCTTCCACCCACGTGTTTCTTCAGCGACGTCAGGACTCCTGCCTAGTTGCGAGGGACAACTCGGGATTCTCCTCGAGGCTTGGCAGGGCATTTGGGACGCCTCTCCAGCTGAGGCGGGAGACCAAGTGTCCCTTTCCACGTGCCACAGGAATCCAGGGACTCCTATCAAGTTTCACGAGGAGTCAGGCATCGTCTCCTTTGGAGGCACTGATCTCCGCGTAGCTCTGGAGTTTTCAAAGGATGTGAGGCCTCCGGTCGCGATGAGGTGGGGAACTAGGTCTTTCTCTGTGGTCTCCACAGGGGATTCAGACATCCTTTCGTCTTGGGAGATGCAAGACGAGCCTTCATTCCAGGCACTGCAGGGATATCCGGCCTTATTTCGAGTCAGGGCATCGCGGTGTCCATTCCACTTGAGGCCGCAAACTCAGGGTCCCTCTCACATACCTAGAGCTGAGAGAAGCCTCCTCTTGAGGTGCTTGTGGTAAGGTGGTATTCCTCTGGAGACGAATCCAGGGACTAACCTCTCTTTTCGAGTTGATTTTTGGTCCACAGAGTTCTTTCGTGTTGCTACAGTGACCTCAGGATCCCTCTATCCTTGAAACAGTGTTCTTGGGGTTTCTCTGGAGTGCCATCAAGGAAATCAAGGCTCCTTTCATGTGTGATGTGCAAGACGGAATTGCTCTGCACGCAGTACAGGGGAATCGGGCCTCATCTCGCGGCGAGGGGGAAGTCTCATGCTTTTTCTCGAGTTGCGGCGGGAACCTGGGGTATATTCTCGAGTTACGACGGGGATGGCCCTTCCACACACGTGTGTGTTCAGCCACGTCAGGACTCTTGCCTAGTTGCGAGACACAACTCGGGATTCTCCTCGAGGCTTGGCAAGGCAATTGAGACGCCTCTCCAGCAGAGGCGGGAGACCAAGGGTCCCTTTCCACGTGCCACAGGAATCCTGGGACTCCTATCAAGTTTCACGAGGAGTCAGGCATCGTCTCCTTTGGAGGCACTGATCTCCGCGTACCTCTGGAGTTTTCAAAGGATGTGAGGCCTCCGGTCGCGATGAGGTGGGGAACTAAGTCTTTCTCTGTGGTCTCCACAGGGGATTCAGACATCCTTTCATCTTGGGAGATGCAAGAAGAGCCTGCATTCAAGTCACTGCAGGGATATCCAGCCTTATTTCGCGTCAGGGCATCGCGGTGTCCATTCCACTTGAGGCCGCAAACTCAGGGTCCCTCTCACATACATAGAGCTGAGAGAAGCCTCCTCTTGAGGTGCTTGTGGTAAGGTGGTATTCCTCAGGAGTCGAAGCCAGGGACTAACCTCTCATCTCGAGTTAATTTTTGGCCCACGGAGCTCTTTCGTGTTGCTACAGTGACCTCAGGATCCCTCTAGCCTTGAAACAGTGTTCTTGGGGTTTCTCTGGAGTGCCATCAAGGAAATCAAGGCTCCTTTCATGTGTGATGTGCAACACGGAATTGCTCTGCACGCAGTGCAGGGGAATCGGGCCCCATCTCGCGGCGAGGGGGAAGTCTCATGGTTTTTCTCGAGTTGCGGCGGGAACCTGGGGTATATTCTCGAGTTACGACGGGGATGGCCCTTCCACACACGTGTTTGTTCAGCCACGTCAGGACTCTTGCCTAGTTGCGAGACACAACTCGGGATTCTCCTCGAGGCTTGGCAGGGCAATTGGAACGCCTCTCCAGCTGAGGCGGGAGACCAAGGGTCCCTTTCCACGTGCCACAGGAATCCTGGGACTCCTATCAAGTTTCACGAGGAGTCAGGCATCGTCTCCTTTGGAGGCACTGATCTCCGCGTACCTCTGGAGTTTTCAAAGGATGTGAGGCCTCCGGTCGCGATGAGGTGGGGAACTAGGTCTTTCTCTGTGGTCTCCACAGGGGATTCAGACATCCTTTCATCTTGGGAGATGCAAGACGAGCCTGCATTCAAGTCACTGCAGCGATATCCAGCCTTATTTCGCGTCAGGGCATCGCGGTGTCCATTCCACTTGAGGCCGCAAACTCAGGGTCCCTCTCACATACCTAGAGCTGAGTGTAGCCTCCTCTTGAGGTGCTTGTGGTAAGGTGGTGTTCCTCTGGAGTCGAAGCCAGGGACTAACCTCTCATCTCGAGTTGATTTTTGGCCCACGGAGCTCTTTCGTGTTGCTACAGTGACCTCAGGATCCCTCTAGCCTTGAAACAGTGTTCTTGGGGTTTCTCTGGAGTGCCATCAAGGAAATCAAGCCTCCTTTCATGTGTGATGTGCACCACGGAATTGCTCTGCACGCAGTGCAGGGGAATCGGGCCTCATCTCGCGGCGAGGGGGAAGTCTCATGGTTTTTCTCGAGTTGCGGCGGGAACCTGGGGTATATTCTCGAGTTACGACGGGGATGGCCCTTCCACCCACGTGTTTCTTCAGCGACGTCAGGACTCCTGCCTAGTTACGAGGGACAACTCTGGATTCTCCTCGAGTCTTGGCAGGGCAATTGGGACGCCTCTCCAGCTGAGGCGGGAGACCAAGTGTCCGTTTCCAAGTGCCACAGGAATCCTGGGACTCCTATCAAGTTTCACGAGGAGTCAGGCATCATCTCCTTTGGAGGCACTGATCTCCGCGTACCTCTGGAGTTTTCAAAGGATGTGAGGCTATCGGTCGCGATGAGGTGGGGAACTAAGTCTTTCTCTGTGCTTTCGACAGGGGATTCAGACATCCTTTCGTCCTGGGAGATGCAAGACGAGCCTGCATTGAAGTCACTGCAGGGATATCCGGCCTTATTTCGAGTCAGGGCATCGCGGTGTCCATTCCACTTGAGGCCGCAAACTCAGGGTCCCTCTCACATACCTAGAGCTGAGAGAAGCCTCCTCTTGAGGTGCTTGTGGTAAGGTGGTATTCCTCTGGAGACGAATCCAGGGACTAACCTCTCTTTTCGAGTTGATTTTTGGTCCACAGAGTTCTTTCGTGTTGCTACAGTGACCTCAGGATCCCTCTATCCTTGAAACAGTGTTCTTGGGGTTTCTCTGGAGTGCCATCAAGGAAATCAAGGCTCCTTTCATGTGTGATGTGCAAGACGGAATTGCTCTGCACGCAGTACAGGGGAATCGGGCCTCATCTCGCGGCGAGGGGGAAGTCTCATGGTTTTTCTCGAGTTGCGGCGGGAACCTGGGGTATATTCTCGAGTTACGACGGGGATGGCCCTTCCACCCACGTGTTTGTTCAGCCACGTCAGGACTCCTGCCTAGTTGCGAGGGACAACTCGGGATTCTCCTCGAGGCTTGGCAGGGTAATTGGAACGCCTCTCCAGCTGAGGCGGTAGACCAAGGGTACCTTTCCACGTGCCACAAGAATCCTGGGACTCCTATCAAGTTTCACGAGGAGTCAGGCATCGTCTCCTTTGGAGGCACTGATCTCCGCGTACCTCTGGAGTTTTCAAAGGATGTGAGGCCTCCGGTCGCGATGAGGTGGGTAACTAGGTCTTTCTCTGTGGTCTCCACAGGGGATTCAGACATCCTTTCTTCTTGGGAGATGCAAGACGAGCCTGCATTCAAGTCACTGCAGGGATATCCGGCCTTATTTCGAGTCAGGGCATCGCGGTGTCCATTCCACTTGAGGCCGCAAACTCAGGATCCCTCTCACATACCTAGAGCTGAGAGAAGCCTCCTCTTGAGGTGCTTGTGGTAAGGTGGTATTCCTCCGGAGTCGAAGCCTGGTACTAACCTCTCATCTCGTGTTGATTCTTGGTCCACGGAGCTCTTTCGTGTTGCTACAGTGACCTCAGGATCCCTCTAGCCTTGAAACAGTGTTCTTAGGGTTTCTCTGGAGTGCCATCAAGGAAATCAAGGCTCCTTTCATGTGTGATGTGCAACACGGAATTGCTCTGCACGCAGTGCAGGGGTATCGGGCCTCATCTCGCGGCGAGGGGGAAGTCTCATGGTTTCTCTCGAGTTGCGGTGGGAACCTGGGGTATATTCTCGAGTTACGACGGGGATGACCCTTCCACACACGTGTTTCTCCAGCGACGTCTGGACTCCTGCCTAGTTGCGAGGGACAACTCGGGATTCTACTCGAGGCTTTGCAGGGCAATTGGGACGCCTCTCCAGCTGAGACGGGAGACCAAGGGTCCCTTTCCACGTGCCACAGGAATCCTGGGACTCCTATCAAGTTTCACGAGGAGTCAGGCATTGTCTCCTTTGGAGGCACTGATCTCCGCATACCTCTGGAGTTTTCAAAGGATTTGAGGCCTCCTGTCGCTATGAGGTGGGGAACTCGGTCTTTCTCTGTGGTCTCCACAGGGGATTCAGACACCCTTTCGTCTTGGGAGATGCAAGACGAGCCTGCATTCCAGTCACTGCAGGGATATCCGGCCTTATTTCGAGTCAGGGCATCGCGGTGTCCATTCCACTTGAGGCCGCAAACTCAGGGTCCCTCTCACATACCTAGAGATGAGAGAAGCCTCCTCTTGAGGTGCTTGTGGTAAGGTGGTATTCCTCTGGAGTCGAATTCAGGGACAAACCTCTCATCTCGAGTTGATTTTTGGTCCATGGAGCTCTTTCGTGTTGTTACAGTGACCTCAGGATCCCTCTAGCCTTGAAACAGTGTTCTTGGGGATTCTCTGGAGTGCCATCAAGGAAATCAAGGCTCCTTTCATGTGTGATGTGCAACACAGAATTGCTCTGCACGCAGTGCAGGGGAATCGGGCCTCATCTCGTGGCGAGGGGGAAGTCTCATGATTTTTCTCGAGTTGCGGCGGGAACCTGGGGTATATTCTCGAGTTACGACGGGGGATGGCCCTTCCACACACGTGTTTGTTCAACCACGTCAGGACTCTTGCCTAGTTGCGAGACACAACTCGGGATTCTCCTCGAGGCTTGGCAAGGCAATTGGGACGCCTCTCCAGCTGAGGCGGGAGACCAAGTGTCCCTTTCCACGTGCCACAGGAATCCTGGGACTCCTATCAAGTTTCACGAGGAGTCAGGCATCGTCTCCTTTGGAGGCACTGATCTCCGCGTACCTCTGGAGTTTTCAAAGGATGTGAGGCCTCCGGTCGAGATGAGGTGGGGAATTAGGTGTTTCTCTGTGGTCTCCACAGGGGATTCAGACATCCTTTCTTCTTGGGAGATGCAAGACGAGCCTCCATTCAAGTCACTGCAGGGATATCCGGCCTTATTTCGAGTCAGGGCATCGCGGTGTCCTTTCCCCTTGAGGCCGCAAACTCAGGATCCCTCTCACATACCTAGAGCTGAGAGAAGCCTCCTCTTCAGTTGCTTGTGGTAAGGTGGTATTCCTCAGGAGTCGAAACCAGGGACTAACCTCTCATCTCGAGTTGATTCTTGGTCCACGGAGCTCTTTCGTGTTGCTACAGTGACCTCAGGATCCCTCTAGCCTTGAAACAGTGTTCTTGGGGTTTCTCTGGAGTGCCATCAAGGAAATCAAGGCTCCTTTCATGTGTGATGTGCAAGACGGAATTGCTCTGCATGAAAGAAAGGGGAATCGGGCCTCATCTCGCATCGAGGGGGAAGTCTCATGGTTTTTCTCGAGTTGCGGCGGGAACCTGGGGTATATTCTCGAGTTACGACGGGGATGGCCCTTCCACACACGTGTTGGTTCAGCCACGTCAGGACTCTTGCCTAGTTGCGAGACACAACTCGGGATTCTCCTCGAGGCTTGGCAAGGCAATTGGGACGCCTCTCCAGCTGAGGCGGGAGACCAAGTGTCCCTTTCCAAGTGCCACAGGAATCCTGGGACTCCTATCAAGTTTCACGAGGAGTCAGGCATCGTCTCCTTTGGAGGCACTGATCTCCGCGTACCTCTGGAGTTTTCAAAGGATGTGAGGCTATCGGTCGCGATGAGGTGGGGAACTAAGTCTTTCTCTGTGCTTTCCACAGGGGATTCAGACATCCTTTCGTCCTGGGAGATGCATGACGAGCCTGCATTGAAGTCACTGCAGGGATATCCGGCCTTATTTCGAATCAGGGCATCGCGGTGTCCATTCCACTTGAGGCCGCAAACTCAGGGTCCCTCTCACATACCTAGAGCTGAGAGAAGCCTCCTCTTGAGGTGCTTGTGGTAAGGTGGTATTCCTCTGGAGACGAATCCAGGGACTAACCTCTCTTTTCGAGTTGATTTGTGGTCCACAGAGTTCTTTCGTGTTGCTACAGTGACCTCAGGATCCCTCTAGCCTTGAAACAGTGTTCTTGGGGTTTCTCTGGAGTGCCATCAAGGAAATCAAGGCTCCTTTCATGTGTGATGTGCAAGACGGAATTGCTCTGCACGCAGTACAGGGGAATCGGGCCTCATCTCGCGGCGAGGGGGAAGTCTCATGGTTTTTCTCGAGTTGCGGCGGGAACCTGGGGTATATTCTCGAGTTACGACGGGGATGGCCCTTCCACCCACGTGTTTGTTCAGCCACGTCAGGACTCCTGCCTAGTTGCGAGGGACAACTCGGGATTCTCCTCGAGGCTTGGCAGGGCAATTGGAACGCCTCTCCAGCTGAGGCGGGAGACCAAGGGTCCCTTTCCACGTGCCACAAGAATCCTGGGACTCCTATCAAGTTTCACGAGGAGTCAGGCATCGTCTCCTTTGGAGGCACTGATCTCCGCGTACCTCTGGAGTTTTCAAAGGATGTGAGGCCTCCGGTCGCGATGAGGTGGGGAACTAGGTCTTTCTCTGTGGTCTCCACAGGGGATTCAGACATCCTTTCATCTTGGGAGATGCAAGACGAGCCTGCATTCAAGTCACTGCAGGGATATCCAGCCTTATTTCGCGTCCGGGCATCGCGGTGTCCATTCCACTTGAGGCCGCAAACTCAGGGTCCCTCTCACATACCTAGAGCTGAGAGAAGCTTCCTCTTGAGATGCTTGTGGTAAGGTGGTATTCCTCTGGAGTCGAAGCCAGGGACTAACCTCTCATCTCGAGTTGATTTTTGGCCCACAGAGCTCTTTCGTGTTGCTACAGTGACCTCAGGATCCCTCTAGCCTTGAAACAGTGTTCTTGGGGTTTCTCTGGAGTGCCATCAAGGAAATCAAGGCTCCTTTCATGGGTGATGTGCAACACGGAATTGCTCTGCACGCAGTGCAGGGGAATCGGGCCTCATCTCGCGGCGAGGGGGAAGTCTCATGGTTTTTCTCGAGTTGCGGCGGGAACCTGGGGTATATTCTCGAGTTACGACGGGGATGGCCCTTCCACCCACGTGTTTCTTCAGCGACGTCAGGACTCCTGCCTAGTTGCGAGGGACAACTCGGGATTCTCCTCGAGGCTTGGCAGGGCAATTGGGACGCCTCTCCAGCTGAGACGGGAGACCAAGGGTCCCTTTCCACGTGCCACAGGAATCCTGGGTCTCCTATCAAGTTTCACGAGGAGTCAGGCATCATCTCCTTTGGAGGCACTGATCTCCGCATACCTCTGGAGTTTTCAAAGGATGTGAGGCATCCGGTCGCGATGAGGTGGGGAACTAGGTCTTTCTCTGTCGTCTCCACAGGGGATTCAGACATCCTTTCGTCTTGGGAGATGCAAGACGAGCCTGCATTCCAGGCACTGCAGGGATATCCGGCCTTATTTCGAGTCAGGGCATCGCGGTGTCCATTCCACTTGAGGCCGCAAACTCAGGGTCCCTCTCACATACCTAGAGCTGAGAGAAGCCTCCTCTTGAGGTGCTTGTGGTAAGGTGGTATTCCTCTGGAGACGAATCCAGGGACTAACCTCTCTTTTCGAGTTGATTTTTGGTCCACAGAGTTCTTTCGTGTTGCTACAGTGACCTCAGGATCCCTCTATCCTTGAAACAGTGTTCTTGGGGTTTCTCTGGAGTGCCATCAAGGAAATCAAGGCTCCTTTCATGTGTGATGTGCAAGACGGAATTGCTCTGCACGCAGTACAAGGGAATCGGGCCTCATCTCGCATCGAGGGGGAAGTCTCATGGTTTTTCTCGAGTTGCGGCGGGAACCTGGGGTATATTCTCGAGTTACGACGGGGATGGCCCTTCCACACACGTGTGTGTTCAGCCACGTCGGGACTCTTGCCTAGTTGCGAGACACAACTCGGGATTCTCCTCGAGGCTTGGCAAGGCAATTGAGACGTCTCTCCAGCTGAGGCGGGAGACCAAGGGTCCCTTTCCACGTGCCACAGGAATCCTGGGACTCCTATCAAGTTTCACGAGGAGTCAGGCATCGTCTCCTTTGGAGGCACTGATCTCCGCGTACCTCTGGAGTTTTCAAAGGATGTGAGGCCTCCGGTCGCGATGAGGTGGGGAACTAGGTCTTTCTCTGTGGTCTCCACAGGGGATTCAGACACCCTTTCTTCTTGGCAGATGAAAGACGAGCCTGCATTCAAGTCAATGCAGGGATATCCAGCCTTATTTCGCGTCAGGGCATCGCGGTGTACATTCCACTTGAGGCCGCAAACTCAGGGTCCCTCTCACATACCTAGAGCTGAGAGAAGCCTCCTCTTGAGGTGCTTGTGGTAAGGTGGTATTCCTCTGGAGTCGAAGCCAGGGACTAACCTCTCATCTCGAGTTGATTTTTGGCCCACGGAGCTCTTTCGTGTTGCTACAGTGACCTCAGGATCCCTCTAGCCTTGAAACAGTGTTCTTGGGGTTTCTCTGGAGTGCCATCAAGGAAATCAAGGCTCCTTTCTTGTGTGATGTGCAACACGGAATTGCTCTGCACGCAGTGCAGGGGAATCGGGCCTCATCTCGCGGCGAGGGGGAAGTCTCATGGTTTTTCTCGAGTTGCGGCGGGAACCTGGGGTATATTCTCGAGTTACGACGGGGATGGCCCTTCCACCCACGTGTTTCTTCAGCGACGTCAGGACTCCTGCCTAGTTGCGAGGGACAACTCGGGATTCTCCTCGAGGCTTGGCAGGGCATTTGGTACGCCTCTCCAGCTGAGGCGGGAGACCAAGTGTCCCTTTCCAAGTGCCACAGGAATCCTGGGACTCCTATCAAGTTTCACGAGGAGTCAGGCATCGTCTCCTTTGGAGGCACTGATCTCCGCGTACCTCTGGAGTTTTCAAAGGATGTGAGGCTATCGGTCGCGATGAGGTGGGGAACTAAGTCTTTCTCTGTGCTTTCCACAGGGGATTCAGACATCCTTTCGTCCTGGGAGATGCAAGACGAGCCTGCATTGAAGTCACTGCAGGGATATCCGGCCTTATTTCGAGTCAGGGCATCGCGGTGTCCATTCCACTTGAGGCCGCAAACTCAGGGTCCCTCTCACATACCTAGAGCTGAGAGAAGCCTCCTCTTGAGGTGCTTGTGGTAAGGTGGTATTCCTCTGGAGTCGAAGCCAGGGACTAACCTCTCATCTCGAGTTGATTTTTGGCCCACGGAGCTCTTTCGTGTTCCTACAGTGACCTCAGGATCCCTCTATCCTTGAAACAGTGTTCTTGGGGTTTCTCTGGAGTGCCATGAAGGAAATCAAGGCTCCTTTCATGTGTGATGTGCAAGACGGAATTGCTCTGCACACAGTGCAGGGGAATCGGGCCTCATCTCGCGGCGAGGGGGAAGTCTCATGGTTTTTCTCGAGTTGCGGCGGGAACCTGGGGTATATTCTCGAGTTACGACGGGGATGGCCCTTCCACCCACGTGTTTCTTCAGCGACGTCAGGACTCCTGCCTAGTTGCGAGGGACAACTCGGGATTCTCCTCGAGGCTTGGCAGGGCAATTGGGACGCCTCTCCAGCTGAGACGCGAGACCAAGTGTCCCTTTCCACGTGCCACAGAATCCTGGGTCTCCTATCAAGTTTCACGAGGAGTCAGGCATCGTCTCCTTTGGAGGCACTGATCTCCGCGTACCTCTGGAGTTTTCAAAGGATGTGAGGCCTCCGGTCGCGATGAGGTGGGGAACTAGGTCTTTCTCTCTGGTCTCCACAGGGGATTCAGACATCCTTTCGTCCTGGGAGATGCATGACGAGCCTGCATTGAAGTCACTGCAGGGATATCCGGCCTTATTTCGAGTCAGGGCATCGCGGTGTCCATTCCACTTGAGGCCGCAAACTCAGGGTCCCTCTCACATACCTAGAGCTGAGAGAAGCCTCCTCTTGAGGTGCTTGTGGTAAGGTGGTATTCCTCTGGAGACGAATCCAGGGACTAACCTCTCTTTTCGAGTTGATTTTTGGTCCACAGAGTTCTTTCGTGTTGCTACAGTGACCTCAGGATCCTTCTAGCCTTGAAACAGTGTTCTTGGCGTTTCTCTGGAGTGCCATCAAGGAAATCAAGGCTCTTTCATGTGTGATGTGCAGGACGGAATTGCTCTGCACTCAGTACAGGGGAATCGGGCCTCATCTCGCATCGAGGGGGAAGTCTCATGGTTTTTCTCGAGTTGCGGCGGGAACCTGGGGTATATTCTCGAGTTACGACGGGGATGGCCCTTCCACCCACGTGTTTCTTCAGCGACTTCAGGACTCCTGCCTAGTTGCGAGGGACAACTCTGGATTCTCCTCGAGGCTTGGCAGGGCAATTGGGACGCCTCTCCAGCTGAGGCGGGAGACCAAGTGTCCCTTTCCAAGTGCCACAGGAATCCTGGGTCTCCTATCAAGTTTCACGAGGAGTCAGGCATCGTCTCCTTTGGAGGCACTGATCTCCGTGTACCTCTGGAGTTTTCAAAGGATGTGAGGCCTCCGGTCGCGATGAGGTGGGGAACTAGGTCTTTCTCTGTGGTCTCCACAGGGGATTCAGACATCCTTTCGTCCTGGGAGATGCAAGACGAGCCTGCATTGAAGTCACTGCAGGGATATCCGGCCTTATTTCGAGTCAGGGCATCGCGGTGTCCATTCCACTTGAGGCCGCAAACTCAGGGTCCCTCTCACATACCTAGAGCTGAGAGAAGCCTCCTCTTGAGGTGCTTGTGGTAAGGTGGTATTCCTCTGGAGACGAATCCAGGGACTAACCTCTCTTTTCGAGTTGATTTTCGGTCCACAGAGTTCTTTCGTGTTGCTACTGTGACCTCAGGATCCCTCTATCCTTGAAACAGTGTTCTTGGGGTTTCTCTGGAGTGCCATCAAGGAAATCAAGGCTCCTTTCATGTGTGATGTGCAAGACGGAATTGCTCTGCACGCAGTACAGGGGAATCGGGCCTCATCTCGCATCGAGGGGGAAGTCTCATGGTTTTTCTCGAGTTGCGGCGGGAACCTGGGGTATATTCTCGAGTTACGACGGGGATGGCCCTTCCACCCACGTGTGTGTTCAGCCACGTCAGGACTCTTGCCTAGGTGCGAGACACAACTCGGGATTCTCCTCGAGGCTTGGCAAGGCAATTGGGACGCCTCTCCAGCTGAGGCGGGAGACCAAGGGTCCCTTTCCACGTGCCGCAGGAATCCTGGGACTCCTATCAAGTTTCACGAGGAGTCAGGCATCGTCTCCTTTGGAGGCACTGATCTCCGCGTACCTCTGGAGTTTTCAAAGGATGTGAGGACTCCGATCGCGATGAGGTGGGGAACTAGTTCTTTCTCTGTGGTCTCCACAGGGGATTCAGACATCCTTTCATCTTGGGAGATGAAAGACGAGCCTGCATTCAATTCACTGCAGGGATATCCAGCCTTATTTCACGTCAGGGCATCGCGGTGTCCATTCCACTTGAGGCCGCAAACTCAGGGTCCCTCTCACATACCTAGAGCTGAGAGAAGCCTCCTCTTGAGGTGCTTGTGGTAAGGTGGTATTCCTCTGGAGTCGAAGCCAGGGACTAACCTCTCATCTCGAGTTGATTTTTGGCCCACGGAGCTCTTTCGTGTTGCTACAGTGACCTCAGGATCCCTCTAGCCTTGAAACAGTGTTCTTGGGGTTTCTCTGGAGTGCCATCAAGGAAATCAAGGCTCCTTTCATGTGTGATGTGCAACACGGAATTGCTCTGCACGCAGTGCAGGGGAATCGGGCCTCATCTCGCATCGAGGGGGAAGTCTCATGGTTTTTCTCGAGTTGCGGCGGGAACCTGGGGTATATTCTCGAGTTACGACAGGGATGGCCCTTCCACACACGTGTTTCTTCAGCGACGTCAGGACTCCTGCCTAGTTGCGAGGGACAACTCTGGATTCTCCTCGAGGCTTGGCAGGGCATTTGGGACGCCTCTCCAGCTGAGGCGGGAGACCAAGTGTCCCTTTCCAAGTGCCACAGGAATCCTGGGACTCCTATCAAGTTTCACGAGGAGTCAGGCATCGTCTCCTTTGGAGGCACTGATCTCCGCGTACCTCTGGAGTTTTCAAAGGATGTGAGGCTATCGGTCGCGATGAGGTGGGGAACTAAGTCTTTCTCTGTGCTTTCCACAGGGGATTCAGACATCCTTTCGTCCTGGGAGATGCAAGACGAGCCTGCATTGAAGTCACTGCAGGGATATCCGGCCTTATTTCGAGTCAGGGCATCGCGGTGTCCATTCCACTTGAGGCCGCAAACTCAGGGTCCCTCTCACATACCTAGAGCTGAGAGAAGCCTCCTCTTGAGGTGCTTGTGGTAAGGTGGTATTCCTCTGGAGACGAATCCAGGGACTAACCTCTCTTTTCGAGTTGATTTTTGGTCCACAGAGTTCTTTCGTGTTGCTACAGTGACCTCAGGATGCCTCTATCCTTGAAACAGTGTTCTTGGGGTTTCTCTGGAGTGCCATCAAGGAAATCAAGGCTCCTTTCATGTGTGATGTGCAAGACGGAATTGCTCTGCACGCAAGAAAGGGGAATCGGGCCTCATCTCGCATCGAGGGGGAAGTCTCATGGTTTTTCTCGAGTTGCGGCGGGAACCTGGGGTATATTCTCGAGTTACGACGGGGATGGCCCTTCCACACACGTGTTTGTTCAGCCACGTCAGGACTCCTGCCTAGTTGCGAGACACAACTCGGGATTCTCCTCGAGGCTTTGCAGGGCAATTGGAACGCCTCTCCAGCTGAGGCTGGAGACCAAGGGTCCCTTTCCACGTGCCACAAGAATCCTGGGACTCCTATCAAGTTTCACGAGGAGTCTGGCATCGTCTCCTTTGGAGGCACTGATCTCCGCGTACCTCTGGAGTTTTCAAAGGATGTGAGGCCTCCGGTCGCGATGAGGTGGGGAACTAGGTGTTTCTCTGTGGTCTCCACAGGGGATTCAGACACCCTTTCTTCTTGGCAGATGCAAGACGAGCCTGCATTCAAGTCAATGCAGGGATATCCGGCCTTATTTCGAGTCAGGGCATCGCGGTGTCCATTCCACTTGAGGCCGCAAACTCAGGATCCCTCTCACATACCTAGAGCTGAGAGAAGCCTCCTCTTGAGGTGCTTGTGGTAAGGTGGTATTCCTCAGGAGTTGAAGCCAGGGACTAACCTCTCATCTCGTGTTGATTCTTGGTCCACGGAGCTCTTTCGTGTTGCAACAGTGACCTCAGGATCCCTCTAGCCTTGAAACAGTGTTCTTGGGGTTTCTCTGGAGTGCCATGAAGGAAATCAAGGCTCCTTTCATGTGTGATGTGCAACACGGAATTGCTCTGCACGCAGTGCAGGGGAATCGGGCCTCATCTCGCGGCGAGGGGGAAGTCTCTTGGTTTTTCTCGAGTTGCGGCGGGAACCTGGGGTATATTCTCGAGTTACGACGGGGATGGCCCTTCCACACACGTGTTTGTTCAGCCATGTCAGGACTCCTGCCTAGTTGCGAGGGACAACTCGCGATTCTCCTCGAGGCTTTGCAGGGCAATTGGGACGCCTCTCCAGCTGAGACGGGAGACCAAGGGTCCCTTTCCACGTGCCACAGGAATCCTGGGTCTCCTATCAAGTTTCACGAGGAGTCAGGCATCGTCTCCTTTGGAGGCACTGATCTCCCCATACCTCTGGAGTTTTCAAAGGATTTGAGGCCTGCTGTCGCGATGAGGTGGGGAACTACGTCTTTCTCTGTGGTCTCCACAGGGGATTCAGACACCCTTTCTTCTTGGGAGATGCAAGACGAGCCTGCATTCCAGTCACTGCAGGGATATCCGGCCTTATTTCGAGTCAGGGCATCGCGATGTCCATTCCACTTGAGGCCGCAAACTCAGGATCCCTCTCACATACCTAGAGCTGAGAGAAGCCTCCTCTTGAAGTGCTTGTGGTAAGGTGGTATTCCTCTGGAGTCGAAACCAGGGACTAACCTCTCATCTCGAGTTGATTTTGGTCCACGGAGCTCTTTCGTGTTGCTACAGTGACCTCAGGATCCCTCTAGCCTTGAAACAGTGTTCTTGGGGTTTCTCTGGAGTGCCATGAAGGAAATCAAGGCTCCTTTCATGTGTGATGTGCAACACAGAATTGCTCTGCACGCAGTGCAGGGGAATCGGGCCTCATCTCGCGGCGAGGGGGAAGTCTCATGGTTTTTCTCGAGTTGCGGCGGGAACCTGGGGTATATTCTCGAGTTACGACGGGGATGGCCCTTCCACACACGTGTTTGTTCAGCCACGTCAGGACTCTTGCCTAGTTGCGAGAAACAACTCGGGATTCTCCTCGAGGCTTGGCAGGGCAATTGGAACGCCTCTCCAGCTGAGGCGGGAGACCAAGGGTCCCTTTCCACGTTCCACAAGAATCCTGGGACTCCTATCAAGTTTCACGAGGAGTCAGGCATCGTCTCCTTTGGAGGCACTGATCTCCGCATACCTCTGGAGTTTTCAAAGGATGTGAGGCCTCCGGTCGCGATGAGGTGGGGAACTAGGTCTTTCTCTGTGGTCTCCACAGGGGATTCAGACATCCTTTCGTATTGGGAGATGAAAGACGAGCCTGCATTCCAGTCACTGCAGGAATGTCCGGCCTTATTTCGAGTCAGGGCATCGCGGTGTCCATTCCACTTGAGGCCGCAAACTCAGGGTCCCTCTCACATACCTAGAGCTGAAAGAAACCTCCTCTTGAGGTGCTTGTGGTAAGGTGGTATACCTCTGGAGTCGAAGCCAGGGACTAACCTCTCATCTCGAGTTGACTTTTGGTCCACGGAGGTCTTTCGTGTTGCTACAGTGACCTCAGGATCCCTCTAGCCTTGAAACAGTGTTCTTGGGGTTTCTCTGGAGTGCCATGAAGGAAATCAAGGCTCCTTTCATGTGTGATGTGCAACACAGAATTGCTCTGCACGCAGTGCAGGGGAATCGGGCCTCATCTCGCGGCGAGGGGGAAGTCTCATGGTTTTTCTCGAGTTGCGGCGGGAACCTGGGGTATATTCTCGAGTTACGACGGGGTGGCCCTTCCACCCACGTGTTTCTTCAGCGACGTCAGGACTCCTGCCTAGTTGCGAGGGACAACTCTGGATTCTCCTCGAGGCTTGGCAGGGCAATTGGAACGCCTCTCCAGCTGAGGCGGGAGACCAAGTGTCCCTTTCCAAGTGCCACAGGAATCCTGGGACTCCTATCAAGTTTCACGAGGAGTCAGGCATCGTCTCCTTTGGAGGCACTGATCTCCGCGTACCTCTGGAGTTTTCAAAGGATGTGAGGCTATCGGTCGCGATGAGGTGGGGAACTAAGTCTTTCTCTGTGCTTTCCACAGGGGATTCAGACATCCTTTCGTCCTGGGAGATGCATGACGAGCCGGCATTGAAGTCACTGCAGGGATATCCGGCCTTATTTCGAGTCAGGGCATCGCGGTGTCCATTCCACTTGAGGCCGCAAACTCAGGGTCCCTCTCACATACCTAGAGCTGAGAGAAGCCTCCTCTTGAGGTGCTTGTGGTAAGGTGGTATTCCTCTGGAGACGAATCCAGGGACTAACCTCTCTTTTCGAGTTGATTTTTGGTCCACAGAGTTCTTTCGTGTTGCTACAGTGACCTCAGGATCCTTCTAGCCTTGAAACAGTGTTCTTGGGGTTTCTCTGGAGTGCCATCAAGGAAATCAAGGCTCTTTCATGTGTGATGTGCAGGACGGAATTGCTCTGCACTCAGTACAGGGGAATCGGGCCTCATCTCGCATCGAGGGGGAAGTCTCATGGTTTTTCTCGAGTTGCGGCGGGAACCTGGGGTATATTCTCGAGTTACGACGGGGATGGCCCTTCCACCCACGTGTTTCTTCAGCGACTTCAGGACTCCTGCCTAGTTGCGAGGGACAACTCTGGATTCTCCTCGAGGCTTGGCAGGGCAATTGGGACGCCTCTCCAGCTGAGGCGGGAGACCAAGTGTCCCTTTCCAAGTGCCACAGGAATCCTGGGTCTCCTATCAAGTTTCACGAGGAGTCAGGCATCGTCTCCTTTGGAGGCACTGATCTCCGTGTACCTCTGGAGTTTTCAAAGGATGTGAGGCTATCGGTCGCGATGAGGTGGGGAACTAAGTCTTTCTCTGTGCTTTCCACAGGGGATTCAGACATCCTTTCGTCCTGGGAGATGCAAGACGAGCCTGCATTGAAGTCACTGCAGGGATATCCGGCCTTATTTCGAGTCAGGGCATCGCGGTGTCCATTCCACTTGAGGCCGCAAACTCAGGGTCCCTCTCACATACCTAGAGCTGAGAGAAGCCTCCTCTTGAGGTGCTTGTGGTAAGGTGGTATTCCTCTGGAGACGAATCCAGGGACTAACCTCTCTTTTCGAGTTGATTTTCGGTCCACAGAGTTCTTTCGTGTTGCTACTGTGACCTCAGGATCCCTCTATCCTTGAAACAGTGTTCTTGGGGTTTCTCTGGAGTGCCATCAAGGAAATCAAGGCTCCTTTCATGTGTGATGTGCAAGACGGAATTGCTCTGCACGCAGTACAGGGGAATCGGGCCTCATCTCGCATCGAGGGGGAAGTCTCATGGTTTTTCTCGAGTTGCGGCGGGAACCTGGGGTATATTCTCGAGTTACGACGGGGATGGCCCTTCCACCCACGTGTGTGTTCAGCCACGTCAGGACTCTTGCCTAGGTGCGAGACACAACTCGGGATTCTCCTCGAGGCTTGGCAAGGCAATTGGGACGCCTCTCCAGCTGAGGCGGGAGACCAAGTGTCCCTTTCCACGTGCCGCAGGAATCCTGGGACTCCTATCAAGTTTCACGAGGAGTCAGGCATCGTCTCCTTTGGAGGCACTGATCTCCGCGTACCTCTGGAGTTTTCAAAGGATGTGAGGCCTCCGGTCGCGATGAGGTGGGGAACTAGTTCTTTCTCTGTGGTCTCCACAGGGGATTCAGACATCCTTTCATCTTGGGAGATGCAAGACGAGCCTGCATTCAATTCACTGCAGGGATATCCAGCCTTATTTCACGTCAGGGCATCGCGGTGTCCATTCCACTTGAGGCCGCAAACTCAGGGTCCCTCTCACATACCTAGAGCTGAGAGAAGCCTCCTCTTGAGGTGCTTGTGGTAAGGTGGTATTCCTCTGGAGTCGAAGCCAGGGACTAACCTCTCATCTCGAGTTGATTTTTGGCCCACGGAGCTCTTTCGTGTTGCTACAGTGACCTCAGGATCCCTCTAGCCTTGAAACAGTGTTCTTGGGGTTTCTCTGGAGTGCCATGAAGGAAATCAAGGCTCCTTTCATGTGTGATGTGCAACACGGAATTGCTCTGCACGCAGTGCAGGGGAATCGGGCCTCATCTCGCGGCGAGGGGGAAGTCTCATGGTTTTTCTCGAGTTGCGGCGGGAACCTGGGGTATATTCTCGAGTTACGACAGGGATGGCCCTTCCACACACGTGTTTCTTCAGCGACGTCAGGACTCCTGCCTAGTTGCGAGGGACAACTCTGGATTCTCCTCGAGGCTTGGCAGGGCAATTGGGACGCCTCTCCAGCTGAGGCGGGAGACCAAGTGTCCCTTTCCAAGTGCCACAGGAATCCTGGGACTCCTATCAAGTTTCACGAGGAGTCAGGCATCGTCTCCTTTGGAGGCACTGATCTCCGCGTACCTCTGGAGTTTTCAAAGGATGTGAGGCTATCGGTCGCGATGAGGTGGGGAACTAAGTCTTTCTCTGTGCTTTCCACAGGGGATTCAGACATCCTTTCGTCCTGGGAGATGCAAGACGAGCCTGCATTGAAGTCACTGCAGGGATATCCGGCCTTATTTCGAGTCAGGGCATCGCGGTGTCCATTCCACTTGAGGCCGCAAACTCAGGGTCCCTCTCACATACCTAGAGCTGAGAGAAGCCTCCTCTTGAGGTGCTTGTGGTAAGGTGGTATTCCTCTGGAGACGAATCCAGGGACTAACCTCTCTTTTCGAGTTGATTTTTGGTCCACAGAGTTCTTTCGTGTTGCTACAGTGACCTCAGGATCCCTCTAGCCTTGAAACAGTGTTCTTGGGGTTTCTCTGGAGTGCCATCAAGGAAATCAAGGCTCCTTTCATGTGTGATGTGCAAGACGGAATTGCTCTGCACGCAAGAAAGGGGAATCGGGCCTCATCTCGCATCGAGGGGGAAGTCTAATGGTTTTTCTCGAGTTGCGGCGGGAACCTGGGGTATATTCTCGAGTTACGACGGGGATGGCCCTTCCACACACGTGTTTGTTCAGCCACGTCAGGACTCCTGCCTAGTTGCGAGACACAACTCGGGATTCTCCTCGAGGCTTTGCAGGGCAATTGGAACGCCTCTCCAGCTGAGGCTGGAGACCAAGGGTCCCTTTCCACGTGCCACAAGAATCCTGGGACTCCTATCAAGTTTCACGAGGAGTCTGGCATCGTCTCCTTTGGAGGCACTGATCTCCGTGTACCTCTGGAGTTTTCAAAGGATGTGAGGCCTCCGGTCGCGATGAGGTGGGGAACTAGGTGTTTCTCTGTGGTCTCCACAGGGGATTCAGACACCCTTTCTTCTTGGCAGATGCAAGACGAGCCTGCATTCAAGTCAATGCAGGGATATCCGGCCTTATTTCGAGTCAGGGCATCGCGGTGTCCATTCCACTTGAGGCCGCAAACTCAGGATCCCTCTCACATACCTAGAGCTGAGAGAAGCCTCCTCTTGAGGTGCTTGTGGTAAGGTGGTATTCCTCAGGAGTTGAAGCCAGGGACTAACCTCTCATCTCGTGTTGATTCTTGGTCCACGGAGCTCTTTCGTGTTGCTACAGTGACCTCAGGATCCCTCTAGCCTTGAAACAGTGTTCTTGGGGTTTCTCTGGAGTGCCATGAAGGAAATCAAGGCTCCTTTCATGTGTGATGTGCAACACGGAATTGCTCTGCACGCAGTGCAGGGGAATCGGGCCTCATCTCGCGGCGAGGGGGAAGTCTCTTGGTTTTTCTCGAGTTGCGGCGGGAACCTGGGGTATATTCTCGAGTTACGACGGGGATGGCCCTTCCACACACGTGTTTGTTCAGCCATGTCAGGACTCCTGCCTAGTTGCGAGGGACAACTCGCGATTCTCCTCGAGGCTTTGCAGGGCAATTGGGACGCCTCTCCAGCTGAGACGGGAGACCAAGCGTCCCTTTCCACGTGCCACAGGAATCCTGGGTCTCCTATCAAGTTTCACGAGGAGTCAGGCATCGTCTCCTTTGGAGGCACTGATCTCCCCATACCTCTGGAGTTTTCAAAGGATTTGAGGCCTGCTGTCGCGATGAGGTGGGGAACTACGTCTTTCTCTGTGGTCTCCACAGGGGATTCAGACACCCTTTCTTCTTGGGAGATGCAAGACGAGCCTGCATTCCAGTCACTGCAGGGATATCCGGCCTTATTTCGAGTCAGGGCATCGCGATGTCCATTCCACTTGAGGCCGCAAACTCAGGATCCCTCTCACATACCTAGAGCTGAGAGAAGCCTCCTCTTGAAGTGCTTGTGGTAAGGTGGTATTCCTCTGGAGTCGAAACCAGGGACTAACCTCTCATCTCGAGTTGATTTTGGTCCACGGAGCTCTTTCGTGTTGCTACAGTGACCTCAGGATCCCTCTAGCCTTGAAACAGTGTTCTTGGGGTTTCTCTGGAGTGCCATGAAGGAAATCAAGGCTCCTTTCATGTGTGATGTGCAACACAGAATTGCTCTGCACGCAGTGCAGGGGAATCGGGCCTCATCTCGCGGCGAGGGGGAAGTCTCATGGTTTTTCTCGAGTTGCGGCGGGAACCTGGGGTATATTCTCGAGTTACGACGGGGATGGCCCTTCCACACACGTGTTTGTTCAGCCACGTCAGGACTCTTGCCTAGTTGCGAGACACAACTCGGGATTCTCCTCGAGGCTTGGCAGGGCAATTGGAACGCCTCTCCAGCTGAGGCGGGAGACCAAGGGTCCCTTTCCACGTTCCACAAGAATCCTGGGACTCCTATCAAGTTTCACGAGGAGTCAGGCATCGTCTCCTTTGGAGGCACTGATCTCCGCATACCTCTGGAGTTTTCAAAGGATGTGAGGCCTCCGGTCGCGATGAGGTGGGGAACTAGGTCTTTCTCTGTGGTCTCCACAGGGGATTCAGACATCCTTTCATCTTGGGAGATGCAAGACGAGCCTGCATTCAAGTCACTGCAGGGATATCCAGCCTTATATCGCGTCAGGGCATCGCGGTGTCCATTCCACTTGAGGCCGCAAACTCAGGGTCCCTCTCACATACCTAGAGCTGAGAGAAGCCTCCTCTTGAGGTGCTTGTGGTAAGGTGGTATTCCTCTGGAGTCGAAGCCAGGGACTAACCTCTCATCTCGAGTTGATTTTTGGCCCACGGAGCTCTTTCGTGTTGCTACAGTGACCTCAGGATCCCTCTAGCCTTGAAACAGTGTTCTTGGGGTTTCTCTGGAGTGCCATGAAGGAAATCAAGGCTCCTTTCATGTGTGATGTGCAAGACGGAATTGCTCTGCACGCAGTGCAGGGGAATCGGGCCTCATCTCGCGGCGAGGGGGAAGTCTCATGGTTTTTCTCGAGTTGCGGCGGGAACCTGGGGTATATTCTCGAGTTACGACGGGGATGGCCCTTCCACCCACGTGTTTCTTCAGCGACGTCAGGACTCCTGCCTAGTTGCGAGGGACAACTCGGGATTCTCCTCGAGGCTTGGCAGGGCAATTGGGACGCCTCTCCAGCTGAGGCGGGAGACCAAGTGTCCCTTTCCAAGTGCCACAGGAATCCTGGGACTCCTATCAAGTTTCACGAGGAGTCAGGCATCGTCTCCTTTGGAGGCACTGATCTCCGCGTACCTCTGGAGTTTTCAGAGGATGTGAGGCTATCGGTCGCGATGAGGTGGGGAACTAAGTCTTTCTCTGTGCTTTCCACAGGGGATTCAGACATCCTTTCGTACTGGGAGATGCAAGACGAGCCTGCATTGAAGTCACTGCAGGGATATCCGGCCTTATTTCGAGTCAGGGCATCGCGGTGTCCATTCCACTTGAGGCCACAAACTCAGGGTCCCTCTCACATACATAGAGCTGAGAGAAGCCTCCTCTTGAGGTGCTTGTGGTAAGGTGGTATTCCTCTGGAGACGAATCCAAGGACTAACCTCTCTTTTCGAGTTGATTTTTGGTCCACAGAGTTCTTTCGTGTTGCTACAGTGACCTCAGGATCCCTCTAGCCTTGAAACAGTGTTCTTGGGGTTTCTCTGAAGTGCCATCAAGGAAATCAAGGCTCCTTTCATGTGTGATGTGCAACACGGAATTGCTCTGCACGCAGTGCAGGGGAATCGGGCCTCATCTCGCATCGAGTGGGAAGTCTCATGGTTTTTCTCGAGTTGCGGCGGGAACCTGAGGTATATTCTCGAGTTACGACGGGGATGGCCCTTCCACCCACGTGTTTGTTCAGCCACGTCAGGACTCCTGCCTAGTTGCGAGGGACAACTCGGGATTCTCCTCGAGGCTTGGCAGGGCAATTGGAACACCTCTCCAGCTGAGGCGGGAGACCAAGGGTCCCTTTCCACGTGCCACAAGAATTCTGGGACTCCTATCAAGTTTCACGAGGAGTCAGGCATCGTCTCTTTGGAGGCACTGATCTCCGCGTACCTCTGGAGTTTTCAAAGGATGTGAGGCCTCCGGTCGCGATGAGGTGGGGAACTAGGTGTTTCTCTGTGGTCTCCACAGGGGATTCAGACACACTTTCTTCTTGGGAGATGCAAGACGAGCCTGCATTCAAGTCACTGCAGGGATATCCGGCCTTATTTCGAGTCAGGGCATCGCGGTGTCCATTCCACTTGAGGCTGCAAACTCAGGGTCCCTCTCACATACCTAGAGCTGAGAGAAGCCTCCTCTTGAGGTGCTTGTGGTAAGGTGGTATTCCTCTGGAGTCGAAGCCAGGGACTAACCTCTCATCTCGTGTTGATTCTTGGTCCACGGAACTCTTTCGTGTTGCTACAGTGACCTCAGGATCCCTCTAGCCTTGAAACAGTGTTCTTGGGGTTTCTCTGGAGTGCCATGAAGGAAATCAAGGCTCCTTTCATGTGTGATGTGCAACACGGAATTGCTCTGCACGCAGTGCAGGGGAATCGGGCCTCATCTCGCGGCGAGGGGGAAGTCTCATGGTTTTTCTCGAGTTGCGGCGGGAACCTGGGGTATATTCTCGAGTTACGACGGGGATGGCCCTTCCACACACGTGTTTGTTCAGCCACGTCAGGACTCTTGCCTAGTTGCGAGACACAACTCGGGATTCTCCTCGAGGCTTGGCAAGGCAATTGGGACGCCTCTCCAGCTGAGGCGGGAGACCAAGTGTCCCTTTCCACGTGCCACAGGAATCCTGGGACTCCTATCAAGTTTCACGAGGAGTCAGGCATCGTCTCCTTTGGAGGCACTGATCTCCGCGTACCTCTGGAGTTTTCAAAGGATGTGAGGCCTCCGGTCGTGATGTGTTGGGGAACTAGGTTTTTCTCTGTGGTCTCCACAGGGGATTCAGACATCCTTTCATCTTGGGAGATGCAAGACGAGCCTGCATTCAAGTCACTGCAGGGATATCCAGCCTTATTTCGCGACAGGGCATCGCGGTGTCCATTCCACTTGAGGCCGCAAACTCAGGGTCCCTCTCACATACCTAGAGCTGAGAGAAGCCTCCTCTTGAGGTGCTTGTGGTAAGGTGGTATTCCTCTGGAGTCGAAGCCAGGGACTAACCTCTCATCTCGAGTTGATTTTTGGCCCACGGAGCTCTTTCGTGTTGCTACAGTGACCTCAGGATCCCTCTAGCCTTGAAACAGTGTTCTTGGGGTTTCTCTGGAGTGCCATCAAGGAAATCAAGGCTCCTTTCATGTGTGATGTGCAACACGGAATTGCTCTGCACGTAGTGCAGGGGAATCGGGCCTCATCTCGCGGCGAGGGGGAAGTCTCATGGTTTTTCTCGAGTTGCGGCGGGAACCTGGTGTATATTCTCGAGTTACGACGGGGATGGCCCTTCCACCCACGTGTTTCTTCAGCCACGTCAGGACTCCTGCCTAGTTGCGAGGGACAACTCGGGATTCTCCTCGAGGCTTGGCAGGGCAATTGGAACGCCTCTCCAGCTGAGGCGGGAGACCAAGGGTCCCTTTCCACGTGCCACAAGAATCCTGGGACTCCATTCAAGTTTCACGAGGAGTCAGGCATCGTCTCCTTTGGAGGCACTGATCTCCGCGTACCTCTGGAGTTTTCAAAGGATGTGAGGCCTCCGGTCGCGATGAGGTGGGGAACTAGGTCTTTCTCTGTGGTCTCCACAGGGGATTCAGACATTCTTTCGTCTTGGGAGATGCAAGACGAGCCTGCATTCCAGTCACTGCAGGGATATCCGGCCTTATTTCGAGTCAGGGCATCGCGGTGTCCATTCCTCTTGAGGCAGCAAACTCAGGGTCCCTCTCACATACCTAGAGCTGAGAGAAGCCTCCTCTTGAGGTGCTTGTGGTAAGGTGGTATTCCTCTGGAGTCGAAGCCAGGGACTAACCTCTCATCTCGAGTTGATTTTGGTCCACGGAGCTCTTTCGTGTTGCTACAGTGACCTCAGGATCCCTCTAGCCTTGAAACAGTGTTCTTGGGGTTTCTCTGGAGTGCCATGAAGGAAATCAAGGCTCCTTTCATGTGTGATGTGCAACACAGAATTGCTCTGCACGCAGTGCAGGGGAATCGGGCCTCATCTAGCGGCGAGGGGGAAGTCTCATGGTTTTTCTCGAGTTGCGGCGGGAACCTGGGGTATATTCTTGAGTTACGACGGGGATGGCCCTTCCACACACGTGTTTGTTCAGCCACGTCAGGACTCTTGCCTAGTTGCGAGACACAACTCGGGATTCTCCTCGAGGCTTGGCAAGGCAATTGGGACGCCTCTCCAGCTGAGGCGGGAGACCAAGGGTCCCTTTCCACGTGCCACAGGAATCCTGGGACTCCTATCAAGTTTCACGAGGAGTCAGGCATCGTCTCCTTTGGAGGCACTGATCTCCGCGTACCTCTGGAGTTTTCAAAGGATGTGAGGCCTCTGGTCGTGATGAGTTGGGGAACTAGGTCTTTCTCTGTGGTCTCCACAGGGGATTCAGACATCCTTTCATCTTGGGAGATGCAAGACGAGCCTGCATTCAAGTCACTGCAGGGATATCCAGCCTTATTTCGCGTCAGGGCATCGCGGTGTCCATTCCACTTGAGGCCGCAAACTCAGGGTCCCTCTCACATACCTAGAGCTGAGAGAAGCCTCCTCTTGAGGTGCTTGTGGTAAGGTGGTATTCCTCTGGAGTCGAAGCCAGGGACTAACCTCTCATCTCGAGTTGATTTTTGGCCCACGGAGCTCTTTCGTGTTGCTACAGTGACCTCAGGATCCCTCTAGCCTTGAAACAGTGTTCTTGGGGTTTCTCTGGAGTGCCATCAAGGAAATCAAGGCTCCTTTCATGTGTGATGTGCAACACGGAATTGCTCTGCACGCAGTGCAGGGGAATCGGGCCTCATCTCGCGGCGAGGGGGAAGTCTCATGGTTTTTCTCGAGTTGCGGCGGGAACCGGGGGTATATTCTCGAGTTACGATGGGGATGGCACTTCCACACACGTGTTTCTTCAGCGACGTCAAGACTCCTGCCTAGTTGCGAGGGACAACTCTGGATTCTCCTCGAGGCTTGGCAGGGCAATTGGGACGCCTCTCCAGCTGAAGCGGGAGACCAAGTGTCCCTTTCCAAGTGCCACAGGAATCCTGGGACTCCTATCAAGTTTCACGAGGAGTCAGGCATCGTCTCCTTTGGAGGCACTGATCTCCGCGTACCTCTGGAGTTTTCAAAGGATGTGAGGCTATCGGTCGCGATGAGGTGGGGAACTAAGTCTTTCTCTGTGCTTTCCACAGGGGATTCAGACATCCTTTCGTCCTGGGAGATGCAAGACGAGCCTGCATTGAAGTCACTGCAGGGATATCCGGCCTTATTTCGAGTCAGGGCATCGCGGTGTCCATTCCAATTGAGGCCGCAAACTCAGGGTCCCTCTCACATACCTAGAGCTGAGAGAAGCCTCCTCTTGAGGTGCTTGTGGTAAGGTGGCATTCCTCTGGAGACGAATCCAGGGACTAACCTCTCTTTTCGAGTTGATTTTTGGTCCACAGAGTTCTTTCGTGTTGCTACAGTGACCTCAGGATCCCTCTAGCGTTGAAACAGTGTTCTTGGGGTTTCTCTGGAGTGCCATCAAGGAAATCAAGGCTCCTTTCATGTGTGATGTGCAAGACGGAATTGCTCTGCACGCAGGACAGGGGAATCGGGCCTCATCTCGCATCGAAGGGGAAGTCTCATGGTTTTTCTCGAGTTGCGGCGGGAACCTGGGGTATATTCTCGAGTTACGACGGGGATGGCCCTTCCACCCACGTGTTTGTTCAGCCACGTCAGGACTCCTGCCTAGTTGCGAGGGAGAACTCGGGATTCTCCTCGTGGCTTGGCAGGGCAATTGGAACGCCTCTCCAGCTGAGGCGGGAGACCAAGGGTCCCTTTCCACGTACCACAAGAATCCTGGGACTCCTATCAAGTTTCACGAGGAGTCAGGCATCGTCTCCTTTGGAGGCACTGATCTCCGCGTACCTCTGGAGTTTTCAAAGGATGTGAGGCCTCCGGTCGCGATGAGGTGGGGAACTAGGTGTTTCTCTGTGGTCTCCACAGGGGATTCAGACATCCTTTCTTCTTGGGAGATGCAAGACGAGCCTGCATTCAAGTCACTGCATGGATATCCGGCCTTATTTCGAGTCAGGGCATCGCGGTGTTCATTCCACTTGAGGCCGCAAACTCAGGATCCCTCTCACATACCTAGAGCTGAGAGAAGCCTCCTCTTGAGGTGCTTGTGGTAAGGTGGTATTCCTCTGGAGTCGAAGCCAGGGACTAACCTCTCATCTCGTGTTGATTCTTGGTCCACGGAACTCTTTCGTGTTGCTACAGTGACCTCAGGATCCCTCTAGCCTTGAAACAGTGTTCTTGGGGTTTCTCTGGAGTGCCATCAAGGAAATCAAGGCTCCTTTCATGTGTGATGTGCAACACGGAATTGCTCTGCACGCAGTGCAGGGGAATCGGGCCTCATCTCGCGGCGAGGGGGAAGTCTCATGGTTTTTCTCGAGTTGCGGCGGGAACCTGGGGTATATTCTCGAGTTACGACGGGGATGGCCCTTCCACCCACGTGTTTCTTCAGCGACGTCAGGACTCCTGCCTAGTTGCGAGGGACAACTCTGGATTCTCCTCGAGGCTTGGCAGGGCAATTGGGACGCCTCTCCAGCTGAGGCGGGAGACCAAGTGTCCCTTTCCAAGTGCCACAGGAATCCTGGGACTCCTATCAAGTTTCACGAGGAGTCAGGCATCGTCTCCTTTGGAGGCACTGATCTCCGCGTACCTCTGGAGTTTTCAGAGGATGTGAGGCTATCGGTCGCGATGAGATGGGGAACTAAGTCTTTCTCTGTGCTTTCCACAGGGGATTCAGACATTCTTTCGTCCTGGGAGATGCAAGACGAGCCTGCATTGAAGTCACTGCAGGGATATCCGGCCTTATTTCGAGTCAGGACATCGCGGTGTCCATTCCACTTGAGGCCGCAAACTCAGGGTCCCTCTCACATACCTAGAGCTGAGAGAAGCCTCCTCTTGAGGTGCTTGTGGTAAGGTGGTATTCCTCTGGAGACGAATCCAGGGACTAACCTCTCTTTTCGAGTTGATTTTTGGTCCACAGATTTCTTTCGTGTTGCTACAGTGACCTCAGGATCCCTCTAGCCTTGAAACAGTGTTCGTGGGGTTTCTCTGAAGTGCCATCAAGGAAATCAAGGCTCCTTTCATGTGTGATGTGCAAGACGGAATTGCTCTGCACGCAGGACAGGGGAATCGGGCCTCATCTCGCATCGAGGGGGAAGTCTCATGGTTTTTCTCGAGTTGCGGCGGGAACCTGGGGTATATTCTCGAGTTACGAAGGGGATGGCCCTTCCACCCACTTGTTTGTTCAGCCACGTCAGGACTCCTGCCTAGTTGTGAGGGACAATTCGGGATTCTCCTCGAGGCTTGGCAGGGCAATTGGAACACCTCTCCAGCTGAGGCGGGAGACCAAGGGTTCCTTTCCACGTGCCACAAGAATTCTGGGACTCCTATCAAGTTTCACGAGGAGTCAGGCATCGTCTCTTTGGAGGCACTGATCTCCGCGTACCTCTGGAGTTTTCAAAGGATGTGAGGCCTCCGGTCGCGATGAGGTGGGGAACTAGGTGTTTCTCTGTGGTCTCCACAGGGGATTCAGACACCCTTTCTTCTTGGGAGATGCAAGACGAGCCTGCATTCAAGTCACTGCAGGGATATCCGGCCTTATTTCGAGTCAGGGCATCGCGATGTCCATTCCACTTGAGGCAGCAAACTCAGGGTCCCTCTCACATACCTAGAGCTGAGAGAAGCCTCCTCTTGAGGTGCTTGTGGTAAGGTGGTATTCCTCTGGAGTTGAAGCCAGGGACTAACCTCTCATCTCGAGTTGATTTTGGTCCACGGAGCTCTTTCGTGTTGCTACAGTGACCTCAGGATCCCTCTAGCCTTGAAACAGTGTTCTTGGGGTTTCTCTGGAGTGCCATGAAGGAAATCAAGGCTCCTTTCATGTGTGATGTGCAACACAGAATTGCTCTGCACGCAGTGCAGGGGAATCGGGCCTCATCTCGCGGCGAGGGGGAAGTCTCATGGTTTTTCTCGAGTTGCGGCGGGAACCTGGGGTATATTCTCGAGTTACGACGGGGATGGCCCTTCCACACACGTGTTTGTTCAGCCACGTCAGGACTCTTGCCTAGTTGCGAGACACAACTCGGGATTCTCCTCGAGGCTTGGCAAGGCAATTGGGACGCCTCTCCAGCTGAGGCGGGAGACCAAGGGTCCCTTTCCACGTGCCACAGGAATCCTGGGACTCCTATCAAGTTTCACGAGGAGTCAGGCATCGTCTCCTTTGGAGGCACTGATCTCCGCGTACCTCTGGAGTTTTCAAAGGATGTGAGGCCTCTGGTCGTGATGAGTTGGGGAACTAGGTCTTTCTCTGTGGTCTCCACAGGGGATTCAGACATCCTTTCATCTAGGGAGATGCAAGACGAGCCTGCATTCAAGTCACTGCAGGGATATCCAGCCTTATTTCGCGTCAGGGCATCGCGGTGTCCATTCCACTTGAGGCCGCAAACTCAGGGTCCCTCTCACATACCTAGAGCTGAGAGAAGCCTCCTCTTGAGGTGCTTGTGGTAAGGTGGTATTCCTCTGGAGTCGAAGCCAGGGACTAACCTCTCATCTCGAGTTGATTTTTGGCCCACGGAGCTCTTTCGTGTTGCTACAGTGACCTCAGGATCCCTCTAGCCTTGAAACAGTGTTCTTGGGGTTTCTCTGGAGTGCCATCAAGGAAATCAAGGCTCCTTTCATGTGTGATGTGCAACACGGAATTGCTCTGCACGCAGTGCAGGGGAATCGGGCCTCATCTCGCGGCGAGGGGGAAGTCTCATGGTTTTTCTCGAGTTGCGGCGGGAACCTGGGGTATATTCTCGAGTTACGATGGGGATGGCCCTTCCACCCACTTATTTCTTCAGCGACGTCAAGACTCCTGCCTAGTTGCGAGGGACAACTCTGGATTCTCCTCGAGGCTTGGCAGGGCAATTGGGACGCCTCTCCAGCTGAAGCGGGAGACCATGTGTCCCTTTCCAAGTGCCACAGGAATCCTGGGACTCCTATCAAGTTTCACGAGGAGTCAGGCATCGTCTCCTTTGGAGGCACTGATCTCCGCGTACCTCTGGAGTTTTCAAAGGATGTGAGGCTATCGGTCGCGATGAGGTGGGGAACTAAGTCTTTCTCTGTGCTTTCCACAGGGGATTCAGACATCCTTTCGTCCTGGGAGATGCAAGACGAGCCTGCATTGAAGTCACTGCAGGGATATCCGGCCTTATTTCGAGTCAGGGCATCGCGGTGTCCATTCCACTTGAGGCCGCAAACTCAGGGTCCCTCTCACATACCTAGAGCTGAGAGAAGCCTCCTCTTGAGGTGCTTGTGGTAAGGTGGCATTCCTCTGGAGACGAATCCAGGGACTAACCTCTCTTTTCGAGTTGATTTTTGGTCCACAGAGTTCTTTCGTGTTGCTACAGTGACCTCAGGATCCCTCTAGCGTTGAAACAGTGTTCTTGGGGTTTCTCTGGAGTGCCATCAAGGAAATCAAGGCTCCTTTCATGTGTGATGTGCAAGACGGAATTGCTCTGCACGCAGGACAGGGGAATCGGGCCTCATCTCGCATCGAGGGGGAAGTCTCATGGTTTTTCTCGAGTTGCGGCGGGAACCTGGGGTATATTCTCGAGTTACGACGGGGATGGCCCTTCCACCCACGTGTTTGTTCAGCCACATCAGGACTCCTGCCTAGTTGCGAGGGACAACTCGGGATTCTCCTCGAGGCTTGGCAGGGCAATTGGAACACCTCTCCAGCTGAGGCGGGAGACCAAGGGTTCCTTTCCACGTGACACAAGAATTCTGGGACTCCTATCAAGTTTCACGAGGAGTCAGGCATCGTCTCTTTGGAGGCACTGATCTCCGCGTACCTCTGGAGTTTTCAAAGGATGTGAGGCCTCCGGTCGCGATGAGGTGGGGAACTAGGTGTTTCTCTGTGGTCTCCACAGGGGATTCAGACACCCTTTCTTCTTGGGAGATGCAAGACGAGCCTGCATTCAAGTCACTGCAGGGATATCCGGCCTTATTTCGAGTCAGGGCATCGCGGTGTCCATTCCACTTGAGGCTGCAAACTCAGGATCCCTCTCACATACCTAGAGCTGAGAGAAGCCTCCTCTTGAGGTGCTTGTGGTAAGGTGGTATTCCTCTGGAGTCGAAGCCAGGGACTAACCTCTCATCTCGTGTTGATTCTTGGTCCACGGAGCTCTTTCGTGTTGCTACAGTGACCTCAGGATCCCTCTAGCCTTGAAACAGTGTTCTTGGGGTTTCTCTGGAGTGCCATCAAGGAAATCAAGGCTCCTTTCATGTGTGATGTGCAACACGGAATTGCTCTGCACGCAGTGCAGGGGAATCGGGCCTCATCTCGCGGCGAGGGGGAAGTCTCATGGTTTTTCTCGAGTTGCGGCGGGAACCTGGGGTATATTCTCGAGTTACGACGGGGATGGCCCTTCCACCCACGTGTTTGTTCAGCCATGTCAGGACTCCTGCCTAGTTGCGAGGGACAACTCGGGATTCTCCTCGAGGCTTTGCAGGGCAATTGGGACGCCTCTCCAGCTGAGACGGGAGACCAAGGGTCCCTTTCCTCGTGCCACAGGAATCCTGGGTCTCCTATCAAGTTTCACGAGGAGTCAGGCATCGTCTCCTTTGGAGGCACTGATCTCCGCATACCTCTGGAGTTTTCAAAGGATGTGAGGCCTCCGGTCGCGATGAGGTGGGGAACTACGTCTTTCTCTGTGGTCTCCACAGGGGATTCAGAAACCCTTTCGTCTTGGGAGATGCAAGACGAGCCTGCATTCCAGTCACTGCAGGGATATCCGGCCTTATTTCGAGTCAGGGCATCGCGATGTCCATTCCACTTGAGGCAGCAAACTCAGGGTCCCTCTCACATACCTAGAGCTGAGAGAAGCCTCCTCTTGAGGTGCTTGTGGTAAGGTGGTATTCCTCTGGAGTTGAAGCCAGGGACTAACCTCTCATCTCGAGTTGATTTTGGTCCACGGAGCTCTTTCGTGTTGCTACAGTGACCTCAGGATCCCTCTAGCCTTGAAACAGTGTTCTTGGGGTTTCTCTGGAGTGCCATGAAGGAAATCAAGGCTCCTTTCATGTGTGATGTGCAACACAGAATTGCTCTGCACGCAGTGCAGGGGAATCGGGCCTCATCTCGCGGCGAGGGGGAAGTCTCATGGTTTTTCTCGAGTTGCGGCGGGAACCTGGGGTATATTCTCGAGTTACGACGGGGATGGCCCTTCCACACACGTGTTTGTTCAGCCACGTCAGGACTCTTGCCTAGTTGCGAGACACAACTCGGGATTCTCCTCGAGGCTTGGCAAGGCAATTGGGACGCCTCTCCAGCTGAGGCGGGAGACCAAGGGTCCCTTTCCACGTGCCACAGGAATCCTGGGACTCCTATCAAGTTTCACGAGGAGTCAGGCATCGTCTCCTTTGGAGGCACTGATCTCCGCGTACCTCTGGAGTTTTCAAAGGATGTGAGGCCTCTGGTCGTGATGAGTTGGGGAACTAGGTCTTTCTCTGTGGTCTCCACAGGGGATTCAGACATCCTTTCATCTTGGGAGATGCAAGACGAGCCTGCATTCAAGTCACTGCAGGGATATCCAGCCTTATTTCGCGTCAGGGCATCGCGGTGTCCATTCCACTTGAGGCCGCAAACTCAGGGTCCCTCTCACATACCTAGAGCTGAGAGAAGCCTCCTCTTGAGGTGCTTGTGGTAAGGTGGTATTCCTCTGGAGTCGAAGCCAGGGACTAACCTCTCATCTCGAGTTGATTTTTGGCCCACGGAGCTCTTTCGTGTTGCTACAGTGACCTCAGGATCCCTCTAGCCTTGAAACAGTGTTCTTGGGGTTTCTCTGGAGTGCCATCAAGGAAATCAAGGCTCCTTTCATGTGTGATGTGCAACACGGAATTGCTCTGCACGCAGTGCAGGGGAATCGGGCCTCATCTCGCGGCGAGGGGGAAGTCTCATGGTTTTTCTCGAGTTGCGGCGGGAACCTGGGGTATATTCTCGAGTTACGATGGGGATGGCCCTTCCACCCACTTATTTCTTCAGCGACGTCAAGACTCCTGCCTAGTTGCGAGGGACAACTCTGGATTCTCCTCGAGGCTTGGCAGGGCAATTGGGACGCCTCTCCAGCTGAAGCGGGAGACCAAGTGTCACTTTCCAAGTGCCACAGGAATCCTGGGACTCCTATCAAGTTTCACGAGGAGTCAGGCATCGTCTCCTTTGGAGGCACTGATCTCCGCGTACCTCTGGAGTTTTCAAAGGATGTGAGGCTATCGGTCGCGATGAGGTGGGGAACTCAGTCTTTCTCTGTGCTTTCCACAGGGGATTCAGACATCCTTTCGTCCTGGGAGATGCAAGACGAGCCTGCATTGAAGTCACTGCAGGGATATCCGGCCTTATTTCGAGTCAGGGCATCGCGGTGTCCATTCCACTTGAGGCCGCAAACTCAGGGTCCCTCTCACATACCTAGAGCTGAGAGAAGCCTCCTCTTGAGGTGCTTGTGGTAAGGTGGCATTCCTCTGGAGACGAATCCAGGGACTAACCTCTCTTTTCGAGTTGATTTTTGGTCCACAGAGTTCTTTCGTGTTGCTACAGTGACCTCAGGATCCCTCTAGCCTTGAAACAGTGTTCTTGGGGTTTCTCTGGAGTGCCATCAAGGAAATCAAGGCTCCTTTCATGTGTGATGTGCAAGACGGAATTGCTCTGCACGCAGGACAGGGGAATCGGGCCTCATCTCGCATCGAGGGGGAAGTCTCATGGTTTTTCTCGAGTTGCGGCGGGAACCTGGGGTATATTCTCGAGTTACGACGGGGATGGCCCTTCCACCCACGTGTTTGTTCAGCCACGTCAGGACTTCTGCCTAGTTGCGAGGGACAACTCGGGATTCTCCTCGTGGCTTGGCAGGGCAATTGGAACGCCTCTCCAGCTGAGGCGGGAGACCAAGTGTCCCTTTCCACGTACCACAAGAATCCTGGGACTCCTATCAAGTTTCACGAGGAGTCAGGCATCGTCTCCTTTGGAGGCACTGATCTCCGCGTACCCTGGAGTTTTCAAAGGATGTGAGGCCTCCGGTCGCGATGAGGTGGGGAACTAGGTGTTTCTCTGTGGTCTCCACAGGGGATTCAGACATCCTTTCTTCTTGGGAGATGCAAGACGAGCCTGCATTCAAGTCACTGCAGGGATATCCGGCCTTATTTCGAGTCAGGGCATCGCGGTGTCCATTCCACTTGAGGCCGCAAACTCAGGATCCCTCTCACATACCTAGAGCTGAGAGAAGCCTCCTCTTGAGGTGCTTGTGGTAAGGTGGTATTCCTCAGGAGTCGAAGCCAGGGACTAACCTCTCATCTCATGTTGATTCTTGGTCCACGGAGCTCTTTCGTGTTGCTACAGTGACCTCAGGATCCCTCTAGCCTTGAAACAGTGTTCTTGGGGTTTCTCTGGAGTGCCATCAAGGAAATCAAGGCTCCTTTCATGTGTGATGTGCAACACGGAATTGCTCTGCACGCAGTGCAGGGGAATCGGGCCTCATCTCGCGGCGAGGGGGAAGTCTCATGGTTTTTCTCGAGTTGCGGCGGGAACCTGGGGTATATTCTCGAGTTACGACGGGGATGGCCCTTCCACACACGTGTGTGTTCAGCCATGTCAGGACTCCTGCCTAGTTGCGAGGGACAACTCGGGATTCTCCTCGAGGCTTTGCAGGGCAATTGGGACGCCTCTCCAGCTGAGACGGAAGACCAAGGGTCCCTTTCCACGTGCCACAGGAATCCTGGGTCTACTATCAAGTTTCACGAGGATTCAGGCATCGTCTCCTTTGGAGGCACTGATCTCCGCATACCTCTGGAGGTTTCAAAGGATTTGAGGCCTCCTGTCGCGATGAGTTGGGGAACTAGGTCTTTCTCTGTGGTCTCCACAGGGGATTCAGACACCCTTTCGTCTTGGGAGATGCCAGACGAGCCTGCATTCCAGTCACTGCAGGGATATCCGGCCTTATTTCGAGTCAGGGCATCGCGGTGTCCATTCCACTTGAGGCCGCAAACTCAGGGTCCCTCTCACATACCTAGAGCTGAGAAAAACCTCCTCTTGAGGTGCTTGTGGTAAGGTGGTATTCCTCTGGAGTCGAAGCCAGGGACTAACCTCTCATCTCGAGTTGATTTTTGGTCCACGGAGCTCTTTCGTGTTGCTACAGTGACCTCAGGATCCCTCTTGCCTTGAAACAGTATTCTTGGGGTTTCTCTGGAGTGCCATGAAGGAAATCAAGGCTCCTTTCATGTGTGATGTGCAACACAGAATTGCTCTGCACGCAGTGCAGGGGAATCGGGCCTCATCTCGCGGCGAGGGGGAAGTCTCATGGTTTTTCTCGAGTTGCGGCGGGAACCTGGGGTATATTCTCGAGTTACGACGGGGATGGCCCTTCCACACACGTGTTTCTTCAGCCACGTCAGGACTCTTGCCTAGTTGCGAGACACAACTCGGGATTCTCCTCGAGGCTTGGCAGGGCAATTGGGACGCCTCTCCAGCTGAGGCGGGAGACCAAGGGTCCCTTTCCACGTGCCACAGGAATCCTGGGACTCCTATCAAGTTTCACGAGGAGTCAGGCATCGTCTCCTTTGGAGGCACTGATCTCCGCGTACCTCTGGAGTTTTCAAAGGATGTGAGGCCTCCGGTCGCGATGAGGTGGGGAACTAGGTCTTTCTCTGTGGTCTCCACAGGGGATTCAGACATCCTTTCATCTTGGGAGATGCAAGACGAGCCTGCATTCAAGTCACTGCAGGGATATCCAGCCTTATTTCGCGTCAGGGCATCGCGGTGTCCATTCCACTTGAGGCCGCAAACTCAGGGTCCCTCTCACATACCTAGAGCTGAGAGAAGCCTCCTCTTGAGGTGCTTGTGGTAAGGTGGTATTCCTCTGGAGTCGAAGCCAGGGACTAACCTCTCATCTCGAGTTGATTTTTGGCCCACGGAGCTCTTTCGTGTTGCTACAGTGACCTCAGGATCCCTCTAGCCTTGAAACAGTGTTCTTGGGGTTTCTCTGGAGTGCCATCAAGGAAATCAAGGCTCCTTTCATGTGTGATGTGCAACACGGAATTGCTCTGCACGCAGTGCAGGGGAATCGGGCCTCGTCTCGCGGCGAAGGGGAAGTCTCATGGTTTTTCTCGAGTTGCGGCGGGAACCTGGGGTATATTCTCGAGTTACGACGGGGATGGCCCTTCCACCCACGTGTTTCTTCAGCAACGTCAGGACTCCTGCCTAGTTGCGAGGGACAACTCTGGATTCTCCTCGAGGCTTGGCAGGGCAATTGGGACGCCTCTCCAGCTGAGGCGGGAGACCAAGTGTCCCTTTCCAAGTGCCACAGGAATCCTGGGACTCCTAGCAAGTTTCACGAGGAGTCAGGCATCGTCTCCTTTGGAGGCACTGATCTCCGTGTACCTCTGGAGTTTTCAAAGGATGTGAGGCTATCGGTCGCGATGAGGTGGGGAACTAAGTCTTTCTCTGTGCTTTCCACAGGGGATTCAGACATCCTTTCGTCCTGGGAGATGCAAGACGAGCCTGCATTGAAGTCACTGAAGGGATATCCGGCCTTATTTCGAGTCAGGGCATCGCGGTGTCCATTCCACTTGAGGCCGCAAACTCAGGGTCCCTCTCACATACCTAGAGCTGAGAGAAGCCTCCTCTTGAGGTGCTTGTGGTAAGGTGGTATTCCTCTGGAGACGAATCCAGGGACTAACCTCTCTTTTCAAGTTGATTTTTGGTCCACAGAGTTCTTTCGTGTTGCTACAGTGACCTCAGGATCCCTCTATCCTTGAAACAGTGTTCTTGGGGTTTCTCTGGAGTGCCATCAAGGAAATCAAGGCTCCTTTCATGTGTGATGTGCAAGACGGAATTGCTCTGCACGCAGTACAGGGGAATCGGGCCTCATCTCGCATCGAGGGGGAAGTCTCATGGTTTTTCTCGAGTTGCGGCGGGAACCTGGGGTATATTCTCGAGTTACGACGGGGACGGCCCTTCCACCCACGTGTTTGTTCAGCCACGTCAGGACTCTTGCCTAGTTGCGAGACACAACTCGGGATTCTCCTCGAGGCTTGGCAGGGCAATTGGGACGCCTCTCCAGCTGAGACGGGAGACCAAGGGTCCCTTTCCACGTGCCACAGGAATCCTGGGACTCCTATCAAGTTTCACGAGGAGTCAGGCATCGTCTCCTTTGGAGGCACTGATCTCCGCGTACCTCTGGAGTTTTCAAAGGATGTGAGGCCTCCGGTCGCGATGAGGTGGGGAACTAGGTCTTTCTCTGTGGTCTCCACAGGGGATTCAGACATCCTTTCATCTTGGGAGATGCAAGACGAGCCTGCATTCAAGTCACTGCAGGGATATCCAGCCTTATTTCGCGTCAGGGCATCGCGGTGTCCATTCCACTTGAGGCCGCAAACTCAGGGTCCCTCTCACATACCTAGAGCTGAGAGAAGCCTCCTCTTGAGGTGCTTGTGGTAAGGTGGTATTCCTCTGGAGTCGAAGCCAGGGACTAACCTCTCATCTCGAGTTGATTTTTGGCCCACGGAGCTCTTTCGTGTTGCTACAGTGACCTCAGGATCCCTCTAGCCTTGAAACAGTGTTCTTGGGGTTTCTCTGGAGTGCCATCAAGGAAATCAAGGCTCCTTTCATGTGTGATGTGCAACACGGAATTGCTCTGCACGCAGTGCAGGGGAATCGGGCCTCATCTCGCGGCGAGGGGGAAGTCTCATGGTTTTTCTCGAGTTGCGGCGGGAACCTGGGGTATATTCTCGAGTTACGACGGGGATGGCCCTTCAACCCACGTGTTTCTTCAGCGACGTCAGGACTCCTGCCTAGTTGCGAGGGACAACTCTGGATTCTCCTCGAGGCTTGGCAGGGCAATTGGGACGCCTCTCCAGCTGAGGCGGGAGACCAAGTGTCCCTTTCCAAGTGCCACAGGAATCCTGGGACTCCTATCAAGTTTCACGAGGAGTCAGGCATCGTCTCCTTTGGAGGCACTGATCTCCGCGTACCTCTGGTGTTTTCAAAGGATGTGAGGCTATCGGTCGCGATGAGGTGGGGAACTAAGTCTTTCTCTGTGCTTTCCACAGGGGATTCAGACATCCTTTCGTCCTGGGAGATGCAAGACGAGCCTGCATTGAAGTCACTGCAGGGATATCCGGCCTTATTTCGAGTCAGGGCATCGCGGTGTCCATTCCACTTGAGGCCGCAAACTCAGGGTCCCTCTCACATACCTAGAGCTGAGAGAAGCCTCCTCTTGAGGTGCTTGTGGTAAGGTGGTAATCCTCTGGAGACGAATCCAGGGACTAACCTCTCTTTTCGAGTTGATTTTTGGTCCACATAGTTCTTTCGTGTTGCTACAGTGACCTCAGGATCCCTCTAGCCTTGAAACAGTGTTCTTGGGGTTTCTCTGGAGTGCCATCAAGGAAATCAAGGCTCCTTTCATGTGTGATGTGCAACACGGAATTGCTCTGCACGCAGTACAGGGGAATCGGGCCTCATCTCGCATCGAGGGGGAAGTCTCATGGTTTTTCTCGAGTTGCGGCGGGAACCTGGGGTATATTCTCGAGTTACGACGGGGATGGCCCTTCCACCCACGTGTTTGTTCAGCCAGGTCAGGACTCCTGTCTAGTTGTGAGGGACAACTCCGGATTCTCCTCGAGGCTTGGCAGGGCAATTGGGACGCCTCTCCAGCTGAGGCGGGTGACCAAGGGTCCCTTTCCACGTGCCACAAGAATCCTGGGACTCCTATCAAGTTTCACGAGGAGTCAGGCATCGTCTCCTTTGGAGGCACTGATCTCCGCGTACCTCTGGAGTTTTCAAAGGATGTGAGGCCTCCGGTCGCGATGAGGTGGGGAACTAGGTCTTTCTCTGTGGTCTCCACAGGGGATTCAGACATCCTTTCTTCTTGGGAGATGCAAGACGAGCCTGCATTCAAGTCACTGCAGGGATATCCGGCCTTATTTCACGTCAGGGCATCGCGGTGTCCATTCCATTTGAGGCCGCAAACTCAGGGTCCCTCTCACATACCTAGAGCTGAGAGAAGCCTCCTCTTGAGGTGCTTGTGGTAAGGTGGTATTCCTCTGGAGTCGAAGCCAGGGACTAACCTCTCATCTCGAGTTGATTTTTGGCCCACGGAGCTCTTTCGTGTTGCTACAGTGACCTCAGGATCCCTCTAGCCTTGAAACAGTGTTCTTGGGGTTTCTCTGGAGTGCCATCAAGGAAATCAAGGCTCCTTTCATGTGTGATGTGCAACACGGAATTGCTCTGCATGCAGTGCAGGGGAATCGGGCCTCATCTCGCGGCGAGGGGGAAGTCTCATGGTTTTTCTCGAGTTGCGGCGGGAACCTGGGGTATATTCTCGAGTTACGACGGGGATGGCCCTTCCACCCACGTGTTTCTTCAGCGACGTCAGGACTCCTGCCTAGTTGCGAGGGACAACTCTGGATTCTCCTCGAGGCTTGGCAGGGCAATTGGGACGCCTCTCCAGCTGAGGCGGGAGACCAAGTGTCCCTTTCCAAGTGCCACAGGAATCCTGGGACTCCTATCAAGTTTCACGAGGAGTCAGGCATCGTCTCCTTTGGAGGCACTGATCTCCGCGTACCTCTGGAGTTTTCAAAGGATGTGAGGCTATCGGTCGCGATGAGGTGGGGAACTAAGTCTTTCTCTGTGCTTTCCACAGGGGATTCAGACATCCTTTCGTCCTGGGAGATGCAAGACGAGCCTGCATTGAAGTCACTGCAGGGATATCCGGCCTTATTTCGAGTCAGGGCATCGCGGTGTCCATTCCACTTGAGGCCGCAAACTCAGGGTCCCTCTCACATACCTAGAGCTGAGAGAAGCCTCCTCTTGAGGTGCTTGTGGTAAGGTGGTATTCCTCTGGAGACGAATCCAGGGACTAACCTCTCTTTTCGAGTTGATTTTTGGTCCACAGAGTTCCTTCGTGTTGCTACAGTGACCTCAGGATCCCTCTAGCCTTGAAACAGTGTTCTTGGGGTTTCTCTGGAGTGCCATCAAGGAAATCAAGGCTCCTTTCATGTGTGATGTGCAAGACGGAATTGCTCTGCACGCAGTACAGGGGAATCGGGCCTCATCTCGCATCGAGGGGGAAGTCTCATGGTTTTTCTCGAGTTGCGGCGGGAACCTGGGGTATATTCTCGAGTTACGACGGGGATGGCCCTTCCACCCACGTGTTTGTTCAGCCACGTCAGGACTCATGCCTAGTTGCGCGGGACAACTCGGGATTCTCCTCGAGGCTTGGCAGGGCAATTGGAACGCCTCTCCAGCTGAGGCGTGAGACCAAGGATCCCTTTCCACGTGCCACAAGAATCCTGGGACTCCTATCAAGTTTCACGAGGAGTCAGGCATCGTCTCCTTTGGAGGCACTGATCTCCGCATACCTCTGGAGTTTTCAAAGGATTTGAGGCCTCCTGTCGCGATGAGGTGGGGAACTAGGTCTTTCTCTGTGGTCTCCACAGGGGATTCAGACACCCTTTCGTCTTGGGAGATGCAAGACGAGCCTGCATTCCAGTCACTGCAGGGATATCCGGCCTTATTTCGAGTCAGGGCATCGCGGTGTCCATTCCACTTGAGGCCGCAAACTCAGGGTCCCTCTCACATACCTAGAGCTGAGAGAAGCCTCCTCTTGAGGTGCTTGTGGTAAGGTGGTATTCCTCTGGAGTCGAAGCCAGGGACTAACCTCTCATCTCGAGTTGATTTTTGGTCCACGGAGCTCTTTCGTGTTGCTACAGTGACCTCAGGATCCCTCTAGCCTTGAAACAGTGTTCTTGGGGTTTCTCTGGAGTGCCATCAAGGAAATCAAGGCTCCTTTCATGTGTGATGTGCAACACAGAATTGCTCTGCACGCACTGCAGGGGAATCGGGCCTCATCTCGCGGCGAGGGGGAAGTCTCATGGTTTTTCTCGAGTTGCGGCGGGAACCTGGGGTATATTCTCGAGTTACGACGGGGATGGCCCTTCCACACACGTGTTTGTTCAACCACGTCAGGACTCTTGCCTAGTTGCGAGACTCAACTCGGGATTCTCCTCGAGGCTTGGCAAGGCAATTGGGACGCCTCTCCAGCTGAGGCGGGAGACCAAGGGTCCCTTTCCACGTGCCACAGGAATCCTGGGACTCCTATCAAGTTTCACGAGGAGTCAGGCATCGTCTCCTTTGGAGGCACTGATCTCCGCGTACCTCTGGAGTTTTCAAAGGATGTGAGGCCTCCGGTCGCGATGAGGTGGGGAACTAGGTGTTTCTCTGTGGTCTCCACAGGGGATTCAGACATCCTTTCTTCTTGGGAGATGCAAGACGAGCCTGCATTCCAGTCACTGCAGGGATATCCGGCCTTATTTCGAGTCAGGGCATCGCGGTGTCCATTCCACTTGAGGCCGCAAACTCAGGATCCCTCTCACATACCTAGAGCTGAGAGAAGCCTCCTCTTGAGGTGCTTGTGGTAAGGTGGTATTCCTCAGGAGTCGAAGCCAGGGACTAACCTCTCATCTCGTGTTGATTCTTGGTCCACGGAGCTCTTTCGTGTTGCTACAGTGACCTCAGGATCCCTCTAGCCTTGAAACAGTGTTCTTAGGGTTTCTCTGGAGTGCCATCAAGGAAATCAAGGCTCCTTTCATGTGTGATGTGCAACACAGAATTGCTCTGCACGCAGTGCAGGGGAATCGGGCCTCATCTCGCGGCGAGTGGGAAGTCTCATGGTTTTTCTCGAGTTGCGGCGGGAACCTGGGGTATATTCTCGAGTTACGACGGGGATGGCCCTTCCACCCACGTGTTTCTTCAGCGACGTCAGGACTCCTGCCTAGTTGCGAGGGACAACTCGGGATTCTCCTCGAGGCTTTGCAGGGCAATTGGGACGCCTCTCCAGCTGAGACGGGAGACGAAGGGTCCCTTTCCACGTGCCACAGGAATCCTGGGTCTCCTATGAAGTTTCACGAGAAGTCAGGCATCGTCTCCTTTGGAGGCACTGATCTCCGCATACCTCTGGAGTTTTCAAAGGATTTGAGGCCTCCTGTCGCGATGAGGTGGGGAACTAGGTCTTTCTCTGTGGTCTCCACAGGGGATTCAGACACCCTTTCGTCTTGGGAGATGCAAGACGAGCCTGCATTCCAGTCACTGCAGGGATATTCGGCCTTATTTCGAGTCAGGGCATCGCGGTGTCCATTCCACTTGAGGCCGCAAACTCAGGGTCCCTCTCACATACCTAGAGCTGAGAGAAGCCTCCTCTTGAGGTGCTTGTGGTAAGGTGGTATTCCTCTGGAGTCGAAGCCAGGGACTAACCTCTCATCTCGAGTTGATTTTTGGTCCACGGAGCTCTTTCGTGTTGCTACAGTGACCTCAGGATCCCTCTAGCCTTGAAACAGTGTTCTTGGGGTTTCTCTGGAGTGCCATCAAGGAAATCAAGGCTCCTTTCATGTGTGATGTGCAACACAGAATTGCTCTGCACGCAGTGCAGGGGAATCGGGCCTCATCTCGCGGCGAGGGGGAAGTCTCATGGTTTTTCTCGAGTTGCGGCGGGAACCTGGGGTATATTCTCGAGTTACGACGGGGATGGCCCTTCCACACACGTGTTTGTTCAACCACGTCAGGACTCTTGCCTAGTTGCGAGACTCAACTCGGGATTCTCCTCGAGGCTTGGCAAGGCAATTGGGACGCCTCTCCAGCTGAGGCGGGAGACCAAGGGTCCCTTTCCACGTGCCACAGGAATCCTGGGACTCCTATCAAGTTTCACGAGGAGTCAGGCATCGTCTCCTTTGGAGGCACTGATCTCCGCGTACCTCTGGAGTTTTCAAAGGATGTGAGGCCTCCGGTCGCGATGAGGTGGGGAACTAGGTCTTTCTCTGTGGTCTCCACAGGGGATTCAGACATCCTTTCTTCTTGGGAGATGCAAGACGAGCCTGCATTCAAGTCACTGCAGGGATATCCAGCCTTATTAGGCATCAGGGCATCGCGGTGTCCATTCCACTTGAGGCCGCAAACTCAGGGTCCCTCTCACATACCTAGAGCTGAGAGAAGCCTCCTCTTGAGGTGCTTGTGGTAAGGTGGTATTCCTCTGGAGTCGAAGCCAGGGACTAACCTCTCATCTCGAGTTGATTTTTGGCCCACGGAGCTCTTTCGTCTTGCTACAGTGACCTCAGGATCCCTCTAGCCTTGAAACAGTGTTCTTGGGGTTTCTCTGGAGTGCCATCAAGGAAATCAAGGCTCCTTTCATGGGTGATGTGCAACACGGAATTGCTCTGCAGGCAGTGCAGGGGAATCGGGCCTCATCTCGCGGCGAGGGGAAAGTCTCATGGTTTTTCTCGAGTTGCGGCGGGAACCTGGGGTATATTCTCGAGTTACGACGGGGATGGCCCTTCCACCCACGTGTTTCTTCAGCGACGTCAGGACTCCTGCCTAGTTGCGAGGGACAACTCTGGATTCTCCTCGAGGCTTGGCAAGGCAATTGGAATGCCTCTCCAGCTGAGGCGGGAGACCAAGTGTCCCTTTCCAAGTGCCACAGGAATCCTGGGACTCATATCAAGTTTCACGAGGAGTCAGGCATCATCTCCTTTGGAGGCACTGATCTCCGCGTACCTCTGGAGTTTTCAAAGGATGTGAGGCTATCGGTCGCGATGAGGTGGGGAACTAAGTCTTTCTCTGTGCTTTCCACAGGGGATTCAAACATCCTTTCGTCCTGGGAGATGCAAGACGAGCCTGCATTGAAGTCACTGCAGGGATATCCGGCCTTATTTCGAGTCAGGGCATCGCGGTGTCCATTCCACTTGAGGCCGCAAACTCAGGGTCCCTCTCACATACCTAGAGCTGAGAGAAGCCTCCTCTTGAGGTGCTTGTGGTAAGGTGGTAATCCTCTGGAGACGAATCCAGGGACTAACCTCTCTTTTCGAGTTGATTTTTGGTCCACAGAGTTCTTTCGTGTTGCTACAGTGACCTCAGGATCCCTCTAGCCTTGAAACAATGTTCTTGGGGTTTCTCTGGAGTGCCATCAAGGAAATCAAGGCTCCTTTCATGTGTGATGTGCAAGACGGAATTGCTCTGCACGCAGTACAGGGGAATCGGGCCTCATCTCGCATCGAGGGGGAAGTCTCATGGTTTTTCTCGAGTTGCGGCGGGAACCTGGGGTATATTCTCGAGTTACGACGGGGATGGCCCTTCCACCCACGTGTTTGTTCAGCCAGATCAGGACTCCTGCCTAGTTGTGAGGGACAACTCCGGATTCTCCTCGAGGCTTGGCAGGGCAATTGGGACGCCTCTCCAGCTGAGGCGGGTGACCAAGGGTCCCTTTCCACGTGCCACAAGAATCCTGGGACTCCTATCAAGTTTCACGAGGAGTCAGGCATCGTCTCCTTTGGAGGCACTGATCTCCGCGTACCTCTGGAGTTTTCAAAGGATGTGAGGCCTCCGGTCGCGATGAGGTGGGGAACTAGGTCTTTCTCTGTGGTCTCCACAGGGGATTCAGACATCCTTTCATCTTGGGAGATGCAAGACGAGCCTGCATTCAAGTCACTGCAGGGATATCCAGCCTTATTTCACGTCAGGGCATCGCGGTGTCCATTCCATTTGAGGCCGCAAACTCAGGGTCCCTCTCACATACCTAGAGCTGAGAGAAGCCTCCTCTTGAGGTGCTTGTGGTAAGGTGGTATTCCTCTGGAGTCGAAGCCAGGGACTAACCTCTCATCTCGAGTTGATTTTTGGCCCACGGACCTCTTTCGTGTTGCTACAGTGACCTCAGGATCCCTCTAGCCTTGAAACAGTGTTCTTGGGGTTTCTCTGGAGTGCCATCAAGGAAATCAAGGCTCCTTTCATGTGTGATGTGCAACACGGAATTGCTCTGCACGCAGTGCAGGGGAATCGGGCCTCATCTCGCGGCGAGGGGGAAGTCTCATGGTTTTTCTCGAGTTGCGGCGGGAACCTGGGGTATATTCTCGAGTTACGACGGGGATGGCCCTTCCACCCACGTGTTTCTTCAGCGACGTCAGGACTCCTGCCTAGTTGCGAGGGACAACTCTGGATTCTCCTCGAGGCTTGGCAGGGCAATTGGGACGCCTCTCCAGCTGAGGCGGGAGACCAAGTGTCCCTTTCCAAGTGCCACAGGAATCCTGGGACTCCTATCAAGTTTCACGAGGAGTCAGGCATCGTCTCCTTTGGAGGCACTGATCTCCGCGTACCTCTGGAGTTTTCAAAGGATGTGAGGCTATCGGTCGCGATGAGGTGGGGAACTAAGTCTTTCTCTGTGCTTTCCACAGGGGATTCAGACATCCTTTCGTCCTCGGAGATGCAAGACGAGCCTGCATTGAAGTCACTGCAGGGATATCCGGCCTTATTTCGAGTCAGGGCATCGCGGTGTCCATTCCACTTGAGGCCGCAAACTCAGGGTCCCTCTCACATACCTAGAGCTGAGAGAAGCCTCCTCTTGAGGTGCTTTTGGTAAGGTGGTAATCCTCTGGAGACGAATCCAGGGACTAACCTCTCTTTTCGAGTTGATTTTTGGTCCACAGAGTTCTTTCGTGTTGCTACAGTGACCTCAGGATCCCTCTAGCCTTGAAACAATGTTCTTGGGGTTTCTCTGGAGTGCCATCAAGGAAATCAAGGCTCCTTTCATGTGTGATGTGCAACACGGAATTGCTCTGCACGCAGTACAGGGGAATCGGGCCTCATCTCGCATCGAGGGGGAAGTCTCATGGTTTTTCTCGAGTTGCGGCGGGAACCTGGGGTATATTCTCGAGTTACGACGGGGATGGCCCTTCCACCCACGTGTTTGTTCAGCCAGATCAGGACTCCTGCCTAGTTGTGAGGGACAACTCCGGATTCTCCTCGAGGCTTGGCAGGGCAATTGGGACGCCTCTCCAGCTGAGGCGGGTGACCAAGGGTCCCTTTCCACGTGCCACAAGAATCCTGGGACTCCTATCAAGTTTCACGAGGAGTCAGGCATCGTCTCCTTTGGAGGCACTGATCTCCGCGTACCTCTGGAGTTTTCAAAGGATGTGAGGCCTCCGGTCGCGATGAGGTGGGGAACTAGGTCTTTCTCTGTGGTCTCCACAGGGGATTCAGACATCCTTTCATCTTGGGAGATGCAAGACGAGCCTGCATTCAAGTCACTGCAGGGATATCCAGCCTTATTTCACGTCAGGGCATCGCGGTGTCCATTCCATTTGAGGCCGCAAACTCAGGGTCCCTCTCACATACCTAGAGCTGAGAGAAGCCTCCTCTTGAGGTGCTTGTGGTAAGGTGGTATTCCTCTGGAGTCGAAGCCAGGGACTAACCTCTCATCTCGAGTTGATTTTTGGCCCACGGACCTCTTTCGTGTTGCTACAGTGACCTCAGGATCCCTCTAGCCTTGAAACAGTGTTCTTGGGGTTTCTCTGGAGTGCCATCAAGGAAATCAAGGCTCCTTTCATGTGTGATGTGCAACACGGAATTGCTCTGCACGCAGTGCAGGGGAATCGGGCCTCATCTCGCGGCGAGGGGGAAGTCTCATGGTTTTTCTCGAGTTGCGGCGGGAACCTGGGGTATATTCTCGAGTTACGACGGGGATGGCCCTTCCACCCACGTGTTTCTTCAGCGACGTCAGGACTCCTGCCTAGTTGCGAGGGACAACTCTGGATTCTCCTCGAGGCTTGGCAGGGCAATTGGGACGCCTCTCCAGCTGAGGCGGGAGACCAAGTGTCCCTTTCCAAGTGCCACAGGAATCCTGGGACTCCTATCAAGTTTCACGAGGAGTCAGGCATCGTCTCCTTTGGAGGCACTGATCTCCGCGTACCTCTGGAGTTTTCAAAGGATGTGAGGCTATCGGTCGCGATGAGGTGGGGAACTAAGTCTTTCTCTGTGCTTTCCACAGGGGATTCAGACATCCTTTCGTCCTCGGAGATGCAAGACGAGCCTGCATTGAAGTCACTGCAGGGATATCCGGCCTTATTTCGAGTCAGGGCATCGCGGTGTCCATTCCACTTGAGGCCGCAAACTCAGGGTCCCTCTCACATACCTAGAGCTGAGAGAAGCCTCCTCTTGAGGTGCTTGTGGTAAGGTGGTATTCCTCTGGAGACGAATCCAGGGACTAACCTCTCTTTTCGAGTTGATTTTTGGTCCACAGAGTTCCTTCGTGTTGCTACAGTGACCTCAGGATCCCTCTAGCCTTGAAACAGTGTTCTTGGGGTTTCTCTGGAGTGCCATCAAGGAAATCAAGGCTCCTTTCATGTGTGATGTGCAACACGGAATTGCTCTGCACGCAGTGCAGGGGAATCGGGCCTCATCTCGCGGCGAGGGGGAAGTCTCATGGTTTTTCTCGAGTTGCGGCGGGAACCTGGGGTATATTCTCGAGTTACGACGGGGATGGCCCTTCCACCCACGTGTTTGTTCAGCCACGTCAGGACTCCTGCCTAGTTGCGAGGGACAACTCGGGATTCTCCTCGAGGCTTGGCAGGGCAATTGGAACGCCTCTCCAGCTGAGGCGGGAGACCAAGGATCCCTTTCCACGTGCCACAAGAATCCTGGGACTCCTATCAAGTTTCACGAGGAGTCAGGCATCGTCTCCTTTGGAGGCACTGATCTCCGCATACCTCTGGAGTTTTCAAAGGATTTGAGGCCTCCTGTCGCGATGAGGTGGGGAACTAGGTCTTTCTCTGTGGTCTCCACAGGGGATTCAGACACCCTTTCGTCTTGGGAGATGCAAGACGAGCCTGCATTCCAGTCACTGCAGGGATATCCGGCCTTATTTCGAGTCAGGGCATCGCGGTGTCCATTCCACTTGAGGCCGCAAACTCAGGGTCCCTCTCACATACCTAGAGCTGAGAGAAGCCTCCTCTTGAGGTGCTTGTGGTAAGGTGGTATTCCTCTGGAGTCGAAGCCAGGGACTAACCTCTCATCTCGAGTTGATTTTTGGCCCACGGAGCTCTTTCGTCTTGCTACAGTGACCTCAGGATCCCTCTAGCCTTGAAACAGTGTTCTTGGGGTTTCTCTGGAGTGCCATCAAGGAAATCAAGGCTCCTTTCATGGGTGATGTGCAACACGGAATTGCTCTGCACGCAGTGCAGGGGAATCGGGCCTCATCTCGCGGCGAGGGGGAAGTCTCATGGTTTTTCTCGAGTTGCGGCGGGAACCTGGGGTATATTCTCGAGTTACGACGGGGATGGCCCTTCCACCCACGTGTTTCTTCAGCGACGTCAGGACTCCTGCCTAGTTGCGAGGGACAACTCTGGATTCTCCTCGAGGCTTGGCAAGGCAATTGGGACGCCTCTCCAGCTGAGGCGGGAGACCAAGGGTCCCTTTCCACGTGCCACAGGAATCCTGGGACTCCTATCAAGTTTCACGAGGAGTCAGGCATCGTCTCCTTTGGAGGCACTGATCTCCGCGTACCTCTGGAGTTTTCAAAGGATGTGAGGCCTCCGGTCGCGATGAGGTGGGAAACTAGGTCTTTCTCTGTGGTCTCCACAGGGGATTCAGACATCCTTTCTTCTTGGGAGATGCAAGACGAGCCTGCATTCAAGTCACTGCAGGGATATCCGGCCTTATTTCGAGTCAGGGCATCGCGGTGTCCATTCCACTTGAGGCCGCAAACTCAGGATCCCTCTCACATACCTAGAGCTGAGAGAAGCCTCCTCTTGAGGTGCTTGTGGTAAGGTGGTATTCCTCAGGAGGCGAAGCCAGGGACTAACCTCTCATCTCGTGTTGATTCTTGGTCCACGGAGCTCTTTCGTGTTGCTACAGTGACCTCAGGATCCCTCTAGCCTTGAAACAGTGTTCTTGGGGTTTCTCTGGAGTGCCATCAAGGAAATCAAGGCTCCTTTCATGTGTGATGTGCAACACGGAATTGCTCTGCACGCAGTGCAGGGGAATCGGGCCTCATCTCGCGGCGAGGGGGAAGTCTCATGGTTTTTCTCGCGTTGCGGCGGGAACCTGGGGTATATTCTCGAGTTCCGACGGGGATGGCCCTTCCACACACGTGTGTGTTCAGCCATGTCAGGACTCCTGCCTAGTTGCGAGACACAACCCGGGATTCTCCTCGAGGCTTTGCAGGGCAATTGGGACGCCTCTCCAGCTGAGACGGGAGACCAAGGGTCCCTTTCCACGTGCCACAGGAATCCTGGGTCTCCTATCAAGTCTCAGGAGGAGTCAGGCATCGTCTCCTTTGGAGGCACTGATCTCCGCATACCTCTGGAGTTTTCAAAGGATGTGAGGCCTCCGGTCGCGATGAGGTGGGGAACTAGGTCTTTCTCTGTGCTTTCCACAGGGGATTCAGACATCCTTTCGTCTTGGGAGATGCAAGACGAGCCTGCATTGAAGTCACTGCAGGGATATCCGGCCTTATTTCGAGTCAGGGCATCGCGGTGTCCATTCCACTTGAGGCCGCAAACTCAGGGTCCCTCTCACATACCTAGAGCTGAGAGAAGCCTCCTCTTGAGGTGCTTGTGGTAAGGTGGTATTCCTCTGGAGTCGAAGCCAGGGACTAACCTCTCATCTCGAGTTGATTTTTGGTCCACGGAGCTCTTTCGTGTTGCTACAGTGACCTCAGGATCCCTCTATCCTTGAAACAGTGTTCTTGGGGTTTCTCTGGAGTGCCATGAAGGAAATCAAGGCTCCTTTCATGTGTGATGTGCAACACAGAATTGCTCTGCACGCAGTGCAGGGGAATCGGGCCTCATCTCGCGGCGAGGGGGAAGTCTCATGGTTTTTCTCGAGTTGCGGCGGGAACCTGGGGTATATTCTCGAGTTACGACGGGGATGGCCCTTCCACACACGTGTTTGTTCAGCCACGTCAGGACTCTTGCCTAGTTGCGAGACACAACTCTGGATTCTCCTCGAGGCTTGGCAGGGCAATTGGGACGCCTCTCCAGCTGAGACGGGAGACCAAGTGTCCCTTTCCACGTGCCACAGGAATCCTGGGACTCCTATCAAGTTTCACGAGGAGTCAGGCATCGTCTCTTTGGAGGCACTGATCTCCCCGTACCTCTGGAGTTTTCAAAGGATGTGAGGCCTCCGGTCGCGATGAGGTGGGGAACTAGGTCTTTCTCTGTGGTCTCCACAGGGGATTCAGACATCCTTTCATCTTGGGAGATGCAAGACGAGCCTGCATTCAAGTCACTGTAGGGATATCCAGCCTTATTTCGCGTCAGGGCATCGCGGTGTCCATTCCACTTGAGGCCGCAAACTCAGGGTCCCTCTCACATACCTAGAGCTGAGAGAAGCCTCCTGTTGAGGTGCTTGTGGTAAGGTGGTATTCCTCTGGAGACGAATCCAGGGACTAACCTCTCTTTTCGAGTTGATTTTTGGTCCACAGAGTTCTTTCGTGTTGCTACAGTGACCTCAGGATCCCTCTAGCCTTGAAACAGTGTTCTTGGGGTTTCTCTGGAGTGCCATCAAGGAAATCAAGGCTCCTTTCATGTGTGATGTGCAAGACGGAATTGCTCTGCATGCAGTACAGGGGAATCGGGCCTCATCTCGCATCGAGGTGGAAGTCTCATGGTTTTTCTCGAGTTGCGGCGGGAACCTGGGGTATATTCTCGAGTTACGATGGGGATGGCCCTTCCACCCACGTGTTTCTTCAGCCACGTCAGGACTCCTGCCTAGTTGCGAGGGACAACTCGGGATTCTCCTCGAGGCTTGGCAGGGCAATTGGAACGCCTCTCCAGCTGAGGCGGGAGACCAAGGGTCCCTTTCCACGTGCCACAGGAATCCTGGGTCTCCTATCAAGTTTCACGAGGAGTCAGGCATCGTCTCCTTTGGAGGCACTGATCTCCGCATACCTCTGGAGTTTTCAAAGGATTTGAGGCCTCCTGTCGCGATGAGGTGGGGAACTAGGTCTTTCTCTGTGGTCTCCACAGGGGATTCAGACACCCTTTCGTCTTGGGAGATGCAAGACGAGCCTGCATTCCAGTCACTGCAGGGATATCCGGCCTTATTTCGAGTCAGGGCATCGCGGTGTCCATTCCACTTGAGGCCGCAAACTCAGGGTCCCTCTCACATACCTAGAGCTGAGAGAAGCCTCCTCTTGAGGTGCTTGTGGTAAGGTGGTATTCCTCTGGAGTCGAAGCCAGGGACTAACCTCTCATCTCGAGTTGATTTTTGGCCCACGGAGCTCTTTCGTGTTGCTACAGTGACCTCAGGATCCCTCTAGCCTTGAAACAGTGTTCTTGGGGTTTCTCTGGAGTGCCATCAAGGAAATCAAGGCTCCTTTCATGTTTGATGTTCAACACGGAATTGCTCTGCACACAGTGCAGGGGAATCGGGCCTCATCTCGCGGCGAGGGGGAAGTCTCATGGTTTTTCTCGAGTTGCGGCGGGAACCTGGGGTATATTCTCGAGTTACGACGGGGATGGCCCTTCCACCCACGTGTTTCTTCAGCGAAGTCAGGACTCCTGCCTAGTTGCGAGGGACAACTCTGGATTCTCCTCGAGGCTTGGCAGGGCAATTGGGACGCCTCTCCAGCTGAGGCGGGAGACGAAGTGTCCCTTTCCAAGTGCCACAGGAATCCTGGGACTCCTATCAAGTTTCACGAGGAGTCAGGCATCGTCTCCTTTGGAGGCACTGATCTCCGCGTACCTCTGGAGTTTTCAAAGGATGTGAGGCTATCGGTCGCGATGAGGTGGGGAACTAAGTCTTTCTCTGTGCTTTCCACAGGGGATTCAGACATCCTTTCGTCCTGGGAGATGCAAGACGAGCCTGCATTGAAGTCACTGCAGGGATATCCGGCCTTATTTCGAGTCAGGGCATCGCGGTGTCCATTCCACTTGAGGCCGCAAACTCAGGGTCCCTCTCACATACCTAAAGCTGAGAGAAGCCTCCTCTTGAGGTGCTTGTGGTAAGGTGGTATTCCTCTGGAGACGAATCCAGGGACTAACCTCTCTTTTCGAGTTGATTTTTGGTCCACAGAGTTCTTTCGTGTTGCTACAGTGACCTCAGGATCCCTCTAGCCTTGAAACAGTGTTCTTGGGGTTTCTCTGGAGTGCCATCAAGGAAATCAAGGCTCCTTTCATGTGTGATGTGCAAGACGGAATTGCTCTGCACGCAGTACAGGGGAATCGGGCCTCATCTCGCATCGAGGGGGAAGTCTCATGGTTTTTCTCGAGTTGCGGCGGGAACCTGGGGTATATTCTCGAGTTACGACGGGGATGGCCCTTCCACCCACGTGTTTGTTCAGCCATGTCAGGACTCCTGCCTAGTTGCGAGGGACAACTCGGGATTCTCCTCGAGGCTTGGCAGGGCAATTGGAACGCCTCTCCAGCTGTGGCGGGAGACCAAGGGTCCCTTTCCACGTGCCGCAAGAATCCTGGGACTCCTATCAAGTTTCACGAGGAGTCAGGCATCGTCTCCTTTGGAGGCACTGATCTCCGCGTACCTCTGGAGTTTTCAAAGGATGTGAGGCCTCCGGTCGCGATGAGGTGGGGAACTAGGTGTTTCTCTGTGGTCTCCACAGGGGATTCAGACATCCTTTCTTCTTGGGAGATGCAAGACGAGCCTGCATTCAAGTCACTGCAGGGATATCCGGCCTTATTTCGAGTCAGGGCATCGCGGTGTCCATTCCACTTGAGGCCGCAAACTCAGGATCCCTCTCACATACCTAGAGCTGAGAGAAGCCTCCTCTTGAGGTGCTTGTGGTAAGGTGGTATTCCTCAGGAGTCGAAGCCAGGGACTAACCTCTCATCTCGTGTTGATTCTTGGTCCACGGAGCTCTTTCGTGTTGCTACAGTGACCTCAGGATCCCTCTAGCCTTGAAACAGTGTTCTTGGGGTTTCTCTGGAGTGCCATGAAGGAAATCAAGGCTCCTTTCATGTGTGATGTGCAACACGGAATTGCTCTGCACGCAGTGCAGGGGAATCGGGCCTCATCTCGCGGCGAGGGGGAAGTCTCATGGTTTTTCTCGAGTTGCGGCGGGAACCTGGGGTATATTCTCGAGTTACGACGGGGATGGCCCTTCCACACACGTGTGTGTTCAGCCATGTCAGGACTCCTGCCTATTTGCGAGGGACAACTCTGGATTCTCCTCGAGGCTTTGCAGGGCAATTGGGACGCCTCTCCAGCTGAGACGGGAGACCAAGGGTCCCTTTCCACGTGCCACAGGAATCCTGGGTCTCCTATCAAGTTTCACGAGGAGTCAGGCATCGTCTCCTTTGGAGGCACTGATCTCCGCATACCTCTAGAGTTTTCAAAGGATTTGAGGCCTCCTGTCGCGATGAGGTGGGGAACTAGGTCTTTCTCTCTGGTCTCCACAGGGGATTCAGACACCCTTTTGTCTTGGGAGATGCAAGATGAGCCTGCATTCAAGTCACTGCAGGGATATCCGGCCTTATTTCGAGTCAGGGCATCGCGGTGTCCATTCCACTTGAGGCCGCAAACTCAGGGTCCCTCTCACATACCTAGAGCTGAGAGAAGCCTCCTCTTGAGGTGCTTGTGGTAAGGTGGTATTCCTCTGGAGTCGAAGCCAGGGACTAACCTCTCATCTTGAGTTGATTTTTGGTCCACGGAGCTCTTTCGTGTTGCTACAGTGACCTCAGGATCCCTCTAGCCTTGAAACAGTGTTCTTGGGGTTTCTCTGGAGTGCCGTGAAGGAAATCAAGGCTCCTTTCATGTGTGATGTGCAACACAGAATTGCTCTGCACGCAGTGCAGGGGAATCGGGCCTCATCTCGCGGCGAGGGGGAAGTCTCATGGTTTTTCTCGCGTTGCGGCGGGAACCTGGGGTATATTCTCGAGTTCCGACGGGGATGGCCCTTCCACACACGTGTGTGTTCAGCCATGTCAGGACTCCTGCCTAGTTGCGAGACACAACTCGGGATTCTCCTCGAGGCTTTGCAGGGCAATTGGGACGCCTCTCCAGCTGAGACGGGAGACCAAGGGTCCCTTTCCACGTGCCACAGGAATCCTGGGTCTCCTATCAAGTCTCAGGAGGAGTCAGGCATCGTCTCCTTTGGAGGCACTGATCTCCGCATACCTCTGGAGTTTTCAAAGGATGTGAGGCCTCCGGTCGCGATGAGGTGGGGAACTAGGTCTTTCTCTGTGCTTTCCACAGGGGATTCAGACATCCTTTCGTCTTGGGAGATGCAAGACGAGCCTGCATTGAAGTCACTGCAGGGATATCCGGCCTTATTTCGAGTCAGGGCATCGCGGTGTCCATTCCACTTGAGGCCGCAAACTCAGGGTCCCTCTCACATACCTAGAGCTGAGAGAAGCCTCCTCTTGAGGTGCTTGTGGTAAGGTGGTATTCCTCTGGAGTCGAAGCCAGGGACTAACCTCTCATCTCGAGTTGATTTTTGGTCCACGGAGCTCTTTCGTGTTGCTACAGTGACCTCAGGATCCCTCTATCCTTGAAACAGTGTTCTTGGGGTTTCTCTGGAGTGCCATGAAGGAAATCAAGGCTCCTTTCATGTGTGATGTGCAACACAGAATTGCTCTGCACGCAGTGCAGGGGAATCGGGCCTCATCTCGCGGCGAGGGGGAAGTCTCATGGTTTTTCTCGAGTTGCGGCGGGAACCTGGGGTATATTCTCGAGTTACGACGGGGATGGCCCTTCCACACACGTGTTTGTTCAGCCACGTCAGGACTCTTGCCTAGTTGCGAGACACAACTCTGGATTCTCCTCGAGGCTTGGCAGGGCAATTGGGACGCCTCTCCAGCTGAGACGGGAGACCAAGTGTCCCTTTCCACGTGCCACAGGAATCCTGGGACTCCTATCAAGTTTCACGAGGAGTCAGGCATCGTCTCTTTGGAGGCACTGATCTCCCCGTACCTCTGGAGTTTTCAAAGGATGTGAGGCCTCCGGTCGCGATGAGGTGGGGAACTAGGTCTTTCTCTGTGGTCTCCACAGGGGATTCAGACATCCTTTCATCTTGGGAGATGCAAGACGAGCCTGCATTCAAGTCACTGTAGGGATATCCAGCCTTATTTCGCGTCAGGGCATCGCGGTGTCCATTCCACTTGAGGCCGCAAACTCAGGGTCCCTCTCACATACCTAGAGCTGAGAGAAGCCTCCTCTTGAGGTGCTTGTGGTAAGGTGGTATTCCTCTGGAGACGAATCCAGGGACTAACCTCTCTTTTCGAGTTGATTTTTGGTCCACAGAGTTCTTTCGTGTTGCTACAGTGACCTCAGGATCCCTCTAGCCTTGAAACAGTGTTCTTGGGGTTTCTCTGGAGTGCCATCAAGGAAATCAAGGCTCCTTTCATGTGTGATGTGCAAGACGGAATTGCTCTGCACGCAGTACAGGCGAATCGGGCCTCATCTCGCATCGAGGTGGAAGTCTAATGGTTTTTCTCGAGTTGCGGCGGGAACCTGGGGTATATTCTCGAGTTACGATGGGGATGGCCCTTCCACCCACGTGTTTCTTCAGCCACGTCAGGACTCCTGCCTAGTTGCGAGGGACAACTCGGGATTCTCCTCGAGGCTTGGCAGGGCAATTGGAACGCCTCTCCAGCTGAGGCGGGAGACCAAGGGTCCCTTTCCACGTGCCACAGGAATCCTGGGTCTCCTATCAAGTTTCACGAGGAGTCAGGCATCGTCTCCTTTGGAGGCACTGATCTCCGCATACCTCTGGAGTTTTCAAAGGATTTGAGGCCTCCTGTCGCGATGAGGTGGGGAACTAGGTCTTTCTCTGTGGTCTCCACAGGGGATTCAGACACCCTTTCGTCTTGGGAGATGCAAGACGAGCCTGCATTCCAGTCACTGCAGGGATATCCGGCCTTATTTCGAGTCAGGGCATCGCGGTGTCCATTCCACTTGAGGCCGCAAACTCAGGGTCCCTCTCACATACCTAGAGCTGAGAGAAGCCTCCTCTTGAGGTGCTTGTGGTAAGGTGGTATTCCTCTGGAGTCGAAGCCAGGGACTAACCTCTCATCTCGAGTTGATTTTTGGCCCACGGAGCTCTTTCGTGTTGCTACAGTGACCTCAGGATCCCTCTAGCCTTGAAACAGTGTTCTTGGGGTTTCTCTGGAGTGCCATCAAGGAAATCAAGGCTCCTTTCATGTTTGATGTTCAACACGGAATTGCTCTGCACACAGTGCAGGGGAATCGGGCCTCATCTCGCGGCGAGGGGGAAGTCTCATGGTTTTTCTCGAGTTGCGGCGGGAACCTGGGGTATATTCTCGAGTTACGACGGGGATGGCCCTTCCACCCACGTGTTTCTTCAGCGAAGTCAGGACTCCTGCCTAGTTGCGAGGGACAACTCTGGATTCTCCTCGAGGCTTGGCAGGGCAATTGGGACGCCTCTCCAGCTGAGGCGGGAGACGAAGTGTCCCTTTCCAAGTGCCACAGGAATCCTGGGACTCCTATCAAGTTTCACGAGGAGTCAGGCATCGTCTCCTTTGGAGGCACTGATCTCCGCGTACCTCTGGAGTTTTCAAAGGATGTGAGGCTATCGGTCGCGATGAGGTGGGGAACTAAGTCTTTCTCTGTGCTTTCCACAGGGGATTCAGACATCCTTTCGTCCTGGGAGATGCAAGACGAGCCTGCATTGAAGTCACTGCAGGGATATCCGGCCTTATTTCGAGTCAGGGCATCGCGGTGTCCATTCCACTTGAGGCCGCAAACTCAGGGTCCCTCTCACATACCTAAAGCTGAGAGAAGCCTCCTCTTGAGGTGCTTTTGGTAAGGTGGTATTCCTCAGGAGTCGAAGCCAGGGACTAACCTCTCATCTCGTGTTGATTCTTGGTCCACGGAGCTCTTTCGTGTTGCTACAGTGACCTCAGGATCCCTCTAGCCTTGAAACAGTGTTCTTGGGGTTTCTCTGGAGTGCCATGAAGGAAATCAAGGCTCCTTTCATGTGTGATGTGCAACACGGAATTGCTCTGCACGCAGTGCAGGGGAATCGGGCCTCATCTCGCGGCGAGGGGGAAGTCTCATGGTTTTTCTCGAGTTGCGGCGGGAACCTGGGGTATATTCTCGAGTTACGACGGGGATGGCCCTTCCACACACGTGTGTGTTCAGCCATGTCAGGACTCCTGCCTATTTGCGAGGGACAACTCTGGATTCTCCTCGAGGCTTTGCAGGGCAATTGGGACGCCTCTCCAGCTGAGACGGGAGACCAAGGGTCCCTTTCCACGTGCCACAGGAATCCTGGGTCTCCTATCAAGTTTCACGAGGAGTCAGGCATCGTCTCCTTTGGAGGCACTGATCTCCGCATACCTCTAGAGTTTTCAAAGGATTTGAGGCCTCCTGTCGCGATGAGGTGGGGAACTAGGTCTTTCTCTCTGGTCTCCACAGGGGATTCAGACACCCTTTTGTCTTGGGAGATGCAAGATGAGCCTGCATTCCAGTCACTGCAGGGATATCCGGCCTTATTTCGAGTCAGGGCATCGCGGTGTCCATTCCACTTGAGGCCGCAAACTCAGGGTCCCTCTCACATACCTAGAGCTGAGAGAAGCCTCCTCTTGAGGTGCTTGTGGTAAGGTGGTATTCCTCTGGAGTCGAAGCCAGGGACTAACCTCTCATCTCGAGTTGATTTTTGGTCCATGGAGCTCTTTCGTGTTGCTACAGTGACCTCAGGATCCCTCTAGCCTTGAAACAGTGTTCTTGGGGTTTCTCTGGAGTGCCATGAAGGAAATCAAGGCTCCTTTCATGTGTGATGTGCAACACAGAATTGCTCTGCACGCAGTGCAGGGGAATCGGGCCTCATCTCACGGCGAGGGGGAAGTCTCATGATTTTTCTCGAGTTGCGGCGGGAACCTGGGGTATATTCTCGAGTTACGACGGGGATGGCCCTTCCACACACGTGTTTTTTCAGCCACGTCAGGACTCTTGCCTAGTTGCGAGACACTACTCGGGATTCTCCTCGAGGCTTGGCAAGGCAATTGGGACGCCTCTCCAGCTGAGGCGGGAGACCAAGGGTCCCTTTCCACGTGCCACAGGAATCCTGGGACTCCTATCAAGTTTCACGAGGAGTCAGGCATCGTCTCCTTTGGAGGCACTGATCTCCGCGTACCTCTGGAGTTTTCAAAGGATGTGAGGCCTCCGGTCGCGATGAGGTGGGGAACTAGGTCTTTCTCTGTGGTCTCCACAGGGGATTCAGACATCCTTTCATCTTGGGAGATGCAAGACGAGCCTGCATTCAAGTCACTGCAGGGATATCCAGCCTTATTTCGCGTCAGGGCATCGCGGTGTCCATTCCACTTGAGGCCGCAAACTCAGGGTCCCTCTCACATACCTAGAGCTGAGAGAAGCCTCCTCTTGAGGTGCTTGTGGTAAGGTGGTATTCCTCTGGAGTCGAAGCCAGGGAGTAACCTCTCATCTCGAGTTGATTTTTGGCCCACGGAGCTCTTTCGTGTTGCTACAGTGACCTCAGGATCCCTCTAGCCTTGAAACAGTGTTCTTGGGGTTTCTCTGGAGTGCCATGAAGGAAATCAAGGCTCCTTTCATGTGTGATGTGCAACACGGAATTACTGTGCACGCAGTGCAGGGGAATCGGGCCTCATCTCGCGGCGAGGGGGAAGTCTCATGGTTTTTCTCGAGTTGCGGCGGGAACCTGGGGTATATTCTCGAGTTACGACGGGGATGGCCCTTCCACACACGTGTTTGTTCAGCCACGTCAGGACTCTTGCCTAGTTGCGAGACACAACTCTGGATTCTCCTCGAGGCTTGGCAGGGCAATTGGGACGCCTCTCCAGCTGAGACGGGAGACCAAGTGTCCCTTTCCACGTGCCACAGGAATCCTGGGACTCCTATCAAGTTTCACGAGGAGTCAGGCATCGTCTCCTTTGGAGGCACTGATCTCCCCGTACCTCTGGAGTTTTCAAAGGATGTGAGGCCTCCGCTCGCGATGAGGTGGGGAACTAGGTCTTTCTCTGTGGTCTCCACAGGGGATTCAGACATCCTTTCATCTTGGGAGATGCAAGACGAGCCTGCATTCAAGTCACTGTAGGGATATCCAGCCTTATTTCGCGTCAGGGCATCGCGGTGTCCATTCCACTTGAGGCCGCAAACTCAGGGTCCCTCTCACATACCTAGAGCTGAGAGAAGCCTCCTCTTGAGGTGCTTGTGGTAAGGTGGTATTCCTCTGGAGACGAATCCAGGGACTAACCTCTCTTTTCGAGTTGATTTTTGGTCCACAGAGTTCTTTCGTGTTGCTACAGTGACCTCAGGATCCCTCTAGCCTTGAAACAGTGTTCTTGGGGTTTCTCTGGAGTGCCATCAAGGAAATCAAGGCTCCTTTCATGTGTGATGTGCAAGACGGAATTGCTCTGCACGCAGTGCAGGGGAATCGGGCCTCATCTCGCATCGAGGTGGAAGTCTCATGGTTTTTCTCGAGTTGCGGCGGGAACCTGGGGTATATTCTCGAGTTACGATGGGGATGGCCCTTCCACCCACGTGTTTCTTCAGCCACGTCAGGACTCCTGCCTAGTTGCGAGGGACAACTCGGGATTCTCCTCGAGGCTTGGCAGGGCAATTGGAACGCCTCTCCACCTGAGGCGGGAGACCAAGGGTCCCTTTCCACGTGCCACAGGAATCCTGGGTCTCCTATCAAGTTTCACGAGGAGTCAGGCATCGTCTCCTTTGGAGGCACTGATCTCCGCATACCTCTGGAGTTTTCAAAGGATTTGAGGCCTCCTGTCGCGATGAGGTGGGGAACTAGGTCTTTCTCTGTGGTCTCCACAGGGGATTCAGACACCCTTTCGTCTTGGGAGATGCAAGACGAGCCTGCATTCCAGTCACTGCAGGGATATCCGGCCTTATTTCGAGTCAGGGCATCGCGGTGTCCATTCCACTTGAGGCCGCAAACTCAGGGTCCCTCTCACATACCTAGAGCTGAGAGAAGCCTCCTCTTGAGGTGCTTGTGGTAAGGTGGTATTCCTCTGGAGTCGAAGCCAGGGACTAACCTCTCATCTCGAGTTGATTTTTGGCCCACGGAGCTCTTTCGTGTTGCTACAGTGACCTCAGGATCCCTCTAGCCTTGAAACAGTGTTCTTGGGGTTTCTCTGGAGTGCCATGAAGGAAATCAAGGCTCCTTTCATGTTTGATGTTCAACACGGAATTGCTCTGCACACAGTGCAGGGGAATCGGGCCTCATCTCGCGGCGAGGGGGAAGTCTCATGGTTTTTCTCGAGTTGCGGCGGGAACCTTGGGTATATTCTCGAGTTACGACGGGGATGGCCCTTCCACCCACGTGTTTCTTCAGCGAAGTCAGGACTCCTGCCTAGTTGCGAGGGACAACTCTGGATTCTCCTCGAGGCTTGGCAGGGCAATTGGGACGCCTCTCCAGCTGAGGCGGGAGACGAAGTGTCCCTTTCCAAGTGCCACAGGAATCCTGGGACTCCTATCAAGTTTCACGAGGAGTCAGGCATCGTCTCCTTTGGAGGCACTGATCTCCACGTACCTCTGGAGTTTTCAAAGGATGTGAGGCTATCGGTCGCGATGAGGTGGGGAACTAAGTCTTTCTCTGTGCTTTCCACAGGGGATTCAGACATCCTTTCGTCCTGGGAGATGCAAGACGAGCCTGCATTGAAGTCACTGCAGGGATATCCGGCCTTATTTCGAGTCAGGGCATCGCGGTGTCCATTCCACTTGAGGCCGCAAACTCAGGGTCCCTCTCACATACCTAAAGCTGAGAGAAGCCTCCTCTTGAGGTGCTTGTGGTAAGGTGGTATTCCTCTGGAGACGAATCCAGGGACTAACCTCTCTTTTCGAGTTGATTTTTGGTCCACAGAGTTCTTTCGTGTTGCTACAGTGACCTCAGGATCCCTCTAGCCTTGAAACAGTGTTCTTGGGGTTTCTCTGGAGTGCCATCAAGGAAATCAAGGCTCCTTTCATGTGTGATGTGCAAGACGGAATTGCTCTGCACGCAGTACAGGGGAATCGGGCCTCATCTCGCATCGAGGGGGAAGTCTCATGGTTTTTCTCGAGTTGCGGCGGGAACCTGGGGTATATTCTCGAGTTACGACGGGGATGGCCCTTCCACCCACGTGTTTGTTCAGCCATGTCAGGACTCCTGCCTAGTTGCGAGGGACAACTCGGGATTCTCCTCGAGGCTTGGCAGGGCAATTGGAACGCCTCTCCAGCTGAGGCGGGAGACCAAGGGTCCCTTTCCACGTGCCGCAAGAATCCTGGGACTCCTATCAAGTTTCACGAGGAGTCAGGCATCGTCTCCTTTGGAGGCACTGATCTCCGCGTACCTCTGGAGTTTTCAAAGGATGTGAGGCCTCCGGTCGCGATGAGGTGGGGAACTAGGTGTTTCTCTGTGGTCTCCACAGGGGATTCAGACATCCTTTCTTCTTGGGAGATGCAAGACGAGCCTGCATTCAAGTCACTGCAGGGATATCCGGCCTTATTTCGAGTCAGGGCATCGCGGTGTCCATTCCACTTGAGGCCGCAAACTCAGGATCCCTCTCACATACCTAGAGCTGAGAGAAGCCTCCTCTTGAGGTGCTTGTGGTAAGGTGGTATTCCTCAGGAGTCGAAGCCAGGGACTAACCTCTCATCTCGTGTTGATTCTTGGTCCACGGAGCTCTTTCGTGTTGCTACAGTGACCTCAGGATCCCTCTAGCCTTGAAACAGTGTTCTTGGGGTTTCTCTGGAGTGCCATGAAGGAAATCAAGGCTCCTTTCATGTGTGATGTGCAACACGGAATTGCTCTGCACGCAGTGCAGGGGAATCGGGCCTCATCTCGCGGCGAGGGGGAAGTCTCATGGTTTTTCTCGAGTGGCGGCGGGAACCTGGGGTATATTCTCGAGTTACGACGGGGATGGCCCTTCCACACACGTGTGTGTTCAGCCATGTCAGGACTCCTGCCTATTTGCGAGGGACAACTCTGGATTATCCTCGAGGCTTTGCAGGGCAATTGGGACGCCTCTCCAGGTGAGACGGGAGACCAAGGGTCCCTTTCCACGTTCCACAGGAATCCTGGGTCTCCTATCAAGTTTCACGAGGAGTCAGGCATCGTCTCCTTTGGAGGCACTGATCTCCGCATACCTCTGGAGTTTTCAAAGGATTTGAGGCCTCCTGTCGCGATGAGGTGGGGAACTAGGTCTTTCTCTCTGGTCTCCACAGGGGATTCAGACACCCTTTTGTCTTGGGAGATGCAAGATGAGCCTGCATTCCAGTCACTGCAGGGATATCCGGCCTTATTTCGAGTCAGGGCATCGCGGTGTCCATTCCACTTGAGGCCGCAAACTCAGAGTCCCTCTCACATACCTAGAGCTGAGAGAAGCCTCCTCTTGAGGTGCTTGTGGTAAGGTGGTATTCCTCTGGAGTCGAAGCCAGGGACTAACCTCTCATCTCGAGTTGATTTTTGGTCCACGGAGCTCTTTCGTGTTGCTACAGTGACCTCAGGATCCCTCTAGCCTTGAAACAGTGTTCTTGGGGTTTCTCTGGAGTGCCGTGAAGGAAATCAAGGCTCCTTTCATGTGTGATGTGCAACACAGAATTGCTCTGCACGCAGTGCAGGGGAATCGGGCCTCATCTCACGGCGAGGGGGAAGTCTCATGATTTTTCTCGAGTTGCGGCGGGAACCTGGGGTATATTCTCGAGTTACGACGGGGATGGCCCTTCCACACACGTGTTTTTTCAGCCAAGTCAGGACTCTTGCCTAGTTGCGAGACACTACTCGGGATTCTCCTCGAGGCTTGGCAAGGCAATTGGGACGCCTCTCCAGCTGAGGCGGGAGACCAAGGGTCCCTTTCCACGTGCCACAGGAATCCTGGGACTCCTATCAAGTTTCACGAGGAGTCAGGCATCGTCTCCTTTGGATTCACTGATCTCCGCGTACCTCTGGAGTTTTCAAAGGATGTGAGGCCTCCGGTCGCGATGAGGTGGGGAACTAGGTCTTTCTCTGTGGTCTCCACAGGGGATTCAGACATCCTTTCATCTTGGGAGATGCAAGACGAGCCTGCATTCAAGTCACTGCAGGGATATCCAGCCTTATTTCGCGTCAGGGCATCGCGGTGTCCATTCCACTTGAGGCCGCAAACTCAGGGTCCCTCTCACATACCTAGAGCTGAGAGAAGCCTCCTCTTGAGGTGCTTGTGGTAAGGTGGTATTCCTCTGGAGTCGAAGCCAGGGACTAACCTCTCATCTCGAGTTGATTTTTGGCCCACGGAGCTCTTTCGTGTTGCTACAGTGACCTCAGGATCCCTCTAGCCTTGAAACAGTGTTCTTGGGGTTTCTCTGGAGTGCCATGAAGGAAATCAAGGCTCCTTTCATGTGTGATGTGCAACACGGAATTGCTGTGCACGCAGTGCAGGGGAATCGGGCCTCATCTCGCGGCGAGGGGGAAGTCTCATGGTTTTTCTCGAGTTGCGGCGGGAACCTGGGGTATATTCTCGAGTTACGACGGGGATGGCCCTTCCACCCACGTGTTTCTTCAGCGACGTCAGGACTCCTGCCTACTTGCGAGGGACAACTCTGGATTCTCCTCGAGGCTTGGCAGGGCAATTGGGACGCCTCTCCAGCTGAGGCGGGAGACCAAGTGTCCCTTTCCAAGTGCCACAGGAATCCTGGGACTCCTATCAAGTTTCACGAGGAGTCAGGCGTCGTCTCCTTTGGAGGCACTGATCTCGGCGTACCTCTGGAGTTTTCAAAGGATGTGAGGCTATCGGTCGCGATGAGGTGGGGAACTAAGTCTTTCTCTGTGCTTTCCACAGGGGATTCAGACATCCTTTCGTCCTGGGAGATGCAAGACGAGCCTGCATTGAAGTCACTGCAGGGATATCCGGCCCTATTTCGAGTCAGGGCATCGCGGTGTCCATTCCACTTGAGGCCGCAAACTCAGGGTCCCTCTCACATACCTAGAGCTGAGAGAAGCCTCCTCTTGAGGTGCTTGTGGTAAGGTGGTATTCCTCTGGAGACGAAGCCAGGGACTAACCTCTCTTTTCGAGTTGATTTTTGGTCCACAGAGTTCTTTCGTGTTGCTACAGTGACCTCAGGATCCCTCTAGCCTTGAAACAGTGTTCTTGGGGTTTCTCTGGAGTGCCATCAAGGAAATCAAGGCTCCTTTCATGTGTGATGTGCAAGACGGAATTGCTCTGCACGCAGTACAGGGGAATCGGGCCTCATCTCGCATCGAGTACAAGTCTCATGGTTTTTCTCGAGTTGCGGCGGGAACCTGGGGTATATTCTCGAGTTACGACGGGGATGGCCCTTCCACCCACGTGTTTGTTCAGCCACGTCAGGACTCCTGCCTAGTTGCGAGGGACAACTCGGGATCCTCCTCGAGGCTTGGCAGGGCAATTGGAACGCCTCTCCAGCTGAGGCGGGAGACCAAGGGTCCCTTTCCACGTGCCACAAGAATCCTGGGACTCCTATCAAGTTTCACGAGGAGTCAGGCATCGTCTCCTTTGGAGGCACTGATCTCCGCGTACCTCTGGAGTTTTCAAAGGATGTGAGGCCTCCGGTCGCGATGAGGTGGGGAACTAGGTCTTTCTCTGTGGTCTCCACAGGGGATTCAGACATCCTTTCTTCTTGGGAGATGCAAGACGAGCCTGCATTCAAGTCACTGCAGGGATATCCGGCCTTATTTCGAGTCAGGGCATCGCGGTGTCCATTCCACTTGAGGCCGCAAACTCAGGATCCCTCTCACATACCTAGAGCTGAGAGAAGCCTCCTCTTGAGGTGCTTGTGGTAAGGTGGTATTCCTCTGGAGTCGAAGCCAGGGACTAACGTCTCATCTCGAGTTGATTTTTGGCCCACGGAGCTCTTTCGTGTTGCTACAGTGACCTCAGGATCCCTCTAGCCTTGAAACAGTGTTCTTGGGGTTTCTCTGGAGTGCCATCAAGGAAATCAAGGCTCCTTTCATGTGTGATGTGCAAGACGGAATTGCTCTGCATGCAGTACAGGGGAATCGGGCCTCATCTCGCATCGAGGGGGAAGTCTCATGGTTTTTCTCGAGTTGCGGCGGGAACCTGGGGTATATTCTCGAGTTACGACGGGGATGGCCCTTCCACCCATGTGTTTCTCCAGCCACGTCAGGACTCCTGCCTAGTAGCGAGGGACAACTCGGGATTCTCCTCGAGGCTTGGCAGGGCAATTGGAACGCCTCTCCAGCTGTGGCGGGAGACCAAGGGTCCCTTTCCACGTGCCACAAGAATCCTGGGACTCCTATCAAGTTTCACGAGGAGTCAGGCATCGTCTCCTTTGGAGGCACTGATCTCCGCGTACCTCTGGAGTTTTCAAAGGATGTGAGGCCTCCGGTCGCGATGAAGTGGGGAACTGGGTCATTCTTTGTGGTCTCCACAGGGGATTCAGACATCCTTTCTTCTTGGGAGGTGCAAGACGAGCCTGCATTCAAGTCACTGCAGGGATATCCGGCCTTATTTCGAGTCAGGGCATCGCGGTGTTCATTCCACTTGAGGCCGCAAACTCAGGATCCCTCTCACATACCTAGAGCTGAGAGAAGCCTCCTCTTAAGGTGCTTGTGGTAAGGTGGTATTCCTCAGGAGTCGAAGCCAGGGACTAAACTCTCATCTCGTGTTGATTCTTGGTCCACGGAGCTCTTTCGTGTTGCTACAGTGACCTCAGGATCCCTCTAGCCTTGAAACAGTGTTCTTGGGGTTTCTCTGGAGTGCCATCAAGGAAATCAAGGCTCCTTTCATGTGTGATGTGCAACACGGAATTGCTCTGCACGCAGTGCAGGGGAATCGGGCCTCATCTCGCGGCGAGGGGGAAGTCTCATGGTTTTTCTCGAGTTGCAGCGGGAACCTGGGGTATATTCTCGAGTTCCGACGGGGATGGCCCTTCCACACACGTGTGTGTTCAGCCATGTCAGGATTCCTGCCTAGTTACGAGACACAACTCGGGATTCTCCTCGAGGCTTTGCAGGGCAATTGGGACGCCTCTCCAGCTGAGACTGGAGACCAAGGGTCCCTTTCCACGTGCCACAGGAATCCTGGGTCTCCTATCAAGTTTCACGAGGAGTCAGGCATCGTCTCCTTTGGAGGCACTGATCTCCGCATACCTCTGGAGTTTTCAAAGGATTTGAGGCCTCCTGTCGCGATGAGGTGGGGAACTAGGTCTTTCTCTGTGGTCTCCACAGGGGATTCAGACACCCTTTCGTCTTGGGAGATGCAAGACGAGCCTGCATTCCAGTCACTGCAGGGATATCCGGCCTCATTTCGAGTCAGGGCATCGCGGTGTCCATTCCACTTGAGGCCGCAAACTCAGGGTCCCTCTCACATACCTAGAGCTGAGAGAAGCCTCCTCTTGAGGTGCTTGTGGTAAGGTGGTATTCCTCTGGAGTCGAAGCCAGGGACTAACCTCTCATCTCGTGTTGATTCTTGGTCCACGGAGCTCTTTCGTGTTGCTACAGTGACCTCAGGATCCCTCTAGCCTTGAAACAGTGTTCTTGGGGTTTCTCTGGAGTGCCATGAAGGAAATCAAGGCTCCTTTCAGGTGTGATGTGCAACACGGAATTGCTCTGCACGCAGTGCAGGGGAATCGGGCCTCATCTCGCGGCGAGGGGGAAGTCTCATGGTTTTTCTCGAGTTGCGGCGGGAACCTGGGGTATATTCTCGAGTTACGACGGGGATGGCCCTTCCACACACGTGTGTGTTCAGCCATGTCAGGACTCCTGCCTATTTGCGAGGGACAACTCTGGATTCTCCTCAAGGCTTTGCAGGGCAATTGGGACGCCTCTCCAGCTGAGACGGGAGACCAAGGGTCCCTTTCCACGTGCCACAGGAATCCTGGGTCTCCTATCAAGTTTCACGAGGAGTCAGGCATCGTCTCCTTTGGAGGCACTGATCTCCGCATACCTCTGGAGTTTTCAAAGGATTTGAGGCCTCCTGTCGCGATGAGGTGGGGAACTAGGTCTTTCTCTCTGGTCTCCACAGGGGATTCAGACACCCTTTTGTCTTGGGAGATGCAAGATGAGCCTGCATTCCAGTCACTGCAGGGATATCCGGCCTTATTTCGAGTCAGGGCATCGCGGTGTCCATTCCACTTGAGGCCGCAAACTCAGGGTCCCTCTCACATACCTAGAGCTGAGAGAAGCCTCCTCTTGAGGTGCTTGTGGTAAGGTGGTATTCCTCTGGAGTCGAAGCCAGGGACTAACCTCTCATCTCGAGTTGATTTTTGGCCCACGGAGCTCTTTCGTGTTGCTACAGTGACCTCAGGATCCCTCTAGCCTTGAAACAGTGTTCTTGGGGTTTCTCTGGAGTGCCGTGAAGGAAATCAAGGCTCCTTTCATGTGTGATGTGCAACACAGAATTGCTCTGCACGCAGTGCAGGGGAATCGGGCCTCATCTCGCGGCGAGGGGGAAGTCTCATGATTTTTCTCGAGTTGCGGCGGGAACCTGGGGTATATTCTCGAGTTACGACGGGGATGGCCCTTCCACACACGTGTTTTTTCAGCCACGTCAGGACTCTTGCCTAGTTGCGAGACACTACTCGGGATTCTCCTCGAGGCTTGGCAAGGCAATTGGGACGCCTCTCCAGCTGAGGCGGGAGACCAAGGGTCCCTTTCCACGTGCCACAGGAATCCTGGGACTCCTATCAAGTTTCACGAGGAGTCAGGCATCGTCTCCTTTGGAGGCACTGATCTCCGCGTACCTCTGGAGTTTTCAAAGGATGTGAGGCCTCCGGTAGCGATGAGGTGGGGAACTAGGTCTTTCTCTGTGGTCTCCACAGGGGATTCAGACATCCTTTCATCTTGGGAGATGCAAGACGAGCCTGCATTCAAGTCACTGCAGGGATATCCAGCCTTATTTCGCGTCAGGGCATCGCGGTGTCCATTCCACTTGAGGCCGCAAACTCAGGGTCCCTCTCACATACCTAGAGCTGAGAGAAGCCTCCTCTTGAGGTGCTTGTGGTAAGGTGGTATTCCTCTGGAGTCGAAGCCAGGGACTAACCTCTCATCTCGAGTTGATTTTTGGCCCACGGAGCTCTTTCGTGTTGCTACAGTGACCTCAGGATCCCTCTAGCCTTGAAACAGTGTTCTTGGGGTTTCTCTGGAGTGCCATCAAGGAAATCAAGGCTCCTTTCATGTGTGATGTGCAACACGGAATTGCTGTGCACGCAGTGCAGGGGAATCGGGCCTCATCTCGCGGCGAGGGGGAAGTCTCATGGTTTTTCTCGAGTTGCGGCGGGAACCTGGGGTATATTCTCGAGTTACGACGGGGATGGCCTTTCCACCCACGTGTTTCTTCAGCGACGTCAGGACTCCTGCCTACTTGCGAGGGACAACTCTGGATTCTCCTCGAGGCTTGGCAGTGCAATTGGGACGCCTCTCCAGCTGAGGCGGGAGGCCAAGTGTCCCTTTCCAAGTGCCACAGGAATCCTGGGACTCCTATCAAGTTTCACGAGGAGTCAGGCGTCGTCTCCTTTGGAGGCACTGATCTCGGCGTACCTCTGGAGTTTTCAAAGGATGTGAGGCTATCAGTCGCGATGAGGTGGGGAACTAAGTCTTTCTCTGTGCTTTCCACAGGGGATTCAGACATCCTTTCGTCCTGGGAGATGCAAGACGAGCCTGCATTGAAGTCACTGCAGGGATATCCGCCCCTATTTCGAGTCAGGGCATCGCGGTGTCCATTCCACTTGAGGCCGCAAACTCAGGGTCCCTCTCACATACCTAGAGCTGAGAGAAGCCTCCTCTTGAGGTGCTTGTGGTAAGGTGGTATTCCTCTGGAGACGAAGCCAGGGACTAACCTCTCTTTTCGAGTTGATTTTTGGTCCACAGAGTTCTTTCGTGTTGCTACAGTGACCTCAGGATCCCTCTAGCCTTGAAACAGTGTTCTTGGGGTTTCTCTGGAGTGCCATCAAGGAAATCAAGGCTCCTTTCATGTGTGATGTGCAAGACGGAATTGCTCTGCACGCAGTACAGGGGAATCGGGCCTCATCTCGCATCGAGTACAAGTCTCATGGTTTTTCTCGAGTTGCGGCGGGAACCTGGGGTATATTCTCGAGTTACGACGGGGATGGCCCTTCCACCCACGTGTTTGTTCAGCCACGTCAGGACTCCTGCCTAGTTGCGAGGGACAACTCGGGATCCTCCTCGAGGCTTGGCAGGGCAATTGGAACGCCTCTCCAGCTGAGGCGGGAGACCAAGGGTCCCTTTCCACGTGCCACAAGAATCCTGGGACTCCTATCAAGTTTCACGAGGAGTCAGGCATCGTCTCCTTTGGAGGCACTGATCTCCGCGTACCTCTGGAGTTTTCAAAGGATGTGAGGCCTCCGGTCGCGATGAGGTGGGGAACTAGGTCTTTCTCTGTGGTCTCCACAGGGGATTCAGACATCCTTTCTTCTTGGGAGATGCAAGACGAGCCTGCATTCAAGTCACTGCAGGGATATCCGGCCTTATTTCGAGTCAGGGCATCGCGGTGTCCATTCCACTTGAGGCCGCAAACTCAGGATCCCTCTCACATACCTAGAGCTGAGAGAAGCCTCCTCTTGAGGTGCTTGTGGTAAGGTGGTATTCCTCTGGAGTCGAAGCCAGGGACTAACGTCTCATCTCGAGTTGATTTTTGGCCCACGGAGCTCTTTCGTGTTGCTACAGTGACCTCAGGATCCCTCTAGCCTTGAAACAGTGTTCTTGGGGTTTCTCTGGAGTGCCATCAAGGAAATCAAGGCTCCTTTCATGTGTGATGTGCAAGACGGAATTGCTCTGCACGCAGTACAGGGGAATCGGGCCTCATCTCGCATCGAGGGGGAAGTCTCATGGTTTTTCTCGAGTTGCGGCGGGAACCTGGGGTATATTCTCGAGTTACGACGGGGATGGCCCTTCCACCCATGTGTTTCTCCAGCCACGTCAGGACTCCTGCCTAGTTGCGAGGGACAACTCGGGATTCTCCTCGAGGCTTGGCAGGGCAATTGGAACGCCTCTCCAGCTGTGGCGGGAGACCAAGGGTCCCTTTCTACGTGCCACAAGAATCCTGGGACTCCTATCAAGGTTCACGAGGAGTCAGGCATCGTCTCCTTTGGAGGCACTGATCTCCGCGTACCTCTGGAGTTTTCAAAGGATGTGAGACCTCCGGTCGCGATGAAGTGGGGAACTGGGTCATTCTTTGTGGTCTCCAAAGGGGATTCAGACATCCTTTCTTCTTGGGAGGTGCAAGACGAGCCTGCATTCAAGTCACTGCAGGGATATCCGGCCTTATTTCGAGTCAGGGCATCGCGGTGTTCATTCCACTTGAGGCCGCAAACTCAGGATCCCTCTCACATACCTAGAGCTGAGAGAAGCCTCCTCTTAAGGTGCATGTGGTAAGGTGGTATTCCTCAGGAGTCGAAGCCAGGGACTAAACTCTCATCTCGTGTTGATTCTTGGTCCACGGAGCTCTTTCGTGTTGCTACAGTGACCTCAGGATCCCTCTAGCCTTGAAACAGTGTTCTTGGGGTTTCTCTGGAGTGCCATCAAGGAAATCAAGGCTCCTTTCATGTGTGATGTGCAACACGGAATTGCTCTGCACGCAGTGCAGGGGAATCGGGCCTCATCTCGCGGCGAGGGGGAAGTCTCATGGTTTTTCTCGAGTTGCAGCGGGAACCTGGGGTATATTCTCGAGTTCCGACGGGGATGGCCCTTCCACACACGTGTGTGTTCAGCCATGTCAGGACTCCTGCCTAGTTACGAGACACAACTCGGGATTCTCCTCGAGGCTTTGCAGGGCAATTGGGACGCCTCTCCAGCTGAGACTGGAGACCAAGGGTCCCTTTCCACGTGCCACAGGAATCCTGGGTCTCCTATCAAGTTTCACGAGGAGTCAGGCATCGTCTCCTTTGGAGGCACTGATCTCCGCATACCTCTGGAGTTTTCAAAGGATTTGAGGCCTCCTGTCGCGATGAGGTGGGGAACTAGGTGTTTCTCTGTGGTCTCCACAGGGGATTCAGACACCCTTTCGTCTTGGGAGATGCAAGACGAGCCTGCATTCCAGTCACTGCAGGGATATCCGGCCTCATTTCGAGTCAGGGCATCGCGGTGTCCATTCCACTTGAGGCCGCAATCTCAGGGTCCCTCTCACATACCTAGAGCTGAGAGAAGCCTCCTCTTGAGGTGCTTGTGGTAAGGTGGTATTCCTCTGGAGTCGAAGCCAGGGACTAACCTCTCATCTCGAGTTGATTTTTGGCCCACGGAGCTCTTTCGTTTTGCTACAGTGACCTCAGTATTCCTCTAGCCTTGAAACAGTGTTCTTGGGGTTTCTCTGGAGTGCCATCAAGGAAATCAAGGCTCCTTTCATGTGTGATGTGCAACACGGAATTGCTCTGCATGCAGTGCAGGGGAATCGGGCCTCATCTCGCGGCGAGGGGGAAGTCTCATGGTTTTTCTCGAGTTGCGGCGGGAACCTGGGGTATATTCTCGAGTTACGACTGGGATGGCCCTTCCACCCACGTGTTTCTTCAGCGACGTCAGGACTCCTGCCTAGTTGCGAGGGACAACTCGGGATTCTCCTCGAGGCTTTGCAGGGCAATTGGAACGCCTCTCCAGCTGAGGCGGGAGACCAAGGGTCCCTTTCCACGTGCCACAAGAATCCTGGGACTCCTATCAAGTTTCACGAGGATTCAGGCATCGTCTCCTTTGGAGGCACTGATCTCCGCGTACCTCTGGAGTTTTCAAAGGATGTGAGGCCTCCGGTCGCCATGAGGTGGGGAACTAGGTGTTTCTCTATGGTCTCCACAGGGGATTCAGACATCCTTTCTTCTTGGGAGATGCAAGACGAGCCTGCATTCAAGTCACTGCAGGGATATTCGGCCTTATTTCGAGTCAGGGCATCGCGGTGTCCATTCCACTTGAGGCCGCAAACTCAGGATCCCTCTCACATACCTAGAGCTGAGAGAAGCCTCCTCTTGAGGTGCTTGTGGTAAGGTGGTATTCCTCAGGAGTCAAAGCCAGGGACTAACCTCTCATCTCGTGTTGATTCTTGGTCCACGGAGCTCTTTCGTGTTGCTACAGTGACCTCAGGATCCCTCTAGCCTTGAAACAGTGTTCTTGGGGTTTCTCTGGAGTGCCATCAAGGAAATCAAGGCTCCTTTCATGTGTGATGTGCAACACGGAATTGCTCTGCACGCAGTACAGGGGAATCGGGCCTCATCTCGCATCGAGGGGGAAGTCTCATAGTTTTTCTCGAGTTGCGGTGGGAACCTGGGGTATATTCTCGAGTTACGACGGGGATGGCCCTTCCACCCACGTGTTTGTTCAGCCACGTCAGGACTCCTGCCTAGTTGCGAGGGACAACTCGGGATTCTCCTCGAGGCTTGGCAGGGCAATTGGAACGCCTCTCCAGCTGAGGCGGGAGACCAAGGGTCCCTTTCCACGTGCCACAAGAATCCTGGGACTCCTATCAAGTTTCACGAGGAGTCAGGCATCGTCTCCTTTGGAGGCACTGATCTCCGCGTACCTCTGGAGTTTTCAAAGGATGTGAGGCCTCCGAGCGCGATGAGGTGGGGAACTAGGTCTTTCTCTGTGGTCTCCACAGGGGATTCAGACATCCTTTCTTCTTGGGAGATGCAAGACAAGCCTGCATTCAAGTCACTGCAGGGATATCCGGCCTTATTTCGAGTCAGGGCATCGCGGTGTCCATTCCACTTGAGGCCGCAAACTCAGGGTCCCTCTCACATACCTAGAGCTGAGAGAAGCCTCCTCTTGAGGTGCTTGTGGTAAGGTGGTATTCCTCAGGAGTCGAAGCCAGGGACTAACCTCTCATCTCGTGTTGATTCTTGGTCCACGGAGCTCTTTCATGTTGCTACAGTGACCTCAGGATCCCTCTAGCCTTGAAACAGTGTTCTTGGGGTTTCTCTGGAGTGCCGTCAAGGAAATCAAGGCTCCTTTCATGTGTGATGTGCAACACGGAATTGCTCTGCACGCAGTGCAGGGGAATCGGGCCTCATCTCGCGGCGAGGGGGAAGTCTCATGATTTTTCTCGAGTTGCGGCGGGAACCTGGGGTATATTCTCGAGTTACGACGGGGATGGCCCTTCCACACACGTGTGTGTTAAGCCACGTCAGGACTCCTGCCTAGTTGCGAGGGACAACTCTGGATTCTCCTCGAGGCTTTGCAGGGCAATTGGGACGCCTCTGCAGCTGAGGCGGGAGACCAAGTGTCCCTTTCCAAGTGCCACAGGAATCCTGGGACTCCTATCAAGTTTCACGAGGAGTCAGGCATCGTCTCCTTTGGAGGCACTGATCTCCGCGTACCTCTGGAGATTTCAAAGGATGTGAGGCTATCGGTCGCGATGAGGTGGGGAACTAAGTCTTTCTCTGTGCTTTCCACAGGGGATTCAGACATCCTTTCGTCCTGGGAGATGCAAGACGAGCCTGCATTGAAGTCACTGCAGGGATATCCGGCCTTATTTCGAGTCAGGGCATCGCGGTGTCCATTCCACTTGAGGCCGCAAACTCAGGGTCCCTCTCACATACCTAGAGCTGAGAGAAGCCTCCTCTTGAGGTGCTTGTGGTAAGGTGGTATTCCTCTGGAGACGAATCCAGGGACTAACCTCTCTTTTCGAGTTGATTTTTGGTCCACAGAGTTCTTTCGTGTTGCTACAGTGACCTCAGGATCCCTCTATCCTTGAAACAGTGTTCTTGGGGTTTCTCTGGAGTGCCATCAAGGAAATCAAGGCCCCTTTCATGTGTGATGTGCAAGACGGAATTGCTCTGCACGCAGTGCAGGGGAATCGGGCCTCATCTCGCGGCGAGGGGGAAGTCTCATGGTTTTTCTCGAGTTGCGGCGGGAACCTGGGGTATATTCTCGAGTTACGACGGGGATGGCCCTTCCACACACGTGTGTGTTCAGCCATGTCAGTATTCCTGCCTAGTTGCGAGGGACAACTCGGGATTCTCCTCGAGGCTTTGCAGGGCAATTGGGACGCCTCTCCAGCTGAGACGGGAGACCAAGGGTCCCTTTCCACGTGCCACAGGAATCCTGGGTCTCCTATCAAGTTTCACGAGGAGTCAGGCATCGTCTCCTTTGGAGGCACTGATCTCCGCATACCTCTGGAGTTTTCAAAGGATTTGAGGCCTCCTGTCGCGATGAGGTGGGGAACTAGGTCTTTCTCTGTGGTCTCCACAGGGGATTCAGACACCCTTTCGTCTTGGGAGATGCAAGACGAGCCTGCATTCCAGTCACTGCAGGGATATCCGGCCTTATTTCGAGTCAGGGCATCGCAGTGTCCATTCCACTTGAGGCCCCAAACTCAGGGTCCCTCTCACATACCTAGAGCTGAGAGAAGCCTCCTCTTGAGGTGCTTGTGGTAAGGTGGTATTCCTCTGGAGTCGAAGCCAGGGACTAACCTCTCATCTCGAGTTGATTTTTGGTCCACAGAGTTCTTTCGTGTTGCTACAGTGACCTCAGGATCCCTCTAGCCTTGAAACAGTGATCTTGGGGTTTCTCTTGAGTGCCATGAAGGAAATCAAGGCTCCTTTCATGTGTGATGTGCAACACAGAATTGCTCTGCACGCAGTGCAGGGGAATCGGGCCTCATCTCGCGGCGAGGGGGAAGTCTCATGGTTTTTCTCGTGTTGCGGTGGGAACCTTGGGTATATTCTCCAGTTACGACGGGGATGGCCCTTCCACACACGTGTTTGTTCAGCCACGTCAGGACTCTTGCCTAGTTGCGAGACACAACTCGGGATTCTCCTCGAGGCTTGGCAAGGCAATTGGGACGCCTCTCCAGCTGAGGCGGGAGACCAAGGGTCCCTTTCCACGTGCCACAGGAATCCTGGGACTCCTATCAAGTTTCACGAGGAGTCAGGCATCGTCTCCTTTGGAGGCACTGATCTCCGCGTACCTCTGCAGTTTTCAAAGGATGTGAGGCCTCCGGTCGCAATGAGGTGGGGAACTAGGTCTTTCTCTGTGGTCTCCACAGGGGATTCAGACATCCTTTCATCTTGGGAGATGCAAGACGAGCCTGCATTCAACTCACTGCAGGGATATCCAGCCTTATTTCGAGTCAGGGCATCGCGGTGTCCATTCCACTTGAGGCCGCAAACTCAGGGTCCCTCTCACATACCTAGAGCTGAGAGAAGCCTCCTCTTGAGGTGCTTGTGGTAAGGTGGTATTCCTCTGGAGTCGAAGCCAGGGACTAACCTCTCATCTCGAGTTGATTTTTGGCCCACGGAGCTCTTTCGTCTTGCTACAGTGACCTCAGGATCCCTCTAGCCTTGAAACAGTGTTCTTGGGGTTTCTCTGGAGTGCCATCAAGGAAATCAAGGCTCCTTTCATGTGTGATGTGCAACATGGAATTGCTCTGCACGCAGTGCAGGGGAATCGTGCCTCATCTCGCGGCGAGGGGGAAGTCTCATGGTTTTTCTCGAGTTGCAGCGGGAACCTGGGGTATATTCTCGAGTTACGACGGGGATGGCCCTTCCACCCACGTGTTTGTTCAACCACGTCAGGACTCCTGCCTAGTTGCGAGGGACAACTCTGGATTCTCCTCGAGGCTTGGCAGGGCAATTGGGACGCCTCTCCAGCTGAGACGGGAGACAAAGTGTCCCTTTCCACGTGCCACAGGAATCCTGGGACTCCTATCAAGTTTCACGAGGAGTCAGGCATCGTCTCCTTTGGAGGCACTGATCTCCGCGTACCTCTGGAGTTTTCAAAGGATGTGAGGCCTCCGGTCGCGATGAGGTTGGGAACTAAGTCTTTCTCTGTGCTTTCCACAGGGGATTCAGACATCCTTTCGTCCTGGGAGATGCAAGACGAGCCTGCATGAAGTCACTGCAGGGATATCCGGCCTTATTTCGAGTCAGGGCATCGCGGTGTCCATTCCACTTGAGGCCGCAAACTCAGGGTCCCTCTCACATACCTAGAGCTGAGAGAAGCCTCCTCTTGAGGTGCTTGTGGTAAGGTGGCATTCCTCTGGAGACGAATCCAGGGACTAACCTCTCTTTTCAAGTTGATTTTTGGTCCACAGAGTTCTTTCGTGTTGCTACAGTGACCTCAGGATCCCTCTATCCTTGAAACAGTGTTCTTGGGGTTTCTCTGGAGTGCCATCAAGGAAATCAAGGCTCCTTTCATGTGTGATGTGCAAGACGGAAATGCTCTGCACGCAGTACAGGGGAATTGGGCCTCATCTCGCATCGAGGGGGAAGTCTCATGGTTTTTCTCGAGTTGCGGCGGGAACCTGGGGTATATTCTCGAGTTATGACGGGGATGGCCCTTCCACACACGTGTTTCTTCAGCCACGTCAGGACTCCTGCCTAGTTGCGAGGGACAACTCGGGATTCTCCTCGAGGCTTTGCAGGGCAATTGGGACCCCTCTCTAGCTGAGACGGGAGACCAAGGTTCCCTTTCCACGTGCCACAAGAATCCTGGGTCTCCTATCAAGTTTCACGAGGAGTCAGGCATCGTTTCCTTTGGAGGCACTGATCTCCGCAAACCTCTGGAGTTTTCAAAGGATTTGAGGCCTCCTGTCGCGATAAGGTGGGGAACTAGGTCTTTCTCTGTGGTCTCCACAGGGGATTCAGACACCCTTTCGTCTTGGGAGATGCAAGACGAGCCTGCATTCCAGTCACTGCAGGGATATACGGCCTTATTTCGAGTCAGGGCATCGCGGTGTCCATTCCACTTGAGGCCGCAAACTCAGGGTCCCTCTCACATACCTAGAGCTGAGAGAAGCCTCCTCTTGAGGTGCTTGTGGTAAGGTGGTATTCCTCTGGAGTCGAAGCCAGGGACTAACCTCTCATCTCGAGTTGATTTTTGGTCAACAGAGCTCTTTCGTGTTGCTACAGTGACCTCAGGATCCCTCTAGCCTTGAAACAGTGTTCTTGGGGTTTCTCTGGAGTGCCATCAAGGAAATCAAGGCTCCTTTCATGTGTGATGTGCAACACAGAATTGCTCTGCACGCAGTGCAGGGGAATTGGGCCTCATCTCACGGCGAGGGGGAAGTCTCATGGTTTTTCTCGAGTTGCGGCGGGAACCTGGGGTATATTCTCGAGTTACGACGGGGATGGCCCTTCCACCCACGTGTTTGTTCAACCACGTCAGGACTCCTGCCTAGTTGCGAGGGACAACTCTGGATTCTCCTCGAGGCTTGGCAGGGCAATTGGGACGCCTCTCCAGCTGAGACGGGAGACAAAGTGTCCCTTTCCACGTGCCACAGGAATCCTGGGACTCCTATCAAGTTTCACGAGGAGTCAGGCATCGTCTCCTTTGGAGGCACTGATCTCCGCGTACCTCTGGAGTTTTCAAAGGATGTGAGGCCTCCGGTCGCGATGAGGTTGGGAACTAAGTCTTTCTCTGTGCTTTCCACAGGGGATTCAGACATCCTTTCGTCCTGGGAGATGCAAGACGAGCCTGCATGAAGTCATTGCAGGGATATCCGGCCTTATTTCGAGTCAGGGCATCGCGGTGTCCATTCCACTTGAGGCCGCAAACTCAGGGTCCCTCTCACATACCTAGAGCTGAGAGAAGCCTCCTCTTGAGGTGCTTGTGGTAAGGTGGCATTCCTCTGGAGACGAATCCAGGGACTAACCTCTCTTTTCAAGTTGATTTTTGGTCCACAGAGTTCTTTCGTGTTGCTACAGTGACCTCAGGATCCCTCTATCCTTGAAACAGTGTTCTTGGGGTTTCTCTGGTGTGCCATCAAGGAAATCAAGGCTCCTTTCATGTGTGATGTGCAAGACGGAAATGCTCTGCACGCAGTACAGGGGAATCGGGCCTCATCTCGCATCGAGGGGGAAGTCTCATGGTTTTTCTCGAGTTGCGGCGGGAACCTGGGGTATATTCTCGAGTTACGACGGGGATGGCCCTTCCACACACGTGTTTCTTCAGCCACGTCAGGACTCCTGCCTAGTTGCGAGGGACAACTCGGGATTCTCCTCGAGGCTTGGCAGGGCAATTGGAACGCCTCTCCAGCTGAGGCGGGAGACCAAGGGTCCCTTTCCACGTGCCACAAGAATCCTGGGACTCCTATCAAGTTTCACGAGGAGTCAGGCATCGTCTCCTTTGAAGGCACTGATCTCCGCGTACCTCTGGAGTTTTCAAAGGATGTGAGGCCTCCGGTCGCGATGAGGTGGGGAACTAGGTCTTTCTCTGTCGTCTCCAGAGGGGATTCAGACATCCTTTCTTCTTGGGAGATGCAAGACGATCCTGCATTCAAGTCACTGCAGGGATAACCGGCCTTATTTCGAGTCAGGGCATCGCGGTGTCCATTCCACTTGAGGCCGCAAACTCAGGATCCCTCTCACATACCTAGAGCTGAGAGAAGCCTCCTCTTGAGGTGCTTGTGGTAAGGTGGTATTCCTCAGGAGTCGAAGCCAGGGACTAACCTCTCATCTCGTGTTGATTCTTGGTCCACCGAGCTCTTTCGTGTTGCTACAGTGACCTCAGGATCCCTCTAGCCTTGAAACAGTGTTCTTGGGGTTTCTCTGGAGTGCCATCAAGGAAATCAAGGCTCCTCTCATGTGTGATGTGCAACACGGAATTGCTCTGCACGCAGTGCAGGGGAATCGGGCCTCATCTCGCGGCGACGGGGAAGTCTCATGGTTTTTCTCGAGTTGCGGCGGGAACCTGGGGTATATTCTCGAGTTACGACGGGGATGGCCCTTCCACACACGTGTTTCTTCAGCGACGTCAGGACTCCTGCCTAGTTGCGAGGGACAACTCTGGATTCTCCTCGAGGTTTGGCAGGGCAATTGGGACGCCTCTCCAGCTGAGGCGGGAGACCAAGTGTCCCTTTCCAAGTGCCAAAGGAATCCTGGGACTCCTATCAAGTTTCACGAGGAGTCAGGCATCGTCTCCTTTGGAGGCACTGATCTCCGTGTACCTCTGGAGTTTTCAAAGGATGTGAGGCCTCCGGTCGCGATGAGGTGGGGAACTAAGTCTTTCTCTGTGCTTTCCACAGGGGATTCAGACATCCTTTCTTCCTGGGAGATGAAAGACGAGCCTGCATTGAAGTCACTGCAGGGATATCCTGCCTTATTTCGAGTCAGGGCATCGCGGTGTCCATTCCACTTGAGGCCGCAAACTCAGGGTCCCTCTCACATACCTAGAGCTGAGAGAAGCCTCCTCTTGAGGTGCTTGTGGTAAGGTGGTATTCCTCTGGAGACGAATCCAGGGACTAACCTCTCTTTTCAAGTTGATTTTTGGTCCACAGAGTTCTTTCGTGTTGCTACAGTGACCTCAGGATCCCTCTATCCTTGAAACAGTGTTCTTGGGGTTTCTCTGGAGTGCCATCAAGGAAATCAAGGCTCCTTTCATGTGTGATGTGCAAGACGGAATTGCTCCGCACGCAGTACAGGGGAATTGGGCCTCATCTCGCATCGAGTGGGAAGTCTCATGGTTTCTCTCGAGTTGCGGCGGGAACCTGGGGTATATTCTCGAGTTACGACGGGGATGGCCCTTCCACACACGTGTGTGTTCAGCCATGTCAGTACTCCTGCCTAGTTGCGAGGGACAACTCGGGATTCTCCTCGAGGCTTTGCAGGGCAATTGGGACGCCTCTCCAGCTGAGACGGGAGACCAAGGGTCCCTTTCCACGTGCCACAGGAATCCTGGGACTCCTATCAAGTTTCACGAGGAGTCAGGCATCGTCTCCTTTGGAGGCACTGATCTCCGCATACCTCTGGAGTTTTCAAAGGATTTGAGGCCTCCTGTCGCGATGAGGTGGGGAACTAGGCCTTTCTCTGTGGTCTCCACAGGGGATTCAGACACCCTTTCGTCTTGGGAGATGCAAGACGAGCCTGCATTCCAGTCACTGCAGGGATATCCGGCCTTATTTCGAGTCAGGGCATCGCAGTGTCCATTCCACTTGAGGCCCCAAACTCAGGGTCCCTCTCACATACCTAGAGCTGAGAGAAGCCTCCTCTTGAGGTGCTTGTGGTAAGGTGGTATTCCTCTGGAGTCGAAGCCAGGGACTAACCTCTCATCTCGAGTTGATTTTTGGTCCACAGAGTTCTTTCGTGTTGCTACAGTGACCTCAGGATCCCTCTAGCCTTGAAACAGTGATCTTGGGGTTTCTCTTGAGTGCCATGAAGGAAATCAAGGCTCCTTTCATGTGTGATGTGCAACACAGAATTGCTCTGCACGCAGTGCAGGGGAATCGGGCCTCATCTCGCGGCGAGGGGGAAGTCTCATGGTTTTTCTCGTGTTGCGGTGGGAACCTTGGGTATATTCTCCAGTTACGACGGGGATGGCCCTTCCACACACGTGTTTGTTCAGCCACGTCAGGACTCTTGCCTAGTTGCGAGACACAACTCGGGATTCTCCTCGAGGCTTGGCAAGGCAATTGGGACGCCTCTCCAGCTGAGGCGGGAGACCAAGGGTCCCTTTCCACGTGCCACAGGAATCCTGGGACTCCTATCAAGTTTCACGAGGAGTCAGGCATCGTCTCCTTTGGAGGCACTGATCTCCGCGTACCTCTGCAGTTTTCAAAGGATGTGAGGCCTCCGGTCGCAATGAGGTGGGGAACTAGGTCTTTCTCTGTGGTCTCCACAGGGGATTCAGACATCCTTTCATCTTGGGAGATGCAAGACGAGCCTGCATTCAACTCACTGCAGGGATATCCAGCCTTATTTCGAGTCAGGGCATCGCGGTGTCCATTCCACTTGAGGCCGCAAACTCAGGGTCCCTCTCACATACCTAGAGCTGAGAGAAGCCTCCTCTTGAGGTGCTTGTGGTAAGGTGGTATTCCTCTGGAGTCGAAGCCAGGGACTAACCTCTCATCTCGAGTTGATTTTTGGCCCACGGAGCTCTTTCGTCTTGCTACAGTGACCTCAGGATCCCTCTAGCCTTGAAACAGTGTTCTTGGGGTTTCTCTGGAGTGCCATCAAGGAAATCAAGGCTCCTTTCATGGGTGATGTGCAACACGGAATTGCTCTGCACGCAGTGCAGTGGAATCGGGCCTCATCTCGCGGCGAGGGGGAAGTCTCATGGTTTTTCTCGAGTTGCGGCGGGAACCTGGGGTATATTCTCGAGTTACGACGGGGATGGCCCTTCCACCCACGTGTTTCTTCAGCGACGTCAGGACTCCTGCCTAGTTGCGAGGGACAACTCTGGATTCTCCTCGAGGCTTGGCAAGGCAATTGGGACGCCTCTCCAGCTGAGGCGGGAGACCAAGGGTCCCTTTCCACGTGCCACAGGAATCCTGGGACTCCTATCAAGTTTCACGAGGAGTCAGGCATCGTCTCCTTTGGAGGCACTGATCTCCGCGTACCTCTGGAGTTTTCAAAGGATGTGAGGCCTCCGGTCGCGATGAGGTGGGAAACTAGGTCTTTCTCTGTGGTCTCCACAGGGGATTCAGACATCCTTTCTTCTTGGGAGATGCAAGACGAGCCTGCATTCAAGTCACTGCAGGGATATCCGGCCTTATTTCGAGTCAGGGCATCGCGGTGTCCATTCCACTTGAGGCCGCAAACTCAGGATCCCTCTCACATACCTAGAGCTGAGAGAAGCCTCCTCTTGAGGTGCTTGTGGTAAGGTGGTATTCCTCAGGAGGCGAAGCCAGGGACTAACCTCTCATCTCGTGTTGATTCTTGGTCCACGGAGCTCTTTCGTGTTGCTACAGTGACCTCAGGATCCCTCTAGCCTTGAAACAGTGTTCTTGGGGTTTCTCTGGAGTGCCATCAAGGAAATCAAGGCTCCTTTCATGTGTGATGTGCAACACGGAATTGCTGTGCACGCAGTGCAGGGGAATCGGGCCTCATCTCGCGGCGAGGGGGAAGTCTCATGGTTTTTCTCGCGTTGCGGCGGGAACCTGGGGTATATTCTCGAGTTCCGACGGGGATGGCCCTTCCACACACGTGTGTGTTCAGCCATGTCAGGACTCCTGCCTAGTTGCGAGACACAACTCGGGATTCTCCTCGAGGCTTTGCAGGGCAATTGGGACGCCTCTCCAACTGAGACGGGAGACCAAGGGTCCCTTTCCACGTGCCACAGGAATCCTGGGTCTCCTATCAAGTCTCAGGAGGAGTCAGGCATCGTCTCCTTTGGAGGCACTGATCTCCGCATACCTCTGGAGTTTTCAAAGGATGTGAGGCCTCCGGTCGCGATGAGGTGGGGAACTAGGTCTTTCTCTGTGCTTTCCACAGGGGATTCAGACATCCTTTCGTCTTGGGAGATGCAAGACGAGCCTGCATTGAAGTCACTGCAGGGATATCCGGCCTTATTTCGAGTCAGGGCATCGCGGTGTCCATTCCACTTGAGGCCGCAAACTCAGGGTCCCTCTCACATACCTAGAGCTGAGAGAAGCCTCCTCTTGAGGTGCTTGTGGTAAGGTGGTATTCCTCTGGAGTCGAAGCCAGGGACTAACCTCTCATCTCGAGTTGATTTTTGGTCCACGGAGCTCTTTCGTGTTGCTACAGTGACCTCAGGATCCCTCTATCCTTGAAACAGTGTTCTTGGGGTTTCTCTGGAGTGCCATGAAGGAAATCAAGGCTCCTTTCATGTGTGATGTGCAACACAGAATTGCTCTGCACGCAGTGCAGGGGAATCGGGCCTCATCTCGCGGCGAGGGGGAAGTCTCATGGTTTTTCTCGAGTTGCGGTGGGAACCTGGGGTATATTCTCGAGTTACGACGGGGATGGCCCTTCCACACACGTGTTTCTTCAGCCACGTCAGGACTCTTGCCTAGTTGCGAGACACAACTCTGGATTCTCCTCGAGGCTTGGCAGGGCAATTGGGACGCCTCTCCAGCTGAGACGGGAGACCAAGTGTCCCTTTCCACGTGCCACAGGAATCCTGGGACTCCTATCAAGTTTCACGAGGAGTCAGGCATCGTCACTTTGGAGGCACTGATCTCCCCGTACCTCTGGAGTTTTCAAAGGATGTGAGGCCTCCGGTCGCGATGAGGTGGGGAACTAGGTCTTTCTCTGTGGTCTCCACAGGGGATTCAGACATCCTTTCATCTTGGGAGATGCAAGACGAGCCTGCATTCAAGTCACTGTAGGGATATCCAGCCTTATTTCGCGTCAGGGCATCGCGGTGTCCATTCCACTTGAGGCCGCAAACTCAGGGTCCCTCTCACATACCTAGAGCTGAGAGAAGCCTCCTCTTGAGGTGCTTGTGGTAAGGTGGTATTCCTCTGGAGACGAAGCCAGGGACTAACCTCTCTTTTCGAGTTGATTTTTGGTCCACAGAGTTCTTTCGTGTTGCTACAGTGACCTCAGGATCCCTCTAGCCTTGAAACAGTGTTCTTGGGGTTTCTCTGGAGTGCCATCAAGGAAATCAAGGCTCCTTTCATGTGTGATGTGCAAGACGGAATTGCTCTGCACGCAGTACAGGGGAATCGGGCCTCATCTCGCATCGAGGTGGAAGTCTCATGGTTTTTCTCGAGTTGCGGCGGGAACCTGGGGTATATTCTCGAGTTACGATGGGGATGGCCCTTCCACCCACGTGTTTCTTCAGCCACGTCAGGACTCCTGCCTAGTTGCGAGGGACAACTCGGGATTCTCCTCGAGGCTTGGCAGGGCAATTGGAACGCCTCTCCAGCTGAGGCGGGAGACCAAGGGTCCCTTTCCACGTGCCACAGGAATCCTGGGTCTCCTATCAAGTTTCACGAGGAGTCAGGCATCGTCTCCTTTGGAGGCACTGATCTCCGCATACCTCTGGAGTTTTCAAAGGATTTGAGGCCTCCTGTCGCGATGAGGTGGGGAACTAGGTCTTTCTCTGTGGTCTCCACAGGGGATTCAGACACCCTTTCGTCTTGGGAGATGCAAGACGAGCCTGCATTCCAGTCACTGCAGGGATATCCGGCCTTATTTCGAGTCAGGGCATCGCGGTGTCCATTCCACTTGAGGCCGCAAACTCAGGGTCCCTCTCACATACCTAGAGCTGAGAGAAGCCTCCTCTTGAGGTGCTTGTGGTAAGGTGGTATTCCTCTGGAGTCGAAGCCAGGGACTAACCTCTCATCTCGAGTTGATTTTTGGCCCACGGAGCTCTTTCGTGTTGCTACAGTGACCTCAGGATCCCTCTAGCCTTGAAACAGTGTTCTTGGGGTTTCTCTGGAGTGCCATGAAGGAAATCAAGGCTCCTTTCATGTTTGATGTTCAACACGGAATTGCTCTGCACACAGTGCAGGGGAATCGGGCCTCATCTCACGGCGAGGGGGAAGTCTCATGGTTTTTCTCGAGTTGCGGCGGGAACCTGGGGTATATTCTCGAGTTACGACGGGGATGGCCCTTCCACCCACGTGTTTCTTCAGCGAAGTCAGGACTCCTGCCTAGTTGCGAGGGACAACTCTGGATTCTCCTCGAGTCTTGGCAGGGCAATTGGGACGCCTCTCCAGCTGAGGCGGGAGACGAAGTGTCCCTTTCCAAGTGCCACAGGAATCCTGGGACTCCTATCAAGTTTCACGAGGAGTCAGGCATCGTCTCCTTTGGAGGCACTGATCTCCGCGTACCTCTGGAGTTTTCAAAGGATGTGAGGCTATCGGTCGCGATGAGGTGGGGAACTAAGTCTTTCTCTGTGCTTTCCACAGGGGATTCAGACATCCTTTCGTCCTGGGAGATGCAAGACGAGCCTGCATTGAAGTCACTGCAGGGATATCCGGCCTTATTTCGAGTCAGGGCATCGCGGTGTCCATTCCACTTGAGGCCGCAAACTCAGGGTCCCTCTCACATACCTAAAGCTGAGAGAAGCCTCCTCTTGAGGTGCTTGTGGTAAGGTGGTATTCCTCTGGAGAAGAATCCAGGGACTAACCTCTCTTTTCGAGTTGATTTTTGGTCCACAGAGTTCTTTCGTGTTGCTACAGTGACCTCAGGATCCCTCTAGCCTTGAAACAGTGTTCTTGGGGTTTCTCTGGAGTGCCATCAAGGAAATCAAGGCTCCTTTCATGTGTGATGTGCAAGACGGAATTGCTCTGCACGCAGTACAGGGGAATCGGGCCTCATCTCGCATCGAGGTGGAAGTCTCATGGTTTTTCTCGAGTTGCGGCGGGAACCTGGGGTATATTCTCGAGTTACGACGGGGATGGCCCTTCCACCCACGTGTTTGTTCAGCCATGTCAGGACTCCTGCCTAGTTGCGAGGGACAACTCGGGATTCTCCTCGAGGCTTGGCAGGGCAATTGGAACGCCTCTCCAGCTGAGGCGGGAGACCAAGGGTCCCTTTCCACGTGCCGCAAGAATCCTGGGACTCCTATCAAGTTTCACGAGGAGTCAGGCATCGTCTCCTTTGGAGGCACTGATCTCCGCGTACCTCTGGAGTTTTCAAAGGATGTGAGGCCTCCGGTCGCGATGAGGTGGGGAACTAGGTGTTTCTCTGTGGTCTCCACAGGGGATTCAGACATCCTTTCTTCTTGGGAGATGCAAGACGAGCCTGCATTCAAGTCACTGCAGGGATATCCGGCCTTATTTCGAGTCAGGGCATCGCGGTGTCCATTCCACTTGAGGCCGCAAACTTAGGATCCCTCTCACATACCTAGAGCTGAGAGAAGCCTCCTCTTGAGGTGCTTGTGGTAAGGTGGTATTCCTCAGGAGTCGAAGCCAGGGACTAACCTCTCATCTCGTGTTGATTCTTGGTCCACGGAGCTCTTTCGTGTTGCTACAGTGACCTCAGGATCCCTCTAGCCTTGAAACAGTGTTCTTGGGGTTTCTCTGGAGTGCCATGAAGGAAATCAAGGCTCCTTTCATGTGTGATGTGCAACACGGAATTGCTCTGCACGCAGTGCAGGGGAATCGGGCCTCATCTCGCGGCGAGGGGGAAGTCTCATGGTTTTTCTCGAGTTGCGGCGGGAACCTGGGGTATATTCTCGAGTTACGACGGGGATGGCCCTTCCACACACGTGTGTGTTCAGCCATGTCAGGACTCCTGCCTATTTGCGAGGGACAACTCTGGATTCTCCTCGAGGCTTTGCAGGGCAATTGGGACGCCTCTCCAGCTGAGACGGGAGACCAAGGGTCCCTTTCCACGTGCCACAGGAATCCTGGGTCTCCTATCAAGTTTCACGAGGAGTCAGGCATCGTCTCCTTTGGAGGCACTGATCTCCGCATACCTCTAGAGTTTTCAAAGGATTTGAGGCCTCCTGTCGCGATGAGGTGGGGAACTAGGTCTTTCTCTCTGGTCTCCACAGGGGATTCAGACACCCTTTTGTCTTGGGAGATGCAAGATGAGCCTGCATTCAAGTCACTGCAGGGATATCCGGCCTTATTTCGAGTCAGGGCATCGCGGTGTCCATTCCACTTGAGGCCGCAAACTCAGGGTCCCTCTCACATACCTAGAGCTGAGAGAAGCCTCCTCTTGAGGTGCTTGTGGTAAGGTGGTATTCCTCTGGAGTCGAAGCCAGGGACTAACCTCTCATCTTGAGTTGATTTTTGGTCCACGGAGCTCTTTCGTGTTGCTACAGTGACCTCAGGATCCCTCTAGCCTTGAAACAGTGTTCTTGGGGTTTCTCTGGAGTGCCGTGAAGGAAATCAAGGCTCCTTTCATGTGTGATGTGCAACACAGAATTGCTCTGCACGCAGTGCAGGGGAATCGGGCCTCATCTCACGGCGAGGGGGAAGTCTCATGATTTTTCTCGAGTTGCGGCGGGAACCTGGGGTATATTCTCGAGTTACGACGGGGATGGCCCTTCCACACACGTGTTTTTTCAGCCACGTCAGGACTCTTGCCTAGTTGCGAGACACTACTCGGGATTCTCCTCGAGGCTTGGCAAGGCAATTGGGACGCCTCTCCAGCTGAGGCGGGAGACCAAGGGTCCCTTTCCACGTGCCACAGGAATCCTGGGACTCCTATCAAGTTTCACGAGGAGTCAGGCATCGTCTCCTTTGGAGGCACTGATCTCCGCGTACCTCTGGAGTTTTCAAAGGATGTGAGGCCTCCGGTCGCGATGAGGTGGGGAACTAGGTCTTTCTCTGTGGTCTCCACAGGGGATTCAGACATCCTTTCATCTTGGGAGATGCAAGACGAGCCTGCATTGACGTCACTGCAGGGATATCCAGCCTTATTTCGCGTCAGGGCATCGCGGTGTCCATTCCACTTGAGGCCGCAAACTCAGGGTCCCTCTCACATACCTAGAGCTGAGAGAAGCCTCCTCTTGAGGTGCTTGTGGTAAGGTGGTATTCCTCTGGAGTCGAAGCCAGGGACTAACCTCTCATCTCGAGTTGATTTTTGGCCCACGGAGCTCTTTCGTGTTGCTACAGTGACCTCAGGATCCCTCTAGCCTTGAAACAGTGTTCTTGGGGTTTCTCTGGAGTGCCATGAAGGAAATCAAGGCTCCTTTCATGTGTGATGTGCAACACGGAATTGCTGTGCACGCAGTGCAGGGGAATCGGGCCTCATCTCGCGGCGAGGGGGAAGTCTCATGGTTTTTCTCGAGTTGCGGCGGGAACCTGGGGTATATTCTCGAGTTACGACGGGGATGGCCCTTCCACACACGTGTTTGTTCAGCCACGTCAGGACTCTTGCCTAGTTGCGAGACACAACTCTGGATTCTCCTCGAGGCTTGGCAGGGCAATTGGGACGCCTCTCCAGCTGAGACGGGAGACCAAGTGTCCCTTTCCACGTGCCACAGGAATCCTGGGACTCCTATCAAGTTTCACGAGGAGTCAGGCATCGTCTCCTTTGGAGGCACTGATCTCCGCGTACCTCTGGAGTTTTCAAAGGATGTGAGGCTATCGGTCGCGATGAGGTGGGGAACTAAGTCTTTCTCTGTGCTTTCCACAGGGGATTCAGACATCCTTTCGTCCTGGGAGATGCAAGACGAGCCTGCATTGAAGTCACTGCAGGGATATCCGGCCTTATTTCGAGTCAGGGCATCGCGGTGTCCATTCCACTTGAGGCCGCAAACTCAGGGTCCCTCTCACATACCTAAAGCTGAGAGAAGCCTCCTCTTGAGGTGCTTGTGGTAAGGTGGTATTCCTCTGGAGACGAATCCAGGGACTAACCTCTCTTTTCGAGTTGATTTTTGGTCCACAGAGTTCTTTCGTGTTGCTACAGTGACCTCAGGATCCCTCTAGCCTTGAAACAGTGTTCTTGGGGTTTCTCTGGAGTGCCATCAAGGAAATCAAGGCTCCTTTCATGTGTGATGTGCAAGACGGAATTGCTCTGCACGCAGTACAGGGGAATCGGGCCTCATCTCGCATCGAGGGGGAAGTCTCATGGTTTTTCTCGAGTTGCGGCGGGAACCTGGGGTATATTCTCGAGTTACGACGGGGATGGCCCTTCCACCCACGTGTTTGTTCAGCCATGTCAGGACTCCTGCCTAGTTGCGAGGGACAACTCGGGATTCTCCTCGAGGCTTGGCAGGGCAATTGGAACGCCTCTCCAGCTGAGGCGGGACACCAAGGGTCCCTTTCCACGTGCCGCAAGAATCCTGGGACTCCTATCAAGTTTCACGAGGAGTCAGGCATCGTCTCCTTTGGAGGCACTGATCTCCGCGTACCTCTGGAGTTTTCAAAGGATGTGAGGCCTCCGGTCGCGATGAGGTGGGGAACTAGGTGTTTCTCTGTGGTCTCCACAGGGGATTCAGACATCCTTTCTTCTTGGGAGATGCAAGACGAGCCTGCATTCAAGTCACTGCAGGGATATCCGGCCTTATTTCGAGTCAGGGCATCGCGGTGTCCATTCCACTTGAGGCCGCAAACTCAGGATCCCTCTCACATACCTAGAGCTGAGAGAAGCCTCCTCTTGAGGTGCTTGTGGTAAGGTGGTATTCCTCAGGAGTCGAAGCCAGGGACTAACCTCTCATCTCGTGTTGATTCTTGGTCCACGGAGCTCTTTCGTGTTGCTACAGTGACCTCAGGATCCCTCTAGCCTTGAAACAGTGTTCTTGGGGTTTCTCTGGAGTGCCATGAAGGAAATCAAGGCTCCTTTCATGTGTGATGTGCAACACGGAATTGCTCTGCACGCAGTGCAGGGGAATCGGGCCTCATCTCGCGGCGAGGGGGAAGTCTCATGGTTTTTCTCGAGTTGCGGCGGGAACCTGGGGTATATTCTCGAGTTACGACGGGGATGGCCCTTCCACACACGTGTGTGTTCAGCCATGTCAGGACTCCTGCCTATTTGCGAGGGACAACTCTGGATTCTCCTCGAGGCTTTGCAGGGCAATTGGGACGCCTCTCCAGCTGAGACGGGAGACCAAGGGTCCCTTTCCACGTGCCACAGGAATCCTGGGTCTCCTATCAAGTTTCACGAGGAGTCAGGCATCGTCTCCTTTGGAGGCACTGATCTCCGCATACCTCTGGAGTTTTCAAAGGATTTGAGGCCTCCTGTCGCGATGAGGTGGGGAACTAGGTCTTTCTCTCTGGTGTCCACAGGGGATTCAGACACCCTTTTGTCTTGGGAGATGCAAGATGAGCCTGCATTCCAGTCACTGCAGGGATATCCGGCCTTATTTCGAGTCAGGGCATCGCGGTGTCCATTCCACTTGAGGCCGCAAACTCAGGGTCCCTCTCACATACCTAGAGCTGAGAGAAGCCTCCTCTTGAGGTGCTTGTGGTAAGGTGGTATTCCTCTGGAGTCGAAGCCAGGGACTAACCTCTCATCTCGAGTTGATTTTTGGCCCACGGAGCTCTTTCGTGTTGCTACAGTGACCTCAGGATCCCTCTAGCCTTGAAACAGTGTTCTTGGGGTTTCTCTGGAGTGCCATGAAGGAAATCAAGGCTCCTTTCATGTGTGATGTGCAACACGGAATTGCTGTGCACGCAGTGCAGGGGAATCGGGCCTCATCTCGCGGCGAGGGGGAAGTCTCATGGTTTTTCTCGAGTTGCGGCGGGAACCTGGGGTATATTCTCGAGTTACGACGGGGATGGCCCTTCCACCCACGTGTTTCTTCAGCGACGTCAGGACTCCTGCCTACTTGCGAGGGACAACTCTGGATTCTCCTCGAGGCTTGGCAGGGCAATTGGGACGCCTCTCCAGCTGAGGCGGGAGACCAAGTGTCCCTTTCCAAGTGCCACAGGAATCCTGGGACTCCTATCAAGTTTCACGAGGAGTCAGGCGTCGTCTCCTTTGGAGGCACTGATCTCGGCGTACCTCTGGAGTTTTCAAAGGATGTGAGGCTATCGGTCGCGATGAGGTGGGGAACTAAGTCTTTCTCTGTGCTTTCCACAGGGGATTCAGACATCCTTTCGTCCTGGGAGATGCAAGACGAGCCTGCATTGAAGTCACTGCAGGGATATCCGGCCCTATTTCGAGTCAGGGCATCGCGGTGTCCATTCCACTTGAGGCCGCAAACTCAGGGTCCCTCTCACATACCTAGAGCTGAGAGAAGCCTCCTCTTGAGGTGCTTGTGGTAAGGTGGTATTCCTCTGGAGACGAAGCCAGGGACTAACCTCTCTTTTCGAGTTGATTTTTGGTCAACAGAGTTCTTTCGTGTTGCTACAGTGACCTCAGGATCCCTCTAGCCTTGAAACAGTGTTCTTGGGGTTTCTCTGGAGTGCCATCAAGGAAATCAAGGCTCCTTTCATGTGTGATGTGCAAGACGGAATTGCTCTGCACGCAGTACAGGGGAATCGGGCCTCATCTCGCATCGAGTACAAGTCTCATGGTTTTTCTCGAGTTGCGGCGGGAACCTGGGGTATATTCTCGAGTTACGACGGGGATGGCCCTTCCACCCACGTGTTTGTTCAGCCACGTCAGGACTCCTGCCTAGTTGCGAGGGACAACTCGGGATCCTCCTCGAGGCTTGGCAGGGCTATTGGAACGCCTCTCCAGCTGAGGCGGGAGACCAAGGGTCCCTTTCCACGTGCCACAAGAATCCTGGGACTCCTATCAAGTTTCACGAGGAGTCAGGCATCGTCTCCTTTGGAGGCACTGATCTCCGCGTACCTCTGGAGTTTTCAAAGGATGTGAGGCCTCCGGTCGCGATGAGGTGGGGAACTAGGTCTTTCTCTGTGGTCTCCACAGGGGATTCAGACATCCTTTCTTCTTGGGAGATGCAAGACGAGCCTGCATTCAAGTCACTGCAGGGATATCCGGCCTTATTTCGAGTCAGGGCATCGCGGTGTCCATTCCACTTGAGGCCGCAAACTCAGGATCCCTCTCACATACCTAGAGCTGAGAGAAGCCTCCTCTTGAGGTGCTTGTGGTAAGGTGGTATTCCTCTGGAGTCGAAGCCAGGGACTAACGTCTCATCTCGAGTTGATTTTTGGCCCACGGAGCTCTTTCGTGTTGCTACAGTGACCTCAGGATCCCTCTAGCCTTGAAACAGTGTTCTTGGGGTTTCTCTGGAGTGCCATCAAGGAAATCAAGGCTCCTTTCATGTGTGATGTGCAAGACGGAATTGCTCTGCACGCAGTACAGGGGAATCGGGCCTCATCTCGCATCGAGGGGGAAGTCTCATGGTTTTTCTCGAGTTGCGGCGGGAACCTGGGGTATATTCTCGAGTTACGACGGGGATGGCCCTTCCACCCATGTGTTTCTCCAGCCACGTCAGGACTCCTGCCTAGTTGCGAGGGACAACTCGGGATTCTCCTCGAGGCTTGGCAGGGCAATTGGAACGCCTCTCCAGCTGTGGCGGGAGACCAAGGGTCCCTTTCCACGTGCCACAAGAATCCTGGGACTCCTATCAAGTTTCACGAGGAGTCAGGCATCGTCTCCTTTGGAGGCACTGATCTCCGCGTACCTCTGGAGTTTTCAAAGGATGTGAGGCCTCCGGTCGCGATGAAGTGGGGAACTGGGTCATTCTTTGTGGTCTCCACAGGGGATTCAGACATCCTTTCTTCTTGGGAGGTGCAAGACGAGCCTGCATTCAAGTCACTGCAGGGATATCCGGCCTTATTTCGAGTCAGGGCATCGCGGTGTTCATTCCACTTGAGGCCGCAAACTCAGGATCCCTCTCACATACCTAGAGCTGAGAGAAGCCTCCTCTTAAGGTGCTTGTGGTAAGGTGGTATTCCTCAGGAGTCGAAGCCAGGGATTAAACTCTCATCTCGTGTTGATTCTTGGTCCACGGAGCTCTTTCGTGTTGCTACAGTGACCTCAGGATCCCTCTAGCCTTGAAACAGTGTTCTTGGGGTTTCTCTGGAGTGCCATCAAGGAAATCAAGGCTCCTTTCATGTGTGATGTGCAACACGGAATTGCTCTGCACGCAGTGCAGGGGAATCGGGCCTCATCTCGCGGCGAGGGGGAAGTCTCATGGTTTTTCTCGAGTTGCAGCGGGAACCTGGGGTATATTCTCGAGTTCCGACGGGGATGGCCCTTCCACACACGTGTGTGTTCAGCCATGTCAGGATTCCTGCCTAGTTACGAGACACAACTCGGGATTCTCCTCGAGGCTTTGCAGGGCAATTGGGACGCCTCTCCAGCTGAGACTGGAGACCAAGGGTCCCTTTCCACGTGCCACAGGAATCCTGGGTCTCCTATCAAGTTTCACGAGGAGTCAGGCATCGTCTCCTTTGGAGGCACTGATCTCCGCATACCTCTGGAGTTTTCAAAGGATTTGAGGCCTCCTGTCGCGATGAGGTGGGGAACTAGGTCTTTCTCTGTGGTCTCCACAGGGGATTCAGACACCCTTTCGTCTTGGGAGATGCAAGACGAGCCTGCATTCCAGTCACTGCAGGGATATCCGGCCTCATTTCGAGTCAGGGCATCGCGGTGTCCATTCCACTTGAGGCCGCAAACTCAGGGTCCCTCTCACATACCTAGAGCTGAGAGAAGCCTCCTCTTGAGGTGCTTGTGGTAAGGTGGTATTCCTCTGGAGTCGAAGCCAGGGACTAACCTCTCATCTCGTGTTGATTCTTGGTCCACGGAGCTCTTTCGTGTTGCTACAGTGACCTCAGGATCCCTCTAGCCTTGAAACAGTGTTCTTGGGGTTTCTCTGGAGTGCCATGAAGGAAATCAAGGCTCCTTTCATGTGTGATGTGCAACACGGAATTGCTCTGCACGCAGTGCAGGGGAATCGGGCCTCATCTCGCGGCGAGGGGGAAGTCTCATGGTTTTTCTCGAGTTGCGGCGGGAACCTGGGGTATATTCTCGAGTTACGACGGGGATGGCCCTTCCACACACGTGTGTGTTCAGCCATGTCAGGACTCCTGCCTATTTGCGAGGGACAACTCTGGATTCTCCTCGAGGCTTTGCAGGGCAATTGGGACGCCTCTCCAGCTGAGACGGGAGACCAAGGGTCCCTTTCCACGTGCCACAGGAATCCTGGGTCTCCTATCAAGTTTCACGAGGAGTCAGGCATCGTCTCCTTTGGAGGCACTGATCTCCGCATACCTCTGGAGTTTTCAAAGGATTTGAGGCCTCCTGTCGCGATGAGGTGGGGAACTAGGTCTTTCTCTCTGGTCTCCACAGGGGATTCAGACACCCTTTTGTCTTGGGAGATGCAAGATGAGCCTGCATTCCAGTCACTGCAGGGATATCCGGCCTTATTTCGAGTCAGGGCATCGCGGTGTCCATTCCACTTGAGGCCGCAAACTCAGGGTCCCTCTCACATACCTAGAGCTGAGAGAAGCCTCCTCTTGAGGTGCTTGTGGTAAGGTGGTATTCCTCTGGAGTCGAAGCCAGGGACTAACCTCTCATCTCGAGTTGATTTTTGGTCCACGGAGCTCTTTCGTGTTGCTACAGTGACCTCAGGATCCCTCTAGCCTTGAAACAGTGTTCTTGGGGTTTCTCTGGAGTGCCGTGAAGGAAATCAAGGCTCCTTTCATGTGTGATGTGCAACACAGAATTGCTCTGCACGCAGTGCAGGGGAATCGGGCCTCATCTCGCGGCGAGGGGGAAGTCTCATGATTTTTCTCGAGTTGCGGCGGGAACCTGGGGTATATTATCGAGTTACGACGGGGATGGCCCTTCCACACACGTGTTTTTTCAGCCACGTCAGGACTCTTGCCTAGTTGCGAGACACTACTCGGGATTCTCCTCGAGGCTTGGCAAGGCAATTGGGACGCCTCTCCAGCTGAGGCGGGAGACCAAGGGTCCCTTTCCACGTGCCACAGGAATCCTGGGACTCCTATCAAGTTTCACGAGGAGTCAGGCATCGTCTCCTTTGGAGGCACTGATCTCCGCGTACCTCTGGAGTTTTCAAAGGATGTGAGGCCTCCGGTCGCGATGAGGTGGGGAACTAGGTCTTTCTCTGTGGTCTCCACAGGGGATTCAGACATCCTTTCATCTTGGGAGATGCAAGACGAGCCTGCATTCAAGTCACTGCAGGGATATCCAGCCTTATTTCGCGTCAGGGCATCACGGTGTCCATTCCACTTGAGGCCGCAAACTCAGGGTCCCTCTCACATACCTAGAGCTGAGAGAAGCCTCCTCTTGAGGTGCTTGTGGTAAGGTGGTATTCCTCTGGAGTCGAAGCCAGGGACTAACCTCTCATCTCGAGTTGATTTTTGGCCCACGGAGCTCTTTCGTGTTGCTACAGTGACCTCAGGATCCCTCTAGCCTTGAAACAGTGTTCTTGGGGTTTCTCTGGAGTGCCATCAAGGAAATCAAGGCTCCTTTCATGTGTGATGTGCAACACGGAATTGCTGTGCACGCAGTGCAGGGGAATCGGGCCTCATCTCGCGGCGAGGGGGAAGTCTCATGGTTTTTCTCGAGTTGCGGCGGGAACCTGGGGTATATTCTCGAGTTACGACGGGGATGGCCCTTCCACCCACGTGTTTCTTCAGCGACGTCAGGACTCCTGCCTACTTGCGAGGGACAACTCTGGATTCTCCTCGAGGCTTGGCAGTGCAATTGGGACGCCTCTCCAGCTGAGGCGGGAGGCCAAGTGTCCCTTTCCAAGTGCCACAGGAATCCTGGGACTCCTATCAAGTTTCACGAGGAGTCAGGCGTCGTCTCCTTTGGAGGCACTGATCTCGGCGTACCTCTGGAGTTTTTAAAGGATGTGAGGCTATCGGTCGCGATGAGGTGGGGAACTAAGTCTTTCTCTGTGCTTTCCACAGGGGATTCAGACATCCTTTCGTCCTGGGAGATGCAAGACGAGCCTGCATTGAAGTCACTGCAGGGATATCCGGCCCTATTTCGAGTCAGGGCATCGCGGTGTCCATTCCACTTGAGGCCGCAAACTCAGGGTCCCTCTCACATACCTAGAGCTGAGAGAAGCCTCCTCTTGAGGTGCTTGTGGTAAGGTGGTATTCCTCTGGAGACGAAGCCAGGGACTAACCTCTCTTTTCGAGTTGATTTTTGGTCCACAGAGTTCTTTCGTGTTGCTACAGTGACCTCAGGATCCCTCTAGCCTTGAAACAGTGTTCTTGGGGTTTCTCTGGAGTGCCATCAAGGAAATCAAGGCTCCTTTCATGTGTGATGTGCAAGACGGAATTGCTCTGCACGCAGTACAGGGGAATCGGGCCTCATCTCGCATCGAGTACAAGTCTCATGGTTTTTCTCGAGTTGCGGCGGGAACCTGGGGTATATTCTCGAGTTACGACGGGGATGGCCCTTCCACCCACGTGTTTGTTCAGCCACGTCAGGACCCCTGCCTAGTTGCGAGGGACAACTCGGGATCCTCCTCGTGGCTTGGCAGGGCAATTGGAACGCCTCTCCAGCTGAGGCGGGAGACCAAGGGTCCCTTTCCACGTGCCACAAGAATCCTGGGACTCCTATCAAGTTTCACGAGGAGTCAGGCATCGTCTCCTTTGGAGGCACTGATCTCCGCGTACCTCTGGAGTTTTCAAAGGATGTGAGGCCTCCGGTCGCGATGAGGTGGGGAACTAGGTCTTTCTCTGTGGTCTCCACAGGGGATTCAGACATCCTTTCTTCTTGGGAGATGCAAGACGAGCCTGCATTCAAGTCACTGCAGGGATATCCGGCCTTATTTCGAGTCAGGGCATCGCGGTGTCCATTCCACTTGAGGCCGCAAACTCAGGATCCCTCTCACATACCTAGAGCTGAGAGAAGCCTCCTCTTGAGGTGCTTGTGGTAAGGTGGTATTCCTCTGGAGTCGAAGCCAGGGACTAACGTCTCATCTCGAGTTGATTTTTGGCCCACGGAGCTCTTTCGTGTTGCTACAGTGACCTCAGGATCCCTCTAGCCTTGAAACAGTGTTCTTGGGGTTTCTCTGGAGTGCCATCAAGGAAATCAAGGCTCCTTTCATGTGTGATGTGCAAGACGGAATTGCTCTGCATGCAGTACAGGGGAATCGGGCCTCATCTCGCATCGAGGGGGAAGTCTCATGGTTTTTCTCGAGTTGCGGCGGGAACCTGGGGTATATTCTCGAGTTACGACGGGGATGGCCCTTCCACCCATGTGTTTCTCCAGCCACGTCAGGACTCCTGCCTAGTTGCGAGGGACAACTCGGGATTCTCCTCGAGGCTTGGCAGGGCAATTGGAACGCCTCTCCAGCTGTGGCGGGAGACCAAGGGTCCCTTTCCACGTGCCACAAGAATCCTGGGACTCCTATCAAGTTTCACGAGGAGTCAGGCATCGTCTCCTTTGGAGGCACTGATCTCCGCGTACCTCTGGAGTTTTCAAAGGATGTGAGGCCTCCGGTCGCGATGAAGTGGGGAACTGGGTCATTCTTTGTGGTCTCCACAGGGGATTCAGACATCCTTTCTTCTTGGGAGGTGCAAGACGAGCCTGCATTCAAGTCACTGCAGGGATATCCGGCCTTATTTCGAGTCAGGGCATCGCGGTGTTCATTCCACTTGAGGCCGCAAACTCAGGATCCCTCTCACATACCTAGAGCTGAGAGAAGCCTCCTCTTAAGGTGCTTGTGGTAAGGTGGTATTCCTCAGGAGTCGAAGCCAGGGACTAAACTCTCATCTCGTGTTGATTCTTGGTCCACGGAGCTCTTTCGTGTTGCTACAGTGACCTCAGGATCCCTCTAGCCTTGAAACAGTGTTCTTGGGGTTTCTCTGGAGTGCCATCAAGGAAATCAAGGCTCCTTTCATGTGTGATGTGCAACACGGAATTGCTCTGCACGCAGTGCAGGGGAATCGGGCCTCATCTCGCGGCGAGGGGGAAGTCTCATGGTTTTTCTCGAGTTGCAGCGGGAACCTGGGGTATATTCTCGAGTTCCGACGGGGATGGCCCTTCCACACACGTGTGTGTTCAGCCATGTCAGGATTCCTGCCTAGTTACGAGACACAACTCGGGATTCTCCTCGAGGCTTTGCAGGGCAATTGGGACGCCGCTCCAGCTGAGACTGGAGACCAAGGGTCCCTTTCCACGTGCCACAGGAATCCTGGGTCTCCTATCAAGTTTCACGAGGAGTCAGGCATCGTCTCCTTTGGAGGCACTGATCTCCGCATACCTCTGGAGTTTTCAAAGGATTTGAGGCCTCCTGTCGCGATGAGGTGGGGAACTAGGTCTTTCTCTGTGGTCTCCACAGGGGATTCAGACACCCTTTCGTCTTGGGAGATGCAAGACGAGCCTGCATTCCAGTCACTGCAGGGATATCCGGCCTCATTTCGAGTCAGGGCATCGCGGTGTCCATTCCACTTGAGGCCGCAAACTCAGGGTCCCTCTCACATACCTAGAGCTGAGAGAAGCCTCCTCTTGAGGTGCTTGTGGTAAGGTGGTATTCCTCTGGAGTCGAAGCCAGGGACTAACCTCTCATCTCGTGTTGATTCTTGGTCCACGGAGCTCTTTCGTGTTGCTACAGTGACCTCAGGATCCCTCTAGCCTTGAAACAGTGTTCTTGGGGTTTCTCTGGAGTGCCATGAAGGAAATCAAGGCTCCTTTCATGTGTGATGTGCAACACGGAATTGCTCTGCACGCAGTGCAGGGGAATCGGGCCTCATCTCGCGGCGAGGGGGAAGTCTCATGGTTTTTCTCGAGTTGCGGCGGGAACCTGGGGTATATTCTCGAGTTACGACGGGGATGGCCCTTCCACACACGTGTGTGTTCAGCCATGTCAGGACTCCTGCCTATTTGCGAGGGACAACTCTGGATTCTCCTCAAGGCTTTGCAGGGCAATTGGGACGCCTCTCCAGCTGAGACGGGAGACCAAGGGTCCCTTTCCACGTGCCACAGGAATCCTGGGTCTCCTATCAAGTTTCACGAGGAGTCAGGCATCGTCTCCTTTGGAGGCACTGATCTCCGCATACCTCTGGAGTTTTCAAAGGATTTGAGGCCTCCTGTCGCGATGAGGTGGGGAACTAGGTCTTTCTCTCTGGTCTCCACAGGGGATTCAGACACCCTTTTGTCTTGGGAGATGCAAGATGAGCCTGCATTCCAGTCACTGCAGGGATATCCGGCCTTATTTCGAGTCAGGGCATCGCGGTGTCCATTCCACTTGAGGCCGCAAACTCAGGGTCCCTCTCACATACCTAGAGCTGAGAGAAGCCTCCTCTTGAGGTGCTTGTGGTAAGGTGGTATTCCTCTGGAGTCGAAGCCAGGGACTAACCTCTCATCTCGAGTTGATTTTTGGCCCACGGAGCTCTTTCGTGTTGCTACAGTGACCTCAGGATCCCTCTAGCCTTGAAACAGTGTTCTTGGGGTTTCTCTGGAGTGCCGTGAAGGAAATCAAGGCTCCTTTCATGTGTGATGTGCAACACAGAATTGCTCTGCACGCAGTGCAGGGGAATCGGGCCTCATCTCGCGGCGAGGGGGAAGTCTCATGATTTTTCTCGAGTTGCGGCGGGAACCTGGGGTATATTCTCGAGTTACGACGGGGATGGCCCTTCCACACACGTGTTTTTTCAGCCACGTCAGGACTCTTGCCTAGTTGCGAGACACTACTCGGGATTCTCCTCGAGGCTTGGCAAGGCAATTGGGACGCCTCTCCAGCTGAGGCGGGAGACCAAGGGTCCCTTTCCACGTGCCACAGGAATCCTGGGACTCCTATCAAGTTTCACGAGGAGTCAGGCATCGTCTCCTTTGGAGGCACTGATCTCCGCGTACCTCTGGAGTTTTCAAAGGATGTGAGGCCTCCGGTAGCGATGAGGTGGGGAACTAGGTCTTTCTCTGTGGTCTCCACAGGGGATTCAGACATCCTTTCATCTTGGGAGATGCAAGACGAGCCTGCATTCAAGTCACTGCAGGGATATCCAGCCTTATTTCGCGTCAGGGCATCGCGGTGTCCATTCCACTTGAGGCCGCAAACTCAGGGTCCCTCTCACATACCTAGAGCTGAGAGAAGCCTCCTCTTGAGGTGCTTGTGGTAAGGTGGTATTCCTCTGGAGTCGAAGCCAGGGACTAACCTCTCATCTCGAGTTGATTTTTGGCCCACGGAGCTCTTTCGTGTTGCTACAGTGACCTCAGGATCCCTCTAGCCTTGAAACAGTGTTCTTGGGGTTTCTCTGGAGTGCCATCAAGGAAATCAAGGCTCCTTTCATGTGTGATGTGCAACACGGAATTGCTGTGCACGCAGTGCAGGGGAATCGGGCCTCATCTCGCGGCGAGGGGGAAGTCTCATGGTTTTTCTCGAGTTGCGGCGGGAACCTGGGGTATATTCTCGAGTTACGACGGGGATGGCCTTTCCACCCACGTGTTTCTTCAGCGACGTCAGGACTCCTGCCTACTTGCGAGGGACAACTCTGGATTCTCCTCGAGGCTTGGCAGTGCAATTGGGACGCCTCTCCAGCTGAGGCGGGAGGCCAAGTGTCCCTTTCCAAGTGCCACAGGAATCCTGGGACTCCTATCAAGTTTCACGAGGAGTCAGGCGTCGTCTCCTTTGGAGGCACTGATCTCGGCGTACCTCTGGAGTTTTCAAAGGATGTGAGGCTATCGGTCGCGATGAGGTGGGGAACTAAGTCTTTCTCTGTGCTTTCCACAGGGGATTCAGACATCCTTTCGTCCTGGGAGATGCAAGACGAGCCTGCATTGAAGTCACTGCAGGGATATCCGCCCCTATTTCGAGTCAGGGCATCGCGGTGTCCATTCCACTTGAGGCCGCAAACTCAGGGTCCCTCTCACATACCTAGAGCTGAGAGAAGCCTCCTCTTGAGGTGCTTGTGGTAAGGTGGTATTCCTCTGGAGACGAAGCCAGGGACTAACCTCTCTTTTCGAGTTGATTTTTGGTCCACAGAGTTCTTTCGTGTTGCTACAGTGACCTCAGGATCCCTCTAGCCTTGAAACAGTGTTCTTGGGGTTTCTCTGGAGTGCCATCAAGGAAATCAAGGCTCCTTTCATGTGTGATGTGCAAGACGGAATTGCTCTGCACGCAGTACAGGGGAATCGGGCCTCATCTCGCATCGAGTACAAGTCTCATGGTTTTTCTCGAGTTGCGGCGGGAACCTGGGGTATATTCTCGAGTTACGACGGGGATGGCCCTTCCACCCACGTGTTTGTTCAGCCACGTCAGGACTCCTGCCTAGTTGCGAGGGACAACTCGGGATTCTCCTCGAGGCTTGGCAGGGCAATTGGAACGCCTCTCCAGCTGAGGCGGGAGACCAAGGGTCCCTTTCCACGTGCCACAAGAATCCTGGGACTCCTATCAAGTTTCACGAGGAGTCAGGCATCGTCTCCTTTGGAGGCACTGATCTCCGCGTACCTCTGGAGTTTTCAAAGGATGTGAGGCCTCCGGTCGCGATGAGGTGGGGAACTAGGTCTTTCTCTGTGGTCTCCACAGGGGATTCAGACATCCTTTCTTCTTGGGAGATGCAAGACGAGCCTGCATTCAAGTCACTGCAGGGATATCCGGCCTTATTTCGAGTCAGGGCATCGCGGTGTCCATTCCACTTGAGGCCGCAAACTCAGGATCCCTCTCACATACCTAGAGCTGAGAGAAGCCTCCTCTTGAGGTGCTTGTGGTAAGGTGGTATTCCTCTGGAGTCGAAGCCAGGGACTAACGTCTCATCTCGAGTTGATTTTTGGCCCACGGAGCTCTTTCGTGTTGCTACAGTGACCTCAGGATCCCTCTAGCCTTGAAACAGTGTTCTTGGGGTTTCTCTGGAGTGCCATCAAGGAAATCAAGGCTCCTTTCATGTGTGATGTGCAAGACGGAATTGCTCTGCACGCAGTACAGGGGAATCGGGCCTCATCTCGCATCGAGGGGGAAGTCTCATGGTTTTTCTCGAGTTGCGGCGGGAACCTGGGGTATATTCTCGAGTTACGACGGGGATGGCCCTTCCACCCATGTGTTTCTCCAGCCACGTCAGGACTCCTGCCTAGTTGCGAGGGACAACTCGGGATTCTCCTCGAGGCTTGGCAGGGCAATTGGAACGCCTCTCCAGCTGTGGCGGGAGACCAAGGGTCCCTTTCTACGTGCCACAAGAATCCTGGGACTCCTATCAAGGTTCACGAGGAGTCAGGCATCGTCTCCTTTGGAGGCACTGATCTCCGCGTACCTCTGGAGTTTTCAAAGGATGTGAGACCTCCGGTCGCGATGAAGTGGGGAACTGGGTCATTCTTTGTGGTCTCCAAAGGGGATTCAGACATCCTTTCTTCTTGGGAGGTGCAAGACGAGCCTGCATTCAAGTCACTGCAGGGATATCCGGCCTTATTTCGAGTCAGGGCATCGCGGTGTTCATTCCACTTGAGGCCGCAAACTCAGGATCCCTCTCACATACCTAGAGCTGAGAGAAGCCTCCTCTTAAGGTGCATGTGGTAAGGTGGTATTCCTCAGGAGTCGAAGCCAGGGACTAAACTCTCATCTCGTGTTGATTCTTGGTCCACGGAGCTCTTTCGTGTTGCTACAGTGACCTCAGGATCCCTCTAGCCTTGAAACAGTGTTCTTGGGGTTTCTCTGGAGTGCCATCAAGGAAATCAAGGCTCCTTTCATGTGTGATGTGCAACACGGAATTGCTCTGCACGCAGTGCAGGGGAATCGGGCCTCATCTCGCGGCGAGGGGGAAGTCTCATGGTTTTTCTCGAGTTGCAGCGGGAACCTGGGGTATATTCTCGAGTTCCGACGGGGATGGCCCTTCCACACACGTGTGTGTTCAGCCATGTCAGGACTCCTGCCTAGTTACGAGACACAACTCGGGATTCTCCTCGAGGCTTTGCAGGGCAATTGGGACGCCTCTCCAGCTGAGACTGGAGACCAAGGGTCCCTTTCCACGTGCCACAGGAATCCTGGGTCTCCTATCAAGTTTCACGAGGAGTCAGGCATCGTCTCCTTTGGAGGCACTGATCTCCGCATACCTCTGGAGTTTTCAAAGGATTTGAGGCCTCCTGTCGCGATGAGGTGGGGAACTAGGTGTTTCTCTGTGGTCTCCACAGGGGATTCAGACACCCTTTCGTCTTGGGAGATGCAAGACGAGCCTGCATTCCAGTCACTGCAGGGATATCCGGCCTCATTTCGAGTCAGGGCATCGCGGTGTCCATTCCACTTGAGGCCGCAAACTCAGGGTCCCTCTCACATACCTAGAGCTGAGAGAAGCCTCCTCTTGAGGTGCTTGTGGTAAGGTGGTATTCCTCTGGAGTCGAAGCCAGGGACTAACCTCTCATCTCGAGTTGATTTTTGGCCCACGGAGCTCTTTCGTTTTGCTACAGTGACCTCAGTATTCCTCTAGCCTTGAAACAGTGTTCTTGGGGTTTCTCTGGAGTGCCATCAAGGAAATCAAGGCTCCTTTCATGTGTGATGTGCAACACGGAATTGCTCTGCATGCAGTGCAGGGGAATCGGGCCTCATCTCGCGGCGAGGGGGAAGTCTCATGGTTTTTCTCGAGTTGCGGCGGGAACCTGGGGTATATTCTCGAGTTACGACTGGGATGGCCCTTCCACCCACGTGTTTCTTCAGCGACGTCAGGACTCCTGCCTAGTTGCGAGGGACAACTCGGGATTCTCCTCGAGGCTTTGCAGGGCAATTGGAACGCCTCTCCAGCTGAGGCGGGAGACCAAGGGTCCCTTTCCACGTGCCACAAGAATCCTGGGACTCCTATCAAGTTTCACGAGGATTCAGGCATCGTCTCCTTTGGAGGCACTGATCTCCGCGTACCTCTGGAGTTTTCAAAGGATGTGAGGCCTCCGGTCGCCATGAGGTGGGGAACTAGGTGTTTCTCTATGGTCTCCACAGGGGATTCAGACATCCTTTCTTCTTGGGAGATGCAAGACGAGCCTGCATTCAAGTCACTGCAGGGATATTCGGCCTTATTTCGAGTCAGGGCATCGCGGTGTCCATTCCACTTGAGGCCGCAAACTCAGGATCCCTCTCACATACCTAGAGCTGAGAGAAGCCTCCTCTTGAGGTGCTTGTGGTAAGGTGGTATTCCTCAGGAGTCAAAGCCAGGGACTAACCTCTCATCTCGTGTTGATTCTTGGTCTACGGAGCTCTTTCGTGTTGCTACAGTGACCTCAGGATCCCTCTAGCCTTGAAACAGTGTTCTTGGGGTTTCTCTGGAGTGCCATCAAGGAAATCAAGGCTCCTTTCATGTGTGATGTGCAACACGGAATTGCTCTGCACGCAGTACAGGGGAATCGGGCCTCATCTCGCATCGAGGGGGAAGTCTCATAGTTTTTCTCGAGTTGCGGTGGGAACCTGGGGTATATTCTCGAGTTACGACGGGGATGGCCCTTCCACCCACGTGTTTGTTCAGCCACGTCAGGACTCCTGCCTAGTTGCGAGGGACAACTCGGGATTCTCCTCGAGGCTTGGCAGGGCAATTGGAACGCCTCTCCAGCTGAGGCGGGAGACCAAGGGTCCCTTTCCACGTGCCACAAGAATCCTGGGACTCCTATCAAGTTTCACGAGGAGTCAGGCATCGTCTCCTTTGGAGGCACTGATCTCCGCGTACCTCTGGAGTTTTCAAAGGATGTGAGGCCTCCGAGCGCGATGAGGTGGGGAACTAGGTCTTTCTCTGTGGTCTCCACAGGGGATTCAGACATCCTTTCTTCTTGGGAGATGCAAGACAAGCCTGCATTCAAGTCACTGCAGGGATATCCGGCCTTATTTCGAGTCAGGGCATCGCGGTGTCCATTCCACTTGAGGCCGCAAACTCAGGGTCCCTCTCACATACCTAGAGCTGAGAGAAGCCTCCTCTTGAGGTGCTTGTGGTAAGGTGGTATTCCTCAGGAGTCGAAGCCAGGGACTAACCTCTCATCTCGTGTTGATTCTTGGTCCACGGAGCTCTTTCATGTTGCTACAGTGACCTCAGGATCCCTCTAGCCTTGAAACAGTGTTCTTGGGGTTTCTCTGGAGTGCCGTCAAGGAAATCAAGGCTCCTTTCATGTGTGATGTGCAACACGGAATTGCTCTGCACGCAGTGCAGGGGAATCGGGCCTCATCTCGCGGCGAGGGGGAAGTCTCATGATTTTTCTCGAGTTGCGGCGGGAACCTGGGGTATATTCTCGAGTTACGACGGGGATGGCCCTTCCACACACGTGTGTGTTAAGCCACGTCAGGACTCCTGCCTAGTTGCGAGGGACAACTCTGGATTCTCCTCGAGGCTTTGCAGGGCAATTGGGACGCCTCTGCAGCTGAGGCGGGAGACCAAGTGTCCCTTTCCAAGTGCCACAGGAATCCTGGGACTCCTATCAAGTTTCACGAGGAGTCAGGCATCGTCTCCTTTGGAGGCACTGATCTCCGCGTACCTCTGGAGATTTCAAAGGATGTGAGGCTATCGGTCGCGATGAGGTGGGGAACTAAGTCTTTCTCTGTGCTTTCCACAGGGGATTCAGACATCCTTTCGTCCTGGGAGATGCAAGACGAGCCTGCATTGAAGTCACTGCAGGGATATCCGGCCTTATTTCGAGTCAGGGCATCGCGGTGTCCATTCCACTTGAGGCCGCAAACTCAGGGTCCCTCTCACATACCTAGAGCTGAGAGAAGCCTCCTCTTGAGGTGCTTGTGGTAAGGTGGTATTCCTCTGGAGACGAATCCAGGGACTAACCTCTCTTTTCGAGTTGATTTTTGGTCCACAGAGTTCTTTCGTGTTGCTACAGTGACCTCAGGATCACTCTATCCTTGAAACAGTGTTCTTGGGGTTTCTCTGGAGTGCCATCAAGGAAATCAAGGCCCCTTTCATGTGTGATGTGCAAGACGGAATTGCTCTGCACGCAGTGCAGGGGAATCGGGCCTCATCTCGCGGCGAGGGGGAAGTCTCATGGTTTTTCTCGAGTTGCGGCGGGAACCTGGGGTATATTCTCGAGTTACGACGGGGATGGCCCTTCCACACACGTGTGTGTTCAGCCATGTCAGTATTCCTGCCTAGTTGCGAGGGACAACTCGGGATTCTCCTCGAGGCTTTGCAGGGCAATTGGGACGCCTCTCCAGCTGAGACGGGAGACCAAGGGTCCCTTTCCACGTGCCACAGGAATCCTGGGTCTCCTATCAAGTTTCACGAGGAGTCAGGCATCGTCTCCTTTGGAGGCACTGATCTCCGCATACCTCTGGAGTTTTCAAAGGATTTGAGGCCTCCTGTCGCGATGAGGTGGGGAACTAGGTCTTTCTCTGTGGTCTCCACAGGGGATTCAGACACCCTTTCGTCTTGGGAGATGCAAGACGAGCCTGCATTCCAGTCACTGCAGGGATATCCGGCCTTATTTCGAGTCAGGGCATCGCAGTGTCCATTCCACTTGAGGCCCCAAACTCAGGGTCCCTCTCACATACCTAGAGCTGAGAGAAGCCTCCTCTTGAGGTGCTTGTGGTAAGGTTGTATTCCTCTGGAGTCGAAGCCAGGGACTAACCTCTCATCTCGAGTTGATTTTTGGTCCACAGAGTTCTTTCGTGTTGCTACAGTGACCTCAGGATCCCTCTAGCCTTGAAACAGTGATCTTGGGGTTTCTCTTGAGTGCCATGAAGGAAATCAAGGCTCCTTTCATGTGTGATGTGCAACACAGAATTGCTCTGCACGCAGTGCAGGGGAATCGGGCCTCATCTCGCGGCGAGGGGGAAGTCTCATGGTTTTTCTCGTGTTGCGGTGGGAACCTTGGGTATATTCTCCAGTTACGACGGGGATGGCCCTTCCACACACGTGTTTGTTCAGCCACGTCAGGACTCTTGCCTAGTTGCGAGACACAACTCGGGATTCTCCTCGAGGCTTGGCAAGGCAATTGGGACGCCTCTCCAGCTGAGGCGGGAGACCAAGGGTCCCTTTCCACGTGCCACAGGAATCCTGGGACTCCTATCAAGTTTCACGAGGAGTCAGGCATCGTCTCCTTTGGAGGCACTGATCTCCGCGTACCTCTGCAGTTTTCAAAGGATGTGAGGCCTCCGGTCGCAATGAGGTGGGGAACTAGGTCTTTCTCTGTGGTCTCCACAGGGGATTCAGACATCCTTTCATCTTGGGAGATGCAAGACGAGCCTGCATTCAACTCACTGCAGGGATATCCAGCCTTATTTCGAGTCAGGGCATCGCGGTGTCCATTCCACTTGAGGCCGCAAACTCAGGGTCCCTCTCACATACCTAGAGCTGAGAGAAGCCTCCTCTTGAGGTGCTTGTGGTAAGGTGGTATTCCTCTGGAGTCGAAGCCAGGGACTAACCTCTCATCTCGAGTTGATTTTTGGCCCACGGAGCTCTTTCGTGTTGCTACAGTGACCTCAGGATCCCTCTAGCCTTGAAACAGTGTTCTTGGGGTTTCTCTGGAGTGCCATCAAGGAAATCAAGGCTCCTTTCATGTGTGATGTGCAACATGGAATTGCTCTGCACGCAGTGCAGGGGAATCGTGCCTCATCTCGCGGCGAGGGGGAAGTCTCATGGTTTTTCTCGAGTTGCAGCGGGAACCTGGGGTATATTCTCGAGTTACGACGGGGATGGCCCTTCCACCCACGTGTTTGTTCAACCACGTCAGGACTCCTGCCTAGTTGCGAGGGACAACTCTGGATTCTCCTCGAGGCTTGGCAGGGCAATTGGGACGCCTCTCCAGCTGAGACGGGAGACAAAGTGTCCCTTTCCACGTGCCACAGGAATCCTGGGACTCCTATCAAGTTTCACGAGGAGTCAGGCATCGTCTCCTTTGGAGGCACTGATCTCCGCGTACCTCTGGAGTTTTCAAAGGATGTGAGGCCTCCGGTCGCGATGAGGTTGGGAACTAAGTCTTTCTCTGTGCTTTCCACAGGGGATTCAGACATCCTTTCGTCCTGGGAGATGCAAGACGAGCCTGCATGAAGTCACTGCAGGGATATCCGGCCTTATTTCGAGTCAGGGCATCGCGGTGTCCATTCCACTTGAGGCCGCAAACTCAGGGTCCCTCTCACATACCTAGAGCTGAGAGAAGCCTCCTCTTGAGGTGCTTGTGGTAAGGTGGCATTCCTCTGGAGACGAATCCAGGGACTAACCTCTCTTTTCAAGTTGATTTTTGGTCCACAGAGTTCTTTCGTGTTGCTACAGTGACCTCAGGATCCCTCTATCCTTGAAACAGTGTTCTTGGGGTTTCTCTGGAGTGCCATCAAGGAAATCAAGGCTCCTTTCATGTGTGATGTGCAAGACGGAAATGCTCTGCACGCAGTACAGGGGAATTGGGCCTCATCTCGCATCGAGGGGGAAGTCTCATGGTTTTTCTCGAGTTGCGGCGGGAACCTGGGGTATATTCTCGAGTTATGACGGGGATGGCCCTTCCACACACGTGTTTCTTCAGCCACGTCAGGACTCCTGCCTAGTTGCGAGGGACAACTCGGGATTCTCCTCGAGGCTTTGCAGGGCAATTGGGACCCCTCTCTAGCTGAGACGGGAGACCAAGGTTCCCTTTCCACGTGCCACAAGAATCCTGGGTCTCCTATCAAGTTTCACGAGGAGTCAGGCATCGTTTCCTTTGGAGGCACTGATCTCCGCAAACCTCTGGAGTTTTCAAAGGATTTGAGGCCTCCTGTCGCGATAAGGTGGGGAACTAGGTCTTTCTCTGTGGTCTCCACAGGGGATTCAGACACCCTTTCGTCTTGGGAGATGCAAGACGAGCCTGCATTCCAGTCACTGCAGGGATATACGGCCTTATTTCGAGTCAGGGCATCGCGGTGTCCATTCCACTTGAGGCCGCAAACTCAGGGTCCCTCTCACATACCTAGAGCTGAGAGAAGCCTCCTCTTGAGGTGCTTGTGGTAAGGTGGTATTCCTCTGGAGTCGAAGCCAGGGACTAACCTCTCATCTCGAGTTGATTTTTGGTCAACAGAGCTCTTTCGTGTTGCTACAGTGACCTCAGGATCCCTCTAGCCTTGAAACAGTGTTCTTGGGGTTTCTCTGGAGTGCCATCAAGGAAATCAAGGCTCCTTTCATGTGTGATGTGCAACACAGAATTGCTCTGCACGCAGTGCAGGGGAATTGGGCCTCATCTCACGGCGAGGGGGAAGTCTCATGGTTTTTCTCGAGTTGCGGCGGGAACCTGGGGTATATTCTCGAGTTACGACGGGGATGGCCCTTCCACCCACGTGTTTGTTCAACCACGTCAGGACTCCTGCCTAGTTGCGAGGGACAACTCTGGATTCTCCTCGAGGCTTGGCAGGGCAATTGGGACGCCTCTCCAGCTGAGACGGGAGACAAAGTGTCCCTTTCCACGTGCCACAGGAATCCTGGGACTCCTATCAAGTTTCACGAGGAGTCAGGCATCGTCTCCTTTGGAGGCACTGATCTCCGCGTACCTCTGGAGTTTTCAAAGGATGTGAGGCCTCCGGTCGCGATGAGGTTGGGAACTAAGTCTTTCTCTGTGCTTTCCACAGGGGATTCAGACATCCTTTCGTCCTGGGAGATGCAAGACGAGCCTGCATGAAGTCATTGCAGGGATATCCGGCCTTATTTCGAGTCAGGGCATCGCGGTGTCCATTCCACTTGAGGCCGCAAACTCAGGGTCCCTCTCACATACCTAGAGCTGAGAGAAGCCTCCTCTTGAGGTGCTTGTGGTAAGGTGGCATTCCTCTGGAGACGAATCCAGGGACTAACCTCTCTTTTCAAGTTGATTTTTGGTCCACAGAGTTCTTTCGTGTTGCTACAGTGACCTCAGGATCCCTCTATCCTTGAAACAGTGTTCTTGGGGTTTCTCTGGTGTGCCATCAAGGAAATCAAGGCTCCTTTCATGTGTGATGTGCAAGACGGAAATGCTCTGCACGCAGTACAGGGGAATCGGGCCTCATCTCGCATCGAGGGGGAAGTCTCATGGTTTTTCTCGAGTTGCGGCGGGAACCTGGGGTATATTCTCGAGTTACGACGGGGATGGCCCTTCCACACACGTGTTTCTTCAGCCACGTCAGGACTCCTGCCTAGTTGCGAGGGACAACTCGGGATTCTCCTCGAGGCTTGGCAGGGCAATTGGAACGCCTCTCCAGCTGAGGCGGGAGACCAAGGGTCCCTTTCCACGTGCCACAAGAATCCTGGGACTCCTATCAAGTTTCACGAGGAGTCAGGCATCGTCTCCTTTGAAGGCACTGATCTCCGCGTACCTCTGGAGTTTTCAAAGGATGTGAGGCCTCCGGTCGCGATGAGGTGGGGAACTAGGTCTTTCTCTGTGGTCTCCAGAGGGGATTCAGACATCCTTTCTTCTTGGGAGATGCAAGACGATCCTGCATTCAAGTCACTGCAGGGATAACCGGCCTTATTTCGAGTCAGGGCATCGCGGTGTCCATTCCACTTGAGGCCGCAAACTCAGGATCCCTCTCACATACCTAGAGCTGAGAGAAGCCTCCTCTTGAGGTGCTTGTGGTAAGGTGGTATTCCTCAGGAGTCGAAGCCAGGGACTAACCTCTCATCTCGTGTTGATTCTTGGTCCACCGAGCTCTTTCGTGTTGCTACAGTGACCTCAGGATCCCTCTAGCCTTGAAACAGTGTTCTTGGGGTTTCTCTGGAGTGCCATCAAGGAAATCAAGGCTCCTTTCATGTGTGATGTGCAACACGGAATTGCTCTGCACGCAGTGCAGGGGAATCGGGCCTCATCTCGCGGCGACGGGGAAGTCTCATGGTTTTTCTCGAGTTGCGGCGGGAACCTGGGGTATATTCTCGAGTTACGACGGGGATGGCCCTTCCACACACGTGTTTCTTCAGCGACGTCAGGACTCCTGCCTAGTTGCGAGGGACAACTCTGGATTCTCCTCGAGGTTTGGCAGGGCAATTGGGACGCCTCTCCAGCTGAGGCGGGAGACCAAGTGTCCCTTTCCAAGTGCCAAAGGAATCCTGGGACTCCTATCAAGTTTCACGAGGAGTCAGGCATCGTCTCCTTTGGAGGCACTGATCTCCGTGTACCTCTGGAGTTTTCAAAGGATGTGAGGCCTCCGGTCGCGATGAGGTGGGGAACTAAGTCTTTCTCTGTGCTTTCCACAGGGGATTCAGACATCCTTTCTTCCTGGGAGATGAAAGACGAGCCTGCATTGAAGTCACTGCAGGGATATCCTGCCTTATTTCGAGTCAGGGCATCGCGGTGTCCATTCCACTTGAGGCCGCAAACTCAGGGTCCCTCTCACATACCTAGAGCTGAGAGAAGCCTCCTCTTGAGGTGCTTGTGGTAAGGTGGTATTCCTCTGGAGACGAATCCAGGGACTAACCTCTCTTTTCAAGTTGATTTTTGGTCCACAGAGTTCTTTCGTGTTGCTACAGTGACCTCAGGATCCCTCTATCCTTGAAACAGTGTTCTTGGGGTTTCTCTGGAGTGCCATCAAGGAAATCAAGGCTCCTTTCATGTGTGATGTGCAAGACGGAATTGCTCCGCACGCAGTACAGGGGAATTGGGCCTCATCTCGCATCGAGTGGGAAGTCTCATGGTTTCTCTCGAGTTGCGGCGGGAACCTGGGGTATATTCTCGAGTTACGACGGGGATGGCCCTTCCACACACGTGTGTGTTCAGCCATGTCAGTACTCCTGCCTAGTTGCGAGGGACAACTCGGGATTCTCCTCGAGGCTTTGCAGGGCAATTGGGACGCCTCTCCAGCTGAGACGGGAGACCAAGGGTCCCTTTCCACGTGCCACAGGAATCCTGGGACTCCTATCAAGTTTCACGAGGAGTCAGGCATCGTCTCCTTTGGAGGCACTGATCTCCGCATACCTCTGGAGTTTTCAAAGGATTTGAGGCCTCCTGTCGCGATGAGGTGGGGAACTAGGCCTTTCTCTGTGGTCTCCACAGGGGATTCAGACACCCTTTCGTCTTGGGAGATGCAAGACGAGCCTGCATTCCAGTCACTGCAGGGATATCCGGCCTTATTTCGAGTCAGGGCATCGCAGTGTCCATTCCACTTGAGGCCCCAAACTCAGGGTCCCTCTCACATACCTAGAGCTGAGAGAAGCCTCCTCTTGAGGTGCTTGTGGTAAGGTGGTATTCCTCTGGAGTCGAAGCCAGGGACTAACCTCTCATCTCGAGTTGATTTTTGGTCCACAGAGTTCTTTCGTGTTGCTACAGTGACCTCAGGATCCCTCTAGCCTTGAAACAGTGATCTTGGGGTTTCTCTTGAGTGCCATGAAGGAAATCAAGGCTCCTTTCATGTGTGATGTGCAACACAGAATTGCTCTGCACGCAGTGCAGGGGAATCGGGCCTCATCTCGCGGCGAGGGGGAAGTCTCATGGTTTTTCTCGTGTTGCGGTGGGAACCTTGGGTATATTCTCCAGTTACGACGGGGATGGCCCTTCCACACACGTGTTTGTTCAGCCACGTCAGGACTCTTGCCTAGTTGCGAGACACAACTCGGGATTCTCCTCGAGGCTTGGCAAGGCAATTGGGACGCCTCTCCAGCTGAGGCGGGAGACCAAGGGTCCCTTTCCACGTGCCACAGGAATCCTGGGACTCCTATCAAGTTTCACGAGGAGTCAGGCATCGTCTCCTTTGGAGGCACTGATCTCCGCGTACCTCTGCAGTTTTCAAAGGATGTGAGGCCTCCGGTCGCAATGAGGTGGGGAACTAGGTCTTTCTCTGTGGTCTCCACAGGGGATTCAGACATCCTTTCGTCCTGGGAGATGCAAGACGAGCCTGCATGAAGTCACTGCAGGGATATCCGGCCTTATTTCGAGTCAGGGCATCGCGGTGTCCATTCCACTTGAGGCCGCAAACTCAGGGTCCCTCTCACATACCTAGAGCTGAGAGAAGCCTCCTCTTGAGGTGCTTGTGGTAAGGTGGCATTCCTCTGGAGACGAATCCAGGGACTAACCTCTCTTTTCAAGTTGATTTTTGGTCCACAGAGTTCTTTCGTGTTGCTACAGTGACCTCAGGATCCCTCTATCCTTGAAACAGTGTTCTTGGGGTTTCTCTGGAGTGCCATCAAGGAAATCAAGGCTCCTTTCATGTGTGATGTGCAAGACGGAAATGCTCTGCACGCAGTACAGGGGAATTGGGCCTCATCTCGCATCGAGGGGGAAGTCTCATGGTTTTTCTCGAGTTGCGGCGGGAACCTGGGGTATATTCTCGAGTTATGACGGGGATGGCCCTTCCACACACGTGTTTCTTCAGCCACGTCAGGACTCCTGCCTAGTTGCGAGGGACAACTCGGGATTCTCCTCGAGGCTTTGCAGGGCAATTGGGACCCCTCTCTAGCTGAGACGGGAGACCAAGGTTCCCTTTCCACGTGCCACAAGAATCCTGGGTCTCCTATCAAGTTTCACGAGGAGTCAGGCATCGTTTCCTTTGGAGGCACTGATCTCCGCAAACCTCTGGAGTTTTCAAAGGATTTGAGGCCTCCTGTCGCGATAAGGTGGGGAACTAGGTCTTTCTCTGTGGTCTCCACAGGGGATTCAGACACCCTTTCGTCTTGGGAGATGCAAGACGAGCCTGCATTCCAGTCACTGCAGGGATATACGGCCTTATTTCGAGTCAGGGCATCGCGGTGTCCATTCCACTTGAGGCCGCAAACTCAGGGTCCCTCTCACATACCTAGAGCTGAGAGAAGCCTCCTCTTGAGGTGCTTGTGGTAAGGTGGTATTCCTCTGGAGTCGAAGCCAGGGACTAACCTCTCATCTCGAGTTGATTTTTGGTCAACAGAGCTCTTTCGTGTTGCTACAGTGACCTCAGGATCCCTCTAGCCTTGAAACAGTGTTCTTGGGGTTTCTCTGGAGTGCCATCAAGGAAATCAAGGCTCCTTTCATGTGTGATGTGCAACACAGAATTGCCCTGCACGCAGTGCAGGGGAATTGGGCCTCATCTCACGGCGAGGGGGAAGTCTCATGGTTTTTCTCGAGTTGCGGCGGGAACCTGGGGTATATTCTCGAGTTACGACGGGGATGGCCCTTCCACCCACGTGTTTGTTCAACCACGTCAGGACTCCTGCCTAGTTGCGAGGGACAACTCTGGATTCTCCTCGAGGCTTGGCAGGGCAATTGGGACGCCTCTCCAGCTGAGACGGGAGACAAAGTGTCCCTTTCCACGTGCCACAGGAATCCTGGGACTCCTATCAAGTTTCACGAGGAGTCAGGCATCGTCTCCTTTGGAGGCACTGATCTCCGCGTACCTCTGGAGTTTTCAAAGGATGTGAGGCCTCCGGTCGCGATGAGGTTGGGAACTAAGTCTTTCTCTGTGCTTTCCACAGGGGATTCAGACATCCTTTCGTCCTGGGAGATGCAAGACGAGCCTGCATGAAGTCATTGCAGGGATATCCGGCCTTATTTCGAGTCAGGGCATCGCGGTGTCCATTCCACTTGAGGCCGCAAACTCAGGGTCCCTCTCACATACCTAGAGCTGAGAGAAGCCTCCTCTTGAGGTGCTTGTGGTAAGGTGGCATTCCTCTGGAGACGAATCCAGGGACTAACCTCTCTTTTCAAGTTGATTTTTGGTCCACAGAGTTCTTTCGTGTTGCTACAGTGACCTCAGGATCCCTCTATCCTTGAAACAGTGTTCTTGGGGTTTCTCTGGTGTGCCATCAAGGAAATCAAGGCTCCTTTCATGTGTGATGTGCAAGACGGAAATGCTCTGCACGCAGTACAGGGGAATCGGGCCTCATCTCGCATCGAGGGGGAAGTCTCATGGTTTTTCTCGAGTTGCGGCGGGAACCTGGGGTATATTCTCGAGTTACGACGGGGATGGCCCTTCCACACACGTGTTTCTTCAGCCACGTCAGGACTCCTGCCTAGTTGCGAGGGACAACTCGGGATTCTCCTCGAGGCTTGGCAGGGCAATTGGAACGCCTCTCCAGCTGAGGCGGGAGACCAAGGGTCCCTTTCCACGTGCCACAAGAATCCTGGGACTCCTATCAAGTTTCACGAGGAGTCAGGCATCGTCTCCTTTGAAGGCACTGATCTCCGCGTACCTCTGGAGTTTTCAAAGGATGTGAGGCCTCCGGTCGCGATGAGGTGGGGAACTAGGTCTTTCTCTGTGGTCTCCAGAGGGGATTCAGACATCCTTTCTTCTTGGGAGATGCAAGACGATCCTGCATTCAAGTCACTGCAGGGATAACCGGCCTTATTTCGAGTCAGGGCATCGCGGTGTCCATTCCACTTGAGGCCGCAAACTCAGGATCCCTCTCACATACCTAGAGCTGAGAGAAGCCTCCTCTTGAGGTGCTTGTGGTAAGGTGGTATTCCTCAGGAGTCGAAGCCAGGGACTAACCTCTCATCTCGTGTTGATTCTTGGTCCACCGAGCTCTTTCGTGTTGCTACAGTGACCTCAGGATCCCTCTAGCCTTGAAACAGTGTTCTTGGGGTTTCTCTGGAGTGCCATCAAGGAAATCAAGGCTCCTTTCATGTGTGATGTGCAACACGGAATTGCTCTGCACGCAGTGCAGGGGAATCGGGCCTCATCTCGCGGCGACGGGGAAGTCTCATGGTTTTTCTCGAGTTGCGGCGGGAACCTGGGGTATATTCTCGAGTTACGACGGGGATGGCCCTTCCACACACGTGTTTCTTCAGCGACGTCAGGACTCCTGCCTAGTTGCGAGGGACAACTCTGGATTCTCCTCGAGGTTTGGCAGGGCAATTGGGACGCCTCTCCAGCTGAGGCGGGAGACCAAGTGTCCCTTTCCAAGTGCCAAAGGAATCCTGGGACTCCTATCAAGTTTCACGAGGAGTCAGGCATCGTCTCCTTTGGAGGCACTGATCTCCGTGTACCTCTGGAGTTTTCAAAGGATGTGAGGCCTCCGGTCGCGATGAGGTGGGGAACTAAGTCTTTCTCTGTGCTTTCCACAGGGGATTCAGACATCCTTTCTTCCTGGGAGATGAAAGACGAGCCTGCATTGAAGTCACTGCAGGGATATCCTGCCTTATTTCGAGTCAGGGCATCGCGGTGTCCATTCCACTTGAGGCCGCAAACTCAGGGTCCCTCTCACATACCTAGAGCTGAGAGAAGCCTCCTCTTGAGGTGCTTGTGGTAAGGTGGTATTCCTCTGGAGACGAATCCAGGGACTAACCTCTCTTTTCAAGTTGATTTTTGGTCCACAGAGTTCTTTCGTGTTGCTACAGTGACCTCAGGATCCCTCTATCCTTGAAACAGTGTTCTTGGGGTTTCTCTGGAGTGCCATCAAGGAAATCAAGGCTCCTTTCATGTGTGATGTGCAAGACGGAATTGCTCCGCACGCAGTACAGGGGAATTGGGCCTCATCTCGCATCGAGTGGGAAGTCTCATGGTTTCTCTCGAGTTGCGGCGGGAACCTGGGGTATATTCTCGAGTTACGACGGGGATGGCCCTTCCACACACGTGTGTGTTCAGCCATGTCAGTACTCCTGCCTAGTTGCGAGGGACAACTCGGGATTCTCCTCGAGGCTTTGCAGGGCAATTGGGACGCCTCTCCAGCTGAGACGGGAGACCAAGGGTCCCTTTCCACGTGCCACAGGAATCCTGGGACTCCTATCAAGTTTCACGAGGAGTCAGGCATCGTCTCCTTTGGAGGCACTGATCTCCGCATACCTCTGGAGTTTTCAAAGGATTTGAGGCCTCCTGTCGCGATGAGGTGGGGAACTAGGCCTTTCTCTGTGGTCTCCACAGGGGATTCAGACACCCTTTCGTCTTGGGAGATGCAAGACGAGCCTGCATTCCAGTCACTGCAGGGATATCCGGCCTTATTTCGAGTCAGGGCATCGCAGTGTCCATTCCACTTGAGGCCCCAAACTCAGGGTCCCTCTCACATACCTAGAGCTGAGAGAAGCCTCCTCTTGAGGTGCTTGTGGTAAGGTGGTATTCCTCTGGAGTCGAAGCCAGGGACTAACCTCTCATCTCGAGTTGATTTTTGGTCCACAGAGTTCTTTCGTGTTGCTACAGTGACCTCAGGATCCCTCTAGCCTTGAAACAGTGATCTTGGGGTTTCTCTTGAGTGCCATGAAGGAAATCAAGGCTCCTTTCATGTGTGATGTGCAACACAGAATTGCTCTGCACGCAGTGCAGGGGAATCGGGCCTCATCTCGCGGCGAGGGGGAAGTCTCATGGTTTTTCTCGTGTTGCGGTGGGAACCTTGGGTATATTCTCCAGTTACGACGGGGATGGCCCTTCCACACACGTGTTTGTTCAGCCACGTCAGGACTCTTGCCTAGTTGCGAGACACAACTCGGGATTCTCCTCGAGGCTTGGCAAGGCAATTGGGACGCCTCTCCAGCTGAGGCGGGAGACCAAGGGTCCCTTTCCACGTGCCACAGGAATCCTGGGACTCCTATCAAGTTTCACGAGGAGTCAGGCATCGTCTCCTTTGGAGGCACTGATCTCCGCGTACCTCTGCAGTTTTCAAAGGATGTGAGGCCTCCGGTCGCAATGAGGTGGGGAACTAGGTCTTTCTCTGTGGTCTCCACAGGGGATTCAGACATCCTTTCATCTTGGGAGATGCAAGACGAGCCTGCATTCAACTCACTGCAGGGATATCCAGCCTTATTTCGAGTCAGGGCATCGCGGTGTCCATTCCACTTGAGGCCGCAAACTCAGGGTCCCTCTCACATACCTAGAGCTGAGAGAAGCCTCCTCTTGAGGTGCTTGTGGTAAGGTGGTATTCCTCTGGAGTCGAAGCCAGGGACTAACCTCTCATCTCGAGTTGATTTTTGGCCCACGGAGCTCTTTCGTCTTGCTACAGTGACCTCAGGATCCCTCTAGCCTTGAAACAGTGTTCTTGGGGTTTCTCTGGAGTGCCATCAAGGAAATCAAGGCTCCTTTCATGGGTGATGTGCAACACGGAATTGCTCTGCACGCAGTGCAGGGGAATCGGGCCTCATCTCGCGGCGAGGGGGAAGTCTCATGGTTTTTCTCGAGTTGCGGCGGGAACCTGGGGTATATTCTCGAGTTACGACGGGGATGGCCCTTCCACCCACGTGTTTCTTCAGCGACGTCAGGACTCCTGCCTAGTTGCGAGGGACAACTCTGGATTCTCCTCGAGGCTTGGCAAGGCAATTGGGACGCCTCTCCAGCTGAGGCGGGAGACCAAGGGTCCCTTTCCACGTGCCACAGGAATCCTGGGACTCCTATCAAGTTTCACGAGGAGTCAGGCATCGTCTCCTTTGGAGGCACTGATCTCCGCGTACCTCTGGAGTTTTCAAAGGATGTGAGGCCTCCGGTCGCGATGAGGTGGGAAACTAGGTCTTTCTCTGTGGTCTCCACAGGGGATTCAGACATCCTTTCTTCTTGGGAGATGCAAGACGAGCCTGCATTCAAGTCACTGCAGGGATATCCGGCCTTATTTCGAGTCAGGGCATCGCGGTGTCCATTCCACTTGAGGCCGCAAACTCAGGATCCCTCTCACATACCTAGAGCTGAGAGAAGCCTCCTCTTGAGGTGCTTGTGGTAAGGTGGTATTCCTCAGGAGGCGAAGCCAGGGACTAACCTCTCATCTCGTGTTGATTCTTGGTCCACGGAGCTCTTTCGTGTTGCTACAGTGACCTCAGGATCCCTCTAGCCTTGAAACAGTGTTCTTGGGGTTTCTCTGGAGTGCCATCAAGGAAATCAAGGCTCCTTTCATGTGTGATGTGCAACACGGAATTGCTGTGCACGCAGTGCAGGGGAATCGGGCCTCATCTCGCGGCGAGGGGGAAGTCTCATGGTTTTTCTCGCGTTGCGGCGGGAACCTGGGGTATATTCTCGAGTTCCGACGGGGATGGCCCTTCCACACACGTGTGTGTTCAGCCATGTCAGGACTCCTGCCTAGTTGCGAGACACAACTCGGGATTCTCCTCGAGGCTTTGCAGGGCAATTGGGACGCCTCTCCAACTGAGACGGGAGACCAAGGGTCCCTTTCCACGTGCCACAGGAATCCTGGGTCTCCTATCAAGTCTCAGGAGGAGTCAGGCATCGTCTCCTTTGGAGGCACTGATCTCCGCATACCTCTGGAGTTTTCAAAGGATGTGAGGCCTCCGGTCGCGATGAGGTGGGGAACTAGGTCTTTCTCTGTGCTTTCCACAGGGGATTCAGACATCCTTTCGTCTTGGGAGATGCAAGACGAGCCTGCATTGAAGTCACTGCAGGGATATCCGGCCTTATTTCGAGTCAGGGCATCGCGGTGTCCATTCCACTTGAGGCCGCAAACTCAGGGTCCCTCTCACATACCTAGAGCTGAGAGAAGCCTCCTCTTGAGGTGCTTGTGGTAAGGTGGTATTCCTCTGGAGTCGAAGCCAGGGACTAACCTCTCATCTCGAGTTGATTTTTGGTCCACGGAGCTCTTTCGTGTTGCTACAGTGACCTCAGGATCCCTCTATCCTTGAAACAGTGTTCTTGGGGTTTCTCTGGAGTGCCATGAAGGAAATCAAGGCTCCTTTCATGTGTGATGTGCAACACAGAATTGCTCTGCACGCAGTGCAGGGGAATCGGGCCTCATCTCGCGGCGAGGGGGAAGTCTCATGGTTTTTCTCGAGTTGCGGTGGGAACCTGGGGTATATTCTCGAGTTACGACGGGGATGGCCCTTCCACACACGTGTTTCTTCAGCCACGTCAGGACTCTTGCCTAGTTGCGAGACACAACTCTGGATTCTCCTCGAGGCTTGGCAGGGCAATTGGGACGCCTCTCCAGCTGAGACGGGAGACCAAGTGTCCCTTTCCACGTGCCACAGGAATCCTGGGACTCCTATCAAGTTTCACGAGGAGTCAGGCATCGTCACTTTGGAGGCACTGATCTCCCCGTACCTCTGGAGTTTTCAAAGGATGTGAGGCCTCCGGTCGCGATGAGGTGGGGAACTAGGTCTTTCTCTGTGGTCTCCACAGGGGATTCAGACATCCTTTCATCTTGGGAGATGCAAGACGAGCCTGCATTCAAGTCACTGTAGGGATATCCAGCCTTATTTCGCGTCAGGGCATCGCGGTGTCCATTCCACTTGAGGCCGCAAACTCAGGGTCCCTCTCACATACCTAGAGCTGAGAGAAGCCTCCTCTTGAGGTGCTTGTGGTAAGGTGGTATTCCTCTGGAGACGAAGCCAGGGACTAACCTCTCTTTTCGAGTTGATTTTTGGTCCACAGAGTTCTTTCGTGTTGCTACAGTGACCTCAGGATCCCTCTAGCCTTGAAACAGTGTTCTTGGGGTTTCTCTGGAGTGCCATCAAGGAAATCAAGGCTCCTTTCATGTGTGATGTGCAAGACGGAATTGCTCTGCACGCAGTACAGGGGAATCGGGCCTCATCTCGCATCGAGGTGGAAGTCTCATGGTTTTTCTCGAGTTGCGGCGGGAACCTGGGGTATATTCTCGAGTTACGATGGGGATGGCCCTTCCACCCACGTGTTTCTTCAGCCACGTCAGGACTCCTGCCTAGTTGCGAGGGACAACTCGGGATTCTCCTCGAGGCTTGGCAGGGCAATTGGAACGCCTCTCCAGCTGAGGCGGGAGACCAAGGGTCCCTTTCCACGTGCCACAGGAATCCTGGGTCTCCTATCAAGTTTCACGAGGAGTCAGGCATCGTCTCCTTTGGAGGCACTGATCTCCGCATACCTCTGGAGTTTTCAAAGGATTTGAGGCCTCCTGTCGCGATGAGGTGGGGAACTAGGTCTTTCTCTGTGGTCTCCACAGGGGATTCAGACACCCTTTCGTCTTGGGAGATGCAAGACGAGCCTGCATTCCAGTCACTGCAGGGATATCCGGCCTTATTTCGAGTCAGGGCATCGCGGTGTCCATTCCACTTGAGGCCGCAAACTCAGGGTCCCTCTCACATACCTAGAGCTGAGAGAAGCCTCCTCTTGAGGTGCTTGTGGTAAGGTGGTATTCCTCTGGAGTCGAAGCCAGGGACTAACCTCTCATCTCGAGTTGATTTTTGGCCCACGGAGCTCTTTCGTGTTGCTACAGTGACCTCAGGATCCCTCTAGCCTTGAAACAGTGTTCTTGGGGTTTCTCTGGAGTGCCATGAAGGAAATCAAGGCTCCTTTCATGTTTGATGTTCAACACGGAATTGCTCTGCACACAGTGCAGGGGAATCGGGCCTCATCTCGCGGCGAGGGGGAAGTCTCATGGTTTTTCTCGAGTTGCGGCGGGAACCTGGGGTATATTCTCGAGTTACGACGGGGATGGCCCTTCCACCCACGTGTTTCTTCAGCGAAGTCAGGACTCCTGCCTAGTTGCGAGGGACAACTCTGGATTCTCCTCGAGTCTTGGCAGGGCAATTGGGACGCCTCTCCAGCTGAGGCGGGAGACGAAGTGTCCCTTTCCAAGTGCCACAGGAATCCTGGGACTCCTATCAAGTTTCACGAGGAGTCAGGCATCGTCTCCTTTGGAGGCACTGATCTCCGCGTACCTCTGGAGTTTTCAAAGGATGTGAGGCTATCGGTCGCGATGAGGTGGGGAACTAAGTCTTTCTCTGTGCTTTCCACAGGGGATTCAGACATCCTTTCGTCCTGGGAGATGCAAGACGAGCCTGCATTGAAGTCACTGCAGGGATATCCGGCCTTATTTCGAGTCAGGGCATCGCGGTGTCCATTCCACTTGAGGCCGCAAACTCAGGGTCCCTCTCACATACCTAAAGCTGAGAGAAGCCTCCTCTTGAGGTGCTTGTGGTAAGGTGGTATTCCTCTGGAGAAGAATCCAGGGACTAACCTCTCTTTTCGAGTTGATTTTTGGTCCACAGAGTTCTTTCGTGTTGCTACAGTGACCTCAGGATCCCTCTAGCCTTGAAACAGTGTTCTTGGGGTTTCTCTGGAGTGCCATCAAGGAAATCAAGGCTCCTTTCATGTGTGATGTGCAAGACGGAATTGCTCTGCACGCAGTACAGGGGAATCGGGCCTCATCTCGCATCGAGGTGGAAGTCTCATGGTTTTTCTCGAGTTGCGGCGGGAACCTGGGGTATATTCTCGAGTTACGACGGGGATGGCCCTTCCACCCACGTGTTTGTTCAGCCATGTCAGGACTCCTGCCTAGTTGCGAGGGACAACTCGGGATTCTCCTCGAGGCTTGGCAGGGCAATTGGAACGCCTCTCCAGCTGAGGCGGGAGACCAAGGGTCCCTTTCCACGTGCCGCAAGAATCCTGGGACTCCTATCAAGTTTCACGAGGAGTCAGGCATCGTCTCCTTTGGAGGCACTGATCTCCGCGTACCTCTGGAGTTTTCAAAGGATGTGAGGCCTCCGGTCGCGATGAGGTGGGGAACTAGGTCTTTCTCTGTGGTCTCCACAGGGGATTCAGACATCCTTTCTTCTTGGGAGATGCAAGACGAGCCTGCATTCAAGTCACTGCAGGGATATCCGGCCTTATTTCGAGTCAGGGCATCGCGGTGTCCATTCCACTTGAGGCCGCAAACTCAGGATCCCTCTCACATACCTAGAGCTGAGAGAAGCCTCCTCTTGAGGTGCTTGTGGTAAGGTGGTATTCCTCAGGAGTCGAAGCCAGGGACTAACCTCTCATCTCGTGTTGATTCTTGGTCCACGGAGCTCTTTCGTGTTGCTACAGTGACCTCAGGATCCCTCTAGCCTTGAAACAGTGTTCTTGGGGTTTCTCTGGAGTGCCATGAAGGAAATCAAGGCTCCTTTCATGTGTGATGTGCAACACGGAATTGCTCTGCACGCAGTGCAGGGGAATCGGGCCTCATCTCGCGGCGAGGGGGAAGTCTCATGGTTTTTCTCGAGTTGCGGCGGGAACCTGGGGTATATTCTCGAGTTACGACGGGGATGGCCCTTCCACACACGTGTGTGTTCAGCCATGTCAGGACTCCTGCCTATTTGCGAGGGACAACTCTGGATTCTCCTCGAGGCTTTGCAGGGCAATTGGGACGCCTCTCCAGCTGAGACGGGAGACCAAGGGTCCCTTTCCACGTGCCACAGGAATCCTGGGTCTCCTATCAAGTTTCACGAGGAGTCAGGCATCGTCTCCTTTGGAGGCACTGATCTCCGCATACCTCTAGAGTTTTCAAAGGATTTGAGGCCTCCTGTCGCGATGAGGTGGGGAACTAGGTCTTTCTCTCTGGTCTCCACAGGGGATTCAGACACCCTTTTGTCTTGGGAGATGCAAGATGAGCCTGCATTCAAGTCACTGCAGGGATATCCGGCCTTATTTCGAGTCAGGCCATCGCGGTGTCCATTCCACTTGAGGCCGCAAACTCAGGGTCCCTCTCACATACCTAGAGCTGAGAGAAGCCTCCTCTTGAGGTGCTTGTGGTAAGGTGGTATTCCTCTGGAGTCGAAGCCAGGGACTAACCTCTCATCTTGAGTTGATTTTTGGTCCACGGAGCTCTTTCGTGTTGCTACAGTGACCTCAGGATCCCTCTAGCCTTGAAACAGTGTTCTTGGGGTTTCTCTGGAGTGCCGTGAAGGAAATCAAGGCTCCTTTCATGTGTGATGTGCAACACAGAATTGCTCTGCACGCAGTGCAGGGGAATCGGGCCTCATCTCACGGCGAGGGGGAAGTCTCATGATTTTTCTCGAGTTGCGGCGGGAACCTGGGGTATATTCTCGAGTTACGACGGGGATGGCCCTTCCACACACGTGTTTTTTCAGCCACGTCAGGACTCTTGCCTAGTTGCGAGACACTACTCGGGATTCTCCTCGAGGCTTGGCAAGGCAATTGGGACGCCTCTCCAGCTGAGGCGGGAGACCAAGGGTCCCTTTCCACGTGCCACAGGAATCCTGGGACTCCTATCAAGTTTCACGAGGAGTCAGGCATCGTCTCCTTTGGAGGCACTGATCTCCGCGTACCTCTGGAGTTTTCAAAGGATGTGAGGCCTCCGGTCGCGATGAGGTGGGGAACTAGGTCTTTCTCTGTGGTCTCCACAGGGGATTCAGACATCCTTTCATCTTGGGAGATGCAAGACGAGCCTGCATTGACGTCACTGCAGGGATATCCAGCCTTATTTCGCGTCAGGGCATCGCGGTGTCCATTCCACTTGAGGCCGCAAACTCAGGGTCCCTCTCACATACCTAGAGCTGAGAGAAGCCTCCTCTTGAGGTGCTTGTGGTAAGGTGGTATTCCTCTGGAGTCGAAGCCAGGGACTAACCTCTCATCTCGAGTTGATTTTTGGCCCACGGAGCTCTTTCGTGTTGCTACAGTGACCTCAGGATCCCTCTAGCCTTGAAACAGTGTTCTTGGGGTTTCTCTGGAGTGCCATGAAGGAAATCAAGGCTCCTTTCATGTGTGATGTGCAACACGGAATTGCTGTGCACGCAGTGCAGGGGAATCGGGCCTCATCTCGCGGCGAGGGGGAAGTCTCATGGTTTTTCTCGAGTTGCGGCGGGAACCTGGGGTATATTCTCGAGTTACGACGGGGATGGCCCTTCCACACACGTGTTTGTTCAGCCACGTCAGGACTCTTGCCTAGTTGCGAGACACAACTCTGGATTCTCCTCGAGGCTTGGCAGGGCAATTGGGACGCCTCTCCAGCTGAGACGGGAGACCAAGTGTCCCTTTCCACGTGCCACAGGAATCCTGGGACTCCTATCAAGTTTCACGAGGAGTCAGGCATCGTCTCTTTGGAGGCACTGATCTCCCCGTACCTCTGGAGTTTTCAAAGGATGTGAGGCCTCCGGTCGCGATGAGGTGGGGAACTAGGTCTTTCTCTGTGGTCTCCACAGGGGATTCAGACATCCTTTCATCTTGGGAGATGCAAGACGAGCCTGCATTCAAGTCACTGTAGGGATATCCAGCCTTATTTCGCGTCAGGGCATCGCGGTGTTCATTCCACTTGAGGCCGCAAACTCAGGGTCCCTCTCACATACCTAGAGCTGAGAGAAGCCTCCTCTTGAGGTGCTTGTGGTAAGGTGGTATTCCTCTGGAGACGAATCCAGGGACTAACCTCTCTTTTCGAGTTGATTTTTGGTCCACAGAGTTCTTTCGTGTTGCTACAGTGACCTCAGGATCCCTCTAGCCTTGAAACAGTGTTCTTGGGGTTTCTCTGGAGTGCCATCAAGGAAATCAAGGCTCCTTTCATGTGTGATGTGCAAGACGGAATTGCTCTGCACGCAGTACAGGGGAATCGGGCCTCATCTCGCATCGAGGTGGAAGTCTCATGGTTTTTCTCGAGTTGCGGCGGGAACCTGGGGTATATTCTCGAGTTACGATGGGGATGGCCCTCCACCCACGTGTTTCTTCAGCCACGTCAGGACTCCTGCCTAGTTGCGAGGGACAACTCGGGATTCTCCTCGAGGCTTGGCAGGGCAATTGGAACGCCTCTCCAGCTGAGGCGGGAGACCAAGGGTCCCTTTCCACGTGCCACAGGAATCCTGGGTCTCCTATCAAGTTTCACGAGGAGTCAGGCATCGTCTCCTTTGGAGGCACTGATCTCCGCATACCTCTGGAGTTTTCAAAGGATTTGAGGCCTCCTGTCGCGATGAGGTGGGGAACTAGGTCTTTCTCTGTGGTCTCCACAGGGGATTCAGACACCCTTTCGTCTTGGGAGATGCAAGACGAGCCTGCATTCCAGTCACTGCAGGGATATCCGGCCTTATTTCGAGTCAGGGCATCGCGGTGTCCATTCCACTTGAGGCCGCAAACTCAGGGTCCCTCTCACATACCTAGAGCTGAGAGAAGCCTCCTCTTGAGGTGCTTGTGGTAAGGTGGTATTCCTCTGGAGTCGAAGCCAGGGACTAACCTCTCATCTCGAGTTGATTTTTGGCCCACGGAGCTCTTTCGTGTTGCTACAGTGACCTCAGGATCCCTCTAGCCTTGAAACAGTGTTCTTGGGGTTTCTCTGGAGTGCCATGAAGGAAATCAAGGCTCCTTTCATGTTTGATGTTCAACACGGAATTGCTCTGCACACAGTGCAGGGGAATCGGGCCTCATCTCGCGGCGAGGGGGAAGTCTCATGGTTTTTCTCGAGTTGCGGCGGGAACCTGGGGTATATTCTCGAGTTACGACGGGGATGGCCCTTCCACCCACGTGTTTCTTCAGCGAAGTCAGGACTCCTGCCTAGTTGCGAGGGACAACTCTGGATTCTCCTCGAGGCTTGGCAGGGCAATTGGGACGCCTCTCCAGCTGAGGCGGGAGACGAAGTGTCCCTTTCCAAGTGCCACAGGAATCCTGGGACTCCTATCAAGTTTCACGAGGAGTCAGGCATCGTCTCCTTTGGAGGCACTGATCTCCGCGTACCTCTGGAGTTTTCAAAGGATGTGAGGCTATCGGTCGCGATGAGGTGGGGAACTAAGTCTTTCTCTGTGCTTTCCACAGGGGATTCAGACATCCTTTCGTCCTGGGAGATGCAAGACGAGCCTGCATTGAAGTCACTGCAGGGATATCCGGCCTTATTTCGAGTCAGGGCATCGCGGTGTCCATTCCACTTGAGGCCGCAAACTCAGGGTCCCTCTCACATACCTAAAGCTGAGAGAAGCCTCCTCTTGAGGTGCTTGTGGTAAGGTGGTATTCCTCTGGAGACGAATCCAGGGACTAACCTCTCTTTTCGAGTTGATTTTTGGTCCACAGAGTTCTTTCGTGTTGCTACAGTGACCTCAGGATCCCTCTAGCCTTGAAACAGTGTTCTTGGGGTTTCTCTGGAGTGCCATCAAGGAAATCAAGGCTCCTTTCATGTGTGATGTGCAAGACGGAATTGCTCTGCACGCAGTACAGGGGAATCGGGCCTCATCTCGCATCGAGGGGGAAGTCTCATGGTTTTTCTCGAGTTGCGGCGGGAACCTGGGGTATATTCTCGAGTTACGACGGGGATGGCCCTTCCACCCACGTGTTTGTTCAGCCATGTCAGGACTCCTGCCTAGTTGCGAGGGACAACTCGGGATTCTCCTCGAGGCTTGGCAGGGCAATTGGAACGCCTCTCCAGCTGAGGCGGGACACCAAGGGTCCCTTTCCACGTGCCGCAAGAATCCTGGGACTCCTATCAAGTTTCACGAGGAGTCAGGCATCGTCTCCTTTGGAGGCACTGATCTCCGCGTACCTCTGGAGTTTTCAAAGGATGTGAGGCCTCCGGTCGCGATGAGGTGGGGAACTAGGTGTTTCTCTGTGGTCTCCACAGGGGATTCAGACATCCTTTCTTCTTGGGAGATGCAAGACGAGCCTGCATTCAAGTCACTGCAGGGATATCCGGCCTTATTTCGAGTCAGGGCATCGCGGTGTCCATTCCACTTGAGGCCGCAAACTCAGGATCCCTCTCACATACCTAGAGCTGAGAGAAGCCTCCTCTTGAGGTGCTTGTGGTAAGGTGGTATTCCTCAGGAGTCGAAGCCAGGGACTAACCTCTCATCTCGTGTTGATTCTTGGTCCACGGAGCTCTTTCGTGTTGCTACAGTGACCTCAGGATCCCTCTAGCCTTGAAACAGTGTTCTTGGGGTTTCTCTGGAGTGCCATGAAGGAAATCAAGGCTCCTTTCATGTGTGATGTGCAACACGGAATTGCTCTGCACGCAGTGCAGGGGAATCGGGCCTCATCTCGCGGCGAGGGGGAAGTCTCATGGTTTTTCTCGAGTTGCGGCGGGAACCTGGGGTATATTCTCGAGTTACGACGGGGATGGCCCTTCCACACACGTGTGTGTTCAGCCATGTCAGGACTCCTGCCTATTTGCGAGGGACAACTCTGGATTCTCCTCGAGGCTTTGCAGGGCAATTGGGACGCCTCTCCAGCTGAGACGGGAGACCAAGGGTCCCTTTCCACGTGCCACAGGAATCCTGGGTCTCCTATCAAGTTTCACGAGGAGTCAGGCATCGTCTCCTTTGGAGGCACTGATCTCCGCATACCTCTGGAGTTTTCAAAGGATTTGAGGCCTCCTGTCGCGATGAGGTGGGGAACTAGGTCTTTCTCTCTGGTCTCCACAGGGGATTCAGACACCCTTTTGTCTTGGGAGATGCAAGATGAGCCTGCATTCCAGTCACTGCAGGGATATCCGGCCTTATTTCGAGTCAGGGCATCGCGGTGTCCATTCCACTTGAGGCCGCAAACTCAGGGTCCCTCTCACATACCTAGAGCTGAGAGAAGCCTCCTCTTGAGGTGCTTGTGGTAAGGTGGTATTCCTCTGGAGTCGAAGCCAGGGACTAACCTCTCATCTCGAGTTGATTTTTGGCCCACGGAGCTCTTTCGTGTTGCTACAGTGACCTCAGGATCCCTCTAGCCTTGAAACAGTGTTCTTGGGGTTTCTCTGGAGTGCCATGAAGGAAATCAAGGCTCCTTTCATGTGTGATGTGCAACACGGAATTGCTGTGCACGCAGTGCAGGGGAATCGGGCCTCATCTCGCGGCGAGGGGGAAGTCTCATGGTTTTTCTCGAGTTGCGGCGGGAACCTGGGGTATATTCTCGAGTTACGACGGGGATGGCCCTTCCACCCACGTGTTTCTTCAGCGACGTCAGGACTCCTGCCTACTTGCGAGGGACAACTCTGGATTCTCCTCGAGGCTTGGCAGGGCAATTGGGACGCCTCTCCAGCTGAGGCGGGAGACCAAGTGTCCCTTTCCAAGTGCCACAGGAATCCTGGGACTCCTATCAAGTTTCACGAGGAGTCAGGCGTCGTCTCCTTTGGAGGCACTGATCTCGGCGTACCTCTGGAGTTTTCAAAGGATGTGAGGCTATCGGTCGCGATGAGGTGGGGAACTAAGTCTTTCTCTGTGCTTTCCACAGGGGATTCAGACATCCTTTCGTCCTGGGAGATGCAAGACGAGCCTGCATTGAAGTCACTGCAGGGATATCCGGCCCTATTTCGAGTCAGGGCATCGCGGTGTCCATTCCACTTGAGGCCGCAAACTCAGGGTCCCTCTCACATACCTAGAGCTGAGAGAAGCCTCCTCTTGAGGTGCTTGTGGTAAGGTGGTATTCCTCTGGAGACGAAGCCAGGGACTAACCTCTCTTTTCGAGTTGATTTTTGGTCCACAGAGTTCTTTCGTGTTGCTACAGTGACCTCAGGATCCCTCTAGCCTTGAAACAGTGTTCTTGGGGTTTCTCTGGAGTGCCATCAAGGAAATCAAGGCTCCTTTCATGTGTGATGTGCAAGACGGAATTGCTCTGCACGCAGTACAGGGGAATCGGGCCTCATCTCGCATCGAGTACAAGTCTCATGGTTTTTCTCGAGTTGCGGCGGGAACCTGGGGTATATTCTCGAGTTACGACGGGGATGGCCCTTCCACCCACGTGTTTGTTCAGCCACGTCAGGACTCCTGCCTAGTTGCGAGGGACAACTCGGGATCCTCCTCGAGGCTTGGCAGGGCTATTGGAACGCCTCTCCAGCTGAGGCGGGAGACCAAGGGTCCCTTTCCACGTGCCACAAGAATCCTGGGACTCCTATCAAGTTTCACGAGGAGTCAGGCATCGTCTCCTTTGGAGGCACTGATCTCCGCGTACCTCTGGAGTTTTCAAAGGATGTGAGGCCTCCGGTCGCGATGAGGTGGGGAACTAGGTCTTTCTCTGTGGTCTCCACAGGGGATTCAGACATCCTTTCTTCTTGGGAGATGCAAGACGAGCCTGCATTCAAGTCACTGCAGGGATATCCGGCCTTATTTCGAGTCAGGGCATCGCGGTGTCCATTCCACTTGAGGCCGCAAACTCAGGATCCCTCTCACATACCTAGAGCTGAGAGAAGCCTCCTCTTGAGGTGCTTGTGGTAAGGTGGTATTCCTCTGGAGTCGAAGCCAGGGACTAACCTCTCATCTCGAGTTGATTTTTGGCCCACGGAGCTCTTTCGTGTTGCTACAGTGACCTCAGGATCCCTCTAGCCTTGAAACAGTGTTCTTGGGGTTTCTCTGGAGTGCCATCAAGGAAATCAAGGCTCCTTTCATGTGTGATGTGCAAGACGGAATTGCTCTGCACGCAGTACAGGGGAATCGGGCCTCATCTCGCATCGAGGGGGAAGTCTCATGGTTTTTCTCGAGTTGCGGCGGGAACCTGGGGTATATTCTCGAGTTACGACGGGGATGGCCCTTCCACCCATGTGTTTCTCCAGCCACGTCAGGACTCCTGCCTAGTTGCGAGGGACAACTCGGGATTCTCCTCGAGGCTTGGCAGGGCAATTGGGACGCCTCTCCAGCTGAGGCGGGAGACCAAGTGTCCCTTTCCAAGTGCCACAGGAATCCTGGGACTCCTATCAAGTTTCACGAGGAGTCAGGCGTCGTCTCCTTTGGAGGCACTGATCTCGGCGTACCTCTGGAGTTTTCAAAGGATGTGAGGCTATCGGTCGCGATGAGGTGGGGAACTAAGTCTTTCTCTGTGCTTTCCACAGGGGATTCAGACATCCTTTCGTCCTGGGAGATGCAAGACGAGCCTGCATTGAAGTCACTGCAGGGATATCCGGCCCTATTTCGAGTCAGGGCATCGCGGTGTCCATTCCACTTGAGGCCGCAAACTCAGGGTCCCTCTCACATACCTAGAGCTGAGAGAAGCCTCCTCTTGAGGTGCTTGTGGTAAGGTGGTATTCCTCTGGAGACGAAGCCAGGGACTAACCTCTCTTTTCGAGTTGATTTTTGGTCCACAGAGTTCTTTCGTGTTGCTACAGTGACCTCAGGATCCCTCTAGCCTTGAAACAGTGTTCTTGGGGTTTCTCTGGAGTGCCATCAAGGAAATCAAGGCTCCTTTCATGTGTGATGTGCAAGACGGAATTGCTCTGCACGCAGTACAGGGGAATCGGGCCTCATCTCGCATCGAGTACAAGTCTCATGGTTTTTCTCGAGTTGCGGCGGGAACCTGGGGTATATTCTCGAGTTACGACGGGGATGGCCCTTCCACCCACGTGTTTGTTCAGCCACGTCAGGACTCCTGCCTAGTTGCGAGGGACAACTCGGGATCCTCCTCGAGGCTTGGCAGGGCTATTGGAACGCCTCTCCAGCTGAGGCGGGAGACCAAGGGTCCCTTTCCACGTGCCACAAGAATCCTGGGACTCCTATCAAGTTTCACGAGGAGTCAGGCATCGTCTCCTTTGGAGGCACTGATCTCCGCGTACCTCTGGAGTTTTCAAAGGATGTGAGGCCTCCGGTCGCGATGAGGTGGGGAACTAGGTCTTTCTCTGTGGTCTCCACAGGGGATTCAGACATCCTTTCTTCTTGGGAGATGCAAGACGAGCCTGCATTCAAGTCACTGCAGGGATATCCGGCCTTATTTCGAGTCAGGGCATCGCGGTGTCCATTCCACTTGAGGCCGCAAACTCAGGATCCCTCTCACATACCTAGAGCTGAGAGAAGCCTCCTCTTGAGGTGCTTGTGGTAAGGTGGTATTCCTCTGGAGTCGAAGCCAGGGACTAACGTCTCATCTCGAGTTGATTTTTGGCCCACGGAGCTCTTTCGTGTTGCTACAGTGACCTCAGGATCCCTCTAGCCTTGAAACAGTGTTCTTGGGGTTTCTCTGGAGTGCCATCAAGGAAATCAAGGCTCCTTTCATGTGTGATGTGCAAGACGGAATTGCTCTGCACGCATACAGGGGAATCGGGCCTCATCTCGCATCGAGGGGGAAGTCTCATGGTTTTTCTCGAGTTGCGGCGGGAACCTGGGGTATATTCTCGAGTTACGACGGGGATGGCCCTTCCACCCATGTGTTTCTCCAGCCACGTCAGGACTCCTGCCTAGTTGCGAGGGACAACTCGGGATTCTCCTCGAGGCTTGGCAGGGCAATTGGAACGCCTCTCCAGCTGTGGCGGGAGACCAAGGGTCCCTTTCCACGTGCCACAAGAATCCTGGGACTCCTATCAAGTTTCACGAGGAGTCAGGCATCGTCTCCTTTGGAGGCACTGATCTCCGCGTACCTCTGGAGTTTTCAAAGGATGTGAGGCCTCCGGTCGCGATGAAGTGGGGAACTGGGTCATTCTTTGTGGTCTCCACAGGGGATTCAGACATCCTTTCTTCTTGGGAGGTGCAAGACGAGCCTGCATTCAAGTCACTGCAGGGATATCCGGCCTTATTTCGAGTCAGGGCATCGCGGTGTTCATTCCACTTGAGGCCGCAAACTCAGGATCCCTCTCACATACCTAGAGCTGAGAGAAGCCTCCTCTTAAGGTGCTTGTGGTAAGGTGGTATTCCTCAGGAGTCGAAGCCAGGGACTAAACTCTCATCTCGTGTTGATTCTTGGTCCACGGAGCTCTTTCGTGTTGCTACAGTGACCTCAGGATCCCTCTAGCCTTGAAACAGTGTTCTTGGGGTTTCTCTGGAGTGCCATCAAGGAAATCAAGGCTCCTTTCATGTGTGATGTGCAACACGGAATTGCTCTGCACGCAGTGCAGGGGAATCGGGCCTCATCTCGCGGCGAGGGGGAAGTCTCATGGTTTTTCTCGAGTTGCAGCGGGAACCTGGGGTATATTCTCGAGTTCCGACGGGGATGGCCCTTCCACACACGTGTGTGTTCAGCCATGTCAGGATTCCTGCCTAGTTACGAGACACAACTCGGGATTCTCCTCGAGGCTTTGCAGGGCAATTGGGACGCCTCTCCAGCTGAGACTGGAGACCAAGGGTCCCTTTCCACGTGCCACAGGAATCCTGGGTCTCCTATCAAGTTTCACGAGGAGTCAGGCATCGTCTCCTTTGGAGGCACTGATCTCCGCATACCTCTGGAGTTTTCAAAGGATTTGAGGCCTCCTGTCGCGATGAGGTGGGGAACTAGGTCTTTCTCTGTGGTCTCCACAGGGGATTCAGACACCCTTTCGTCTTGGGAGATGCAAGACGAGCCTGCATTCCAGTCACTGCAGGGATATCCGGCCTCATTTCGAGTCAGGGCATCGCGGTGTCCATTCCACTTGAGGCCGCAAACTCAGGGTCCCTCTCACATACCTAGAGCTGAGAGAAGCCTCCTCTTGAGGTGCTTGTGGTAAGGTGGTATTCCTCTGGAGTCGAAGCCAGGGACTAACCTCTCATCTCGTGTTGATTCTTGGTCCACGGAGCTCTTTCGTGTTGCTACAGTGACCTCAGGATCCCTCTAGCCTTGAAACAGTGTTCTTGGGGTTTCTCTGGAGTGCCATGAAGGAAATCAAGGCTCCTTTCATGTGTGATGTGCAACACGGAATTGCTCTGCACGCAGTGCAGGGGAATCGGGCCTCATCTCGCGGCGAGGGGGAAGTCTCATGGTTTTTCTCGAGTTGCGGCGGGAACCTGGGGTATATTCTCGAGTTACGACGGGGATGGCCCTTCCACACACGTGTGTGTTCAGCCATGTCAGGACTCCTGCCTATTTGCGAGGGACAACTCTGGATTCTCCTCGAGGCTTTGCAGGGCAATTGGGACGCCTCTCCAGCTGAGACGGGAGACCAAGGGTCCCTTTCCACGTGCCACAGGAATCCTGGGTCTCCTATCAAGTTTCACGAGGAGTCAGGCATCGTCTCCTTTGGAGGCACTGATCTCCGCATACCTCTGGAGTTTTCAAAGGATTTGAGGCCTCCTGTCGCGATGAGGTGGGGAACTAGGTCTTTCTCTCTGGTCTCCACAGGGGATTCAGACACCCTTTTGTCTTGGGAGATGCAAGATGAGCCTGCATTCCAGTCACTGCAGGGATATCCGGCCTTATTTCGAGTCAGGGCATCGCGGTGTCCATTCCACTTGAGGCCGCAAACTCAGGGTCCCTCTCACATACCTAGAGCTGAGAGAAGCCTCCTCTTGAGGTGCTTGTGGTAAGGTGGTATTCCTCTGGAGTCGAAGCCAGGGACTAACCTCTCATCTCGAGTTGATTTTTGGTCCACGGAGCTCTTTCGTGTTGCTACAGTGACCTCAGGATCCCTCTAGCCTTGAAACAGTGTTCTTGGGGTTTCTCTGGAGTGCCGTGAAGGAAATCAAGGCTCCTTTCATGTGTGATGTGCAACACAGAATTGCTCTGCACGCAGTGCAGGGGAATCGGGCCTCATCTCGCGGCGAGGGGGAAGTCTCATGATTTTTCTCGAGTTGCGGCGGGAACCTGGGGTATATTCTCGAGTTACGACGGGGATGGCCCTTCCACACACGTGTTTTTTCAGCCACGTCAGGACTCTTGCCTAGTTGCGAGACACTACTCGGGATTCTCCTCGAGGCTTGGCAAGGCAATTGGGACGCCTCTCCAGCTGAGGCGGGAGACCAAGGGTCCCTTTCCACGTGCCACAGGAATCCTGGGACTCCTATCAAGTTTCACGAGGAGTCAGGCATCGTCTCCTTTGGAGGCACTGATCTCCGCGTACCTCTGGAGTTTTCAAAGGATGTGAGGCCTCCGGTCGCGATGAGGTGGGGAACTAGGTCTTTCTCTGTGGTCTCCACAGGGGATTCAGACATCCTTTCATCTTGGGAGATGCAAGACGAGCCTGCATTCAAGTCACTGCAGGGATATCCAGCCTTATTTCGCGTCAGGGCATCACGGTGTCCATTCCACTTGAGGCCGCAAACTCAGGGTCCCTCTCACATACCTAGAGCTGAGAGAAGCCTCCTCTTGAGGTGCTTGTGGTAAGGTGGTATTCCTCTGGAGTCGAAGCCAGGGACTAACCTCTCATCTCGAGTTGATTTTTGGCCCACGGAGCTCTTTCGTGTTGCTACAGTGACCTCAGGATCCCTCTAGCCTTGAAACAGTGTTCTTGGGGTTTCTCTGGAGTGCCATCAAGGAAATCAAGGCTCCTTTCATGTGTGATGTGCAACACGGAATTGCTGTGCACGCAGTGCAGGGGAATCGGGCCTCATCTCGCGGCGAGGGGGAAGTCTCATGGTTTTTCTCGAGTTGCGGCGGGAACCTGGGGTATATTCTCGAGTTACGACGGGGATGGCCTTTCCACCCACGTGTTTCTTCAGCGACGTCAGGACTCCTGCCTACTTGCGAGGGACAACTCTGGATTCTCCTCGAGGCTTGGCAGTGCAATTGGGACGCCTCTCCAGCTGAGGCGGGAGGCCAAGTGTCCCTTTCCAAGTGCCACAGGAATCCTGGGACTCCTATCAAGTTTCACGAGGAGTCAGGCGTCGTCTCCTTTGGAGGCACTGATCTCGGCGTACCTCTGGAGTTTTTAAAGGATGTGAGGCTATCGGTCGCGATGAGGTGGGGAACTAAGTCTTTCTCTGTGCTTTCCACAGGGGATTCAGACATCCTTTCGTCCTGGGAGATGCAAGACGAGCCTGCATTGAAGTCACTGCAGGGATATACGGCCCTATTTCGAGTCAGGGCATCGCGGTGTCCATTCCACTTGAGGCCGCAAACTCAGGGTCCCTCTCACATACCTAGAGCTGAGAGAAGCCTCCTCTTGAGGTGCTTGTGGTAAGGTGGTATTCCTCTGGAGACGAAGCCAGGGACTAACCTCTCTTTTCGAGTTGATTTTTGGTCCACAGAGTTCTTTCGTGTTGCTACAGTGACTTCAGGATCCCTCTAGCCTTGAAACAGTGTTCTTGGGGTTTCTCTGGAGTGCCATCAAGGAAATCAAGGCTCCTTTCATGTGTGATGTGCAAGACGGAATTGCTCTGCACGCAGTACAGGGGAATCGGGCCTCATCTCGCATCGAGTACAAGTCTCATGGTTTTTCTCGAGTTGCGGCGGGAACCTGGGGTATATTCTCGAGTTACGACGGGGATGGCCCTTCCACCCACGTGTTTGTTCAGCCACGTCAGGACTCCTGCCTAGTTGCGAGGGACAACTCGGGATCCTCCTCGAGGCTTGGCAGGGCAATTGGAACGCCTCTCCAGCTGAGGCGGGAGACCAAGGGTCCCTTTCCACGTGCCACAAGAAGCCTGGGACTCCTATCAAGTTTCACGAGGAGTCAGGCATCGTCTCCTTTGGAGGCACTGATCTCCGCGTACCTCTGGAGTTTTCAAAGGATGTGAGGCCTCCGGTCGCGATGAGGTGGGGAACTAGGTCTTTCTCTGTGGTCTCCACAGGGGATTCAGACATCCTTTCTTCTTGGGAGATGCAAGACGAGCCTGCATTCAAGTCACTGCAGGGATATCCGGCCTTATTTCGAGTCAGGGCATCGCGGTGTCCATTCCACTTGAGGCCGCAAACTCAGGATCCCTCTCACATACCTAGAGCTGAGAGAAGCCTCCTCTTGAGGTGCTTGTGGTAAGGTGGTATTCCTCTGGAGTCGAAGCCAGGGACTAACCTCTCATCTCGAGTTGATTTTTGGCCCACGGAGCTCTTTCGTGTTGCTACAGTGACCTCAGGATCCCTCTAGCCTTGAAACAGTGTTCTTGGGGTTTCTCTGGAGTGCCATCAAGGAAATCAAGGCTCCTTTCATGTGTGATGTGCAAGACGGAATTGCTCTGCACGCAGTACAGGGGAATCGGGCCTCATCTCGCATCGAGGGGGAAGTCTCATGGTTTTTCTCGAGTTGCGGCGGGAACCTGGGGTATATTCTCGAGTTACGACGGGGATGGCCCTTCCACCCATGTGTTTCTCCAGCCACGTCAGGACTCCTGCCTAGTTGCGAGGGACAACTCGGGATTCTCCTCGAGGCTTGGCAGGGCAATTGGAACGCCTCTCCAGCTGTGGCGGGAGACCAAGGGTCCCTTTCCACGTGCCACAAGAATCCTGGGACTCCTATCAAGTTTCACGAGGAGTCAGGCATCGTCTCCTTTGGAGGCACTGATCTCCGCGTACCTCTGGAGTTTTCAAAGGATGTGAGGCCTCCGGTCGCGATGAAGTGGGGAACTGGGTCATTCTTTGTGGTCTCCACAGGGGATTCAGACATCCTTTCTTCTTGGGAGGTGCAAGACGAGCCTGCATTCAAGTCACTGCAGGGATATCCGGCCTTATTTCGAGTCAGGGCATCGCGGTGTTCATTCCACTTGAGGCCGCAAACTCAGGATCCCTCTCACATACCTAGAGCTGAGAGAAGCCTCCTCTTAAGGTGCATGTGGTAAGGTGGTATTCCTCAGGAGTCGAAGCCAGGGACTAAACTCTCATCTCGTGTTGATTCTTGGTCCACGGAGCTCTTTCGTGTTGCTACAGTGACCTCAGGATCCCTCTAGCCTTGAAACAGTGTTCTTGGGGTTTCTCTGGAGTGCCATCAAGGAAATCAAGGCTCCTTTAATGTGTGATGTGCAACACGGAATTGCTCTGCACGCAGTGCAGGGGAATCGGGCCTCATCTCGCGGCGAGGGGGAAGTCTCATGGTTTTTCTCGAGTTGCAGCGGGAACCTGGGGTATATTCTCGAGTTCCGACGGGGATGGCCCTTCCACACACGTGTGTGTTCAGCCATGTCAGGACTCCTGCCTAGTTACGAGACACAACTCGGGATTCTCCTCGAGGCTTTGCAGGGCAATTGGGACGCCTCTCCAGCTGAGACTGGAGACCAAGGGTCCCTTTCCACGTGCCACAGGAATCCTGGGTCTCCTATCAAGTTTCACGAGGAGTCAGGCATCGTCTCCTTTGGAGGCACTGATCTCCGCATACCTCTGGAGTTTTCAAAGGATGTGAGGCCTCCTGTCGCGATGAGGTGGGGAACTAGGTGTTTCTCTGTGGTCTCCACAGGGGATTCAGACACCCTTTCGTCTTGGGAGATGCAAGACGAGCCTGCATTCCAGTCACTGCAGGGATATCCGGCCTCATTTCGAGTCAGGGCATCGCGGTGTCCATTCCACTTGAGGCCGCAAACTCAGGGTCCCTCTCACATACCTAGAGCTGAGAGAAGCCTCCTCTTGAGGTGCTTGTGGTAAGGTGGTATTCCTCTGGAGTCGAAGCCAGGGACTAACCTCTCATCTCGAGTTGATTTTTGGCCCACGGAGCTCTTTCGTTTTGCTACAGTGACCTCAGTATTCCTCTAGCCTTGAAACAGTGTTCTTGGGGTTTCTCTGGAGTGCCATCAAGGAAATCAAGGCTCCTTTCATGTGTGATGTGCAACACGGAATTGCTCTGCATGCAGTGCAGGGGAATCGGGCCTCATCTCGCGGCGAGGGGGAAGTCTCATGGTTTTTCTCGAGTTGCGGCGGGAACCTGGGGTATATTCTCGAGTTACGACTGGGATGGCCCTTCCACCCACGTGTTTCTTCAGCGACGTCAGGACTCCTGCCTAGTTGCGAGGGACAACTCGGGATTCTCCTCGAGGCTTTGCAGGGCAATTGGAACGCCTCTCCAGCTGAGGCGGGAGACCAAGGGTCCCTTTCCACGTGCCACAAGAATCCTGGGACTCCTATCAAGTTTCACGAGGATTCAGGCATCGTCTCCTTTGGAGGCACTGATCTCCGCGTACCTCTGGAGTTTTCAAAGGATGTGAGGCCTCCGGTCGCCATGAGGTGGGGAACTAGGTGTTTCTCTATGGTCTCCACAGGGGATTCAGACATCCTTTCTTCTTGGGAGATGCAAGACGAGCCTGCATTCAAGTCACTGCAGGGATATTCGGCCTTATTTCGAGTCAGGGCATCGCGGTGTCCATTCCACTTGAGGCCGCAAACTCAGGATCCCTCTCACATACCTAGAGCTGAGAGAAGCCTCCTCTTGAGGTGCTTGTGGTAAGGTGGTATTCCTCAGGAGTCAAAGCCAGGGACTAACCTCTCATCTCGTGTTGATTCTTGGTCTACGGAGCTCTTTCGTGTTGCTACAGTGACCTCAGGATCCCTCTAGCCTTGAAACAGTGTTCTTGGGGTTTCTCTGGAGTGCCATCAAGGAAATCAAGGCTCCTTTCATGTGTGATGTGCAACACGGAATTGCTCTGCACGCAGTACAGGGGAATCGGGCCTCATCTCGCATCGAGGGGGAAGTCTCATAGTTTTTCTCGAGTTGCGGTGGGAACCTGGGGTATATTCTCGAGTTAGGACGGGGATGGCCCTTCCACCCACGTGTTTGTTCAGCCACGTCAGGACTCCTGCCTAGTTGCGAGGGACAACTCGGGATTCTCCTCGAGGCTTGGCAGGGCAATTGGAACGCCTCTCCAGCTGAGGCTGGAGACCAAGGGTCCCTTTCCACGTGCCACAAGAATCCTGGGACTCCTATCAAGTTTCACGAGGTGTCAGGCATCGTCTCCTTTGGAGGCACTGATCTCCGCGTACATCTGGAGTTTTCAAAGGATGTGAGGCCTGCGGTCGCGATGAGGTGGGGAACTAGGTGTTTCTCTGTGGTCTCCACAGGGGATTCAGACATCCTTTCGTCTTGGGAGATGCAAGACGAGCCTGCATTCAGGTCACTGCAGGGATATCCGGCCTTATTTCGAGTCAGGGCATCGCGGTGTCCATTCCACTTGAGGCCGCAAACTCAGGATCCCTCTCACATACCTAGAGCTGAGAGAAGCCTCCTCTTGAGGTGCTTGTGGTAAGGTGGTATTCCTCTGGAGACGAATCCAGGGACTAACCTCTCTTTTCGAGTTGATTTTTGGCCCACGGAGCTCTTTCGTGTTGCTACAGTGACCTCAGGATCCCTCTATCCTTGAAACATTTTTCTTGGGGTTTCTCTGGAGTGCCATCAAGGAAATCAAGGCTCCTTTCATGTGTGATGTGCAACACGGAATTGCTCTGCACGCAGTGCAGGGGAAGCGGGCCTCATCTCGCGGCGAGGGGAATTCTCATGGTTTTTCTCGAGTTGCGGCGGGAACCTGGGGTATATTCTCGAGTTACGACGGGGATGGCCCTTCCACCCACGTGTTTGTTCAGCCCCATCAGGACTCCTGCCTAGTTGCGAGGGACAACTCGGGATTCTCCTCGAGGCTTGGCAGGGCAATTGGAACGCCTCTCCAGCTGAGGCGGGAGACCAAGGGTCCCTTTCCACGTGCCACAAGAATCCTGGGACTCCTATCAAGTTTCACGAGGAGTCAGGCATCGTCTCCTTTGGAGGCACTGATCTCCGCGTACCTCTGGAGTTTTCAAAGGATGTGAGGCCTCCGAGCGCAATGAGGTGGGGAACTAGGTCTTTCTCTGTGGTCTCCACAGGGGATTCAGACATCCTTTCTTCTTGGGAGATGCAAGACAAGCCTGCATTCAAGTCACTGCAGGGATATCCGGCCTTATTTCGAGTCAGGGCATCGCGGTGTCCATTCCACTTGAGGCCGCAAACTCAGGGTCCCTCTCACATACCTAGAGCTGAGAGAAGCCTCCTCTTGAGGTGCTTGTGGTAAGGTGGTATTCCTCAGGAGTCGAAGCCAGGGACTAACCTCTCATCTCGTGTTGATTCTTGGTCCACGGAGCTCTTTCGTGTTGCTACAGTGACCTCAGGATCCCTCTAGCCTTGAAACAGTGTTCTTGGGGTTTCTCTGGAGTGCCGTCAAGGAAATCAAGGCTCCTTTCATGTGTGATGTGCAACACGGAATTGCTCTGCACGCAGTGCAGGGGAATCGGGCCTCATCTCGCGGCGAGGGGGAAGTCTCATGATTTTTCTCGAGTTGCGGCGGGAACCTGGGGTATATTCTCGAGTTACGACGGGGATGGCCCTTCCACACACGTGTGTGTTAAGCCACGTCAGGACTCCTGCCTAGTTGCGAGGGACAACTCTGGATTCTCCTCGAGGCTTTGCAGGGCAATTGGGACGCCTCTGCAGCTGAGGCGGGAGACCAAGTGTCCCTTTCCAAGTGCCACAGGAATCCTGGGACTCCTATCAAGTTTCACGAGGAGTCAGGCATCGTCTCCTTTGGAGGCACTGATCTCCGCGTACCTCTGGAGATTTCAAAGGATGTGAGGCTATCGGTCGCGATGAGGTGGGGAACTAAGTCTTTCTCTGTGCTTTCCACAGGGGATTCAGACATCCTTTCGTCCTGGGAGATGCAAGACGAGCCTGCATTGAAGTCACTGCAGGGATATCCGGCCTTATTTCGAGTCAGGGCATCGCGGTGTCCATTCCACTTGAGGCCGCAAACTCAGGGTCCCTCTCACATACCTAGAGCTGAGAGAAGCCTCCTCTTGAGGTGCTTGTGGTAAGGTGGTATTCCTCTGGAGACGAATCCAGGGACTAACCTCTCTTTTCGAGTTGATTTTTGGTCCACAGAGTTCTTTCGTGTTGCTACAGTGACCTCAGGATCACTCTATCCTTGAAACAGTGTTCTTGGGGTTTCTCTGGAGTGCCATCAAGGAAATCAAGGCCCCTTTCATGTGTGATGTGCAAGACGGAATTGCTCTGCACGCAGTGCAGGGGAATCGGGCCTCATCTCGCGGCGAGGGGGAAGTCTCATGGTTTTTCTCGAGTTGCGGCGGGAACCTGGGGTATATTCTCGAGTTACGACGGGGATGGCCCTTCCACACACGTGTGTGTTCAGCCATGTCAGTACTCCTGCCTAGTTGCGAGGGACAACTCGGGATTCTCCTCGAGGCTTTGCAGGGCAATTGGGACGCCTCTCCAGCTGAGACGGGAGACCAAGGGTCCCTTTCCACGTGCCACAGGAATCCTGGGTCTCCTATCAAGTTTCACGAGGAGTCAGGCATCGTCTCCTTTGGAGGCACTGATCTCCGCATACCTCTGGAGTTTTCAAAGGATTTGAGGCCTCCTGTCGCGATGAGGTGGGGAACTAGGTCTTTCTCTGTGGTCTCCACAGGGGATTCAGACATCCTTTCTTCTTGGGAGATGCAAGACGAGCCTGCATTCCAGTCACTGCAGGGATATCCGGCCTTATTTCGAGTCAGGGCATCGCAGTGTCCATTCCACTTGAGGCCCCAAACTCAGGGTCCCTCTCACATACCTAGAGCTGAGAGAAGCCTCCTCTTGAGGTGCTTGTGGTAAGGTGGTATTCCTCTGGAGTCGAAGCCAGGGACTAACCTCTCATCTCGAGTTGATTTTTGGTCCACAGAGTTCTTTCGTGTTGCTACAGTGACCTCAGGATCCCTCTAGCCTTGAAACAGTGATCTTGGGGTTTCTCTTGAGTGCCATGAAGGAAATCAAGGCTCCTTTCATGTGTGATGTGCAACACAGAATTGCTCTGCACGCAGTGCAGGGGAATCGGGCCTCATCTCGCGGCGAGGGGGAAGTCTCATGGTTTTTCTCGTGTTGCGGTGGGAACCTTGGGTATATTCTCCAGTTACGACGGGGATGGCCCTTCCACACACGTGTTTGTTCAGCCACGTCAGGACTCTTGCCTAGTTGCGAGACACAACTCGGGATTCTCCTCGAGGCTTGGCAAGGCAATTGGGACGCCTCTCCAGCTGAGGCGGGAGACCAAGGGTCCCTTTCCACGTGCCACAGGAATCCTGGGACTCCTATCAAGTTTCACGAGGAGTCAGGCATCGTCTCCTTTGGAGGCACTGATCTCCGCGTACCTCTGCAGTTTTCAAAGGATGTGAGGCCTCCGGTCGCAATGAGGTGGGGAACTAGGTCTTTCTCTGTGGTCTCCACAGGGGATTCAGACATCCTTTCATCTTGGGAGATGCAAGACGAGCCTGCATTCAACTCACTGCAGGGATATCCAGCCTTATTTCGAGTCAGGGCATCGCGGTGTCCATTCCACTTGAGGCCGCAAACTCAGGGTCCCTCTCACATACCTAGAGCTGAGAGAAGCCTCCTCTTGAGGTGCTTGTGGTAAGGTGGTATTCCTATGGAGTCGAAGCCAGGGACTAACCTCTCATCTCGAGTTGATTTTTGGCCCACGGAGCTCGTTCGTGTTGCTACAGTGACCTCAGGATCCCTCTAGCCTTGAAACAGTGTTCTTGGGGTTTCTCTGGAGTGCCATCAAGGAAATCAAGGCTCCTTTCATGTGTGATGTGCAACATGGAATTGCTCTGCACGCAGTGCAGGGGAATCGTGCCTCATCTCGCGGCGAGGGGGAAGTCTCATGGTTTTTCTCGAGTTGCGGCGGGAACCTGGGGTATATTCTCGAGTTACGACGGGGATGGCCCTTCCACCCACGTGTTTGTTCAACCACGTCAGGACTCCTGCCTAGTTGCGAGGGACAACTCTGGATTCTCCTCGAGGCTTGGCAGGGCAATTGGGACGCCTCTCCAGCTGAGACGGGAGACAAAGTGTCCCTTTCCACGTGCCACAGGAATCCTGGGACTCCTATCAAGTTTCACGAGGAGTCAGGCATCGTCTCCTTTGGAGGCACTGATCTCCGCGTACCTCTGGAGTTTTCAAAGGATGTGAGGCCTCCGGTCGCGATGAGGTTGGGAACTAAGTCTTTCTCTGTGCTTTCCACAGGGGATTCAGACATCCTTTCGTCCTGGGAGATGCAAGACGAGCCTGCATGAAGTCACTGCAGGGATATCCGGCCTTATTTCGAGTCAGGGCATCGCGGTGTCCATTCCACTTGAGGCCGCAAACTCAGGGTCCCTCTCACATACCTAGAGCTGAGAGAAGCCTCCTCTTGAGGTGCTTGTGGTAAGGTGGCATTCCTCTGGAGACGAATCCAGGGACTAACCTCTCTTTTCAAGTTGATTTTTGGTCCACAGAGTTCTTTCGTGTTGCTACAGTGACCTCAGGATCCCTCTATCCTTGAAACAGTGTTCTTGGGGTTTCTCTGGAGTGCCATCAAGGAAATCAAGGCTCCTTTCATGTGTGATGTGCAAGACGGAAATGCTCTGAACGCAGTACAGGGGAATTGGGCCTCATCTCGCATCGAGGGGGAAGTCTCATGGTTTTTCTCGAGTTGCGGCGGGAACCTGGGGTATATTCTCGAGTTACGACGGGGATGGCCCTTCCACACACGTGTTTCTTCAGCCACGTCAGGACTCCTGCCTAGTTGCGAGGGACAACTCGGGATTCTCCTCGAGGCTTTGCAGGGCAATTGGGACGCCTCTCTAGCTGAGACGGGAGACCAAGGTTCCCTTTCCACGTGCCACAAGAATCCTGGGTCTCCTATCAAGTTTCACGAGGAGTCAGGCATCGTTTCCTTTGGAGGCACTGATCTCCGCAAACCTCTGGAGTTTTCAAAGGATTTGAGGCCTCCTGTCGCGATAAGGTGGGGAACTAGGTCTTTCTCTGTGGTCTCCACAGGGGATTCAGACACCCTTTCGTCTTGGGAGATGCAAGACGAGCCTGCATTCCAGTCACTGCAGGGATATACGGCCTTATTTCGAGTCAGGGCATCGCGGTGTCCATTCCACTTGAGGCCGCAAACTCAGGGTCCCTCTCACATACCTAGAGCTGAGAGAAGCCTCCTCTTGAGGTGCTTGTGGTAAGGTGGTATTCCTCTGGAGTCGAAGCCAGGGACTAACCTCTCATCTCGAGTTGATTTTTGGTCCACAGAGCTCTTTCGTGTTGCTACAGTGACCTCAGGATCCCTCTAGCCTTGAAACAGTGTTCTTGGGGTTTCTCTGGAGTGCCATCAAGGAAATCAAGGCTCCTTTCATGTGTGATGTGCAACACAGAATTGCTCTGCACGCAGTGCAGGGGAATTGGGCCTCATCTCACGGCGAGGGGGAAGTCTCATGGTTTTTCTCGAGTTGCGGCGGGAACCTGGGGTATATTCTCGAGTTACGACGGGGATGGCCCTTCCACCCACGTGTTTGTTCAACCACGTCAGGACTCCTGCCTAGTTGCGAGGGACAACTCTGGATTCTCCTCGAGGCTTGGCAGGGCAATTGGGACGCCTCTCCAGCTGAGACGGGAGACAAAGTGTCCCTTTCCACGTGCCACAGGAATCCTGGGACTCCTATCAAGTTTCACGAGGAGTCAGGCATCGTCTCCTTTGGAGGCACTGATCTCCGCGTACCTCTGGAGTTTTCAAAGGATGTGAGGCCTCCGGTCGCGATGAGGTTGGGAACTAAGTCTTTCTCTGTGCTTTCCACAGGGGATTCAGACATCCTTTCGTCCTGGGAGATGCAAGACGAGCCTGCATGAAGTCATTGCAGGGATACCCGGCCTTATTTCGAGTCAGGGCATCGCGGTGTCCATTCCACTTGAGGCCGCAAACTCAGGGTCCCTCTCACATACCTAGAGCTGAGAGAAGCCTCCTCTTGAGGTGCTTGTGGTAAGGTGGCATTCCTCTGGAGACGAATCCAGGGACTAACCTCTCTTTTCAAGTTGATTTTTGGTCCACAGAGTTCTTTCGTGTTGCTACAGTGACCTCAGGATCCCTCTATCCTTGAAACAGTGTTCTTGGGGTTTCTCTGGTGTGCCATCAAGGAAATCAAGGCTCCTTTCATGTGTGATGTGCAAGACGGAAATGCTCTGCACGCAGTACAGGGGAATCGGGCCTCATCTCGCATCGAGGGGGAAGTCTCATGGTTTTTCTCGAGTTGCGGCGGGAACCTGGGGTATATTCTCGAGTTACGACGGGGATGGCCCTTCCACACACGTGTTTCTTCAGCCACGTCAGGACTCCTGCCTAGTTGCGAGGGACAACTCGGGATTCTCCTCGAGGCTTGGCAGGGCAATTGGAACGCCTCTCCAGCTGAGGCGGGAGACCAAGGGTCCCTTTCCACGTGCCACAAGAATCCTGGGACTCCTATCAAGTTTCACGAGGAGTCAGGCATCGTCTCCTTTGAAGGCACTGATCTCCGCGTACCTCTGGAGTTTTCAAAGGATGTGAGGCCTCCGGTCGCGATGAGGTGGGGAACTAGGTCTTTCTCTGTGGTCTCCAGAGGGGATTCAGACATCCTTTCTTCTTGGGAGATGCAAGACGATCCTGCATTCAAGTCACTGCAGGGATAACCGGCCTTATTTCGAGTCAGGGCATCGCGGTGTCCATTCCATTTGAGGCCGCAAACTCAGGATCCCTCTCACATACCTAGAGCTGAGAGAAGCCTCCTCTTGAGGTGCTTGTGGTAAGGTGGTATTCCTCAGGAGTCGAAGCCAGGGACTAACCTCTCATCTCGTGTTGATTCTTGGTCCACCGAGCTCTTTCGTGTTGCTACAGTGACCTCAGGATCCCTCTAGCCTTGAAACAGTGTTCTTGGGGTTTCTCTGGAGTGCCATCAAGGAAATCAAGGCTCCTTTCATGTGTGATGTGCAACACGGAATTGCTCTGCACGCAGTGCAGGGGAATCGGGCCTCATCTCGCGGCGAGGGGGAAGTCTCATGGTTTTTCTCGAGTTGCGGCGGGAACCTGGGGTATATTCTCGAGTTACGACGGGGATGGCCCTTCCACACACGTGTTTCTTCAGCGACGTCAGGACTCCTGCCTAGTTGCGAGGGACAACTCTGGATTCTCCTCGAGGTTTGGCAGGGCAATTGGGACGCCTCTCCAGCTGAGGCGGGAGACCAAGTGTCCCTTTCCAAGTGCCAAAGGAATCCTGGGACTCCTATCAAGTTTCACGAGGAGTCAGGCATCGTCTCCTTTGGAGGCACTGATCTCCGTGTACCTCTGGAGTTTTCAAAGGATGTGAGGCCTCCGGTCGCGATGAGGTGGGGAACTAAGTCTTTCTCTGTGCTTTCCACAGGGGATTCAGACATCCTTTCTTCCTGGGAGATGCAAGACGAGCCTGCATTGAAGTCACTGCAGGAATATCCTGCCTTATTTCGAGTCAGGGCATCGCGGTGTCCATTCCACTTGAGGCCGCAAACTCAGGGTCCCTCTCACATACCTAGAGCTGAGAGAAGCCTCCTCTTGAGGTGCTTGTGGTAAGGTGGTATTCCTCTGGAGACGAATCCAGGGACTAACCTCTCTTTTCAAGTTGATTTTTGGTCCACAGAGTTCTTTCGTGTTGCTACAGTGACCTCAGGATCCCTCTATCCTTGAAACAGTGTTCTTGGGGTTTCTCTGGAGTGCCATCAAGGAAATCAAGGCTCCTTTCATGTGTGATGTGCAAGACGGAATTGCTCCGCACGCAGTACAGGGGAATTGGGCCTCATCTCGCATCGAGTGGGAAGTCTCATGGTTTCTCTCGAGTTGCGGCGGGAACCTGGGGTATATTCTCGAGTTACGACGGGGATGGCCCTTCCACACACGTGTGTGTTCAGCCATGTCAGTACTCCTGCCTAGTTGCGAGGGACAACTCGGGATTCTCCTCGAGGCTTTGCAGGGCAATTGGGACGCCTCTCCAGCTGAGACGGGAGACCAAGGGTCCCTTTCCACGTGCCACAGGAATCCTGGGACTCCTATCAAGTTTCACGAGGAGTCAGGCATCGTCTCCTTTGGAGGCACTGATCTCCGCATACCTCTGGAGTTTTCAAAGGATTTGAGGCCTCCTGTCGCGATGAGGTGGGGAACTAGGCCTTTCTCTGTGGTCTCCACAGGGGATTCAGACACCCTTTCGTCTTGGGAGATGCAAGACGAGCCTGCATTCCAGTCACTGCAGGGATATCCGGCCTTATTTCGAGTCAGGGCATCGCAGTGTCCATTCCACTTGAGGCCCCAAACTCAGGGTCCCTCTCACATACCTAGAGCTGAGAGAAGCCTCCTCTTGAGGTGCTTGTGGTAAGGTGGTATTCCTCTGGAGTCGAAGCCAGGGACTAACCTCTCATCTCGAGTTGATTTTTGGTCCACAGAGTTCTTTCGTGTTGCTACAGTGACCTCAGGATCCCTCTAGCCTTGAAACAGTGATCTTGGGGTTTCTCTTGAGTGCCATGAAGGAAATCAAGGCTCCTTTCATGTGTGATGTGCAACACAGAATTGCTCTGCACGCAGTGCAGGGGAATCGGGCCTCATCTCGCGGCGAGGGGGAAGTCTCATGGTTTTTCTCGTGTTGCGGTGGGAACCTTGGGTATATTCTCCAGTTACGACGGGGATGGCCCTTCCACACACGTGTTTGTTCAGCCACGTCAGGACTCTTGCCTAGTTGCGAGACACAACTCTGGATTCTCCTCGAGGCTTGGCAAGGCAATTGGGACGCCTCTCCAGCTGAGGCGGGAGACCAAGGGTCCCTTTCCACGTGCCACAGGAATCCTGGGACTCCTATCAAGTTTCACGAGGAGTCAGGCATCGTCTCCTTTGGAGGCACTGATCTCCGCGTACCTCTGCAGTTTTCAAAGGATGTGAGGCCTCCGGTCGCAATGAGGTGGGGAACTAGGTCTTTCTCTGTGGTCTCCACAGGGGATTCAGACATCCTTTCATCTTGGGAGATGCAAGACGAGCCTGCATTCAACTCACTGCAGGGATATCCAGCCTTATTTCGAGTCAGGGCATCGCGGTGTCCATTCCACTTGAGGCCGCAAACTCAGGGTCCCTCTCACATACCTAGAGCTGAGAGAAGCCTCCTCTTGAGGTGCTTGTGGTAAGGTGGTATTCCTCTGGAGTCGAAGCCAGGGACTAACCTCTCATCTCGAGTTGATTTTTGGCCCACGGAGCTCTTTCGTGTTGCTACAGTGACCTCAGGATCCCTCTAGCCTTGAAACAGTGTTCTTGGGGTTTCTCTGGAGTGCCATCAAGGAAATCAAGGCTCCTTTCATGTGTGATGTGCAACATGGAATTGCTCTGCACGCAGTGCAGGGGAATCGTGCCTCATCTCGCGGCGAGGGGGAAGTCTCATGGTTTTTCTCGAGTTGCGGCGGGAACCTGGGGTATATTCTCGAGTTACGACAGGGATGGCCCTTCCACCCACGTGTTTGTTCAACCACGTCAGGACTCCTGCCTAGTTGCGAGGGACAACTCTGGATTCTCCTCGAGGCTTGGCAGGGCAATTGGGACGCCTCTCCAGCTGAGACGGGAGACAAAGTGTCCCTTTCCACGTGCCACAGGAATCCTGGGACTCCTATCAAGTTTCACGAGGAGTCAGGCATCGTCTCCTTTGGAGGCACTGATCTCCGCGTACCTCTGGAGTTTTCAAAGGATGTGAGGCCTCCGGTCGCGATGAGGTTGGGAACTAAGTCTTTCTCTGTGCTTTCCACAGGGGATTCAGACATCCTTTCGTCCTGGGAGATGCAAGACGAGCCTGCATGAAGTCACTGCAGGGATATCCGGCCTTATTTCGAGTCAGGGCATCGCGGTGTCCATTCCACTTGAGGCCGCAAACTCAGGGTCCCTCTCACATACCTAGAGCTGAGAGAAGCCTCCTCTTGAGGTGCTTGTGGTAAGGTGGCATTCCTCTGGAGACGAATCCAGGGACTAACCTCTCTTTTCAAGTTGATTTTTGGTCCACAGAGTTCTTTCGTGTTGCTACAGTGACCTCAGGATCCCTCTATCCTTGAAACAGTGTTCTTGGGGTTTCTCTGGAGTGCCATCAAGGAAATCAAGGCTCCTTTCATGTGTGATGTGCAAGACGGAAATGCTCTGCACGCAGTACAGGGGAATTGGGCCTCATCTCGCATCGAGGGGGAAGTCTCATGGTTTTTCTCGAGTTGCGGCGGGAACCTGGGGTATATTCTCGAGTTACGACGGGGATGGCCCTTCCACACACGTGTTTCTTCAGCCACGTCAGGACTCCTGCCTAGTTGCGAGGGACAACTCGGGATTCTCCTCGAGGCTTTGCAGGGCAATTGGGACGCCTCTCTAGCTGAGACGGGAGACCAAGGGTCCCTTTCCACGTGCCACAAGAATCCTGGGTCTCCTATCAAGTTTCACGAGGAGTCAGGCATCGTTTCCTTTGGAGGCACTGATCTCCGCAAACCTCTGGAGTTTTCAAAGGATTTGAGGCCTCCTGTCGCGATAAGGTGGGGAACTAGGTCTTTCTCTGTGGTCTCCACAGGGGATTCAGACACCCTTTCGTCTTGGGAGATGCAAGACGAGCCTGCATTCCAGTCACTGCAGGGATATACGGCCTTATTTCGAGTCAGGGCATCGCGGTGTCCATTCCACTTGAGGCCGCAAACTCAGGGTCCCTCTCACATACCTAGAGCTGAGAGAAGCCTCCTCTTGAGGTGCTTGTGGTAAGGTGGTATTCCTCAGGAGTCGAAGCCAGGGACTAACCTCTCATCTCGAGTTGATTTTTGGTCCACAGAGCTCTTTCGTGTTGCTACAGTGACCTCAGGATCCCTCTAGCCTTGAAACAGTGTTCTTGGGGTTTCTCTGGAGTGCCATCAAGGAAATCAAGGCTCGTTTCATGTGTGATGTGCAACACAGAATTGCTCTGCACGCAGTGCAGGGGAATCGGGCCTCATCTCACGGCGAGGGGGAAGTCTCATGGTTTTTCTCGAGTTGCGGCGGGAACCTGGGGTATATTCTCGAGTTACGACGGGGATG